>NC_083104.1:72766482-73452056 GCF_949774975.1 Lagenorhynchus albirostris
CTTCTCAAAGTACTTTCACACAGATCACTTTCTTGGTTGATTTCATTCTTGAGCACCCAGTGGAAACAGAAAGATAAATAACAAAGAGCAACAGTTTGGGGAGGGTTGATTCCTAAGGATTTTGAACAGTTCTGAAGGTTCAATAGAGTAAGTGCCATTTCGCAGGTGGAGAAATTAAGTCAGAATTGCTAAGCGACTTGTCGGCTTGTCCTAGGAAGGGAAGAAGGGTAGAAGGCTGTTTCTACTACACCCTGCACAATACTTGCCCAGCTAAGGTGCTTCTTTAACCACTAATAGACTTCACAGAAACAAAAACACCCCACACAGTGCAAGTATTCTTTCTCCTCTCTTAAAGCTGCCACATAATCTTTTAAAACTCAGGAATTAAAAAGCTGTCTTTTCAATAGACACCTGCACCACAAACAGCACAGCCTGGGACCAACGCTGAAGTTGATTCTGATACATTTGCAAAGGTGTGAGTTTTCACAGCGTTACTATCAAGAAGCAATAGCAATCCCTCATTAGCACCATGGGCTGTTTCTACCATGGCGACCAGTGAGGACCCCAGTTCTCAATCTGGTTCACAAAGAAAAAAACGTTTCCAGGGTTCTTGTCTCTATCTGTTGGTTAACTATACGTGTTTATTTACCTGTATATTTGTTTGCTCCACCTTGTTACAGATTTAAAATCGTGGTTCTTAAAAATATCTGACAGTTCTCCATTATTCAAGTTGGTTTTTCAATGTGTAGATCTTACCTATTTCTAGCTTTGCTCCCCTGCCATCCCCACCTCACAGGTGTGCAAACACCTATAGTTCCAGAAATAAGTTTATAACATTCTTGGTATGGTCTAACTCAGAAAAACTGCACAAGGCAAAGGTAAATTCTACTTAATCACGTACATATTTCTTTCCTATTAGTACCTTTACCAAGCCAGTGGCAAGGAGTCAGGTTTATAGAGATGTCAGGTGGGCAGGCAGGGGGATGGGGGCGGGATGAAAGGCCCAAAGAAAGGGTGTCTCCTCCACCCCCCCTCCCCTCCTCTCCTGCCAAGTCTGTTTCCTTGGAATCCACTACTCCAGGCCTCAGTGACTCTGTCAAGCAAGAGTCATTGGTAAGAGCAAAGAGGCAAAGAAATGAACGTGTTTTAGCTTCACTCACGTAAGGGATGGTTTTTCAAGTGGGAGAACCCCTCTCTGAATTAACCAGTAGGACCCAGGTCTGCAGCATAAACAGTTTGTTTCCCAGATTCTGACCAGGGAGAACAGTCTCACTCCCTGATTCTCAGGGCAGCACTATGGGTGTCTCTTTAAGATCACTCAGTCCTGAAAGTGTTTTTCAGCTTAAAGTAGACTAGGAAAAGCACTCCCTCTTTTCTAAAGACATAGATGATTTTTTTTTTTTTTAAGTTTTCGACAAGGAGACTTTCTCACTCTGAGTTGTGTTTCCCTGGTGAATAATAAGCTACCTGGCACTTTTCTTAATAAGAGAGCGTATTACCTGACCCAGAACAACATTTCTGGGATCTGAATCATAGCCCTCTCCTGCAAGCTGGCTGTCATTGTTAATACACATGTAAAATCACCCCAGGGTGAACCAGAACAACCCACTGGCCTCTGAAAAAGGATCAATTGTAACCTGATTTTTGAGACCCTCCCAAGTTCCCACATGGCCATAAAAACTATCCAAGTAACGAAAACAACAGGAAAAGCCATCTTATGTGGGTCCAGGTGTCATAATCCCCCAAGACGGGAGTGGGGTAAGACAGGCTTCAAAGGACTCTTGCATCATGGAAGATTCTAGATGATGAGGAGAGTCTAAATAATTATGTTCAGTGCTCAACAGAGCACCTAAAAAAACGGACTCCAGGGAAGGTTTTTACCCTTCATATTCAGGGGCACTAATAAAACATTCTGGCCATTGTTCCTTCATGGATTCCACAGTGTACTTCATTCAGGTCTCATTTCGGTCTTTTTGAAATGTTTCCTCTTCTCTCTGTCTGTTAGTATGTGGTGACCCTAATTAGGCCCAGGCAGAAATAGATCTGGAACCCACCACATGTTAACACACCTAACTGCATTATTACAAAGATCCTCAGGGGTCCCAAACCCAGGTAACTCCAGACTCCCATTTCCATTTTCCACGTGTCCATTACAAGGGCTACTTGGCAATAGATCACACCAGATTTTCAACCAGAAAATCAATACAACGTGTAAAAAGTTCCATAGAAAATACATATCCAAGAAGCTCTAAGGGCAAAACGGACAATTCCATAAAAGAGAAAAACAACAACAACACAAATAGGACAGATTCCTTTTCATCTAAATGTCTTGCTGCTACCCAAAACAGCTCCCAGAATTCAAACCTACAAAGACTCCTCTCACCAGGCAGTCTACCATACACAGCTTAACCCCACCTCCCTTTCTGGCCTTCTTAGGAAGGCAACCTACTTCCTACCCCAACAAAACCCTTGCTCTTCCATTGTACGTATTTCCATGAGTGACGGGTAAACTGTCTTCTAGCATAATAACCTCCCTGAAAAAAGAGACCCACTCTGTTGTTTATTCTATATCCCTGGTGTGCTAACTGCATCCTCGTGGACAATTTTAAATGACTCTAAACACAGGCTGATGAAGCAAGAGCATAAACAGGAGAACACAGGAAACCAATGTGTTTCAAACTTTTCTGTGACACACAGAAACGCATTGCCTAACACCTCCTAATACACTCACACACTCACACGTGTGTATACCTGAAGCAAGTGTCCAGAAACAATACTTACCCTTACCAAGTACAATGCTCTCTGATATTTTCTATTCTACTTCATTTTTTCTTAAATGATGGCCATGATCCACTGAAGTGATTTCCAACTAACCGATGGGACTCAGTTTGAATGGGAATTCAGTTTGAACTGCATCAAAACCTTACAGCTGCATTACACAAGCTACTAATGAACCCTTGAAAAAGCCAGCAGACAGCAGAGACACTGGTCAGCCACAAGAACCAGACACACCCAGGTAGGCAGTGTCCTTCCTCTGTCCAGCAGCCCAAGTTCAAGTATCTCCCAACTTCCCAGCTTTTCCCTAGTAACCCGAGGTGACTCTGTCATATGCTCTTTTGTACGGGAGTTACACACACACACACACACACGCACACGCACACGCACACACCCTCTCTCTCCTTCCTCTCTCTTCCTTCCAGCCTTAATCCCTGGCAGGTGCAGCCTCTGATGAAATGAGAAACCAGAGAAACCCCTGAAGCCAGGGTAGCCACTCATAGGCATGACAGTGAAAGCGGTGGACTCATTCTCCACACCACAGAAGCGCCTGACAAACGAGTCACAAAGTCATCTCAAGACCCAGATTGGGAAAGGAAAGGGAGAAACAGAGTAGACAAACCCGAGCAGCCGCGCCAGAGTGACCGGCCGAGGCCACCTCGTGAGACCTAGCGGCAGCCCGCCCAGTCCCCGGGAAGACAGGTGAGCGCAGGCCGGGGGCACGGGGTCGCAGTGGCCACCGGAGCCCTCGCCGCCCTTGGGGGATGGGAGGGAGGAGGATCCGGGTCAGAGGACTCCTTCCCCGTCGGGACCCTCCCACTGCTCCTCCACCCCCAGAGGGCCCACGATCCTCGCACTCCGGCCCTTCCTCACCCATCCCGGAGCGTGCGCCACCCCTCCTGCGGGGAAGCAAGGGAGAGAGGAAGCAGAGAGTTAGGAGAGTGACGTCCCCTCCCCCCTCCACTCCATACCGCCTTCGCCGCCCTGGAATATCCTGCCGCGGGCCCCCACAGGCCCAGGGCCGCCTTCCCGCTACGCGGCCTCTCGCCCTGCGCCTGCGCGTCGGACCCAGCTACATGGACGGCGATCTGAGAGTGCGCCCGCTCCTTGCGTGTGCCGGCGTGGGGGGAGGGACCTGCGCGGCCCCGCCCCCTCATCCTCCCCCTCCCTCCTCCCGTTCCCCCTCCCCCAGACACTGCCGCGGCCGCCGCAGGAGCCCGGAGCTCCAGCCGCCCAGCGACTCCCCTCCCCCTCCCCCAGCCCCGCCCCGCCCCAACCCGGGGCTCCAAGCCGGAGCTGAGTCTGCGCCTGGGGGTGAGTACGAGACCCTTCCCCAGCCCCCTCTTTTTTCTTTGAGGATCCCACCACCACCCAAAGAAAAACCCCGGTCTCAGCTGCGCGTCCCCTCCCTTCAACCTCCTGCGGGACCCAGAGGTGCCCGGGCCCGCGGGACCAGGGGTGCCGCGCGCTGCCTCCAACCCCGCACCGTCCTGAGCCTATCATGTGAGTGCTCCGACCCCTGCCGGGGGTCCAGAGGTACACCTACCTCTGTCCCCACCCCTCGAGAGATCTGAGGGGTGGGACCCCCGCCCCCGGCCCCCTAGCGCCACTCTTCTCCCACCTGCCCGGTCCAGGTGCGCGTCCCCTCCGTGGTTCCAGCAGCGCCCCATCAGCCGCCGCCGCTGTGGGGAATCTGCCGCCCCCGCCCCCGAGTTTTGAATTCCAGGGTCTCCAAGTCCAATGTCCTCGGTGTCTTTTATCTTTTCTCCTGCTCCAGGGGCCGAGTACCCCAGAAGCCGGCCCGGGGCAGGGATTCGGGCTTCGGCAAGGGCAGGGTTTGCGAGGCCGGCCGCTGCCCCCGGTCCGTCTGGGGACTGGTCGGAGGACTGGGGAGGCTACTGGCCCCGGGAGTGTGTCCTCTCCTTGCGCCCCATACAGTACAGTTCATTCATGAGCCGCCCGGGCCTGCGTTGGAGGGTGCGGTGGGGAAAGGATTCGGACTCGGAACCGGAGTGGGGCAAAGGCCCTGTTGGGGGGAGGGGGGGCGGTGTGCTTTGTCCCTCCTGGCCTGCTGGACCACCTAGGGAGGACAGTCCCAAAGCTTTGGCGCCTTCTTCCCCAGAAACGAAGGATGCTTGGGAAGTGGAGAGGAGAGGTCAGAGGGGCCGGCTGCCCTTGGGGCTCTGTGCTGCCTCCTGCCTGGGTCCCCTGGGTGGAGGTCTGGCCGCTCAGCACTCCACTTTCCTGGAGCGGGGGAGGGGGGCGCACAGGCGGGAGGGCCAGGACTTCTGTACCCAATACTACTCTCTAGCCTCTCCCTGGGTCTGCAGCAGCCCAGGAAGAGTAAGGCCACCCTAGCCCCTCCTGAGGAGGGGCCCCCAGACCTGCCTCCCAGGAACATGTGAGGAGGGGAGTGACAGTGTCTGTCAGGCTTTCAGCGGGGGGCTGGGGGGGTGGGGTGCTGGCAGCATGACTGTCCTCCAGGGTACCAGAGGGTCCAGGCCCTGGCATGCCCCAGGTGGCACATGCTGGGGCCTGCTGTTGGCTCACCCAGTTGGGTCTTGGCCTATGGGTGGGTGGGTAGGGATGTGTCAAGGCAGAAGGCAGGTGGTGAGTAGCTAACAATCCCCTTCTGGACATCCTACAAGTTCCCTCCAATTACAACAGTTTTGGAGACCTGGGTTCAAATTCCAGCTCTGCCATTCTTTAGCTGTACGACCTTGACAAGTTACTTAACTTGTCTGAACCTTAGTGTCAGTTAAAGAGTATGTTTACTACCATCTCCTTACGAGATTACTCATGGGCATCAAACTAGATAGTACAGGTAAAGAGCCTGGCACCCTGCCTGTTAGTGGATCAATAAGAGCTCTCTTCCCTGAACTTCTGACCCATCCTGGCATCGCACCACCCTCCCGTGCCCCCACCTCCCAGCCTGCTACAGATGGATCAGTTTGTTTGAAGAGTTTGGAAACATTCTCTGCCACTCGGTGGCAGAGTCCTGAAAGCAGTGTAAGCCCTTAGGTCTAGACAAGAAGCCCATCCGGACTGAGGGGTTCTAGCATATTAAATTCTGTTTTACTTTGCTTTTTACCAGTTCTCCTTCATTAAACCAACCCCTTTTATTCCACACTTTATTGATAACAGTAGCTAATTTTTTTAGAATCCATTTGTACCTTGAACTGTGTTAAGAGCTTTACCTAAATCATCTTGTTTCATCTTCAAAATAACCACATGACTGAATTATTATCCCCATTTACAGATGAAGGAACTGAGGCCCAGGGTGGTGAGGTAGTGTCGCCAGGTCAGAAGCCAGATCTGTCTCATCCTAGAGCCTGTACTCTTAACCACCAGGCTCTGTTGCTGGTCCCCTACACCTGCCTCAGAACCTGAAATCACAAACCCAGGGTGGAAGGTCTGGGAGCTAGAAGCAAGAGGGAAGGCAAACAGGTAGAAATAGGATGTGGCATTTTCTCCAGAGCTGTAGGTGGCAACCCCCAGCCCCCAACCACCAGTATCGTGATGGAAGTGGCTCCTCTGTTGGCTGAGGCCGAAAAGTGCGGTGGTTAAAAGCATGGGCTTGAGCCAGGTTGCCTAGGTCCATACCCAGATCTATCACAGACTAGCTGTGTGCCACTGAACAGGTGATGTACACTCTCTGTACCTCAGTGTCCTCCTAGTGTTGTGATGGGGAGTAAACAAGATAACATTTGTAAAGCACTTAGAACAGTGCCTGGCACAAAATACGAGTTAAATAGGTATTTGATAAATGCATTCCTTTCCTACCACTTTTATCCTCATTTGTGGATAATTTTTGACCATCTCTCTGAAGTTGGTAGGGATGGAGCATTAATATTTCTTTGTTACACATTGAAAGACTGAGGCCCAGGTTACATAGTAACAGAACTAGCCTCCGTCTTCATCTCCTCCCAACAGACCACACTGCCTTCCTATGATCCCAAGCCCTAAATTAAATCTTCCCTAATAACTCTTTAAGAAAAAACCTTTTAATTTATAGCTCCCTCCCCACCCCACCCCCACCATGCAAACACTTCTTGATGATAAAGTAACCATCAGTTAGCTAGAAATAAAATCCTCCATCACTTTCCCTGCACACTTCCAGCTAAAGCCTCAGTGTCAGGCTAGAGAAATTCTGGGATACCACTGCTCAGGCAACCCTGTGGAGTGGATAAACTGCCCCTCTCTTCCCCAAACATTTTGCCTCAGTCTCTTCCCTTCTCTCATCTGCTCTCAGTGAAGGCTTTGAGAGCAGCTGCTCCGGGTGAAATTGAGCCCAGCAACCCCGCCTCCACAATTAAGAGCTTGGAGTACCCTGTCAGCAAGCTGAGCCACCAGCCCTGGCTCCACCCTTTCCTGCCCTGTGACCTCCCTGTGAGTGGCTTCTCCACTGGAGTCCCTGCTTCCTGCCCTGTCGAATGGGGAGTGTGCCCTGCCTTCCTGTTGGTGCAGGTGGGAAGAGCAGTGCAGTTGCAGAGGGGAGAGTGCTTTGTGACTGTAAAGAGGGAGGCAGCAGATGGTCCTGGTGACTTCAGTTACTAAGCACGTACCTGGACCCTCACCTACTCTACTGGGTCCCCTTATGTAGGAGCTCCCAGAATGTTCCACCTTCCTTGGAGTGGAGAGGATAGAATGGAAGGGGGATGCTGCTCCAGGGGTTTGTACCCATTACATTCTGGCCTGGTGGAGCCTTGGAGTTTTGGAGAGAAACAGGCAAGGAGTGGGTATGGGCTGGATCGATTTCTGGAGTGCATTAGAGTTGGGACTTAAGGGAGGGGGGACTTGTGTAGAGGCCCCCCAGTTACCACAGCAAGATACCTATACCTACCTTTAACCTTTCCTGGTGCACCTTATGTTTACATACCCAGGCTCCCAGACACACCCACATACACACCCCCACTTAGAGACCAACGACTCTCTTCATTTCCGTGGATTGCCATGTAGTCACCCAGCTCTCCACCTCCCACCCCCCACACACACAGATACACATATCAACACAAGTTTACACACCTAAACACACACATTCTCACAGTGCTGTGGTGTTCTCTAGCCAGGGAACACGTAATGAGTGTTCATCGAAGCTTCTGTAGTCTGCAGAGTCCTGTTCTAGGCGCATCAGAAAAGCATCAAGGTGCCCTGAAAAGTGTTAAAGCTCTAGAAAGAAGTTGACCTAGGTTTGATCCCCAGGTCCCTTATTTTATGAGCAGTATGACTTCGGGAAACCTACTTAACTTCTCTGAGCCCCATGCCCTCACCTTAAAATGACAATGACATCCAACTCTGGAGTGTCAACGATTAAATGAAAAATGTATATATTCTTGAAACAGTGGGCGCTCCATACATGGCACCTGCTACAATTACTAAGTTAATGGTTTTTTTTTTTAAGGCAACTTGGGCTGGAAAGGAAGAGGGAGGCATAACACACAGGGCAGTTATTCCCTTAGCCTTCCTAACCCAGGCTTTTCAGAGACTCCCTGGGACCAAGTGAGATACACAGACAACCCCAGCTTCCCTTCCATCTGAGAGCTAGTGCGTCTTGCCCTGCAGTTGAAATGTTAGGAAGAGGCAGGGGAAAGTATGGGATTGGCGGGCAGGAGAAACCTTCCGAACCACCCCCGGGGGCTGGGGGACGCTTGCTTTCCAGAGTTGCAGTCACCGATTCTATGTTTGTTGTTCTCTCTCTTTGCCTGGTTTCCTTTCTTCCCTGGGGACCCCACGCACACACACCTACAAGGCAGAGCTTCAGTGTTGTCAGCAGAAGGGGCCCCCAGGGGCCCTCCAGTAGGATGGGGGTGGGGCCATGGTGCCATGGCCACACTTCCCCTCCGCCCCAGGAGCCTCCCCAGAACCGGGCTCAGCTCGGTGCCCAGGCACTTCCAGAATCCAGGCATCCAGGCTGGCTGCCCCTTTCCTCCTCCTCCCTTCCCATCCACCAGACCGTAGAGGGCTGGACAACCAGACAGTGGCTGGGAACCAGGCCGGAGGACACTACCCTGGCTGCAGGGGGCTTGGGCCAGATGAGAGGCCCCCACCCACTCTCCCTTCCTTTGCCAATGGAGAAGCTCGCTGCAGGGCATGGCATTCCCAGCCTGCCCTGCTCCAGGGGCAGGAGCAGGGCACTCTGGGAGTTGTAGTCCTCACAACTCAGGTGCAAAGGAAATTGGAAAGAGGTGAGGAGGCTGGAGGGGGGAAAGGTGTAGTTGCTGCCGTGGCCCAGGAAAAAGAATGAGGGTAAAACAGGTGTAGCTGGGGCGAATGAGGCAGGTCACACAAACCCAGAAGTGCTGCTTTTTTTTTTTTAATCTCTCAGAGATTACTTTTTAAAATAAATTTATTTATTTATTCTTGGCTGCATTGGGTTTTCGTTGCTGCAGCCTGCACGCAGGCTTCCTCTAGTTGTGGCGAGCGGGGGCTACTCTTCGTTGCAGTGTGTGTGCTTCTCATTGCGGTGGCTTCTCTTGTTGCAGAGCACAGGCTCTAGGCATGTGGACTTCAGTAGTTGTGGTGAGGGGGCTCAGTAGTTGTGGCTCGCGGGCTCTAGAGCGCAGGCTCAGTAGTTGTGGTGCACGGGCTTAGTTGCTCACAGCATGTGGGATGTTCCCGGACCAGGGCTCAAACCTGTGTCCCCTGCATTGGCAGGAGGATTCTCAACCACTGCGCCACCAGGGAAGCCCCAGAAGTCCTGCTTTTTAATGGACTTCCCACTCTGACTCCATCCTCAGACCCCTACTCTGAGGACAGAGGGACAACTCTAAAGCTGAACATCTTATTCTGAAGCCAATTATATTGGGAAGGTGATTAACAGAGTTGAAAACTGAACAAATGAAACCATGCCATTTTTCTAATAGGGGTAGAAAGAAAAGATCAGGATTAGGTAACTGGCTCCTGACCCATCCTCCTCTGGTCTAGAGACCCCTCCACTTAGACCTAAGAACCCTCCCCATCTTCCCTCAGGCTCAGCTCTGCCCCCTGCCTGAGACAGACAGAGACAGAGGCAGAGAGTTTGTGTTGGGAAAGAGAGAGAGGGAAGGGAGAGGCGATGTGTGTGTATGGAGGTAAATGCTAGAGACTCACAGACAGCTTCCAGCTTAGAAAAACCAGTCTCCCTAGTCCAGACCTGAGCCAAGTTCTCTAGATCCAGGGTGGGGTTGCATCCCGAGAGCCAGTGAAGGTAAATCCATGTGACTCAACCCTCTCCTCCCCAGGCCCTTATCTCCAGAGGCCACAGCTTCCACCCACCCAGGCAGCCCGGGGATCTGCCCTCACTGTCCCCTGCCCACGCCCATCCTGCCGGAGCCATGAACAAAACCGTGAGGGGGACAGGGGCCGAGCCCAGCTGACTGCTCTGCCCTCTTCCCAGGAGGACCATGCGGCAGTAGCAGCCATGCTGCCCTTCCTGCTGGCCACACTGGGCACCACAGCCCTCAACAACAGCAATCCCAAGGACTACTGCTACAGTGCCCGCATCCGCAGCACCGTCCTGCAGGGCCTGCCGTTCGGGGGCGTCCCCACCGTGCTGGCTCTGGACTTCATGTGCTTCCTTGTGAGTGCCCACGTGCCACCCTCCACCCTTGGCACTCACACCCTGTACGTAGCTGGCCAACACCTGCAGCTCTAACCACTCTCCCACCTGCTCCTGGCTCCCCAGGCATGACTGCAGGAGGGAATGCCCATCACCCAGCCCAAGCCTAGCCTCTGACCATTCTCCCCAGCCAGAGTCATCCCTTTCTAAGACAAAAATTCTGCCCCTCTGCCCTGCCGTCCCGGCTAGTCCAGGGGGTGAACGGCCTCTCCTCCTGCCAACCACCCTCTCCTTCCTCAGGCACTGCTGTTCTTGTTCTCTATCCTCCGGAAGGTGGCCTGGGACTATGGGCGGCTGGCCTTGGTGACAGATGCAGACAGGTAAGGCTCCGGGACCCGCCGCTACCCCTACACACAGGCTTGCGTGTGCACGCACACAGCACACGTGCACCCACACATCTCGTCCACACTCCTCGGGGAGAGGAGGAGAGCCAGCCCGTTCTCATCCTCTTTGGTGGGGGGACGAAGAGGGACTGGTCCCAGAGTGGGCATGAGGGCCCACAGCTGGGCCTTTGTCCCTTGCCGGTCCCTGGAGACACACCCCTGCCCCCGCTAACCCTGTCTGTTCTCTGTCCCCAGGCGCCAGCGGCAGGAGAGGGACCGAGTGGAACAGGAATAGTATGTGGGGCAGCAGCCCCCTCATCCCCACTAAACCAGCTTTCCGTTTTCTTCTCTTTCATGCTTCTCTTCTCTTCCTGCCACGTTGTCGGTTTCTCTTTTCAGCTTTCTCCTCTGCAGGCTCATGTTCGGATTAACGCAGGTGGTGTGCTTTGCAGAGCAGGGGGCTCCCCAGCTTGTCTCTGCCGCACTCCCCCGTCTCTCCCTCTGGCCCCCAGCCTGGGAGAAATCCCTCCCCTTGTGCCCCATACACGCAGGCCTCAGCAGTCCTGGTTCGCTGGGGTGGGGGAGCCATCCTCCTGAGAACCCACAGTATAGTCGTCCTGTTGGTTGCAGAGACAAGATTGGGTGTCTCCAGTGGCTTCTCACCCCCTAACAGCTAGTTCTTCCTATTCCAGGGTTCCCTGCTCACCCCTTCTGGAGGCCTGGGAGGGGGGCTGCCAGAGAAGCTCTGAGTCTGGCCTTCTGTGTCCATCACCGTCTCTGTCTATAGGCCTGGCATTGGAGTTGCGGCAGCTGCTGGGGTCAGGGAACAGGGAGGGTGGAGGACACCCCCCCAGCCCCCCTCACCCCGGGCCTCCTAGGGCTCTCCTGGTCCAGCCTGTCCTTCACCACACCCCCTCCACTGCCCTGTGCCCGGTGTGGGATCTGCGCCCCCATCCCCCACTGGTCAGCTCCGGAACTGCAGGGCCAGCTCACATTCTTCCTTCAACCTCCACGGGGTGCTGATGAACACTACCCCCTCCCTTCACCCCCATGCCCTGCATCAGTGCCCCCCAGGTCCCCCGGGTCCCCTGAAGGGAAGGGGCGGGTTTAAGGGAGGCAGGGAGAGGGCAGTCACTCATCCCCGCTTCTGCCTCTGTGCTTTCTGTGCCTTGTCTGGACCCTGGAGCTCTGAAGTGGAAGCCCACCCACTTCACCTGGCTCCCCAGGGACTCGGACTCACCAGCTCTCTGATCTCTCATCTCCCCACCCCCAGTGTGGCCTCAGCTATGCACGGGGACAGTCATGACCGGTATGAGCGTCTCACGTCTGTCTCCAGCTCCGTCGACTTTGACCAAAGAGACAATGTGAGTGCCCTCCCCCCAACTTCTTATCACCCCTTCCTCCAGGGAAGGTGGGCTCAGCAGCCTGTAGCTTCCAGTGTTACGGAGTCAGGGGCCTCTGGAGCGTGGCCTTTTCCTCAGCAAGGGTAATGCTTGTCCGAGAGCCACGGGGTAGCCCCTGAACCCAGAACTCCTGGCTCTGTCTTCTATGGCAGCCTCCAAACCAGCATAGGTTGAACATCTGTGATTTCTAAACGTCATTTGCCCCGATAGAGTTCTGTGCCTGCCTCCAGTGATCAATGCTAAGGACGACTGTTTCCTTAGATGTGGTTCTAGAAGTAACAATGAGCCTTCCAGGCCCACCTAGCAAAACACACAGTCCATTGTGCTGCTCAGAGGTGGCAGGCTGGCAGCCCCTGGCTGCCTGGGGCCAGCTGACCTGCTTGTAGGTTGGAGCTGAGGGGCAGGGGCCCCTGTAGACAAGGCATGTACTTGGTGATGCAAGGGGACCCCAGACCTCTTTCAGGTCAGACACCACACTCCTGCCTGGCCCTCTGTCATCCTGCCGGGGTCAGAACTCTAATCCTGGTCAGAACCTAATCCTCAGGCCCTAGGGTGGCACTGATCAGTCCAGCTTAGGCTGTGGGCCCTGGGGGCGGCAGCTCCTGTAGCCGCCGTAGCAGAAGCCTGTCAGCTTCCTGAGTTGGACTCATACTGGTAAGTGGCAAAGCGAAGCTATCACCCCTGCCAGCCAGCGGTGTCCAGATGATCCCAGACTCAGGTGATGTTGGCAACAGGTGGCACAGTCCTGCATCTTAGCTGGAGGGCACCTCTCTCCCTCATCCCGGTAGGAAGTTGAGGGAGGGTCTCCCTGTCCAGCCCTGCCCCGCGTATCCCCACTCTGCCCTGAGTGGGGTCTCTGTCTGAAGACAAGCCTGGGGGCTTGAGAGCAGGACATTGCAGCTCACGGTGACCCTGGGTTGGTCCCTCTGGGGCATCCTGGAAGGTAGGTGCAGGACCTTGGGCTGCGTAGCCCACCGCTCTGCTCTTGGCAGCCACGTCGCAAACTCGCCACGTTAGCTGCAGGCCTGAGGTCCCTTCCTAGAGCCCTGAACCCCGCCCATCCCCACCCCGGCCCACACAACTGCAGGACTTTCTCCAGTTCTGCCGCCCCCTTGGGTGTTTGTGGGGATCTGCACTCTGGGCACGAGCGTCCGCCGATGACCCCCTTTGGCCTTGGTCCTTTTTCTTCTCTGAGGGCTGGCACCTTTCCTGTCCCCTTCTCTGGGGCTGAGCTAGTTTCTATGGGGACTGTGGGAGCTGTGACAGGTGAGCCACAGCCTGCAGGTGGGTACGAGGTCGGGGTTGGCTGGAGGGCAGGCTTGAGGGGGAAGGGAGGCTCGGGCTGGTGGAGTGAGGACTCTAGCCGATAGCCCTCTGTCCCCGCAGGGTTTCTGTTCCTGGCTGACAGCCATCTTCAGGATAAAGTAAGTGAACGGTCTTCAGGCTCTAAAGAAAGAAAGAGACATAGAGAAACTTCAGACCTGTCATCTCCCTACAAAGTCCAGGGACCAGCAGCTCTGAGGGCCTTAGTGCTCCTAGCCAGCCCAGCACCTTCCTCCCTGCTCCAGGGAGCCAGGCCCCCGCTGCTCCTCCAAGCCAGCCTCGCTTTACCCCGACAGTCTCCTGTGCACCCGCCTGCCTGGGGTCCCGCTCTGCCCTCAGCTCTCCCCACCCCTGCCACCCCATGAGAGCAGGAGCTCACGCCACCACCTCAGAGCCTCGGGCAGCTAGCGGGTGGGGGCATCAGGCAGGCTGGGAGCAGCCAGCCCGCAGCAGGCAGGAGCCAGTACCCAGCAGGCAGAGGTCAGGAGATGGAGCCAGAGTGTGGCAGGCAGGCAGTGAGCCCTGAGAGAGGCAGGAAGCGCGGACAGGTCAGCACCACCACCGCCCTCGGCTCTGGGCCCCTGGGGCCCCTCCCCAAGTCTAAAGGGCTTCGCCAGCACCCGTAAAGCGCCACTGCTTCCCAGACCTCCCTCCTCCCTCCCGCCTCTGCCTCTTCCTGTCACCATCCTTGTCCTCCCTTTCCAGATTATCCTCTTACTTCCTTTTCTCCCCATTCCTCACTGTTCTTCCTCTCTGCAGTCTTCCTTCTTCTTTTCCTTCTTTCTCCCCTTCCTTTGCTTTCTTCCCCCCTCATCCCTCTCCTTCTCTATTTTCCCTTTCCCTCCCCTTCTGTCTGCATCCTTCCTTTTTCTCCCTCCCTTTCCCTCTCTCTCTTTCCTCCCTCCCCTCCCAGAACATGGGGGACCCAGAGCCCCCCCTTTCAGCCCCCCCCGTCCTGCTGCCAGACTGGCAGGGGCTAGGGCGGACGTGGGCTGGGGTGGGCAAGGGCAGGCGAGCCGAGCGGCCCCTCTGTTGCCCTGGTCCTCACCGCATCCCTCTGTCCCCGGCGCCTGCAGGGATGACGAGATCCGGGATAAATGTGGTGGCGACGCTGTGCACTACCTGTCCTTCCAGCGACACATCATTGGGCTGCTGGTGGTCGTGGGCGTCCTCTCCGTAGGCATCGTGCTGCCCGTCAACTTCTCAGGGGACCTGCTGGGTCAGTGAGGGCCAGGATGGGCGGGGCGGGGAGAGGAGGGGGCAGGAGGGGATGTGCCCTGACCCCACCGTCATCCTCTCCCTCCTCCCACCCCCCAGAGAACAATGCCTACAGCTTCGGGAGAACCACCATTGCCAACTTGAAATCAGGGTAAGGGTGGGAAGCTGGTCAGTGAGGCCTGGGTCTGCGGCCAGAGTCTGGGTGGGAACAGGGAGGAGAGGAAGAAGGGAGTGTTCAGGGGAGAGATGCTGAGGCTGCAGAGATGGCTGTGGGTCCCTGAGGGCTTAGGATGGAAACAGAAGGAGCAGATCCCAGGGATGGCCAGATAAAGAAGAGCCGTGTGCAACCCTGGGCCAAGGAGGGCTGGTTGGTGATGGTTGGAGGGCAGTATAGCCAGCAGGTAGGGCATGAAGAGATGACTTCTTGGGGACATTTCAGTTGGAATGGAACAATCTTGGGGTCTGGAGGATGTGGGGTGTGGGGCCCGCCTTGGGAGGGGGTCAGAAGTGCTCTAGGGGCCCTGTACCAGGGTTTAATTAACAGCGGGAGGTTGCGGGTGTCTGAGAGTGTTCCCACCCCCCGTGGCTCCATGCACCCCTCTGCCCTCCAGGAACAACCTGCTCTGGCTGCACACCTCCTTCGCCTTCCTGTACCTGCTGCTCACCGTCTACAGCATGCGCAGACACACCTCCAAGATGCGCTACAAGGAGGACGACCTGGTGAGTGGAGCAGAGCCCAGGTCCGCGCCCAGGCCCAGCCCCTCCCCTTCCCTCCAGGCCTCTCCTGCCCGAGTCCTAAGGGGTATCGGCTGGCTGGCTCCCGGTGAGGCCAGCTGGCTTTGAATCCTGGCTCAGCAGCTCAGGATTCCTCCGCCCCACCATCCTGCCAGTTAAGTTACCTCTCCCAGCCTCAGTTTCCTCATCTGTGAAATGAGAGAACAGTCCCTCTCCCGAGGTAGGGGGGTGTGAGGTGAGGCTGTAAGGCACCGGGGCAGGAAATACCTGCGGTGGGTATTACGGGAGTGATTGTCCCTCTCTTTCAATATTCACTCCCCAAACCAGTACTGAATGCCCACTGTGCTGGGGCCTCACAGCCTGAGGATCTGAGAGTAGAACCTCCTCTTCCCACTGTGTAACCCCTCAGGGAGCAAGGGGCCTGGGGCTCTCACTCTGTTCACTGCCTGATTTCTATTAGAAACACTCCCCCTGCTTTCCCTGGGCCTGGCTTCTCCCAAGGCCTCCTCCTACTCCTGTCTGCTCCTCTCTGCTCACCTGTTCCCCACCCCTCCCTGCATTCTCCCGGATCGGAGCCTCAGGAAGGCCAACCTGCCCCGTCTCACCCCAGGTGAAGCGGACTCTCTTCATCAACGGAATCTCCAAATATGCAGAGTCAGAGAAGATCAAGAAGCATTTTGAGTGAGCAGCTCCTCCACTCCCACCCCTAGGACCTGTGGACCCTTCTTTGCTTTCCATCTCCAAGAGCATCCTCACACGCCTCTCTCTCGGGAGGGTCAGGGGCTGCAGTGAGGGGTGGAGGTTAGGCTAAGGAAGAATTCTCTGACTCCAGGATGGCCTAGCACTTGGGCTGGACTTCAGAGCCCTCAAAGAGCAGGAGAAATACTTGAAAGATGAGTCCCCTGGACCTCTCCTCCTGGCTTGAACAGGGTCATGGAGTGTCGACCCCAGGTCCACGGGCCCTTGGGGTGTGTGGCTGTCTCAGAACTGTGCGTGGCATTCCAGAGCTTGTGTGCAGACCAGCAGGGAGAAGCTCCTCGGCTTTCAGTGGATCCTCAAGGAGCCCAGGAGAGCCTGGACTGCATGTTCTCTGAGACGCTCTTTAGCTGGAAGTCTGTCTTAGTGAGGGGGTGGATATACACCTCCAGGGGGCCAGAACAGTGTACAGGATTAGGAATCCTATCACACATCCATCTGTCCATTCAGCAGACATTCTCAGGTGCTGTTGAGGTCCCTGTGATGGCCTGGGGACTATGAAAATGAGTACGAGGCCATGCAGCTCTCGGGGCATCCGTTGATCCGGTACACTGTCTATGGTACACTTACTGTGTGCTTCATCCCAGGAAGACAAAGAAGAGCTGGGCTTGATCGGTGGGGAGCTCACTGTCCAAGTTGTCCGTTTCAGGGGTCAGTGGGTGATTTTCTTTAGGAAACAGTCTGATTAAAATTAGCGGTCAGCCTATGAGCAGGGGTTGGGGAGACGGCAATCCTAACTGGAGTTTTTAGGATCGGTACAGTGAGCATTACGGAACAGCCTTTTCATTGACCCGTTCATTCCACAGCACAGTGGATATTTACTGAGCACCTACTATGTGCGGGCTGTTGGCCCAGGCCTGGGTCTGTGGTGCTGAGCAGGACGCAGCCCTTGTCCTCGTGGAGCCCCTGGCTAGCTGTCAGCATCAGGCAGGGTGTGGGGTCCAGGTCTGCAGTCTGTCTGGGTTGGAGGACTGACCCAGCACAATCAGGGGTTATCCTGTGTACAAAATCAGGGAACCTGTGTGGTGGGGATTAGGGGATTAGAGATTAGTCAGGTGAAAATGAGGGCTCAGCCTGCCACAGGGCTAAAGGCCCTTCCGAAGAGGAACCCTAAAATGGTTTGAGCAATAGCAGTGTCTGGGGAAAGGTCTGAAGCCTCCTGGGAAGTGCTTTTCAAGGACCCCGTCCCAGATTTAAGTTTCCAAATTCTCGTGGGTTTGGTCCATCTTGTTACTTTAGAACCATGTCTCCTGAATCTTTTAACACTTGGTATTTCCTCTTTAAAAATTAAAAAAAAAGAAAGAAAAAGACAGGGACTCAGTTTAGATTAGGGATTAGGATCAAGGAGCCCTGTGTGATCAGGATGAAAAAGGAAGTGCTCCTCCACTTAGCCTGCAAGCATCACTCGAGCCCTGCCAGGTACCAGGCACTGAGAGTCTATCTGGTCAGTCTTAGGTCAAGGGGGGGTCCATCTCGGGTCAGGATTTCAGGGTCAGTATTGGGTCTGGGTTATGGATCAGTTTGGGTCAGGGTGAAGGATCAGTCTCCGGCCAGGGTTAGAGGTCAATCTCGGGTCAGGTTTCAGGATCAACCTCTGGTCGGTCTTGGGCCAGAGATCATTCTGTAGCCCAGGGTTGTGGGTTGGTTGGGGTCAGCTGATGGTCAAGGTTAAGTATTGGACTGTAATCAGGTCTTCTAGGAGCAGGGTTAGGAGAACAACCATGCTAGAAACAGTTTCTCTCAACTTAAAAGTTCACAGCCCCAGACCAGAATCAGGCCACAGCCGTGGTGTCCCCAGCACCCCGTAGGTATACATGCCCCCGCCTATGTGCGTACACTCCCCCCACTCGGATAAGCATGAGGAGGAATTTCGAAGTTTTATTCTCGGAACTGTCATTTTTGCAGACTCAGAAAGAGGGAGCTTGCATTGGGGCTGTGTGTCTTGAAGGTGATGGGGTCATAGGGGAAAGTTGGGGGCGGGTGGGCAGGGTCCCTGCAGAGGATGATGGTGGACTGTGTTTCAGGGAGGCCTACCCCAACTGCACGGTTCTGGAAGCCCGCCCATGTTACAACGTGGCTCGCCTGATGTTCCTTGATGCAGAGAGGTAATGGGGCTGGGGGCGGGGGCAACACCCGAGGGCCCCCTGCCCTTTGTGGAGGGCATCTTGGCTGCCACTCAGGAACCTGGCTCCCCTTCCAGGTGTTTCCCGGGACATTTGATTTTCCACGCCTCATGGCATGCAGGATCTTAGTTCCCCAACCAGAGATCGAACCTGTGTCCCCTGCAGTGGAAGTGCAGAGTCTTAACCGCTGGATGGCCAGGGAATTCCCAAGGGGCGTTTGATTTTAATTCACCCCCTGGAGTGCCTGTCAGTTCAGCTCTGGAAAGAGCAAGGCCTGGAGGTTAGAGGAAAGGGGCCCACTGTCCCCACCCTATTTGAGGACATACCCTTCCTCAGCTACAGTGTGGGAAACTTAGGCCAGACTATAGGAAGCACTTCTGCCCCTCAAGGGATGGTGGGGAGACACTGGGCTGGGGACACGTCTGAACTACGCATCCTAAACAAACCAAAAGAGTAAGGTGGCCCCTGTCCTTGGGGAGTGGACTGCGTGACCCCCGAGCTGGGCTACTACCCATCCTCCAGCCAGACCCAGTTGGGCAGTAGGTGACCAGGCACCTGGGTCCCACAGGAAGAAGGCCGAGCGGGGAAAGCTTTACTTCACAAACCTCCAAAGCAAGGACAACGTCCCCACCATGATCAACCCCAAGCCCTGCGGCCACCTCTGCTGCTGTGTGGTGCAAGGCTGCGAGCAGGTACGGGGTATCCTGGCCTCAGCTCAGGCCTCAGGGCCCCGAGACTCCTGATGGGTGAGGGGGGAGTTGGAAGGTCCCGGGGAGACAGGTCACAGTGAAGAAGGATGCACCCCACAGTGCGGCCCGTCCCATATCCCCAGGAACACGCACACGCACACGCACGCACGCCTTGCACATAAATACCCCAAGGTGAAGAGACTCCCAGAGGAAGCAAAGCTGGGGTGCGGACCGCAAGCAGGTCCCCATCTGTTCCTGGAAGCCCTAGTCCCATTGTTGGGCTTGCCCCCTATCCCTACAGTGACCACGTTTTCAAACCCCAAATCAGAAGAGGACAGCTTGCTGTATTTACTAGCTCTGTGGCTTTAGGCAAGTTTCTGGACTGCTCCGTGCCTCAGTTTCCTCGTCTGTAGGACAGAGCTGCTTGTACCCACCTCCCAGTGTAGTTGTGAGGATACGCGAGTGGACGGAGAGCTTAAAGCAGTGCCTGGGCTGCAGTCAGCTCTGGGCAGTGCCCGCTGGGGGCTGCAGGGACCGGCGGCTCTGACCAGGGCCCTGCCTCACCCGACCTGGCAGGTGGAGGCCATTGAGTACTACACGAAGCTGGAGCAGAAGCTGAAGGAGGACTACAAGCGGGAGAAGGAGAAAGTGAACGAGAAGCCTCTCGGCATGGCTTTCGTCACCTTCCACAATGAGACCATCACCGCCATGTGAGCTCCACCCACCCGCCCTGGCCCCTAGGGACTAGCCAGGGATCCAGGTCCCAGGTAACCGTGCCCCCCTCCCCCCCCAGCATCCTGAAGGACTTCAACGTGTGTAAGTGCCAGGGCTGCACCTGCCGCGGGGAGCCCCGCTCCTCCTCCTGCAGCGAGTCCCTGCACATCTCCAACTGGACCGTGTCTTACGCCCCTGACCCCCAGAACATCTACTGGTGAGCAAAGGGGGATTACGGGGTGGCTTCCTGGGGCCGGCGTGGGCTCCAGTGGGGAGAGTGAGGCCCTAGGTGTCGCTGGGGAAGGATCAGGCGTCCAGCCCTGGAGTGACGCCTCCGGACCTTCCCAGGGAGCACCTCTCCATCCGTGGCTTCATCTGGTGGCTGCGCTGCCTGGTCATCAATGTCGTCCTTTTCATCCTCCTCTTCTTCCTCACCACCCCGGCCATCATCATCACCACCATGGACAAGTTCAATGTCACCAAGCCCGTGGAGTACCTCAATGTAAGGCCCACACCCCGACCCTCCACACTGTGTCCCCAAACGCAGATACCAGGCCCCAAATCCCTCCTGGCAGCGGCAGGCGGGGGTGGACCACATGCCCTCCAGTCCAGCTCCTGTTCCGCTTTTCTAGCCCAGCCCCGCTAAGAAGGTCCCACACGACCATGGGCTGCACACCCCTCTGTGCACTTCCCTTGGGCTCCCTGCCAGCTTCCCCCTAGGAGAGGCCTAGAGGGGCTCTGAGGGAAGAGAGAGCCTGGGTCCATTCCAAACTGATCATGTGACCTTGAACAAGGTCCTTCTCCAAATCCCTCGGTCTCTCCAACCAAAGAGTGAAGGGTCAGACCAGACCCTTGGCTTCCAAACTTGGATTCTGATGGCCTTCATCAAAAGGAATCTTACATGAAACCCAATGTAGGAAAGCGAGGTCGCTCAGATGGCAATGGGTGTGGGGGCATTTCTGCTGCTCTCCCCTCGCCTCTTTTGCAAACCTCCTTGGAACTTCAAAGTTCATGAGAAGGCACTTTGAAAATCATTGAGTGATGATAGCATAATAGATAAGCCCCAGGCTGCCTGGGTTCAAATCCCACCCACCCACTGCTTACTAGCTAATTTGTTGACTCTCATTTTGCTTCAGTTTACTCATCTGTAAAGTGGGGTAACATCATTCATGTAAGAATTAATACATGAAAAGTACAGGATCAGTAGGTGTTCAGAGATGCTAACTACTAATATTATTCATGCTGGGATTGTACATATGGCCCTGGCCCCTAGATGTTCTGGACTTCTGACATGAGGTCCTGAGCGCTGGGGGGCCCAGGGCTCACTGGGGGAGGGGGCAGGTAAGCAAAGCAAGCTGGGCCCACTAGACTGCCCCCACCTGACACATTCTGCCCCCCTCTGCCCTTTGCAGAACCCCATCATCACCCAGTTCTTCCCCACCCTGCTGTTGTGGTGCTTCTCGGCCCTGCTCCCCACCATCGTCTACTACTCTGCCTTCTTTGAAGCCCACTGGACACGGTGAGACACCCCCTACACACACACCACGCCTCACTGCGGTCCTCCTGGGCGCACAGCCTCTGCCCTCAGGCTCCCTGCTCTGGGCAGTCCCAGAACTGGCAAGGGAGGGATGGTGACCAGCATCCTCACCTGGGGAAGCCCCCCTCCTTCCCTCCTGGGACATCATACGAGCTGGGGGAGCAGGCATGGGGGCTGGCTTATCTGACCTCTGCCCCCCCATGTCCCCCGCCCCAGCTCCGGGGAGAACAGGACCACCATGCACAAGTGCTACACCTTCCTCATCTTCATGGTGCTGCTGCTGCCCTCGCTGGGACTGAGCAGGTGGGTTTCGGAGGAGGGGATGGGAGCTGGGGTCCGGGATTGCCCGAGGGGGAGGGGGAGCTGAGGCTCCCACCTCCTCTACAGAGCCGAGGGGGGTGCCCATGTCTGGGGGGATCCCCAGAGCTTGTGGATGGGCCTCCCCCTCCCCTGGTGTTCTGGGCCATTCCAGCTGCCCCACACCTCGCCTCTCCTCTCTTCCCCCCTCCTCTCCTCCCCTCCCCTCTCCTCTCCTCTCCAGCCTGGACCTCTTCTTCCGCTGGCTCTTTGACAAGAAATTCTTAGCTGAGGCAGCTATTCGGTTTGAGTGAGTGACCGGGGTCCCCAGGGAAGGAGACCGGATGGTGGGGGTGGCTGTTCCCCCATGGGATGGTGCAACAAAGCTCCCACGCCTGCAGCGGGGAGGAGGAGGGGGCTTATGTCACAGTCAGGGTCATCCCAAAGGTTGCCCCACGGGCTGTCTTGGGACATGGGACGTCCCGGGGTCTGTGTCGGGAACCTCTCTGGATTCTGAGGTCACCCCCGAGGTGTATTTGGGGCTTTGGGGCCCACACTTGGGGGGTTTCTATGGTGGGCTTTGGGGCTTGTATCCTGGGACTAACCATGGGAGTCAAGCTTCACTCGGGGGGTTTGGAGAGGTCTATAGTGGGATCTTGGTTGTACCGTGGGAGTGACATGGGGGCTCCTGGGGGTATCCCTGAAGGTCTCTGGAGGCACACCTTGGAGTATCTATGGAAGGCTCTCGGGCTCACACCTAAGAGTGCCCATGGGGGGCTCTGGGGCTCACACTTTGGGGTGTTTCTGGGGCACAAGTTCTGGGAACACCTCTGAAGTCTCGGGCTGTCATCCAGTTGTGCCTCTGCAGTTCTCTGGGAATCGCACCTTCCCCAGGAATCGCTGGGAGGGGGTCTTGGGGGACACGAACCTTGGCTGTTTTTGTGGGCACCAGCTCTAGGGGTCTTGCTCTAGGCCATCTGTGGTAATCTTGGGCTCACACTTGGGGTGTCATGGGTACTGACAAAGGTCCCTGGGCTTCCCCCTCTGAAGATCTCTGGGGTAGGTTCTCTGGAGCTTCAGTTCTGGAGGGGTCCGAGGCTCACACTCCGGAGGTGACTCTGGGTTAAGGTCTAAGGCAGGGAGCCTTCTGGGTATTGCTGGGGGTCTTTGGGGTCACGGGGGGTTGGGGGGAGCCTCCGGCATCACACCCTGGACACTGGTGGCCTTAGGGGTCTCAAGCACTCTCTCCGGGGGTCTTTATGGGGCACAAGTTCTAGGGGTGCCTCTGGGCTCACTCACGCTGAAGGGGTCTGGGGCTTACTTTGGAGGCATCTGTGGACCCTCTGGCGTCTGCCTCTGGGGTTCACACTCGGGGCACTGGGACACAGGTGCTTTGAGGGCTGACCTGAAAGGCCCACGTGGAAGAAGGCACGTTGGGGGTGCTGGCACGCTGGCAGTGGGCAGGGGGCCACCGGGTCCCCCAAGGGTGCAGAGCTGGAGCACCCGGTGCCCGCAGGTGCGTGTTCCTGCCGGACAACGGCGCGTTCTTCGTGAACTACGTCATTGCCTCAGCCTTTATCGGCAACGCCATGGACCTGCTGCGCATCCCGGGCCTGCTCATGTATATGATCCGGCTCTGCCTGGCGCGCTCGGCCGCCGAGAGGCGCAACGTGAAGCGGGTAGGGCCACCCGGGGCAGCCGCGGTCCGCACAGCGCCCCCTAGTGGGCCCAACCAGAGACAGAGGCCGCCGTGCTAGAGTGTGGGGGCGCCCGGGGTGCTGAGACTTGGACAGCGAGTTCTGTGGCCCTGGGTTACCCTCTTCCCGTCTGGGGCCTCAGTTTTCCCATGTGTACAGTGACAGGCTGACACAGCTAACCCTGTAGGCCCCCGCCAGTTCTGACAGTCTAGTGTTCTGGGATGGGGGTGGGGGAGGTCTGGGTCTAGACCTAGGGTCCCTCTGCCCTAACCCCACACGAGGGCTCTGGGCATCCCATTCCCAAGCCCACCAACCTGCCAGCCCCTCCTGCCTCGAAGGCCCCTCCTAATGCCCCATCACTGCGCCCACCCTGACCTCCGTCTCAGCCACAGCCCCTCTCTCCATCGGCTTTGCCCTGCCCTGCCCTGGACATTGGGTGCCTTTTCCCCCTGGCTTCTTTCCTGGCCCCCTCCCACTTCCCACCTGCCCTGAGCCCCTGCAGAGCGCCCCGCCGCTCCCGAGCTACCCTCCCGCCCATCTCCCCCCTGCCCTGAGCCCCTGCAGGCCGCCCCGCCGCTCCCGAGCTACCCTCCCGCCCATCTCGCCCCCTGCCCTGAGCCCCTGCAGGCCGCTCCCGAGCTACCCTCCCGCCCATCTCCCCCCCAGCATCAGGCCTACGAGTTCCAGTTTGGCGCAGCCTACGCCTGGATGATGTGCGTCTTCACGGTGGTCATGACCTACAGTATCACCTGCCCCATCATCGTGCCCTTCGGTAGGCACCGCCGCGCCGGGACCTGGGCCCTGCTCGGGGGGACCCAGGACCTCTCCCGCTCCACTCTAGCAAGGCAGGCCACCCGAGTGGACAGGGCCCTGGCTGGGAGACCGGCCCCTCGGGCCTCCCGCCCGGTCCCTGGCTCAGTCTGGGGCTCGGCCAGGGGGGAGGAGGGGAAAAGCCATCTCAGCTCAGGCTGGAATCAGCTGGTGTGCTGGGCCCCTGGGCCAAGTCTCCCCAACACAGCCATGTTTGCTCACACCAGTGCCTTCACTCGGGTGGATATACTTGGACACACATCGCATGCCCACTGAGGTGTACACACACACACACACACACACACACACACACACACACACACACACACACACACACACACACACACAGTCCTACACAGAATCCATGGGCACACTTGTACACAGCCCCGTAAACTCAGGAAAGACCTTTGGGTTTCAGCGTGGTCCTTACTACTCATGGAAATACCCTGCTGTAGCTGTACCATGTGACCTGGGCAAGTCCCTCTTCCTTCTGAAGAAATTTAGCAAAGTTTCTCTTCACCCCAATTATCACCCCCACTGGTGGCCTCTCCTTTCCCCCCACTAACATCCTAACCCCTCACCACCCTCCCTGGTTATTGAAGGCTTCAGACTCCCAACCTAACCACCTTGTCCTCATTTGAAATTTCCCATCCCCTCATCCTCCAGGAAAATGGAACTCGCCACCTAATTTATACTCATCTGTTTAAGGGCAGAGATAGGAAGAACGATATGGGTTTTAAGAGGATGCTTGCTGACCCAGACAAATGGATTTCTAATAGTAGAATTCCTAGGGAGGGGCTGCAGAGTGAAGGGGTTGAAGCAGTGGAAGCTGAGGTTCTGTGGTCCTGCGAGGGGCTTGGGGTAGAAGAAGGGGGACCAGCCCTTCAGTGACCTCAAAAGGCCCAGGACAACCCGTGACAGACACACAAAGGTCCGGCAGCTCGAGGTCAGGGCCCATGTGGCTTCCCCCAGGGCTCATGTACATGCTGCTGAAGCACCTGGTAGACAGGTACAACCTCTACTACGCCTACCTGCCGGCCAAGCTGGACAAGAAGATCCACTCAGGGGCTGTGAACCAGGTGGTTGCTGCACCCATCCTGTGCCTCTTCTGGCTCCTCTTCTTCTCCACCATGCGTACGGGTGAGGGCCGCTGCCCGCCCTCGGGGACCGGCGTGGGCGGTGGGCAGCGGAGACTCCCGCCAGAGTCGAGGCAGAGCAGGCCACGGGAGGCCACGAGGGCCGGGGGTCACAGGCCCGGGGCCTGGGAGAGGCCCCAGCATATGCGAGTGTGGGAGTGCGTTCAGAGGGGGCAAAAGCCCGTGGGACGGGGACCCAGAGGAGAGGTAACGGCCCTTTCTCTGCCTGCCCCGACACCAGGGTTTCTAGCCCCCACGTCCATGTTCACATTCGTGGTCCTGGTCATCACCATTGTCATCTGTCTCTGCCACGTCTGCTTCGGACACTTCAAATACCTCAGTGCCCACAACTACAAGGTGTGGGGCAAGGGGGGCAGGGAGGTGGCCGAGGGCAGAGTCTCAGCAGGGTGGGGTTGGGGGATTGGGAGCTGAGGGCAGGGATGCCAAGAGAGAGTAGGGTCGTGATTATGGCTGAGGGCCAGGGCATTCCCCCCATTGCTTGACTCGTTCTGGGCCCCTCAAGATTGAGCACACGGAGACAGATACCGTGGACCCCAGAAGCAATGGACGGCCCCCCAGTGCTGCTGCTGTCCCCAAATCTGCGGTGAGTGCCCTGCTTCATGGCCAAGTGCGGGGAAGAGCCTCTGGTGGAGATCCAGCCCCAAAGCTGGGTGTGCCGTTAGTCATCCGGAAAGGGAAGCCTGTTCCAGACCCCGGGCCGGGAGGGATCCGGCTTCAGCAGCTGGGGGCTGCCCCACCCCGCCCTAGGAGGAGGGTCACCGCCCCTCCCCTCACAGGCCATGAGGTTCCCCCTCACCCCTTCCCCACGAGGGGCAGCTGTCGACCCTCACCCCCACCCTTCTCCCCCTTCAGAAATACATCGCTCAGGTGCTGCAGGACCCAGAAGTTGACGGGGATGGGGATGGGGGTCCTGGGAGCTCAGGGGACGAGCCCCCGTCATCCTCATCCCAAGATGAGGACCTGCTGATGCCGCCTGACGGCCTCACGGACACAGACTTCCAGTCTTGTGAGGACAGCCTCATAGAGAATGAGATTCACCAGTAAGGGGAGGGAGGGCCCTGGAGGCCACGCCCTGCCCCCACCCACCCCGCCCCCCCACGGACACTAAAACGCTAATAATTTATTAGATCTAAAGCCCCTTCCTTCCCCATCCCCTGCTTTCATTAAGGTATTTAAACCTGGGGATTTCACCGCTCTCCCCCACCATGGAGGGAGGGAGGGAACCCCCCAACCTCAGCGAGGAGAGCCCCGAGCCGGCCCCGGGGCAAAGAGGGGTGTGGACAGGGTTCCCCCCAGATCAGTGCCCCCCTGGGCTAGTAGTATGATCAGGAAAGGGTTAATAAGAGCCAAGGGGGATACTGGCTGGAGACCTGCTGGGGGCAGGTGGATCAGGGGCTGCCCCCCAGTTCTTACCTCCCTCCCCCCACCAGGTCCCCCTGGGATCTAGCACTCCAGGGAGAGCCTCCAGCCCCTAAGGGGTTGCATGAGAGGGGAGGGGGTGCGGAGGGGAGGAAGAGTCAGGCCCCAAGCGGGGGGGGGGTGACCTGGGGGTGGGGGGTGGGCGTGGCTGACACTGGAAAATGGGGTTTTGCACTGTTGTTTTTTTTTTTTTTTCCTTTAAAATAAAAATGGAAAGAAAAACTCCAAGGCAGGTGTCTGATTTGCGCTGCTGCCCTGGACACATGGCTGGCATCCAACCACCCTTCTGTTGGTCTGGAGGACCTATGAGGTCAGCATCCCCATGTGACCTGGGCAAGAGACTTCTTGTGTGGAGCCTCAGTTTCTCCATCAGGGAGAGGAGAGAGTAGCAAGAGGGGCCTGCTATATTCACAGTGCCAGCCTCTCCACCACCCTCCCCCTATGTCCCTGTCACCTCTGCCTCTACCCCCTGCCCTGAGGAAATCGTGGGACCACTCAGAATGAGGAACAGGGACATGGGCGCACACTCTGAATTGCTGAGATCCACACAAATGGGACAGAGATTCAGGGGAGAAAGGCCGTGCAGAGCCACAAGTTCCACACTGGTCCAGGAAGGCTTCCTGGAGGGGGACGATCCCAGGACAGCTGCTTCCACAGAGGCAGCTGCTCTGGAGGGGGAGAGGCAAGAAAATAGGGCCACGGTAGTCGACCAAACACTGTCATTATTATTTGTTGTCATTGTTGATGCAATTTATTGAGTGGTTATTATGTGCCTGGAATTACACTAAGTGACTTCTATGCTTTTTAAAGCATTTACTCCTCAGAGCTGTCTGTGATGTCAGGCGTGGGTTTGCTGTGAGAGTTACATGAGATAATATATGTCTAGTGCTCACTTGGCCCAGTGCCCAGCACATGGTAAACACCCCATGAACGTCAACTGTAATTAATACTATGCTCATTAATAGTACCTACAAGGCAGGTGTGGTTTTCCTCTTTGTATGAGTGAGGACACAGGCTCAGGGGGGGTATGGGGTTTGCCCAAGGATACCAGCCTGGGAGGGATCTCGGAGAGGTTCTCCTGAGGGAGACTGGAGAGGGAGGGAGACTGGAAAGGGAGGGTCTCTAGACCCTCCAGTTCAAGTCTGATCCATCCTCTAACATCCAACTCAAATTCACTTTCTAAGAAATTTCCTGTGACCATTGTAGCCCACCCTCCAGAGGCCCACAGAGTATACAGCGTGTATAACAGGAGCCAGACGACCTGGACTCCAGTCCTGGTTCTGCCGCCCGCTTGCTGTGCATCCCCAGGGGAGCCACCTCTCCTCTCTGGACCTGTTTCCGTATCAGTAAACTCAGGGAGCATGACCAGGTGACCCCCTAAGGCCCTGGAGCATCCTCCTGCCCACCTGCCACCCACCGCCCACTGCAGAAAACAAGAAAGAGAGTCAAAGAACTCCCAGAAGGGAGAGGAGACTCAGAGGAGGCGGAGAAGGAGGAAGAAGCAGGTACCCCAAAGGCCTGCAGACGGTCGGCAAGAAACGGCCAACAGTGGGGCCAGCAAACAGAAAAGCCTGATAAAAATCACCCGGATGTCCTGTGTGTCAGATCCGCAGTCTTGGGAAATGTGGACCGCAGGGGGCAGGCATCCCGAAGTCCCAGGGCTGGAGTTGCTGCCGAGCTAAGGGCCGGGGAGCAGAGAGCCAGCCGGTGGATGGGCAGAAATTGGCTGAGTTTCCAGCAGGGAGCACACACAGCAGTCCCCGGAGGCCACAAACAGCAGTCTCACCCTTGATCCCTCCGTCAAACCATCCTGAGGACCTACTGTGCACCGGTGACCCAGTGAGGAGCAAGGCTGCCTCCTGGGCACCCACAGCCGAGCGCACGACAAGCCAGACAGAGATGGGAGTGCTCACCAGGGCCAGCACTGTTCTTAGCACTTTCTATGAGTGAACTACAGGCAGACCGCAGAGATGCTGGGGTTTCTGTTCCAGGCCCACCACAATAAAGCAAATATCGCAATAAAGCAAGTCAGACGAATTTTGGGGGTTCCCAGCGCACATAAAAGTTACGTTTACACTGTAGTCTATTCATGTGCAATAGCGTTATGTCTCAAAAAATGTACATACCTTAATTTAAGAATACTTTATTGCAAAATATGCTAGCCATCATCTGAGACTTCAGCAAGGTGTCATCTTTTTGCTGGTGGTAAGTTCTAAATACTAAAATGTGACCCAAAGACACAAGGTGAGCAAATGCTGTTGGAAATATGGCCCCGGTAGGCTTGCTTGATTGAAACAGAGTTGCCACAAACCTTCAATTTGTAAAAAATGCAATGTCTTCGAAGCACAATACAATGAGATGGGCCTGTAATGGAGTCCTCAGAGGTCCCTATTGCAAATTCATAGATGAGAAGCGTGAGGCCCATGGCCGAGATGTCTCTTGCCCCAGGTAACGCAACCTGTACACAGTGGAGCTAGGACAGGGTGAAAAAAATCTTAGGATGTTATGGGAGCTTAAAGGCAGGACACCTTGCCTCATTCAAACATTTTAGTGTTCAGCTGAGAAAGTTGACATGGAGACTGATGACTCAAAGGCCCACAGTTAGGCCAAAATGACTGGTGTGGTACCAGACACCTTCCCCCAGGGTCATGGAGTTCAGCCAGAAACACCCCCATCACCTGCTCTGAGGCATGCCAGTGGCCTAACCATGCCAAGAAGAATGTGGTGGGTTGAATTGCATCCCCCAAAAAGATTTGTTGAAATCCTAATCCCCAATACCTCCGCATGTGCCTTCGTTTGGAAATAGGGTCATTGCAGAACTAATAAGATAGGGTCATGCTGGTCCCACTACTGGGCATATACCCAGAGAAACCATAATTCAAAAAGATACATGCACCCCAATGTTCATTGCAGCACTATTTACAATAGCCAGGTCATGGAAGCAACTGAAATGCCCCTCGACAGACGAATGGATAAAGAAGATGTACATATATACAATGAAATATTAGTCATAAAAAGGAACAAAATTGGGTCATTTGTAGAGACATGGATGGATCTAGAGACTGTCATACAGAGCGCCGTAAGTCAGAAAGAGAAAAACAAATATCGTATATTAACGCATATATGTGGAACCTAGAAAAATGGTACAGATGAACCGGTTTGCAGGGCAGAAATTGAGACACAGATATAGAGAACAAACATATGGACACCAAGCGGGGAAAGCCATTGGGGTGTGTGTGTGTGTGTGTGTGTGTGTGTGTGTGTGTGTGTGATGAATTGGGTGACTGGGATTCACATATATACACTAATATGTATAAAATGGATAACTAATAAGAACCTGCTGTATAAAAAATAAATTAAAATTTTTTAAAAAGATAGGGTCATGCTGGAAAAGGGTGGGTCCCTAATCCAATACAACTGGTGTCTTTATAAGAATAGGAGACAGACACAGAGAAGGCCATGTGAAGACACAGAGATGCACAGGAAGAACGCCATATCAGTGGCTTCTGGAAACGAGGAGGCTCTCAAGATAAAGAGGTCTGGTTGGGGTGTCAGAGACAGCCCCTTCCTGGCAACCCTGGGCGGAAGAAGAGGGTCTCAGTCTTATCCTGACGGGATGATACGGTGAGGACAGCCAGCCTCGTGGTGACCTCCAGAGTGCGGGTGCTGGGTCTCCTGTCCCCACAGGGAGATGGCCCTTGGACTGGTGGGTGGGGACCAGGCAGATGGAAGGGGCCAGCTTAGCGACAGCACCAGCTTGTGGGAGGACAAGTGGGAAGGAGGCAGCTGTTAAAAACGTGCCACTGGACTTCCCTGGTGGCGCAGTGGTTAAGAATCTGCCTGCCAATGCAGGGGACACAGGTTCGAGCCCTGGTCCGGGAAGATCCCATGTGTGGCAGAGCAGCGAAGCCCGCGAGCCACAACTACTGAAGCCCGCACGCCTAGAGCCCGTGCTCCGCAACAAGAGAAGCCACTGCAGTGAGAAGCCGGCGCACCACAACGAAGCGTAGCCCCTGCTCGCCACAACTAGAGAAAGCTCACGTACAGCAACGAAGACCCAACGCAGCCAACAATAATAAATAAATTAAAAAACAAAAACAAAAACGTGCCACTGGGGCGTCCCTGGTGGCACAGTGGTTGAGAGTCCCCGGTCTGGGAAGATCCCACATGCCGCGGAGCAGCTGGGCCCGTGAGCCATGACCGCTGAGCCTGCACATCCGGAGCCTGTGCTCCGCAACGGGAGAGGCCACAACAGTGAGAGGCCCACGTACCACAGAAAAAAACAAAAAAAAGGTGCCACTGACCTAGGAATCCCACTGCAGTTGGAGAGTTCTGGGTGGGGGTGGGAGTCCTCCGGCCCCTCCCCCCAGAACCTTCAACTGTCAAGCACCATGCGAGCCACCAGCATGCTGCACTCCCCAGGTAGGCGTTGATGGGGTTTGTCCCACTCCTGTCCCTGGCAGACTAGGACCTCCCCCCAGGGAAGGGGCTGTGTCCCCTTGAGGGTGACTCCTCCATCAGACCAGGTGCTCCTGAGGCGCAGGAGCTAGGCCTCTTCCTCAGCTGGTTTGGGAAAGAAAGGGCCACGGATGGTCAGACCTGCAGGAGCCCAACCTCGTCACCACTGAGAATTTGGAGTCGGGGAGAGGAGAGGGACCAGCCACCGCACTGTCACAGCCCCCTGGGAAACAGGCTTGTGTGAAGGAAGCCCCCGTGGCCATGGCGGTGGCTGTTAGAGAAATAAGGGGCACCCTAGGCCCAGCCTCCAGGCTTCTTGGGAAGTGCAGGCCGAAGGGGAGGCCCCAAGCCCGGTCTAGACAACATCTTTGTTCGCTCTCTGCTCTGGAAATTAACCTGTCCCTAAATCTACAGGTCCCCAGTCTGATGGGGGAAGACAAGGCACGCCCTGTCTTGTCCAAAAATCGTCCTATACATTCACACCTTGTTTTCACATATTACTCTAGTAACCTGCCTGTCCTTCCCACAGCCAGCCTTGTCTGTCTGTCTGTCTCAGCTTGCCCATGCCCCTGGCCCTGAGACATTCTGGGAGATAACTGTGGTGAATGTGTGTGTGTGTGTGTGTGTGTGTGTGTGTGTGTGTGTGTGTGTGTGTGTGTGTGTGTGTGTGTGTGTGTGTGTGTGTGTGTGTGTGTGTGTGTGTGTGTGAGTCCTCCCTGCCAGCCACTGAGTCAGAAGCGCAGACCCGGCCGACGGAGCATGCAGGACCTTAGGCAGGTTTGGAGTCAGGACAGTGAGCAATCACTCCTCAGCTGGGTGATGGTCCGGGGACGGACGGCTCCCGGAACATGAGGGAGGTGACATTTAACCCTCATCGCCTGCCTTGGTCTGCCCTCAGATGTTCTCCGATTTTCTTAGACACCAGCACTTTCTGTGGTCCTTCCAGAACCCCTGGAGAGCTCGGCATGTTCACTCCTGGGGGCAGCCGGGCAGAGGGCAGCCCCATGGTGGAAGGGCACGGAGGGTTCCCTCACCGTGCGGGGTCTTGGGCCATTCACTTAGTCCAGGTTTCTCACCCTCCACACTCTTGACATTTGGGGGCAGGATAATTCTTTGTTGTAAGGTCTGTCCTGTGCACTGTGGGATGTTTAGCAGCGTCCCGGCCTCTACCCACTGGATGCCAGTAGCTCCCACACCCCAGTCCCGTTAGGACAATGAAAAATGTCTCCAGACATCGCCAAGTGTTCCCTGGGGATGCGATCACCCCCCACCCCTCGGTGAGAACCGCTGACTTACCTTCTCTGGGCGGGCCCTGGGTCGGCTGGCAACATGGGGTGAGGACCCAGCAGTGAAACAAAACAAGTTCTGGATTCTCTTCTCTCTTAGGGATGTTCTTTGTCCTTCCTCTCAGGACCCTGTCCTTATGCTCATTAAGTCCTGTGACAGAGGGGTATGCTGGGGGTTATGTGATCCTGCTAGGAGCTCAATAAATACTAATTAGTTGACCAGCCAGATCAGGGGGGAGAAGACAACTAACATTGTCTGAGCACCTATGGAACACCTGTCTTTTTCATGTATGTTGCATTATTTAATCCTGATACATATTTCAAGATAGGATATAGCAACCTCTTCATGCAAATGAGGAAACCGAGGCTCAGAGATGTAAAGCAACTTGCCCAAGGTCACACAGCTACCCACTCTGGCTTGGTGCAGCCCAGGGCACTAGCTCTGCTAAAGAGAAATAAGCTACCTCCTGACCCCTTTTCCAACACCATCCTCAACCTCTCCTCCCAGCCCAGGGAAGGAGCTTAAGAAAGGCCACCTAGAGGCTGTAGTAAGATGGAAGAAGGGCTGGCCCCAGACCTGCTGACCATTTGTCCTTCTCTCCAGCACAGCCTCTGCCCCTCTACCGAGGCTCCCTCCCTGAAAGGCAGTAAGGGCAATGGGTGAGAGCATGGACCAGCCTGCCTAGGTGTGACCCTGACTCTGCTGCCAGCCAGGTGTGCAGCCTTGAGGAAGTTCAGCCTGTGTGCCTCAGTTTCTCCCTCTGAAGCAGGGAGACGATAATAATAAACCTAACTAACAGGGCTGTTGTGAGGATTCAATGAGTTAAGGCACATAAAGTGTTTAGAGCCATGCAGGCATGCGCTGAGTCCTCAAACTCTGTTAATTATTATTACTTTTACAAATGCTGTGTAAGTGCTAGTTACTTTCATAACTGAGGGAGGATTCCTACTATCTTCTCACCACAAGCCACAGGCTTAATGGAAGAAGCAAAGGACAGGATTCCAAGTTTTTCTTCAGCAAACTCACCCTAATCCTTACAGCCAATGAAATTTTCTTAGTGGGGGCCAGAAGCCTCCAGGCCTCAGGGACCCCAAGGGACCCCAGAGAGACCTCTCTGCTGTAGCCAAGACCTTTGTCATTCCCTGCACCAACACTCTGGCTTTCCTGTGCTAAGCTGGGCCCTTTTTGGTCCCCAGCCCAAACATGGCCTGTGGACAGTGCTGGACTGGAGTCTGCAGGTCCCACCATTTACTGGGCACCTGCTAGGGGGCTCCCCCTAATGGATGGGGGTGTCCCAGGGATGAACCACACGCCCACCCATTCGTTTCACAGATTGTTATTGGACCCTCTTCCTGTGGGAGAAACTGAGATACACCGACCTCCTCCCTACGGAAGCTGCCAAGAACATCCTTCAATATATATATACTTTTTTTTTTTTTTTTTTTGCAGTACGCGGGCCTCTCACTGTTGTGGCCTCTCCCGTTGCGGAGCACAGGCTCCGGACGCACAGGCTCAGCGGCCATGGCTCACGGGCCCAGCCGCTCTGCGGCATGTGGGATCCTCCCGGACCGGGGCACGAACCCACGTCCCCTGCATCGGCAGGCGGACTCTCAACCACTGCGCCACCAGGGAAGCCCCAAAATATTTATTGATCACCTACTATGTACACAATACAGCAGCAGGAATACAGCAGCAAACAAAACAGACCAAAATCCCTGCCTGCGTGAGCATTCATTCTATGAGGGAGGCAACCAGTAAACAAAATACATGTGGAGCTAGAGTGGAACAGGGAGTTGGGGAGCGGGGCAGGAGAGAGAAAACATAGATTTGCAAACATAGATGAAAAATTACTACTGTCTGCAAAGCAGACAGTCACTCATTCATCCCCTGAAAGCGTTTCTGAGCCCCTGCTGGGTCAGGTGCAGTGTAAGACTGAGGGAACCCAGCAGTGGACAGGGGACACCACCTCCACCCTTGAGAGCTCATCACCTCGGTTGGGGGGCGGGGACAGACAGGCCAGGCAGGGATGGGTGTCATAATAAAGGAGAGTGTTGGACACCAGGGCAGCCCCGACTCTGCCCAGGCGTCAGGGGAGCCTTCACCGAGCCGGTGGCATTGAGCCAGGACTTTCCCAGTGGACAGATGTGTGTGTGGGATGAGGAATGATTCCAAACAGAGGCACCAGGGCAGGAACAGTCAATGCAGCTGAAGAACAAAGGCAGCCTGTGCTCCAAGGCACTGGGCTGGTGCGTGGCAACCTGTGTGGGTTTGTCAGGCTAATAAGTGGAGGGAACGGGAGCCATTCCTGGACCCAGAGAAGTCCCAGGAGATGCTGGTGAGGGACGGGAGAATGGGTTTGCTTGCTTGGGTAATGGGAAGGGTAAGGGGGTATCAGATAAGCTGAGCTACACATGGCCCGTGACCTCCTTAGTTGACTAGGATGGGGAGATGGCTCTGGGTCCCCAGGCCTTCCCATGGTGGAGAGGCACCTCCTTCCAGGGCAGCGTAGGGTGAAGGTCACAAGCCCGATCTGGGGTCTGCGGTCAGGCTTAGTCCACCCCAGCCCTCACTCTGTGACCTTCGACCCACTACCGACCTCCGGGCTCAGGCTTCCTGTTCCGGTCACCGTGGGCACCGCGTGGCCCTCTCTCGGGGCCCTGCACAGAGCAGGCGCTCAGGACTGTTATCTCTGCTGTTCTAACTCTTCTCGCCTGTCCGCTCGAGGGAGGAAGCGTAACTGAGACCCCCTGCTCCCCCCTCTGCAGCTGCCCCCCTTCTTTTCCTCACTCTGGATTCCTCCCACACCCTGGGCCCAACTGGGCTCTTTTTAACTTAGACCACATCCTTCCTCCCTTCCCTCAAGCACTTCCTTATTCCAGAGGCAGCTGAGAATGTGGGGAGATGGGGGGACGCAGGCCCCGGGTGCCTGGGTGGGGTAGGACTGGAGATTCAGAGTGGACCTCCGCTCTTCTCGCCCCTCCTCCACGCTCTCCTCCTGGGTCCCCTGCTGGTGGCAGTGGGGAGTCAGTCCCACAGAGGGCTGACAGGCGTGGGCAGGCATACTCAGGAAGGGTGTAAGAGGTTGCAGTCCCTCTGGGGGAGGAGGGATCCTGGGTTCCCAGCTGCCAGCTGACTCAGGACCTGTCAGCCGGCCTGACTTTTCCTCTCAGAGACCCAGCCACCCCACCCACTGGGCCATTCCCTAACTGGACCCTCCCCCGCGAGCAGCCCCTTCCCCTCTGCCCTCCTGCCCGCTGCACTCCATTATTTCCACTCTCCCCAAAAGGCAGTGTCTGTTTGCATGGTCTGGAGGTCACTTTTTTTAAACAGCTTTATTGAGCTATGACTCACATACCATACAATTCACCCATTTAAAGTGCACAATCAGTGGTTTTCAGTACATTCACGGAGTTGTGCAACCATCACCAGAATCGACTTTAGAACCTTTTCATTCTCCCGCAGAAGAAACCCCGTACCCTTTCACTATCAACTTCCAATCCCCCAGCCCTCTAAGCACTAGGCAACCACGATTATACTTCCTGTCTCTATATAGATTGGCCTGTTTGGGGCATTTTACATAATCGAAATCATACAACATGTGATCCTTTGTGACTGCTGTCTTCACTTAGCATAATGTTTTCAAGGTTCATCCATGTCGTAACATGTCTCAGTACTTCATTTCTTTTTATTGGTGAGTAATATTCCGCTGTACGTGTATTCCTCATTTTGCTTGTCCATTCATCAGCTGATGGGCATTTGGGGTTTTCTCCACTTTCCGGCTATTGCGAGTGTTGCTGCTGCTATAAACATTTGTGCAGAATTTTGTTGTTGTTGTTGTTGTTGTTGTTGCTGTACGCGGGCCTCTCACTGTTGTGGCCTCTCCCGTTGAGGAGCACAGGCTCCGGATGCGCAGGCTCAGCCGCTCCGCGGCATGTGGGATCTTCCTGGACCGGGGCACAAAGCTGTGTCCCCTGCATCAGCAGGCAGACTCTCAACCACTGCACCACCAGGGAAGCCCTGTGCAGAATTTTTTGTATGGACATATATTTTCATTTCTCTTGAGTATATATACCTAGAGGTGAAATTGCTGGATCATATGGTAATTCTGTGTTTAACTTAGGGACTGCCAGACTGTTTTCCAAAGTGGCTGCACCCTTTTACATCCCCACCAGCAGTGCCCGAGGGCTCCAATTTCTCCACACCCTCGCCAGCACTTGTTATTACCAGTCTTTTGGATTAGAGCCATCCTAGTGAATGTGAAGTAGTATCTCATTGTGACCTGGATTTACATTTGTCTGTTGACGAAGGATGTGGAGCAGTTTTTCATGTGATTATTGGTCACTTGTGTATCTTCTTCAGAAAAACACCTATTCAGATCCTTTGTCCATTTTTTGATTAGGTTATTTGTCTTTTTATTATTCAGCGGAGACCGTTTTCACCAACAAGGGGATGGCGGCTCACATAAGCCAGAACCGACTCAAGGCCAAGGGCATGGGCCAGCACCACAACGCCCAGAACTACAACAACCAGAGCTTTGAGGAGCTGCGAGCACTCTGCCTACGGAAGGGGCAGCTGTTCAAGGACCCCTTTTTCCCTGCTGAACCCAGCTCACTGGGCTTCAAGGAACTGGGCCCCAATTCCAAACACGTGCAGAACATCAGCTGGCAGCGGCCCCGTGTGGGCACTGGGAAGGGAGGCATGGACTCATGGGGGGTGGGGGTAGTAGTGACGTCCCAGTCACTTGGATAATCTCCAATCCCCCACCGCCCTATCTTGGCTCTGTACTAGACTCCATTTCCATCAAGGCAGGGGACGGTTCGGGACAGGCTTAAGTAAAACCTCTCAGAAAACCCCTGGGAAGGTCACTCACTGACCTTTGCCATCCCAGCCTACAATTAGGCCAAGATCCCCCTGCCGTGCCCCCATCCATGTTTCCCCTAGAACTCCAAGAGACAGCAGCATTCCCCAGGGAAGTGGGAGGGAGCTTGGGAGGGGGGTGTCCTGGGCTCTCTGAAACTTTTATTCCTTCATTGCAGCAAATCACAAGCAATCCTCAATTCATTGTGAATGGGGTCAGCCCGACTGACATCTGCCAGGGGGTGCTCGGTGAGTGGGGGGCAGGAAAGTTGGGGGCAGGGGGTGAATTGGGAGAGTGCCAGGGTGTCTCCTGAGGCTGGGGGACTGGGAGCCCTGGGTTCAGACAGCTCTTCTGTGTCCCTTTTCCTCCCCTAATCCGGATTCCACCCCTACCTGCTGCCATCTGGGTCTGGGAGTAAGCAGGGTGCTGTATTAGTTATCAGTTGCTCCAAGAGTCAGTGACTGAAAGCAACAACAAACACCTATCATCTCACAGTTTCTCCGGGGCAGGAATTAGGAAGCAGCATAGCCTGGTTGGTCTGGCTCAGGGTTTCTCATGAGGTGCCACAGGAGCTGAAGGATTCCCTTCCAAGATGGTGCACTCACGTGGCAGGTGGCCCCAGGTCCTTGCCACATGAGCTTCTCCGTAGGACGCTTAAGTGTCCACACGTGGTAGCTGGCCTCCCACTGAGTGAGCGGCCCGAGAGAGAGAGAGAGAGAGAGAGAGAGAGAGAGAGAGAGAGAGAGAGAGAGAGAGAGAGAGAGAGAGAGAGAGAGAGAGAGAGAGAGAGAGAGAGAGAACAAGGAGGAAGCCCGAATGCCTTCACCACCTGGTCTCAGGAGAAGCAGGCGGTAACTTCCCCATGTTCTGCTGTTAAAAGCAAGCTCGCGGGCTTCCCTGGTGGTGCAGTGGTTGAGAGTCCACCTGCCGATGCAGGGGACACGGGTTCGTGCCCCGGTCTGGGAAGATCCCACATGCCGCGGAGCGGCTGGGCCCGTGAGCCATGGCCGCTGAGCCTGCACGTCCGGAGCCTGTGCTCTGCAGCGGGAGAGGCCACAACAGTGAGAGGCCCGCATACCGCAAAAAAAAAAAAAAAAGCAAGCTCGCAATCCGGCCTAAGGTCAAGGAGAGGGGAATTAGGCTTCCGCTAACCACTGCAAGTGACACGACTTCCTCAAGTCTGGGGTATCAGGTAAAGGAGCGGCCAATCTCCCGCAAGCTGCCACGGACAGCCCCCAGAGAGAACTTCCTCCCTAAGCCTGGTCCTATTCCCCGGTTTCCTCCAAACCCCTCATTGCATCTTAAGGAAGAAGGCCAGGGTGGGCTTCCTCTGGGCTGAATTGTGTCCCATTTGTGGCAGAGAAGAGGACAGGGTGTGGGTAGGGCAGAGGCCAAGGAGACAGCAGGTCCCACAGCTGCCGCTGGGGCTCACTGAGCTGGAGGGCCCAGGGTTACCGGAGGAAAAATTGCTTCTCCCTAGGGGCCCTTTCCACGATGGTGACGAGAGTGTCCTTAACATTCCTCTCCCCCCTTCTACCCCCCTCCAAGTGTTCCTCAGGCAGCCAGAAGGCCTTGGTAATCACAGAAGCTTTGCCAGTGCCCTCAGCCGCAGCCTGGCCCATGTACCCCCTCAGGGCACCACCCTGCCCCAAGCCCCACCCATGGTCTGAGATTCCCCAGGAGAGATGGCAACAGGTGACCTCAGCCCAAGAATCCTGCCCCTGTGTCCCAGTGAGGGTACAGACTGAGCCCCTTGGGTCTCTAGTATTACGGGGCTGACAACAAGGAGAGCCGTCTTGGTCACCACACCACTGTAATCATGGGGTAGAGGTGGGGGGCCATGGGGAAGGGGATCGGCCTTGTTCAAGGGACAGGAGACGATTGGCTGTCCCCCAAAGATGGCAGGTCCCAGAGGGAGGAGTAAGACCAAGGCCAAAAACACCTTCTCCCCAAATCCCAGAACAAAAACGTCTGGCTCTGATTTGTGAGTCTCTCGCCTCACAGGAAAGGTGGAGAACTCACCCCCAGAGCTGGCCCTTCTGCAGTGGGAGGACATCGGGGAGGGGGCCACAGAGCAGCTCCTGATCTTCTGGGGCTTGGACTCTGGGACCCACACACATGGGAGTGCTCAAACGGGGAGCCCTTCTGTCTTTCCAGGGGACTGCTGGCTGCTGGCTGCCATTGGCTCCCTTACGGTGTACCCCGAACTGCTGTACCGCGTGGTGCCCAGGGGGCAGAGCTTCAAGAAAAACTATGCTGGTATCTTCCATTTTCAGGTGAAGGGCGATTTGAAAGCCAGAGTTGATTTGTGTATGAGGGGTGTGTGTGTGTGTGTGAGAGAGAGAGAGAGAGAGAAAGAATTAGTACATGCTTTGAAGTTTACCTTTTTTCTTTCCTTTTTGAAAAAAACAACATTTATTAGGGTGGATTTTTGTCTAATTATCAGAGAAATATCCTCTCACTAAAGAAATTGTGTAAGCTAATTTTTTTTTTTTTTTGGCGGTGCGCGGGCCTCTCACCGTTGTGGCCTCTCCCGTTGCGGAGCACAGGCTCCGGACACGCAGGCTCAGCGGCCATGGCTCACGGACCCAGCCGCTCCGCGGCATGTGGGATCTTCCCGGACCAGGGCACGAACCCGTGTCCCCTGTATCGGCAGGCGGACTCTCAACCACTGCGCCACCAGAGAAGCCCTAATCTAATTTTTTAAAGCCCCCAAAGGAAATAGTTGTTATCAGTTTGTGATTCATTCTCCTCCTCCTCTTCCTCCTGCTCTCTGTCTCTGTCTCTGTCTTTCTCTCGGTAGATACACTCACATATGTATATGCACGTATACGTGTGTGTATGTGCATGTGCGCATATGACATTGGGAGTCTCTGTCATGTAATTTTTGTAATCTGCTCTTCAAATAATTCAACATGTGGACAAATTCCTCATGTCATAAAAATATTTCTGAAAGTCACAAGAGTTTTTAAGACCTCAGAAGTCCTAAAAGTCCAGCCAAGGTCAAAAGGTGGGTGGGTTCCTCTGGAGGCCATGGCAGAACCTGGAGGTGAGGCTGGGGGGAGGTTCAGGCCTTTCACTGCCTTTCTTTGGCGGCGGCGGCGGCGGCGGCGGCGGAGGGGTGGGGGGCCCTCTGTTACTGGTGTGTCACTGAACCTGACACCAGGAGGCGCTCGTGTAACAGAGTCTTCATGCAAGAAGGGAGGGGGGATGTGCGCGCGCGCGCGCGTGCGCGCATGTATGTGTGTCTGAGTTCGGAAGGGGGCCTGGGGCATACAGATGCCCCACGCCCCGCTGAGACCCACCTTGCCGCCCGCAGATTTGGCAGTTTGGGCAGTGGATGGACGTGGTGGTGGATGACCGGCTGCCCACAAAGAATGGCAAGCTGGTGTTCGTGCATTCAGCCGAGCGCACCGAGTTCTGGAGTGCCCTGCTGGAGAAGGCGTACGCCAAGTGAGTGCCCCAGCCTGGCGATTTGCCTGGCCTCCAAGCTTGCTCTGACAGTCGGCAGTGACGGGGGGTAGGGGAGCAACTGGAATCAGGGGAAGAGGCAGGGGGACGGCAGGGCATCCGTCCCTTCCCTCACCTCACCCTCTGAGGGCCAAGCTCACAACTGCATCCCAGAGCCCAGACGGTGCCCTCTCTGTGCCCACAGGCTGAACGGATCCTATGAAGCCCTGTCAGGGGGCAACACGGTGGAGGGCTTTGAGGACTTCACGGGGGGCGTGACCCAGAGCTTCCAACTCCGGAAGCCCCCTCCGAACCTGCTGAGGATGCTTAGAAAGGCCATAGAGCGATCATCCCTCATGGGGTGCTCCATCGAAGTAAGCCGTGCTTGGTCCTGCTTCAGGGCCTTTGCACCTGCTGTTGCTTTCACCTAGAAAGTTCTTTCTCCAAATGCCTGCATAACTAGCTCCTTCTCATTCATCTTTTAGTTCAAATGGCCCTTCCTCAGGCTAGCCTTCTAAATTAGCCACTCCTGCCCCCCATTTCCTCTCTACTTTGTTTTGATTTTCTCCCCAACATTTATCATGATCAGAAACTGTCTTACTTATCGACGTGTATATTCACAACAAATCTTCTCCAGACAGTTTTCATATTCCATGAAGACAGTGACTTTATTTGTCTCATTCACTGCTGGGTCCTGGGACTTAAGATGGTACTTGGCATGCAATAGATACCCAACACATATTTGTTCAAATAAATAAATGAACCCAGAGTGCTACTGTAAGACCCAGCAATTGTATTCTTGGGCATTTATCCCAGAGAAATGAAGACTTATGTCCACACAAAAGCCTGTACCCAAGTGTTCAAAGCAGCTCTATTCATAATAACCAGAACCTGGAAACAACTTAGATGTCTTTCAGAGGGTGAATAGTTGCACAGGTGCGTACATACCAGGGGATACTACTCAGCAATAAGAAGAGATGAACTATTGACACACAAAACAACTTGGATGAATCTCAAAGAAATTATGCTGCATGGAAAAAGCCAATCCCGAAAGATTCCATACTGTATGATTCCATTTATATGACAGTCCTGAAATGACAAAATTTTTTTAAATGGAGAACAGATTAGGAGTTGTCAGAGGTTAGGGAAGAGGGTCATAAGAGGTGGATGTTGCATAAAAAAGGGCAACACCAGGGATGCTACTGGTGATGGAAATGTTCTATATTGTGATGATGGTGGTGGATGCAGAAAACTACATGTATGATAACAATGCATAAAACATACACAAATGAGTACGAGTAAAAGTGGAGGCATCTGTATAAGACTGACGAACTGTGTCAACATCTTCATCCTGGTTTTGATATTGTGCTATAGGGAATTCCCTGGCAGTCCAGTGGTTAGGACCCTGCACTTCCACTGCAGGGGGCAAGTGTTCGATCCCTCATTGGGAATCTAAGATCCTGCATGCTGCGTGACACGGCCAAAAAAGAAAAAACATGATATTGTGCTATAGTTTTGCAAGATGTTACCACTGGGGGATACTGGATATGGGGTGCACGTATCTCTCTGTATTATTTCTTAAAACTGCATGTGAGGGAGCTCCCTGGTGGTCCAGTGGGTAAGACTCCGGGCTCCCAATGCAGGGGCCCGGGCTCAACCCCTGGTCAGGGAACTAGATCCTGCCTGCTGCAACTAAAAGATTCCCCATGCCACAACTAAAAAAAACAAACAAAAAACAAAGAAACCTGCGTGCGAGTCTACAATCATTTGAAAATACAAAGTTTAATTAAAAAAAAAAAATGAACCCAGAGAGTTGTCACCTCACTTCAGGTGCCCCCATCCCTCTGACCAGACCTTGAGTTCCTTTCCTTCCTCTCTGTTCTGCGTAGATCAACAGCCAAAGTGACTTGGAGTCATTGACGGAAAGGATGCTGGTGAAAGGACATGCTTACTCAGTGACCGGCCTTCAGGATGTGAGTCTGACCACTACACCCCACCCAGAGGGACAGGAGGAGGACTTCTGTGACCCTACACTCCTAACCTTCGCCCACAACCCACCCAGGTCCTGTACCGCGGCAGGATGGAAACACTGATTCGCGTCCGGAATCCCTGGGGCCGGATTGAGTGGAATGGAGCCTGGAGTGACAAGTAGGTGCCCAGAGCAGCCCTCTGGGGGGAGGGGCAGAGCACAGAGCAGGCCCACGAGCAAGGCCATGCCACAGAGGGACCGACTGGCATCCGGTCACCTGCGCCCAGTGTGAGCCCTTCCCCTCTAGATTCTCCATCTAACCAGGACCCCCAGTAGGCAGACATTCAGGGGTAAGGGCATCCCTGGGGGAGGACCGAGGTGCCTCCCAACCCCCCGCCCCTCCACTGCCTGTCTCTGCTCCAGTGCCAAGGAGTGGGAAGACGTGGCCCCAGACGTCCAGAGGCAGCTGCTGCACAGGAAGGAGGACGGAGAGTTCTGGTCAGCGCCGCTTGAGAAGGACCACCTTCTGTCCCCATACCCAGTCCCTTCATCTCTCCTGCCACTGTCCCACCTGTGCCTTGGATGGGGAGGCTCTGGGGGTCGCCTACAGGTGTGGGTGTGCTGCCGATGGGCTCTGGCCCATCTAGTTGCGGCAAGTGGGGGGCTACTCTTCATTGCGGTGCGTGGGCTTCTCATTGGGTGGCTTCTTGTTGTGGAGCACGGGCTCTAGGCGCGCGGGCTTCTTGCCGCTCCCCTCCACCACAGGATGTCCTACGGAGATTTCCTGGACAACTTCACCCTCCTGGAAATCTGCAACCTGATACCCGACACGCTTTGTGGGGACTACAAGAGGTGTTGGCACACCACCTTCTACGAGGGCAGCTGGAGGAGGGGCAGCACTGCAGGGGGCTGCCGGAGCTACATTGGTGGGCGAGGGGACTCAGGGGAGCAGGGAGCAAGGGCTGGGCCACTGACTCACCGCACACCTGGGCCCCGTTGAGGAGGCGGGCACTTGGCTGGGAAGCCCATCCACCCTGGGAAGGGCAGGGCCATCCTGACCTGCTTCCTCCACAGACACATTCTGGACCAACCCACAGTTTAAGATCTCTCTCCCCGAGGAGGATGATGCCCCAGAGGACGACGAAGCCGTCTGCACCTGCCTGGTGGCCCTGATGCAGAAGAACTGGAGGCGGGCACGGCCCCAGGGAGCCCAGCTGCAGACCATCGGCTTTGTCATCTACTCCGTGCGTGCCCGGCTGGTCCCCCAGCCACTCTTGCTCTCCCCATGGCCTCACCCCTGGGACCACTGCACACCCCACCCCACCACCTGCCCCGGGACCAGGACACCCTCCAACTGCCTCCACACCCCTGTCTCTTTCCTTTTTCCTTTTTTTTTTAAATTGGAATATAGTTGATTTACAAGGTTTATCAGTTGTACTTATACATATATCCAGGTTTTTTTTAAGGAATTTTACCTTTTTTTAAAAAAAGTAATTAATTAATTAATTTATGGCTGTGTTGGCTCTTCGTTTCTGTGTGAGGGCTTCCTCTAGTTGCGGCAAGCGGGGGCCACTCTTCATCGCGGTGCGCGGGCCTCTCACTATCGCGGCTTCTCTGTTGCGGAGCACAGGCTCCAGATGCGCAGGCTCAGTAATTGTGGCTCACGGGGCTAGTTGCTCCGCAGCATGTGGGATCTTCCCAGACCAGGGCTCGAACCCGTGTCCCCTGCATTGGCAGGCAGATTCTCAACCACTGCGCCACCAGGGAAGCCCCACTTTTTTTTTTTTAAGATTCTTTTCCCGTATAGGTCATTGCAGAGTATTAAGTAGTTTTCCCAGTAGGTCCTTATTAGTTATCTATTTTTAAAATTTTTTAAAAATTTATTTATTTATTTATGTATTTTTGGCTGCATTGGGTCTTCGTTGCTGCGCGTGGCTTTCTCTAGTTGCGGCAAGTGGGGGGCCACTCTTCGTTGCGGTGTGTGGGCTTCTCATTGGGTGGCTTCTCTTGTTGTGCCGCACCGGCTCTAGGCACGTGGGCTTCAGTAGTTGTGGCACGCGGGCTCAGTAGTTGTGGCCTGCGGGGTCTAGAGCGTGGGCTCTGTTGTTGTGGCGCACGGGCTTAGTTGCTCCATGGCGTGTGGGGATCTTCCTGGACCAGGGCTCGAACCCATGTCCCCTGCATTGGCAGGCGGATTCTTAACCACTGTGCCACCAGGGAAGTCCTAGTTATCTATTTTATATATAGTAGTGTGTATATGTCAATCCCAATCTCCCAATTTAATCCTCGCTGCCCATCTCGGCCCTGTCTCTTTCTGGAGTGGTGCTTTGCGCTTTTGAGGCAGGGCTGACAGTTTTCTTTTTCAGATTTTTAAAATCTAAAACACTTAGGGAGCACTTCCTCTGTGCCAGGCATTGTTCCCAAGGCCTTTCGAATAGTAACGCATTTAATGAAGAGGAAGGAGATTGGGAGCCAGAGAGGTGAGGTCACTTGTCCTAACTCACACCAGTTCCCACACACTCGGAGATTTCTCCACGGCCCCCAAGCCTCCCCACATGGGAGCATGGACTCCGGCCAAGAGAAACCCCTGACAAGCATTTCCCAAACGGTGCCCGTTTGTCCATTTATTTACATAGTCAGTGATATTCACGGAGCGCCTACTGCATGCCAGGCCCCAGTCAGTCTCCAGAGGTTCAGTCGTGAACAGAAGCAGACACAAGCCTTGCCCTCCTCCTAGGCTGTGAGTCCCCCAGGTTAACAGACACACCTGAAGCCATTTCCAAGGTTAGACACAGCCCTGCCCGGAAAGGCTGTATTCTCTACCCCAACCCAGAGCTCCACGGGGCCATCAGTATATTAAAGGTTCTGGTCATCCCTGGAGGAGAGCAACCTATTTATCTTGGTTTATCTCACCTTTTTACAAACTTCTATGTGCTCATTCCTCGGTTTCAATAATCTCCTATTAACTTCCTGCAAGACATGAGCGCTCCATGGAAAATGCTCTCCTAGTTTTTTATCCCAGCTCTTCAACTGTTCAGCAGTGTGAGATTGGGCAAGTTATCTCACCTCTGGGGGGTTCTCTTTCCCATCCTTAACCTGCAGTGGCAAAAATCTCCCCTTGGCAAAACTTTGTGTAAACCGTACTTTGCCATCCAAAGCAGAAGGGTTATTGTTTTTTATTGGGGTGTAGTTGTTTTACAATGTTGTGTTAGTTTCTACTGTACAGCAAAGTGGAGTTCCCTGTGCTATACAGTACGTTCTCGTTAGTTATCTATTTTATACATATTAGTGTATATATGTCAATCCCAATCTCCCAATTCATCCCACCACCACCCCTTTCCCCCCTTGGTGTCCGTACGTTTGTTCTGTACGTCTGTGTCTCTATTTCTGCCTTGCATACTGGTTCATCTGTGCCATTTTTCTAGATTCAAAGCGGAAGTGTTATTAACGCTGGGACTTTTAGCTCTTAGAGCCCACGCCCCTGCCCACCACCAGCATCCCAGTGCCCTTAGCACCCCCTGGCTTCCACAGGCCTGAGCCCCTTCACCATCCTGGGGATCTGACCCTCCTCTCTCTTCCCTTCCCAGGTCCCAAAGGAGGTACAGAAGACGTGGGGCTCGATCCTGGGCAGACATCCACCCCGCTCCTGGCATGTGGATGGGCAAGGGGTCGAATTCAGCGAAGGGTTCTGGGGCCCACTGGGTCAGGGTTCCAGCCCCCTTGGGCCCTGAGTGAGGGTCAGGGAAGGAAACGACCACACTGGGGTTACCTGCCAGATGGGCAGGGTCCAGACCCTCCCTAGTCCTGCCCAGCCGGGCATCACCGTGGGGGGTCCCTCCCTCCCTGCCCTCGCCTGTGGGCCCTGTACCCACCTCCAGGGCACGTACAGTTTCAGAACCTCCAGGACGTCCACTTGAAAAAGGACTTCTTCGTGAAGTATCAGGACCTGGGCTTCTCAGAGATCTTCACCAACTCACGGGAGGTCAGCAGCCACCTCCGGCTGCCTCCGGGGGAATACATCATCATTCCCTCCACCCTTGAGCCGCACAAGGATGCTGACTTCCTGCTCCGGGTCTTCACGGAGAAGCACAGCGAGTCCTGGTGAGGGGCCCCACCTCACTGCTCCAAGGCCACCTGCCCCAGAGCTGTAAGATTCAAGCTCAGGGGGCAGTCAGCTGGGTCCCCCCACCCCCGTCCCTATTGTACAGTCAGGGAAACTTAGGCATGAGGCAGGGAAGTCCCAGGTAGTAGCAGAGCCAGAATCAGAAGCCAGATCGCACGGAGCCCGTTCCGTATTGCTGCAGACACACGACACGACCTCCCTGACCATCCCACTGGAATCCCTGTCTCCCTGACCCCTGCTCACTCCGAACCTTCATCCACCTCTGCCCAGGGAACTGGATGAAGCCAACATCGCTGAGCTTCTCCAAGAGGTGAGGGGAGGCTGTGGGGGGTGGGATTTGGGGGCGGCATGTAGGGGTGTGGAAGAACTTTCTGGACTGTGTCCGTCTCCCACTCCTTTCCCTCCAGGAGAACATCTCTGAGAATGACATAGACCAGGACTTCATACGTTTGTTTCACATAGTGGCCGGTGGAGAGGTGAGAGGCAGAGGGCTGGGGGATTGAAAGGAGGTGGTTTGGGGCTGAAGGGGCCAGAGCCGGGGTTTACGGTCCCCCTTCCTAGGACAAGGAGGTGGGCATATATGAGCTACAGAAGCTGCTCAACAAGGTGTTCTCCGAAGGTGAGTCTTCCATCCCCACTCACAACCCTTCCCCCCACCCTTAATCACCCCCCACCTCTCCCCCCAAACCCCGACCACACCCTGCTCATCCCTCTCCTTCTTCCTGCCCCTTCCCTCCCTCACAGTCAAAAACCTCAAAACCAAGGGTTTCAGCCTGGACGTGTGCCGCTGTATGGTCAACCTCTTGGATGTATCTTCCTGTCCAGTGGGCAGTCCTGTCCAGTGCTCTCCTGCCCCAGCCCCCTACCCCTGAGCCTGGCCCTAAGGTGGCCATCTCTGACCAGCCATGCCCTCCTTCCGGGTGGGGATTAGGCGCTGGGGTAACAAAAGATGCCAGGTCTTCCGGCTGTTACCATGGTTACCATACAGGCCCCTTGGGTCTTGTGCCCTACCTCGGTGAGTCCCTCTGCTTCCCAGCCCCCAGGATGCCCTCCCCACCCTCCTCTTATATCCTTGACTACCTCCCAGAAAGATGGCTCTGGCAAACTGGGGCTTCAGGAGTTCCAGATCCTGTGGAGAAAAATCAAGAAATGGACGGTAAAGGGCATTGAGGGGGCAGTTTATGGAGGTAAGAAAGAGAGGTCCTCCGGAGGGAAGAGGACTAGTAAGGATGGAGCTGGAACAGGAGCCCCTGACTAGACACACACACACACACACACACACACACACACACACCCCACAGGATGGAGCCGTTGATGTGTTGGCGTATTAACTAGTCAAAATATTCAATAACCAGCACAGTCCAGGTATCAGCCAGCGTAAAGGATACAGGCAGAGAGCCCCGGGCAGGGTGCCAGGAAGTAACCCCACAGTCACCAGGTGATAGGAATACTGGAGCTCAGCGGGTGGGCCAGCGTAGGGGGCCCCCGGGGTCTTGGGTAGCAGTCGTGAAGCATTTCATCACTTCAGCCACCGTGCCATGCACAGGGCCCTACCACATCTGTCTTGTCGCTTCAGGACATCTTCCGAGAGTGTGACCAGGACCACTCAGGCACCTTGAACTCCTATGAGATGCGCTTGGCAATTGAAAAAGCAGGTGGCCAGGGGCAGGAGAGGGCTTTGGGGCAGGGACGGGGGAGGCAGCGGCGGTCAGAGGGCTGGACTCTCCCCCTCCACACTCCTCTCTCTCCCAGGCATCAAACTGAATAACAAGGTGACACAGGTGTTGGTGGCCAGGTATGCAAATGACGAAATGATCATGGATTTTGACAGCTTCATCAGCTGTTTCCTGAGGCTGAAGGCCATGTTCAGTGAGTCAGGCACCTGCCCACTCCCCACCCTGGGCCAGGGGACCGCCGGCCTTCTCCCACATACCCACACGAAGAGCACTGCTCCAGAACCATTCCCCTCCACCTGGCACAGATGATCTGGGCTCAGATCCCAGCTCCACCACTTGCTGGCTCTGTTGCCTTGAGCAAGTCACTTTATCTCTCTGTGCCTCTGTTGCCTTACCTATAAATATAGGTAACAGTACAGCCTGCATAGAATGGAGGCGGAGATTAAATGAGATAGTATTTGGAGAGCACTCAGAACAGGCCCTGGTTCAGAGCAAGGCTGTAGGAGTCCTTACCATTAATTCCCTGCTGGGCTGGGGGTTCGGCTGGGAAGAGGGAAGGAACGGCTTCTTACACCCTTTCTGACATCCTCCCTAGTCGGGAAGGGGTCTTGCAGACCACTGACTCAGCTCCCAACCCTTCTCCCTTGTCTCCTCCTTGAAACAGCGTACTTTCTAACCATGGACCCTAACAATACTGGCCAGATTTGCTTGAACCTGAACCAGGTACATGGAAAGGATGTACCCAGCCTTACTCAGCCAGTACTCAGGCACCCACCCCCACCCCCGCGGCTCCACTGGCCCTTCCCTTTCCCCAGACGTCATGCCCCACCACCACCTCACCCATCCTCTGATGTTCTTCTTGCCCCACAGTGGCTGCAGATAACCATGTGGGGTTAGTCACTGCAGGACCCTGGCTTCCTACCGCCATCGGCCCCGCCCCCTGCCCCGCCCCGCCCCACCACCACCCCGCCGCCGGGTTCTGGCCTGGGGGCCGGGATGCTCCTTGTGGCGCTCAACTTTGCGGTCTCTGCTGATGGAAACGGCCGAGATGCCGTGCTTATTCCAGCAGCAGGACCTCCAGGCCCACCCTCCCAGCGCAAAGTGTTTTTCCCCCACAGTCTCCCTTCCTCTCTGAGTACATTTCACTAAAGATTAAGTGACACTTCTGCGGTGTCCCCGGCTGGGGAGGCTGTCCACGTTTCCTACCCTACTCAACGCTGGCCTGTTTCATGGCTCCTCCCTTCTCCCCCCCAGTCAAGGGCATTATTATAATGAACAACACATGCCACTGGCTTCTGTGTCTCTTGTGTTTCTATGCCAGAAAAAGACTGGCAGGGGTGTAAGTCATTTCCTCAGTACCAAAGAGGGGACACCCAGGAGCTCTCAGTTGGGGTGATACCACCCCCTATCCAGGGAGCATTTGGAAATGTGTGGTTGTCACAGAAGCTAGAGGGCGCTGTTGTCATTTATGGGCAGCGGCTGGGATGCTAAAGGCATAAGAGTCCCTATCTGTTAACCGTGCGCAGCGCGGTACCCAGAGCAGCATCCGACGGGAGGGCTGAGCCGCAGGACCCAGAACCGCCCCTCCCATCTCCTTCCTCAAACTGGAGTCTCCAAAGGTGACACTGCAAAAGTCAAAAATCCTGCACCGGCAGGAGTCAGCCAGTCATAGAAAGGAACTGGCCCTCTTAGATGTGTGGCTGAGAGGGGTGGGGGACAGTGGCCGTGGGTGAGTTCATTCCTGCCTTAAAGGTGTTCAGATTCAAATCATTCTTACTGTTAAAAAACTGCTGACTGCCAGGCTATGGTCCTCACCGGAAGGGTGGAGGGATCCTTGGTTCACCAGTCCTTGACCTTGGAGTCTCTGCCTCAGATGCCCCCTGTTTCCAGCCCCCAGCCTCCTGCTGCAGTGCGAAAACTGAGACCACCAGCAGTGTCCCCCAACTGCACTTCTCCTGTCCTTCCAGATCGCTCCGTGGCTTCCCGCTCTGGGGAACTGTGCCTGCGAGCTTTTCAGCCTCTTGCATACAGACCGCTTCCAAATTCCCTTAGATTAGGGTCGAATAAATCTAAACCCCAAAAGAATTGGGATCCGTCCTGGGTCTGTGTACTTTCAGCTTCCCAGCGTAGCTAGCTTCGTTTCCTCCTGCAGTAAGGACTCCAAGACTTCCTTCTATTTGCACTAAACACGCCCATTCCTCTTATGCTTGGGGGCGTGGGGGGCTTCCAGCCTTCCTGGGTCTGGTGACTGATTCCCTGCACCAGCCCTGCCCCCTGCCTCCTCGGTGACAACTGCCCATCACTGTCACTCCATTGCCTCCCCCACCACCTCCCGAGGAATCATTTCCTGCCCTGCCACTCTCTTCTCCCATCCTCTCCCCTCTGCAGTCTTGTCTGAGAGAGAAGGTCACACTCTGTTAATGAGGGTCTTAAGACTGATTCCTCCACCCTAATTTTCTACCACCACCTTTTCTCCTCAGAGCAGCGAAGGAGCAAAGGTCCCTGGGTGGGTCATGGATCCTTTGGGAGAGGCCAGAAAACTAGCAGGTCCTTTGAGTTTTGAGAGAACCCAGCAGTGCCCAGTTGGTTCTGGGGAGCCCAGCAAGATGCTCACCCCACCCCATCCTTGTCCCTTGCCCTAGCGGAAGATGCTGCCAACTTCTGGCTGGATGGCCTTGGGCAAATTATTTTATTTCTCTAACAGAGTTTCCTTTTTCTCATCTGTCAGTTGGGGGTGACAGGGAGTTCACTGGTGGCCTAGAGGTTAGGATTCTGGGCTTTCACTACCATGGCCCAGGTTCAAGCCCTGGCCGTGGAACTGAGATATCCCACAAGCCGTATGGCTCGGCCAAAAAAAAATGGGGGTGACTGTGCCTGTCTCAGAGGGCTGCTGTATGGACGACTGAGGTTATGAGGGTGAAGTACTGTGCTTCCCACAGATGGTAAACTCATTACTGTTACCTAAAAATTGGGTTCCCCTCTTGTTGGGTGTCGAACCAGAAGACACAACCAAGCCAAAGAGCAGGAGAAGGGATGATTTATTACTTGCAGCGAGTAAGGAGGACCCTGGAGATCTTTCCCAAAGCAGTGTGTCCCCAACAGCCACACTGGGGACGTTCTAAACTAAGGGTACATGCATATTCATGACGGGGCTTGAGCAGAGGAGAATTCAGCATGGAATTTGGGCAAAAGTCAACAGAGGCCAAGCTTCAGTTGACTGAAGTCACAAGGGCCAGAAAAGGTCAACATCACCATCTCTTAGGTTCCAGTGGAGCTGGTGGTTGAGTGCTTCAGGCTAATCTCTACCCCTGAACCAGAACTGGGAGTCTACAACTGATTTATTATCTCTGCCATTCTTACTTCTCTTGCCTAAGTCATTCCGTTCCTCTGTTCCCTCACGATCATTATTACTGAGACCTGTTCAAGGGCAAGCATTGTGGCCAGGCTTAGATCACAAAACGGTTTAGGCTTAAATGGCTTCTCTGACGTCCAAAAACTATATCTGGGGACTTCCCTGGTGGTCCGGTGGGTAACACTCCGAGCTCCCAATGCAGGGGGCCCGGGTTCGATCCCTGGTCGGGGAACTAGATCCTGCATGCATGCCGCAACTGGGAGTCCGCATGCCGCAACTAAGAAGTCTGCACGCTGCCACTAAAAGGTCCCGCGTGCCAAAATAAGGTCCTGCGCAGCCAAAATAAATAAATAAATGAATAAAAATAAAATCTTAAGAAAAAAAAAACTATATCTGGATCCCCCTACCTTTCTGCTTATACCGTCACCACACTTAGCAGAGCCCCATGTATAGTTTGTGCTCTGAACAACTAAAAGGGGCATCATTCACCCAGATTATGATGTGAGGGGCATCCCAGGATTTTAGCACGTGACTGCCCTGTATTGGAAAAGTGAGATGAACTAGCATACACTTAATAAACATATCTACTTCATGCATGCATCCACCATGTATGCAAACATGCCTACATCACATTCCTCCACATCCAAACTCTAAAACAAAAGTTCCCCCCAGCTACAGCCAGGCCTGGCTGCTCCCTGCTCCTGCCTGTCAAGTCTGCTCTCTGCACACACACCCTCACCAGCCCCTTCCGACTCAATCTCGTTCAACTTCACTTGCCTCCTTCCCCAGCCTAATGCCTGGGAGACCTTTCTCGTGACGTCCTTGCCGTCTCCCAGTGGTGTGTAACCACATTTTCTGCTCTGCTCTTCTGGTCCTCAGCATGCGGCATTTCCTCTGTTCACAGAGGTGGGGTTCTGCTGGGGAAGGGCCCTAGACCATGCTGCCTGCACCGTGCACAACACAACCTAGGTGCCCTTGACTGAGGTCACATGGTAATCTAGAGCTCACCTCTGGATGACTCACTGCCACTCCCCACAGCAGCTGCCCCCGTTTCCTTTAGACCCCTCTCTACACCCTCCAACTGCACTGCAAAGACGAGGCCACATCAGGGAACGGAGGTCCCTGAGAATACATAGCTCCAGAGCTTCGTCCTCTGGTCTCTGAGAAAGTGGGGTCAAAATGTGCTAGAAATCTTGCCATTTGCAACAAGATGGATGGACCCTGAGGGCGCTATGCTAAATGAAATAACTCAGACAGAGAAAGACAAACACTCTATGATCTCACAAGTGGAATCTAAAAAAAATTTTTTAATAATTTAAAAACAACTCATAGGACTTCCCTGGTGGCCCAGTGGTTAAGAATCCGCCTGCCAATGCAGGGGACACGGGTTCGAGCCCTGGTCCGGGAAGCTCCCACATGCCGCAGAGCAACGAAGCCCGTGCGCCACAACTACTAAGCCTGCGCTCTAGAGCCTGCGAGCTACAACTACTGAGCCCACGTGCCCGAACTACTGAAACCCACGCGCCTAGAGCCCGTGCTCTGAAACAAGACGAGCCACCGCAATGAGAAGCCCTTGCACCACAAATGAAGAGTAGCGCCCGCTCGCCACAACTAGAGAAAGCCCGCGTGCAGCAACGAAGACCCAACGCAGCCAAAAATAATTAATTAATTTAAAAGAACAACTCATAGATACAGAGGACAGATTGGTGGTTGCCAGAGGTGGTGGTGAGGGCTGAGTGGAATATGTGAAAGTAGTCAAAAGGAACAAACTTCCAGTGATAAGTCATGGGGGGAATTCCCTGGCAGTCCAGTGGTTAGAATTTCGCGCTTCCACTGCCATGGGCCTGGGTTCAATCCCTGCTCAAGGAACTAAAATCCCACAAGCTGCGTGGTGTGGCCAAAAACAACAACAACAAAAGAAGTCATGGGGATGTAATGTATGTGGCACAGTGACTATAGTTAATAATACTGTTTTGCATATTTGAAAGTTGCTAAGGCTGTAGATCTTAAAAGTTCTCATCACAAGAAAAATGAGAAGGAAATGTCTGAATCTAGGACTGGGGCAAGAAATATACGGGATGAACCTGGAGCGTCTTGTAGTGCCAGAAAGTACGGAAATGCTAAAAAAAAAAGTAGCAAAAACAAAAAGCACGATGAGAGTATGTCAAAGGTGGAGTGTAATTCCCCTCCCCTTAAGTGTGGGTAGCACATAGTGACTTCCTTCCAAAGAGGACAGTGTGGAAATCGAGAGAAAAGAGTAGCTTCAAGACAGAGAAACCTGGGAATTGCCTGGTGGTCCAGTGCTTAGGACTCCACAAGCAGTGAAAGCTGAGGGACCGAGTCCAATCCCTGGTCAGGGAACTAAGGTCCTACAAGCTGCGCGGTGTGGCCAAAAAAAAGAAAAAGTAGAGAAACCTGACAAACACGACTTCAGGCAGGTGATCAAGGTTAACACAAGAGAGATAAACCATGTGGATAGAATATACCCTTGGTATGATGTGATGAGAATGGCATTTTACTTCTGTGGTTTCCTTCCCCAAAACCCCAAACTCCAGTCTAATCATAAGAAAAACATCAGACAAATTCCACTTGAGGGACATTATACAAAACTCCTGACCAATACGCCTCAAAACTGTCAAGGTCATCAAAAACAAGGAAAGTCTGAGAAACTGTCACAGCCAAGAGGAGCCTAAGGAGGTAAGACAATTAAGTGTAATGCGGTGTTCTGGATGGGATCCTGGAATGGAAAAAGGGACATTAAGTAAAAACTAAGGAAATCTCAATAAGTGTGGGTTTTAGGTAATATTATTGTATCCATATTGGTTCCTTAATTGTAACAAATATACTGTACTAAGATATGATATTAATTACAGGGGAAATTGGGTGTGGATATACAGAAATTCTCTGGGCTATCTTCACAATTTTCTGTAAATTTAAAACTATTTGAAAATAAATAGTTTATTTTAAAAAGTAATTAAAAACAACCCAAGTGCCAATCAATAAATGAATGGATAAAGAAGATGTGATATATATATATATGTGTGTGTGTATATATATATATGTGTGTGTGTGTGTGTGTGTGTGTGTATACACACACACACACAGTGGAATATTAGTCACAAAAAAGAATGAAATCTGGCCATTTGCGACAACATGGATGAACTTAGAGGGTATTATGCTAAGTGCAACAAGTCACACAGAGAAAGACAAATACTGCATGAGTTCACTTATACGTGGAATCTAAACAATAAAACAAATGAACAAGCATAACAAAACAGAAACAGATGTATAGATACAGAGGACAAACAGGCGGTTGCTAGAGGGTAGAAAGGTGATATACATACCTTGGAGATATTTTTCTATTAGTATACAGAGAGCTTCCTTATGATTTGTTATAGCTGCAGAGTATTCCACTGCAGCGAAGTCTCGACATTTATTTATGAGCTCTTTATTGAGTTGTTTCCAATCTTTTACTACTATAAGCAATGCTAGAGTGAATAACACTGCACATATGTCATCTCATATAGTGGAAATATTTCTATAGGATAAATTTCTGAAAGTGGGATATTGAGCTAAAGAGTATATACATCAGTAATTCAGATACATATTAAATTCCCCCCCATAAAGGTAATCCCAATTTACGCTCCCACTAGCAATATAAGAGTGTCTATTTCCCCATCAAGGCAGCGTATCGTCAAACTTTTGCATATTTATAATGTGATAGAAGAAAAATGGTTTCTGACTGTCCTTGTAATTTGCATTTCTTTTTTTGCATTTGAAGCTGAGCAAATATTCATGTTTTCCTTTCATTTCATTTTCTGTGAGCGCTTCATATTCTTTGCTCATTTTTATACTGGGCTTTTGTGTTTTTTCCTTATAAAATTCTAGGAGCTATTTATATTTTAGGAAGATTTGACCTTTCTCTGCATAGGGGCTGCAAATATTTTCCTTTGTCATCTGTGTTTCCACTAGGTTTTTAACGCTTGCTCATAGACTCTGCCCTTCGCCCCAGCAGAACCTCCCTCTCCAGGCCACCTGCCCCCTCTCACAGCCACATCCCGAAGCCCCTTTAGTTCCTCACTCTTCCAGGTGACATCTGACCTCTTGGTGACATCTGACTCTATACTGAAGACTCCTCTTGTGTGTAAATAACATTTATTCTGTCCTTTATCGACTTTAGGGGTTACACATTCTCAGTAGAACGTAGAAAACACAGAAAAGCACACAGAAGAAAAGGAAAACACCTTATATTCCATCCCTTAGGATAACCACTTCCTGTTTATCAATGCCTATGCATGTTTTTAATTGCGTATATGTTTATTTATTTAAAAAATAAATGTCTTACATTTACCCAGTTCCTTTGGGAGTGTATAACCGCACTTTCCTCCCTCTTGGATATCTCCTTGTCCCTATTCTGTCTCCACAAGGAGGTAAGCTCGAGGAGCTGACGTGGGGGGAACTTTTCCCTCCTGCCCATCCCCACAGCAGCCTCACTCTCTCTCCTGGACCCCTGGCCACGTTTCTCCTGCCCCATCCCCCACCCCCTCCAAGCTTAACCACTGCCCTCACTCCTGCCAGAGACGTCAAATTCCTGGTCTCATCGGGTCTTCAGACCCACCTTGGTGGAAATCTCGGATCATCCACCCATCACCCCAAAAGATGCTAGTTTCCCTCCTTCTGCTGGTGAAACCAGCCAAGAGGAACGTCCAAGACTCCCCCAAGCATTGTTTCCGACCCACGTCTTGTCTTGCGTGCACCAAACATTTCCCGAATTCGTCGTGCTCTGTTTGGTCTCCTGTCTTTACTCATGCTCTTCCTCGCCATCCCCTTCCTGCAGCAGGTCTCCCCACGACCTGTTTGTCACATTCTGCCCATCCTCTACCCCAGCGCAGCCCCGCCTTCCCTTCCCTCCTGAGTCTCCCCCTGCAGTCCTCCCCCTTCCCTGGCTCTATGTTCCAGGAGGCCTCCTCTGAGAAGCTGCACGCACACACCCAGGCCACTTGCTGGCCGGGTGCCCCGGACTCCCAAGGTGCCAGTCACTTCCCCTGGCAGACCATTTATCTCTATTGTCATTTCCTGTTTATTCCTACTGACCGTACACTGGGGGCAGGACTGTCATTTTCATTGACGCATTTTGAATGCCCGCACGTATGAACATTAAATAAGTTTGTTGACCAAAGAAAGGAATGGCTCTCCCAGCTAAGGTGACCGCTCCCACATTGAACCTTCAAAGCTCTCCAGCCAGGATGCCTCCTGGAGGGCCAACGTGGCCCAGCTGGAATTGGCATCCTCTTAGGTCTGATGTGCAAACTCCTCCATCTCGACTGACAGTCTTCCTATCACCCTTTTCTGATTGTCACCGAGGCCATCTCTGAACCTCAGTTTACTCATCTGTCTAGAGAAGAGAACACTCGGGAAAACTGTGAGGACCAAGGGAATGACATACTTTGTAAATGGCAATGTGAGGCATGAATACGAGGTGTGGGTACATCACAAAAAAGAGTGCTACCATTCACTCAGCATGTTTTCTATACCAGGCACTGTTCTAACATCTAACTATTAATGCCTTTCATGCAAACAAATTAGCTCCCCTTTCATAGAGAAGTAGACTGAGGCACAGAGCAGTTAATGACTTATTTGCCTAGGATTCCACACTGGCAGTAGAGCAGCTGGGATTTGAATCCAGACCACATAGCTCCACTTGCCTAACCACCACCCTATATTGTCTGTCTATTAAATAATAGTATCATTTGGTCTGACAGCTGCCCTATTCAATTCATTAATTAATTGGGTTTTGTGACCCAATCATACAACCACGTTCTCCCAGCGTGATTCTAACTCCAATGGTAAATCTGTAGGTAGATTTTTGTGTAGATAACCACTTATCTCCCAAGGATGGAGACATGTTCAAAATGTAGCTCTTTAAAAAGCACCACGCCTAGGGGCTTCCCTGGCAGTCCAGTGGTTAAGACTCTGTACTTCCACTGCAAGGGGTGTGGGGTAGATCCCTGGTCGGGGAACTCCCACATGTTCCACGGTGCGGCCAAAAAAAAAAGAATCACGCCCATATTTTTTGTTCTTTGACATTTGTATTATCAGATTCAAATAGAATAAATACTCATCAGCTGAATTAAACACAGAGAAGTTTAAAGGCATCTGTTTTGTCACACTTGACATGGACTTACCTTCAGTGGTACTGACAGATATATATCCCCAATCCCACCATTCCAGGCCCTCCAAGCATTCTGAGGATGAGGTTTCCATTCCCTTCCCTTGTTTTCAGAATCTCCTCACCAAGAGAGAGATGGGGATGAAGAAGGGGAGGGAAGAGACCACCCTGGGTACAGGAGAAGAGAGACAGAGTTTTGGTGGATCCTTCTGTGTCTGTGGCTCAGGGGACAGGCTCTGCTCCCCTGGACTGCCTTGGGGGGGCGGGCATAGCAAGGTCACATCCATGTACGTAGTTTCCCTGGCCCTCCTCCTTTGCCTGTCCTGTTCCCCCTCCCCTGATGCCAGCCTCATCCTTGACACAAAGCACTATGGGAGCCAGAGAAAGGAGAGGGGGCAGAAAGAGCCCAGCGCTGGATACCCAAGGAGAGACTGAGGACAGAAAAGAGGATGCCCGCCCCCAGGGGACAGCTAGAAGCAAGAGGCCTGCCTCCTGGCACCATGCCCCCAACTGCCAGGACGCACAGCCTTTACTTCTGGGGGGCCAGAAACTTGTGGGAGGTTGGGAGGGAAAGAGAGGGCAAAAGATGGAAGAGACTTAGAGAGGTCCAGAGAAAAAGGTAGAGGTGAAGGGGACCAATGTATGTTCCATTATTAAATGATAGATATGGAGAATAAAAAAAGATGCAGAGGACAGCAGTTCTGTAGTGTAACAGAATTCATCCATGTACTCACCACCAAGATTAGACAGTGTTAACATTTTGCCATATTTCCTTTAGCTTTCTTCATTTTTTTTTTTTTTTTTTTTTTGCGTATGCAGTCCTCTCACTGTTGTGGCCTCTCCCGTTGTGGAGCACAGGCTCTGGACGCGCAGGCTCAGCGGCCATGGCTCAGGGGCCCAGCTGCTCCACGGCATGTGGGATCTTCCTAGACCGGGGCATGAACCCGTGTCCCCTGCATCGGCAGGCAGACTCTCAACCACTGCGCCACCAGGGAAGCCCCTAGCTTTCTTCATTTTTAAATTTTTGTTTGTTTATTTATTTATTGGCCGCACTGTGCAGCATGCAGGCTCTTAGTTTCCTGACCCGGGCTCGAACCCATGCCCCCTGCAGTGGAAGCGAAGAGTCTCAACCACTGGACCGCCACGGAAGTCCCTAGTTTTCTTCATTTTTTTTTTTTTAAAGGGATAATACATTAGAGACACTGCTATAATCCCCTCCCCACACCTATCATTTCCTGTCCCTTCTCCCCTAGAGGGAGCTATTCCTCTGGAGTCCTGTCTCTCCCATCTATGTTTTTACTTTTACTACACGGGCATACGTAGGTATGTACCCACAAGAACATATCCTATTGCTCCTGTGTCCTGCATTTTTACATACCTGGTATGATTTGACCTATATTCTTTTGCCACTTGGTTTTACCTTAACATCACATTTTTTTTTAACATCACATTTTTGAAACATATCTCTGTTGATACATGAGTTAGTGCATTCATTTCATCTGCTGTATAGTACTCCACTTTGATTACGTTTGCATTTCTGTTCTCCTGTAGGTAGACATTGAAGTTGTTTCCAGTTTTTGTTGTTGTTATTACAAAAACCATGAAGGGACATCCTCATACATGTCTCCCCGTGCACATCTGTGAGAATTCCACTAGAGTCACACCTAGAAGTAGAATTGCCGAGTTCCAAAGGAAATGTGTGTTTCCAGCTTTACCAGATATTGCCAAATTGCCCTCTAAAACAATTGTGTCCAATACTCCATGAATTTCTGCTTCTGAGGGGTGTGAAATGAGAGCTCTTTCTGGATATATTTGCACTTTCCCACGAGCTAATGTGGATAAGTAGCTTTTCACATTTATGGACCACTCATGTTTCCTCTTCAGGAAATGACCTGCCCATACCTTCCGTTCACTTTTCTGTGGGGGGTGTGTGTGTGTGTCCTTTTCTTACTGATTATAAAAGTACTTTATTTATGATTGATACTGAATCTTTTTCAGTTATGTGGATTGCAAATCTCTTCTCCCAGTCTGTGGGGGACTGTCTTTCACTCTGTGGTGTCTTTTGTTATTTAAAAGTTTTTAATTATTACTGAAGCTGGGTGATTGACACATGGGGGTTCATTATACTGTTATCTCTATTTTTGTATAATTTTGAAAATTACCCTCACAAAAAGATTTGTAAAAATCTATAGAACAAATAATTCTCTATCATCCCAAATTCCTAAAGATCATGTCCTATATTTCATAGTTTTACCCTCCACATTCAGGTCTCTAATGCTGGAATTTATTTTTGTAGCTGGCGTGCCAGAGAATCGAATATCATCTTTCCCTCATAGATGGCCAACCGTCCCAGTTCTATTTCTGATCCTGTATTTCCTTTCTCCTCTGACCAGAAATGTTTCCTCTGACCAGAAATTTCTCCTCTGCACCGTATATCCTTAGGTCTGTTTCTATGCTCTCTATCCTGTTCCTTAGTCACTGCGTCGATTCTTACATTTTGCCAGTTTTAATTCCCATATTACCAGATTGGCCAGAGTAGTACCTCTCAGGCCAAATTGGTATCCCTTCTTTTCCTTCTTCACATCACGCGGCTCTTCTTGGCCCTTTTTCTTCCCATATAAATTTTATGATCAGCTTACCCAATTCCAGAAAGGAAAAACACAACACTGTTGGGTTAGTTGGAATCGTGTCGAATTTCCAGATTCATCTGGGGGAGAACCAACATCTTTTTAACCCAATACCTTCCTGACCATTACCTTGGCATGTCCATGTACGAGGTCTTCTTTTTTGGTCCCTATGTAAGAATTTGTATCTGTTTTCTCCATGAGGGTTTTGCTCAGTCTTTGTTAGATTTGTTCCTGGGGCCTGGGGGGTTTACTGCTCTCCCCCTTCACTGTGCCCACATCAACTACGCCAGGCGCGTCTGTCCTCACCCCCTACCCCTGCCCCTTGGTCCACGCCCTCCCCTCCCACTGTCCAGGGGGCAGCTGTGCTGCTCCAACAGCTGACTAGTCCTGTGAGGGCTTGCAAAGTGGACACGGCTCCCACCTCCCACCTCGGGGCCCGTCAGCTGAGTCTGGGGCAAGGCACAGTTGTTTCCGTGGGGGCAATGAGCTCCATTCTGTCCAGGCCCCTCTCTGGGCTTCCCTCTCCCCGGCCAGAGCAGCTGTTCTTGTGCGTAAGGAAGGGCCCCACCTGTCAGCTCTAGTTACTCTTTCAGGCAACATCCAACTCCCTGACCCCTTTTCTTTGTGTCTTATGAGCCTGTCTAGTGTGCGTCTTACAGCCCAATTGCCTGTTCATGGGTCTGTCGTTGCCTGGAACTGGTGGGCAGCGGAATGGTGGTCATGGGAAGGGACCGTCCCTCTCTAACCTCAGAGGACCTGCCGTTCCCACAGTTTTCTCTTAGTTGTCACCATGTTCAGGCCTCAAATCCTAAAATTGCCCCACTCAGGTAGATTAATGACTACAGTCCCAGGGAGAGAGGTGTGGTGATAGGGCTGGCACTCTGCCTTTCCCCACAGACACGTTCTGTACCTGGCTGGCCTCCACACCTGCTCCCCGGCACCTGCTCCCCGCAGCGCTGCCTGCCCTGGATGAGGCCTCCCTGGCCTCTTCTCAGAATCTTTGTTTGGGGGTCAGCGCTGCCCTCAACCTCCCACAACAGGGAAGGGCTGCAGGCCAGTGCTGATCCCCCAGGGGTGATGACAGGGCACTGGAACATGGCAGAGCCAGAACGCACACCTCCATTGCTTCTTCAGGTGTTAACTGAGCCCCAGAACCCACTCTCGGTAGCTGTTCATGAGTGTCAGGGTGCCTCATAGCAGGTCTTCACGGAGCAGCCAGTAGGGCTGGGCTCAGACGTAGGATGTGCTGGGAGGGACAACCCAAAAATATGGAAGGAAGGAAACTTGTTTTTGTAAATTTTTTAAAAATCTTTGGGATTTCCCTGGCAGTCCAGTGGTTAAGACCCCACACTTCCAATGCAGGGGGTGTGAGTTCGATCCCTGGTTGGGGAACTAAGATCCCACATCTTAGTGTGGCAAAAAAAAAAAAAAATTATGGAAATATAGTTGATTTACATTGTGTTCATTTCTGCTGTACAGCAAAGCGATTCAGTTATACAGTACATATATATATATTCTTCTTCATATTCTTTTCCATTATGGTTTATCACAGGATAGTGAATATAGTCCCCTGTGCTATACGGTAGGACCTTGTTGTTTATCCATCCTATATATAATAGTTTGCATCTGCTAATCCCAAACTCCCAATCAGGAAGGAAACTCTTGTTTATTGAACACTTTCTAGAAGCCAAGCTCTGGACTTGGTAATCTCCCATCTCTTGATCCTGTCAGAGGCAGGTTCTATGATGATTCACATTCTAGGGAGGAGGCCCGCTGCACAGCACAACTCCAGGGGGGTCACTCCTGCCCCCAGTTGCACAGCGTGCAGTCTGTGCTCCAGCCTCCAGAGTAGCCCGGAGAGGGTCGCAGAGCTGACACGTGAATCCAGACTGGAGTGACCATCAGAAGCACTCTTCACCTCCCTGTTTGGGTCCAGGCAGAGTGAGTGGCTGTGCGGTACAATGGTTTGAACCCCTGGATGGAGACAGCAGAAAGGGGTGGGAGGAGTGGAAGGCCCAGTGTTCTCAGGTCTCGCGAGAAACCATTAGCTCTATTAACAGCTCTCACCACCGCCTCCTGTTTGCCCATCTGTTTGTCTGTCACGCTGCTGACTGCTGGTGTGTGAGTCCTGTGTCCTCGTCACCAGGTACACACTTGTTGTTGACATGAATGACCCAATTAAATGATGTCTATGTATGGAGAGGGGGTCCCCAGGACACCTCTGTGCGGCCCTGAGGATCTGGGGAGAGGACCATGAAGGAGGACCTCAGGGGTCACTTACTGCTCAGCCCACAGGCCTCAACTTCACAAGTTGGCGCCCAAACACATTTTTTTTTTTAATTGCCTTTGAGGAACAGGAGGTTTGACCAGTTTCCTCCCTGGCCAGCAGAGTGTTGGAGGCAGGGGTCAGAACCGTGCGTGAAAGATCCATTACACGAGGCTAAGTCAGGAACTAGAAGGAACTGCTGCTCTCTGGTAGCTTTGTTGCCGGAAGGGATGGTTATCTTTCCAGCAAAGGCTGAGGAAATCCTTTTCTGCCTTGGGGCGGGCCGGGGGATGGGATTAATCCCAGGTGAAGGTGGGAAGGAGATGAAGAAGTGAGTTAATCCCAGGGGGGGACGAGGGGTAGAGAATAAACTAAAACCAGATCCAGGCCCTGGACACAGCCGCTGCCCCTCCCCCACCTCCCTTCCCAACTCCCTCTGGGGTTTCCTATTGTTACCAGAGACGACATCCTGTTTCCTTTACCTGCCTTACTGTCCCAGGCCCCTGGCGTCCCCTACTGTCTCAGGGAGCAGGGGTGGGACAGAGGTCTGGCCCCAGACACAGAGTCCAAGGATCTCACAGCTGGAAGATCTCACAGCAATGGAAACTGACCTGGGAGGTATGGGGTGCAACTTACCCAAGGTCACAGCATTGCAGATCTGGGTCAGCACTTGGGCGGGCCTCCACAGTTCTCTCGAGATTACATACTTTGTAGGTTCCCAGGGGGAACCTGACTTCCCCTCCCTTAGGCTCAGTGTGGTGGTCAGTTCCTCCTCTCCAAATGCCTCTCTCCAGCTGACTGTGGCCCACAGGACTCACACACATCCTAGGAATGTGTTTGGATCCACAGAGTTCTGGGGCTCAGTAGCACAGGCTCTAGGACAAGCAGGCCTGGGTTTGGATCCCATCACAGAACCTTTATTTATTTATTTATTCTGACAAGGAATGTTTATTGCCGAGCACTAGGGACAGAGCAGCAGACAAAATAGACATAAGTCCCTACTCTCATGGAGTTTACATTCTAGTGAGGGAGGCAGATAATCAGCAAGGTAAGGAAGGAAGATACACAGCCTGTCAGAAGGATTTGCTGAGGAGATAAATAAAGCAGAGGAGGAGATGGAGAGAAGGCAGCAGGAGATGGGGTGGAGGGAATGTACTGTTAAATAGGATGGATGGGTAACATCTGGGTGAAGACTTAAAGGAGGTGAGAGGTGGAGCCACATGTGGATACCTGGAGAAAGCTTTGTAGGCAGGAGCAGTAGTACGTGCAAAGGCCCTGAGGCGGAAACACGTCTGGCACAGTTAAGAGCAGCAGGAGGCCAGCGGGGGCAGGCAGGGTGAGAGAGGAAAGGACTAGAAGTTGAATCAGGAAGCCAGGGGGGACAGTTAAGAGCAGCAGGAGGCCAGCGGGGCAGGCAGGGTGAGAGAGGAAAGGACTAGAAGTTGAATCAGGAAGCCAGGGGGAGGTCAGACACCGAGGGCCTTACAGGTCACAATTAAAGCCTTTGGCTTTAACTCTGAATGAAAAGGGAGCCAAAAGGACAGGATCTGACTCATGTTTTAGAAAGATCATTCTGGTCACTGTGTGGAAAAGGGAAACAGGAACACCAATTAGGAGGCTAATACAATAATTCAGATGAAAGATGACAAATGCTCAGTCGAGGGTAGTCAGGGCAGCACTCGTGAGAAGTGGGGAGATTCTGAATATTTTGAAAGCAGAGCCACCAGGATTTACGAATGTGGGTAGTGAACTGTGATAAGAAGAGAGAGGTCAAGGATAAATTCCAGGATTTGGGCCAGAAGTAACTAGAAAGAGGCAGTTGCCACTTACAGATAAGGGGAAAGCCTGAGGGAGGGGCAGGTCTGAGGGGGAGACTCGGCCATTTATTTGCTGTAATTCTGGGTAAGTTGCTTAACCCCTCTAAACCTCAGTTTCCTTATCTGTACAAAGGTCATAATAATCATTCCCCTGCAGAGTGATGGTGAGAATTGAGTGAGATCATGAACTCACAGGCGTGACGCACATACATACTCAATACACGTTCCACCCACAGCCCAGGGATGACCATCACAGCTCCTCAGGAAGGGACAGGAGGGAAAGGAAGACCAAACCTACACATCTGTACTTTGGCTCCTCTCCCGGCCCAGCTTCCTCCAGGAAGAAGGGGGACAGACCTTTTCGACAAAATTGGAAGTTTTCTTTCTTCAAGGCCTTTGATGGTTTAGGAGATGGTGATGATGCTAATGGGGGATGGTGGTGGGTTGATGATAAACGATCATATTCCCATGTCCTTATTCTTATAAAACCCTTTCATGGCCATTATCTCATGTGAGTCCATCAAGGCAGAAATTATACCTATTTTATGAAGTAGAAGAATGAGGGTGTGGTTAAGACTCTGTGCTTCCAATGCAGGGGGTGCGGGTTTGATCCCTGGTCAGGGAACTTGGATCCCACATGCTGGGCGGCCAAAAACAAACAAACAAAAAAAAGAGGTATTTTTTAAAATTTATTTATTTTTTTAAATTTTTATATTATATTGGAGTATAGTTGATAAACAATGTTGTGTTCGTTTCAGGTGTACAGCAAAGTGGTTCATTTATACGTATACATGTACCCACTCTTTTTCAAATTCTTTTCCCATTTAGGTTATTACAGAATATTGAGCAGAGTTCCCTGTGCTCTACAGTAGGTCCTTGCTGGTTATCTATTTTATTTTGTTTTATTTTAAAATATTGATTGATTGATTGATTGATTGATGTACTGTGTGGCATGTGGGATCTTTGTTCCCCGACCAGGGATCGAACCCGTGCCCCCTGTATTGGAAACGCAGGGTCTTAACCACTGGACTGCCAGGGAAGTCCCTGGTTATCTATTTTAAATATAGCAGTGTGTACATGTCAGAATGAGGTATTTAAAAACAAAATAAAACAAACCTGGGCCATCTCTCCCTCACTATCTCATGGAACTCCATTTAATCTTTGGGAGAAAACGTGGGTGAAGAGGGTCCTGACGTGGGTATCTCTCTTCCCGTCCCTGAGTGGGAGTGCTGCCCAGCTGTGTCCAGCTATGATATGGACTGTGACCTCACGCCTCTATTCCAGGAGAGGGCCCACAATGCCTGCCCCGGTCCATTCTCCATCTCGGCCACTCTGAGCATGCCCGGTGTGTGGGTTGCAACCTTACTGCTTCTGAGGTTTGGGTCAGTGGGTCTCATACATTGTCCCATTCCAGTCACTCCTCCCAATTACTGAGGTAACAGACGAGGGGACTGGAACCCAGAAGGATCAACGTGCCTCAGAGCACACCATTAGAAAGTGCAGTGCAGACTCTGAGGTCTGCACCCAGCAGGAGGAATTCCTGCATCACTTCTTCCAGCCCAGCTGCCCCCATCCCTCCACATACCAGGTGCCAGAACACAGCTGTCTCTTCCTTGCTCCCCCAACCCAGGCAAGCTGTCCTGGGTGGGGCCGAGCTGGGTGGCGCCGCCCTGGGTAGTGTCCAGTGAGACTGTAGCCCCTGCAGGCAAATTCAGCTGGACACTGATGCTAAGCGGCAGTCCCTGCTGGTGAGAGCTGGGCTGCTGTGGGCGGTGGGGCACTGGGAGGGTAGGAAGTGTCTGGTTTGGGTGGATCAAGGTCCCTGAAAAGAAAACTTAGAATTGCCCAGGGAAGAACTCCTGTTGGATTGAGGGAGAGGGGTTAGGGAATGTCAGGTGACTGAGAGTGCACAGGAGGAGGGGGTGACTAGAGGAAGGGAGGGTTTAAGGGACAGTAAGAGCCCCTGGAGGCTGGGAATGGAGAGCTGTAGGTCCCAGCCCCGAATTTACTCTTGCCTTCGCTGTTTGTCTCCATCTGGGTTATGGTGAGTGTCCTCCTGACCCAGCCACCCTTCCCAAAGCAAGGGCATCTGGAAAGCAAAAATGACCCGTGAATTGGTATCTGGGGGCAGGAGGGTATAAACTGAAGCGGGGGTTAAATCCTGCCCACCTCATGTCTTTGCCAGGTGAGGAGGGAGCAGGAAAGGCAAGCCTAGAGTCTAGATCGCCTTGGAAGTCACTGGCCATGCCCACTCTGCTGCTCCCGCTGCTGCTGCTGCGGACGCTGCTGGCCCGCCTGCTGCTGCCTGCTGCCCGCCTTGCCCGCCGGCACTTCCTGCCCCTGCTGCGCCGGCTGGTCCACCGCCTGGGCTCTCAGGATATGCGAGAGGCTTTGCTGGGCTGTCTGTTGTTTGTCCTCAGCCAGAGACACCCGCCGGATGCTGGGGAGGCCTCCAGAGTGGCCCGCCTGGAGAGGAGGGACAGGCTAGCCTCCCAAAAATGAGGCCATGAATCCTGGTAGCAGCTGTATCCACTGAAACGCTTTCTTTTGGAGTAAGACAGTCCTGGCCCCATCACTGACTGCAGCCTGCCCAGTGGGCAGAAGACATGGTGGGGGACAGAGCATGAGAGGGGTCCGGCCAGGACATGCCTCCCCACGCCCCCGACTCCCAGCAGAGATGATTGGAAGGATGCTCTGCATTTAGCAGAAAACCCATCATTATCCCTCCCTCCCTGCCCCTGCATTCTTCCCAAGAACTTTTCTTTTCTTTTTTTTTTGGCCGCACAGCATGTGGGATCTTAGTTTCGGACCAGGGATCGAATCTGCACCCCCTGCATTGGAAGTGCAGACTCTTAAACCACTGGACCGCCAGGGAAGTCCCATCTTTTTAATTTTTTTTCCAAGAACGGTTCTAATTACCTCTGGCCTGTGAGGGGAGAGGAACTGACTCTCCTCCCTCTGCCACCCCCACCCGCAGGCAAATGGGGACATGAGGTCCAATGAGGGACAATGCTTAACCTAGCTAATCCAGACTGTCTGTCTTTGACTCGTGATTTACCAAGTAGTAAGACCTTGGTTCCCTAGGGAGTCAGTCCTGCCTCCAAAGCCCAGCATACATACGGCAGGTGCTCAATAAATATTTGTTGCTTTGAATGCCTGGGATGTCTTTGACAGTCTTTGTCACACTCCTGCACTGCATGACAGTCGAACCTGTCCAGAGGGTGGGATGGGGAAACAATTCAAGGCTTCCTTTTGCTACCTATTCCATTGTCCCTCTCGGTTTGTACGTCCACTTGCCTAATTTGAGTATATTACACTGTAAACCAGCAGTCTTGGGTCTGCCTGGCCAGCTCAGGGTAAGGAGGTAAACGTCCTCCAGCAAGCGTGGACACTCTTCGCAGCTAGTGGTGTGGGAAGAGGGAGATTTGTTTGCTGAGGGACCCTGTGGGCAGCCGCCCAGAGGAGCAGTGTAGAAATGCATACCCCTGAGGGGTCCTCTGCTCAGGATGGGATCTAAGGGGTAGCGGGTGGGTGGGGTGTGATCTGAGGAATTCACCTATTTCCCCTCCCCAGTGGGAGGCCCCTCGGGGATCAAATAAGAGCTGTCAGAGGTATTTGCATGCCAGCCTCCGGATAATTTGCTTACGGTTCCCATGCAATACTCCTCCCTCCCACCCTCCTCCAGCGAGTCCTGGGCTCTCGGTTCAAAGTGGGAAAGTGAGGAGTACAGGCTCCTTTCAGGACCCTCACCCCGTTAGCATACCCCTCAGAAGGTTGGCCTGGGGGAAGAACCGAGACCAGAGCTGTGGGCCCCCAAGCCGGCCCAGCGGGCTTTTCCGCCAGACCCCCGCCTCCCCACACCCCGGCACCATCTGCTTCCTCCCGGAGTCCTGAAAAGCCAGTGCACGTGCTCGACCCCTTCGGGAAGGTGGCCCGGGGGAGGGGCGGGGTGAAGGGGATTCGAACCCCTGGTCCCCTCCAGGGTCACGGGCGCCTTTATTTATTTCGCCCGCTCCGGGCCTCCCCTCCCGCCGGCCTTCCGGAGCGCTCCTCACTCCCGAGCGGCGCCGGCGGGACCGAGCCAGCCGCGAGGCGCGGGGCTGGCGCCGGGATCGCCCGTTGCAGCCCCTTTGCCGCCCGGCGGTATAGACCGGTCAGACGCGGCGCGGACTGCGGTTTCCGGCCACGACGACGGCCCCAGTCCCGAAGTGAGGAGGCCAAATGGAGGCCTGTGAATTTCCGTCCGCGCTCCCGGACTCCGGATAAGCCCTCCGCAGTCCCTGCAGGTGCGCTGGGAGCAGAGGCGGGGCCGCGGCGAGGGGGCGGGGTCTGCGAGTGTGGGGCGGGGGAAATCAACGGAGTCTGCAACTGCGGTTTGTGGCGGAGGAGATCATTTTCCCAGACTTTGGAGGCCGTGGTGAGATGACTACCCTACCCTAACCACATTCAGTTGTCTCCAAGGTCGGAGACTTTCCCAGAGCAGAGGATAGGGGCAGAGGTCTGAGAAATGAAGCTGGAAAACCAAGCCCAGTCTTCCTGAACCCTGATCCCCGTACACACCCACAAGAAAGGTGAGGGACTTGAGGGTGTCTGACCCTGAGAGGGCCGGATTCTGGCTTTAGTTTAGTTGATGTTTTGTTCATCATGGATTTTTTTCTCTTTTTTTTTTGTATTAACTTTGATTTAAAAAAATATTGCCTTTAAACATTATTTATCTGGATTCTGGAATACTTGGGCGCCCCCTTAAATATTGCAACTCAGGCAAGTTGCCTCTCTGGCCTCTCCCTAGTCCCAGCCTGCCAGAGGGCCACAGAGATAGAGTCGCAAACAGGACTAAGAACATAACAGTCACGAGACGAGTTGGTGACAAACTGCGGAGCCAAGCAAATCCACTTCCAGCAAACACAGATGGAGGCAGGGCTGGGGAAGGATAGGACTGGTTGTGTGAGGTGATGAGGAAGGCTTGGGGCCTGGAAGGGGGAGGAGGGAATCAGGGCAAGCCACAGGCTCAAATAGGTGGGGGATCCGGTGGGGGTGGGGTGCAGCTGGATCAGCCCTTCACACCCTACCCCTGTACCCGGGACCTGAGGGAGCCAAAAGATTGGGCAGAGGGTGACAAGGACTGGCTGGGCCTGGAGGGCACAGGCCACTGTGAGTCGGGCTCCGAGGCTGTCCAGCAGAGGGCCCTGGCACCCAGCAACCATCTCTGCGTAGGGAGGTGGCTCTGGAGGGGTGGGGGTGCTGGCTGGGGGCCCAGGCAGGGAGAGTGCCAGACAGGCTTCTGTCCAGCAATAACAACCCTGGCTGTTGCCATCTAGTGAGCAGGCTGAGCTTCAGCGGGGGTGGGGAGGGAAACCAGCCTTCCGCTGTCTGGCCTGTGACCCTCACCACTTCCCTCCAGTTTCTTTCCACTTCCAGCCCCCTTTGCACACAGCTGCAGCCAATGGCCACCAGCCTGGGGGATCCATTTGACCACGAAGGCCTGCCACCTCCACAGACTTAGAGACGGGAAGTGAGGATGGGGAGAGAGACAGGGGCCGAGCAAAAGGGGAGAAGAGGGCCAGGAGAGGAAGAGAGAGGCTGGACAAACACAGGGTAGGAATGGGGGGAGGGAGACCCAGACATGAAGCTGCCCTCAAGGCATGGGGCAGTGCCTAGAAAAATACCACTCATACCCCTCTTCCTGCCCTCTGTTTGGTTAAGACCAGGAGATGTTGGTATGTCATGTCTCTGTGGGTCCCTGAGCCAGTAGGCTGGGAACAGCCCTTCTGAGTATCTTGGGGTGCATCCACTGATCAATCCTAAGTAGAAAAACTACCCTTCCCGTCAGAGCCCAGTCTGTTCTCTGCGGAGAAGGCGTGACTCTGCCTTATCCCTACGATGTTAGTACTGCTAATTGTTAATTAGTGCCTATGGCTTCTCCAGGGTACAGGCCTCTTGGGTAACTGGGGCAAGGGTGTGGGGGGTGAATTGGATTTTCTGTCCTCAGCATCTCTCTAGCCTTTGGATTGTTCTCCTATAGTGAGGGCTGCTGTAGGGGCAGTGATCCCCCCATCCCCTAGATTTACTGACCAACGAAAAAGGAGGGAATCCTTCCCCCTCCCTTGGAGGTACAAGAAGGACTGATCATTCCTCAGCATGCCCACCCCCTTCCTCCTCAGCCAGGGAGGACATGGGGCTCCGCAAGGCTTCCACCTCTGAGTATCAGGACCATAGGATTCACTCAGGCTATAAAGCTGTTACGGGCTTTTTCTCTTCCCGTTGCCAGCTGTGCCTCAGCTTTTCCAATGTTCTGGATTTAGAAAGCGTGAATCATGAGAGGGCTACAGGGCTGTGGCTCCCCCCACCACGCCACACACATCGCTAAGTCAAAGTTGTCGGTGAGCGGATCTGTGTGGGAAAACCCAGGTCACACATCATGCTGATTCCGTCGGAGGGATCCCCGGCGTGGGGTCTGGGGAGAGGAAAGGAAAGTCTGACTCGAAGAAAGTGGCACTGAAAAGGGAAGGGGACGCTGGAAAGGAAAAAGGGGCAGTGTGAAAGAGATGGTGTGGGAGGGGGCTTGGGGAGCCATAACAGAACGTCTGAGATGGTGTAGGGGCGATGCGGGGGCCGTCCGGATCTGTCTGAGCGGGTTTGTCGCTGGGAGTGTCTCGAGACAGCTGTGTAGGAGTTTGTGTAACCCCAGCGCGGAGACCGGGGGTACCCAGTGTGCTGCTATACCCTCCAGCCCCACGTGCTCCGTGATGGGGCAGGGTTTGGCGTGGCAGCGCCCCCAGAGGTCCTATCTACAGAAATAGTGCAAGGTGTAGGCCAGGCGGCGGAGGGTCTCGAGTCGGGGGTCCCTCTGAGCCGGCAGCCGGCGTGCGGGGGGCGGGGACGGGGCCTCGGCGGACGCCGAAGAGCGGGCGCGGGCCGGGGCGTGCCGGGGCGGGGCGAACGGAGGGCGGGTTTGAATGTGCTCAGGCGGGCGCGGGAAGGGGCAGGGAAAGCGCGCAAACCTCCACGCGGGAGGACTCCTTCCCAGCAGGTGCTACCCGGGGACTGGGGGCCGGGGGCCGGGGGTCGCCGGGGTGGAAGGCGCCGCTTGCCGCCTGCCACGAGAGCAGGGAGGCCGGGCCTGGCAGCTGAGCGGCCGGGGGAGGGGACGCGGGGTGGGCCCCACCTGAGCCCCACCCCGCCCCCACGCTGAGCGTGCGGAGCCGCGCAGCACGTGGCGCGCCGAGGCACGGGCGCAGGGGCACCTTGCGGGGACCCGGACCCGAGCGGGCGTGGACGACTTGGCTCCCGGGCCTGAAACCGGTTGTCGCGGAGCTGACCTCTGCAAGGGGCGGGCGAGTTGAAGGTTAATCTCGATCAATTCTTGTCGTTGGTACTGGGGAGGGGCCGCGCCGTTAACTGCGTTGGGTGCAGGGAATGGGAGTGGAGGAGCTGTCTCTTTAACCACCGCCTTCTATTGGCCGAACTCGTGTACCTGGCCTCCCTTCCTGGGCGCGTCCTCATTTATTCCCGGAGAGAGGACCCTTGCTTCACTCAGAGAAAGAACAAAGACATACCCCAGATTTTCTTCCCAGGGGAGAGCTGTGGTGGAGGAGGGCTGGTCCCACCCCTGCCCCTCACCCCTCTTGGGGCCGTCCCTTTGCCCATTCCTCTCAATCACCTCCAGACCTTCCTGCCTTGTCCTCCTGCCAGTGTAAGCTCTCCTTGCCAGGATGTGTGTGTAATGGGGTGGGGGAGTGCCTTACAGCTGACACTTAGTTCAGGCTGGAGGTGACCTCGACCCCTACCTTAGTTTTAATCCCTTACTTGGAGTAGAGTTACCCTGTCTCCCAGTATAAGAGGCTGGCTGGGAAACAGCCTTTATACCTTCCTCCCCACCCAGGAAGGAGCCTAGAGTAAGCTGCACATTGAGTTTGAATTCCAGCTCACCCATTCACTAGCTCTGTTATCTTTGGCAAATGACTCAACCTCTATGAACTTCAGCTGTCCTCGTCTGTTCTCGTGGAGACAGTCTTGTACTAGCTTGTGGTGGTTGCAAGGGCAGCCGAGGGCAGGAGAAGGTATCTGCAGGTGGTGGCCCCATGTGGGATCCAAGGAGGTGGTGAATTTGATGCCACCACACGGGTGTCTCTGGAAGCTGGGGTCATGAGAGGTGTTTGGGGCCTGGGGTTGGGGAGGTGCTCAGTTTGGTGGCTGCTGTCAAGGCCTCATCTCGGCAGGCCAAGGCACGGCTGAGGAGCACCAGATGCTCTGAGCTGGTCTCAAATCCCCAATTGCTGCCGGGCAAAGGCAGACAAAAACAAAATACCTGGGCTGGTGGGCTGAACGTCAGGATGTGGGCAGGGGCAGCGGGCTGCCCCTGGAGTTGAATTGTGCCCAGGACTGGGGTGAGGACAGTTGAGAACAGAGAGCAGGGGTGTAGCAGAAAGAAATACTCCTCTGAGCCTAGAGAGATTTTACTGAGGAAGGGGAGATACTCTATTCTCCGCACCCCCCCCCATCTCCCGCCTGCGCGTTGAAGCTGCACGTGCTCTTTACTGCCAGGAATCTTGCCTGTGGAGGGTGAGGATGGAGCACAGGTTAGGGTGAGGTGAGAAGCTGGGGATTCCCCTCACTTCCTCTGCCCACACCCCAGTGTAGAGCCCTCTCGTCCCCATCCTTCTGGAAAATGTATAAACTGTCATTCACCACTGTCCCAAGTGCCTAGAACAGTGCCTGGCTGGCATGCAGAGGTCTTCGGTAAATATTTGTGAAAAGGAAGAGCGCCTCCATCTGGAGCTATGTGGGTCTGCCCCTCCCCTCCTTGTCCTGTGGCCCAGATGTGGGCTGTGGGGCTGAGGAAGGCCTTGGAGAGGCTGGAGTTTACCCAGGAAGGGGTTGAGAGGAATTATTGGAGGGGGGGGTAGAAAGGCCCATCGCGGTCCTTTCTTGGGGTCCCCAGGGCTGTGGTCTCAGGCTGGGGCCTGGAGCACTGGCTGCACCTGTGAGTTGACCCACCCCCTCAGCTCCCCTGCTGAGACTGCTAGCTGTCTTATCTCCCAAGCTACAGGGCTGGGTTTTATCTCCCTGGTTGTGTTTGTGGGGAGGCTTCTCAGAATGGGGCTGCTCCCTCCCACAGTGAGGCCTGGGGGGTTCTCTCCTGATATGCCCTGTGCCGCCACGTTCATTCTAGACCCTTACTCTGGAGGAGCCCATGGACAAGGCCTGCTGCCTGAGCCTGAGCTAGGACCACCTCCCACAGACCACCCAGGCCCCCTCTGCCCCCACCCTTCTGCTGGCAAGTCTGGGCAAGTCTGAGTGCTGGTCCTGGTGGGCAAGGAAGCCAGTCCTCGCCCAGAACGGTAGAGCTGGCTCCAGAGCTAGGCCCACACGTTGGGGACACACCAGCACACGCCTGCCTGGCTTTCTATGCCATCCGAGGGAAAGCTGTTTCCTCTGCTGGTGCCAGGGAGCCTCTCCCTGCCTGAGCAGGGAAGGGATACTGAGGGAGGAGGCTGGATGCCTGGGGACTAGGCAGCCTCTGCTCCCATCCCTCCAGTCTTCCCTCCAACTTTGTTCTCAGAAAGGGGAAGAGGACATGGGAGTGAGTCAGAGAGGAATCCGGGGGGGATGGGATGACCCTGTGGCCAGGACTGGGGGTCAGGGGAGAGGCTGGGTCCCCACACACATCCTGAAGTATGTTCCTGGAAGACTGGCCAGGAACCAGGGAGCCTCTGGGCAGTGGCTGGAAAGGATGGTTAGGGTGCCACCAGCAGAGAGGCTGGAGTCTGGGGTGCCCCCAGGAGGGGACAGGCTCTCCAAATCCCACCCTAACCATGAGCCCAGGGGCTCCCTGGGAGTGCAGAGAGGTCAGACTTGCAGAGAGAGCTGGGGAGGGAGGCCTCGCTGGTTTGGCCTCGGTCGTCACCCCTGAGGCTGCTGCTTCTGCGGATCTGTTTGTTTTGTGTCCTCCCTCTTCCCTCCCCCTATCCTCTCGCTCTTATCTCCTTTCTGTTTCCCTCCTTCTGTCCCCACTTCATTGTCATCACTGTCCCTGACCCCTCCCGCTGTCTCCCCTGCGTTTAGCTGTTCTTCTCTCCCTCTCAACCATACCTCCTCCTCCTTCCCTCCTGCGCTCCACCCTCCTGTTTCCCTGCTTACAAACTGCTTCAACTGCTGGATAAAAATAGCGGTGGCAGTGGCCAGGCCAGGCCGGGAGCCAGGTAGAGCCTGAGCAGGCAGGGGGGCCCAGCGGGCCAGGCCCAAGGGGTCAGAGGGAGCAGTCCTGAGAGGCAGGGCCGGGAGTGGGGCTTTCCGGACTCTTCAGCCTTCCCGTTCTGTCTGCCCTGCCCTCCTCACCCCCCAACCAAGAGTCTGAAGAGGCCTGTGGGGAAGCAGGGCCGAGACAGGACCTCACACTGCTTCTGCCCCCAGCAAGCACCGAGGGAGGAGGCTATCAGCCAGGCATAACCAAGAACACCGTCACCATGACAACCAGTCACCAGCCTCAGGACAGGTACTGGGGGACCTGGGCTGTGAATCCAGGGGAGTGGAAAGGGGTCTCCAGGAGGCTGGATGCCATATGCCTTGGAATTTGGGGTTGCCACCACTGGCGGGCCTTCCGGCTATGAGGTAGCTATGAGTTGGGTCTGCATCAGGGGTGGGGGCCCTTCGTGCTGTGGCTGGGTGCTGATGGGTGCTGATGGGGGCAGCAGCCCCTCCCTGGCCTGTCAGAGTTTCCAGTGTTCAGCAGCTTCCAGCTCCTGCCAGCACTGTGGGGAGACATCTGGCAGCACCCCTCGTTTCTGAGCTGGCCTCTGCCTCACCCTGATCCTCACTCTGACCTCCCTTTCACTTCCCCACCTCCGGAGCCTAGGAGTTCCCTCCGGTTAGACCTGCATCCATGATCACGCATGTGTGTTTTGGGGGAAGAGGTTGTAGCTGGATGCAAGTTCTCCCAGGAGTCTAGGCCCCCAAAAGGTTGATGAAGCCGTGCCTGGGGTCCAAAACAGCCTTCCACCCGGGCCCCCCAATCCCATCACTGCCCCCCTGCCCATCCTGTCCCCCTGTGCCAAAGGCCATGGAACTAGGCCACTTCTAGCTGTGGGACCTTGGGCACTTAGCTTTATGTCTCTGAAACCATCTCCCACCTGTAAAAGAGACGTGAGGTTTACTTGGGTGGGAGGGAATTTAAGGACACATAGTAAGTACAGGCCCCAAGCTGTTTGGTTGGTTCCCTCCGCGGTGTCTTTTGTTCCCAGGCTGCCTGCCACCCTATCCCAGCACCCCCATCTGGTGGCAGCTCTCTGAACCCCTTCCCCTTCTCCACTGGCCTTGTGGCACTCCCCCAGCCCCACTCTGGCCCTCTGTCCTCTGGGACCTTGGCTGGGAATGCTCCCTTCCTTTGGGCCTCTCGATCAAGGCCTCACCTCTCTTCCTCAAGGTGGGGAATATATGAGGGGGATGGGGGGGCTGAACTTGTCAGGGCTCAGACCTGCCCACTTGGGGTGCCTACCCAGGCCTCCAGCTGGTGCGGCCAGGCCCTGCGCTCTGGCTAGACCCGTCTGCTCGTTGCCTTGGGCTTGTCCCTGCCAGCTCTGTGAAGAAAGCGGGTGTGGGCTCTGGGGAAAGTACGGCAGACACAGGTGGAGACCACAGTGGGAGGGCCCAGGGCTGTCTGGGGAAAGCTGTCCCGTCGCAGACAGGCCCTGAGGGGTGGGGCTTGGGGCAGTGACCTGGCCTAGGCTGGGTGGTGCTTATTTACCCTCGGGGGCCCAGATGATGTCCAGGGGCCTGATCCCTCCTGGCCTCTCCTATGTGGTGCAAACTACAAAGCTGGTCCTGTCTAGGCCAGGAAAAAACAGCTCCCTCACTTCCCAGATGTCCCAAGGCTCCTTGCCTGCCTGCCCTCCTAGATCCAGAATGGTCTGGGAGTTTCCTGACCTCAGAATCCTCTTTGGAGAGCCACGCAGCCCTGCCCTGACAGTGTAATCACTTCCAGCCTGCCTGGCGGGGGTGGAAGAATTGTGTTTGCTTTCTCACTCACCCTCCCACCCCTAGCCTTTAGCAGGATTTCCAAAACCACCTCCGGATGTGTGGGTCACACTGGTTCCCAAGCCTGCAGCGTCCCCTGAGTCTTTGGGGCTGAGAATGGTCCTTTGGGCCATGCCCTTCGGTCCTATGTCCCTGGTCCCCTTCCCTCTCGGGACTCATCTGTGCCCGCTCCCCCATCCCAGGCCACCTCTCCCTCCACATACATACACAGGTAGGAGGACGCATGCCCTGTGCCCTGGGACAGCTGGAGAGATAGAAGGGGAGGGGGCTGCCCCAGGTTTGATTTGGGAAGGAGGGTGGGATGGTGAGTCACCTGGCCTCACTTTCCTCTCCCATCCCCAGGTACAAAGCCGTCTGGCTTATCTTCTTCATGCTGGGTCTGGGGACGCTACTGCCCTGGAATTTTTTCATGACAGCCACTGCGGTGAGATGTGGGGGATGGGCTCCCAGGGGCATGTCCACTGGGCACGTAGGGCCTGGATTTGTGCTGTGGGCACGGGGAGAGAGGTTCTAACACTCCTCTGTGCAACCCTCACAGTATTTCACAAACCGCCTGGACATGTCCCAGAACGCGTCCTTGGTCCCTGCTGAACCGAGCAAGGACATCCAGGCTTCGGCCGGCCCCTCAGCACCCTTGCCAGAGCGGACCTATCTCAGCGCCATCTTCAACAACGTCATGACCTTATGTGCCATGCTGCCCCTACTGCTGTTCACCTGCCTCAACTCCTTCCTGCATCAGAGGTGAGTGCCCGGGCCCCCACCCTGACCGCTCACTGCCTCGTGCCCTCCCTGGGCTGAGCCCCTGGCTTTACCACCCGTCTCTGCCGTCGTGGCCTCTCTGGCAGGATCCCCCAGTCTGTGCGGATCCTGGGCAGCCTGGTGGCCATCCTGTTGGTGTTCCTGATCACTGCCATCCTGGTGAAGGTGCCCCTGGATGCTCTGCCCTTCTTTGTCGTCACCATGATGAAGATCATGCTCATTAATTGTAAGCCGGGCTGGGTGGGGACCTGGGGCAGAGATCTTCCCACATACCTGCCCCTTTCTTTCACACCCACAGTTGGCCAGAGAGAAATCTCTTCCTCCCTCTGGGTGGTCAGGATTCAGAAGCCTGAGCGGGCATGGACCAGGTGTGGGAGAGGAGGCCCTGGGAGTGGGGAGAGAAGGGCCGCTCAGCGTCAAGACTTACTGGGAGTAAAGCAGGAATTGCAGGGGCCCCGGCCACCCACCCGGCTCCTCCCTCCCCTGCTGATGCCCACCCTGTTCCCCAGCATTCGGTGCCATCCTGCAGGGCAGCCTGTTTGGCCTGGCCGGCCTCCTGCCCGCCAGCTACACAGCCCCCATCATGAGTGGTCAGGGCCTGGCAGGCTTCTTTGCCTCTGTGGCCATGATCTGCGCCATCGCCAGTAAGTCTTGCCATCTGTCTGCCTGTCGCCCTGGTTGGTGTTGTGGGGAGAAGGGAGGGGGCCTGTCTCTGATCGCTGACACCCTCCACCCCAGGTGGCTCGGAGCTGTCGGAAAGTGCCTTTGGCTATTTTATCACAGCCTGTGGGGTTATCATTTTGACGATCGCCTGTTATCTGGGCCTGCCGAGGCTGGTGAGCTCTTGGAGAACACTGGGTTTGGGGTCTAGGGCGGGTCCAGGACTCCAGATCAAGGGTGTTGTGGGTGTGAAACCTGGGAGAGGCGGAGATTCTGGAGATTCCGCTTCTGAATCCACCTTCCTGGTCTCCCTCACTTGATAGGAATTCTACCGCTATTACCAGCAACTCAAGCTCGAAGGGCCCGGGGAGCAGGAGACCAAGCTGGACCTCATTAGCAAAGGTCTGAAGAGACTGAGGAAGCTGGGGTGGAGGACAGTCTGCCCAGCAGGGAGGCAGCATGAGCTGAGGGCAAGAATGAGCGTGCTGCAGTGATGCCAGAGGCGAGAGGGATCAGGGATGGGGTGAGGGGTCACAGTAGTAAATAGGGGCTGGGTTAGAGAAGCTGGGGGGAGATCCTGGGTGGCCTTGAACGCCTGAGGACATTGGGAAGCAATTTCAGATTCTCGGACAGGGCGTAACCTGACCTGAGGCTCCTGGGAGAGGTCAGGGGACTTGCACAGTGGGAGTTCGAAGGCCGTCTGGGCTAAGTGTCAGGGCGCGGCTGTGCACTGGTTAAGGGAATGTCCACCCTCAGCTGACCCCAGCCCTTTCGGGGATTGTGTCCTCTGTTGCTCTGTCCTTCCCACAACTTGAAGATCCTTCCACCACCTGTCACCCCCCAGGAGAGAAGTCAAAAGCAGGCCAAGAGGAGGCCGGAGTTTCAGCCCCCAACTCTCAGCCCGCCAACAAAAGCCACTCTGTCTGCGCCATCCTCAAAAACGTATGTGGGGCTTGGGCATCCTGCCTTCTACCCCTCACCCTCTTTCTCTCCTTTTGTTCCTTTCCCCACCCCACCCTCCCCCTTCCCGGCACTGCCCATCCTCTCCCTTTCTTTTTTTTTTTTAATTTATTAATTATTTATTTATTTTGGCTGCTCCGGGTCTTAGTTGCGGCACATGGGATCTTTGTTGCATCATGCAGGCTTCTTAGTTGCATCATGCATGCGGGATCTAGTTCCCCGACCAGGGATGGAACCCGGGCCCCCTGCATTGGGAGCGCGGAGTCTTACACACTGGACCACCTGGGAAGACCCCATCCCCTCCCTTTCTGACTGGAGACTGGCCACTTTCCTGGATTCTCGTGTGTGTGTGTGTGTGTGTGTGTGTGTGTGTGTGTGTGTGTGTGTGTGTGTGTGTGTGTGTGTGTGTGTGTGTGTGTGTGTGTGTGTGTGTGTGTGTGTGTGTGTGTGTGTGTGTGTGTGTGTGTGTTTGGGGAATCTTGGTTCTTTCATGACGCACAACCGCCATGAAGACACAGACCTGAGTCCCTTTCCTCCAGATCTTAGTCCCGGCTCTCTCCGTCTGCTTCGTCTTCACCATCACTATTGGGATGTTTCCTGCCGTGGCTGCCGAGGTCAAGTCCAGCATTGCGGGCACCAGCGCCTGGAGTGAGGACCCTATGGGTTCCCAGGATGGGGAAGGACAGGGTCTCCAGCAGGGCTAGGACTCCAGGGAAGGGGAGCTTGGACTGCTGTCTCCCCAGCCAGGCTCTCCTGGTCCATTTGCCCTTCCCTGGGCTGGAAGCATCTTCTCCATTTTATAGCTGGGAAAACTGAGTCCCAGTGAGGGTCAGGGTTGTAGATTCTGCCTCTCTTGGACCTGCTAACCGTTCCCTAATCTACTCTTTCTCTTCCAGGAGACTACTTCATTCCTGTGTCCTGTTTCCTGACTTTCAATATCTTTGACTGGCTGGGCCGGAGCCTCACAGCCTTCACCATGTGGGTAAGTGAAGGAAGGGGGCACCAAGACCCTGTGAGAGGGGAGAGTCCAGCTTGAGACCCAGAGAGGGAACCAAGAAAGTATGGTGGAAAGGCGACCATGCTTTTTTAAAAACCAAGACACAATCTACGTATAGTAAGGCGTACAAGTTGTAGGTGTACAGTTTAATGACTGTATGTACACACACAAGTAAACATACACACCCCCCTGATAAGCACCACCCAGGTCAAGATATAGAACATGGCCAGCACTCTAGAAGGCTCTGTCATGCCCCCTCCCAGGCAGTACCCCTGAAGGGTAACTAGGCTTTGAGATTTCAGTTCAGATCCTGAGGGACCCCAAATGGAGCCCTGGGGGCCTTGGTTGGGGGCCTGGGTGTGCCCTGGGGGCTGGCGCAGCCTGACTGAGACACTGCCTGGTCTCCGCAGCCTGGGAAGGACAGCCGCTGGCTGCCGATCCTGGTACTGGCCCGGCTGGCCTTCGTGCCTCTGCTGCTGCTGTGTAACGTCCATCCCCGCCACAACCTGGCCGTGGTCTTTGAGCACGATGCCTGGTTCATCTTCTTCATGGCTGCCTTCGCCTTCTCCAACGGCTATCTCGCCAGTCTCTGCATGTGCTTTGGGCCCAAGTGAGTGGGGAGTGTGGTGGTCTCAGGAGGGGGCTAGTGCTCCAACGGGGGACACTCAGTAGAGGGAGAGAGGGCAAAAGAAGATTCCTGATCCTGGAGCTCAGGGTTTCCAGGCTGAGAGAGGAGCCCGCTGGCCCTAGGGTCCCAGGCAGTGGTGGGTAGGAGAGGGGTCGGGTGAGGGAGGGGCTCCCAGGGAAAGGTAGAGACAGCCCCAGTACACATCCCCCCAAGAGGGGAAGTACGACAGGTGGGTAAGCAGAATTAGATGCTCTGGGTGGAGCTGGGGTAGGGGCCATCCTAAGGTAGGCTCGCCCTCCCTCCTTTAGGAAAGTGAAGCCAGCCGAGGCAGAGACGGCCGGAGCCATCATGGCCTTCTTTTTGTCTCTGGGCCTGGCGCTGGGGGCTGTCTTCTCCTTCCTGTTCCGGGCAATCGTGTGACCGAGGATGGACGGAAGGATGGCACCGGCCGCCTGCTCCTGCCCTCCTTCTCCTTCAGGGATGGGCAGGGGTCCTCTGGAGGTTTTCTTTTCTAGCCGACTTCTGCTGTCTCACGGCCTGTGCTGGGCCCAGCATCCAGGCCTGGAGGAGAGAGCCTCTGAGGATGGACGGTGGGGACACTGTGGGCCTGAGAGTCAGAGTTGAGGGAGGGGACACGGCCTCGGTGTCTGCTCATGTGCTCCCCCCACCCGCCCCCGCACTTGGCTCTGATCAATCCCTGCCTGGCGGAGCGGCAGAGGCTCCTAGTCTCAGTGTGTGTCATGTGTCTACCTGTTTGCCTGTACCAGGGGTGGCTAGGGGTCAGGACTGCTTGTTCTGAAGTCTTATCTGATACTTCTGCCCCCTTCTCCCCATGTGCCTCTTCCCTCCACCTCCCCATGTTCTTGCCCATCATGAACCCTGTACAGTCGCCATTTTACTGACTTTTTTTTTTACACTCAAACCAGGTGCCTTCAAAGGCTCTCTGATTAAATAAACTCTTTTTTTTTTCCCCCCCTCTCCATGGCTCCCTGTGTGCTCCAGCCATGGCTTCATGCCCTGGAGAGTCTGGGGGGATGAGCCTGACCCAGATGGGCCTTGGCCAGCACTGGGCCGGGGTCCAAGACAGGGGGGTGAGGGTGGGTGTTGGTCCTCTTAGTTTCAGAGTGACTACAGTACCTCCTGCTGGGGCCGCAGAGGAGGGACAGGCCTGGAGCCAGGACACCCAGACTGTTGGCCGAGACAGAGGAAGGCCATTTTCCTTTGCCGGTTCATCCCTTGTTTCATAGGCCTGGGGGTGGAGACAGTGCCCCATCTTCCTTTTGTCTTCAGTGTCACCCCCTCTACTCTGTCCTCACCCCGCAGCCTGGGGACTGAGTTCTCTACAAATGACCAGCTCTACCACCCTGTCCCCCCAAGCTCCTGGCTGCGCTCCCACCTTCCCAGCAGGAAGAGGCTGCAGCCCAAAGGTTCTGCCCTGCCTGGCACTCGGCCCTGACACCGAAGTCAAGGCAGACTTCTTGGCGAACAAGGGGCCTGTGTGTCCTCAGGGAAGCTGGGCCCCCTTTCTCTTCCCAAACTTTGGCCAAGGGAGGTGTGCGGTGGCTCGGGACCATGAGAGGCATCGGTGGAGGGGGCCATACTGCTGGGTCCCCCTTCTCAAAAAGGACTCTTGCAGATAGGAAATGAAACCGGAGCTCTGGCCTCTGGGCTGCCACTGCCCCCACCCCCCACACCCTTGGCACTGCTGTCCGGGCTTTATTTCTGACAGTTTAATTGAAGGCGTCAGGCTTCATTAAGGGCTGTTAGCACATTTTTAAGGGCTTCTGATGAGCTCTGAAGTCCTAACAGGGGAGTTGAATATATCATCATAGGGGGAACTGGAGTCCACAGAAATACCCCAGGGTACACGCCAAACCAGGGTACAGAATCTGAGGTTGGTGGAAAACAAGGTGTTCTTTCCTGTCAGTTTCAAAAGCAGAGGGTGCCCTGAGTGTTCTCTCGTCCCTGCGGTGCCCTTTGCCCACAAGGCGGAGAGAAAACTGCACCCTTGCTCTGCTCCCTCTCACTCCATCTCAACTTCCGAGAGTCCTACTGGGTTCCTTCCTCAGCACCACAGCCCCTCAGGGACCCTGTGCTTCTTCCCTGGGTCGCTTCTTGCCTCCTGCCTGGCCTCTCAGGACTCCTGCCAGGTCTCCTGCAGCCTATCCCACACACGGCAGCAGAATAAGCTGAAAACATATTTAGTCACAGGCGGGTCTCTCCCTGGGGCGCGCCAAACATTTCCTGATTACCACCACCAGAGACAGCCAGTTTCTACCATTGCTTCTCCCTCTGCACCTCAGAACTTTTGTAACTGTGACTATGCTCTTAACTCCAGTTACCAGACTGTCATGTTTTTCAGGTTTGGGTCTACATTCTCTGTTTTCACTCTTTAAGCTCCCAGACGTACTCGAAGATGTTTGCTTCCTTGCATCTGTTTGTCCAGCCTCACAGTCTTCACAGGCCAGATTCCAGCTGTGTGGTAGCACTCATTTCAATGCCTGTTCCCATGAGATAGAGATGGGTGTTAAGTAGGTTTCTCACAACTCCAGCAATGGCTTGAAGGACAAATTTAGATTACAGTCGCATCTTTCTGAACTGGAATTGATGAAGAAAGTGACTAGACTCTTCCAATTTTTTTTTCTAATGCAAATGCCAAAAAATATGAGTCTCACTCGTGTCACTCACGCCCTCAGTGTCCTCACCTGAGAATGGGGAGCTCTGAGGGGTTAGGAAAAGTAGCTCCTGCCAGGGCTTCCCTGGTGGCGCAGTGGTTGAGAGTCCACCTGCCGATGCAGGGGTCACGGGTTCGTGCCCCGGTCCGGGAAGATCCCACATGCCGCGGAGCGGCTGGGGCCGTGAGCCATGGCCGCTGAGCCTGCGCGTCCGGAGCCTGTGCTCCGCAACGGGAGAGGCCACAGCAGTGAGAGGCCGGCGTACCGCAAAAAAAAAAAAAAAAAAAAAAAAAGTAGCTCCTGCCGACCCAACTGCCGCGATAGCCCCCGGCCACACGGGGGCGCTCTGCAGACAACACCGCCTGTGGGAAGCAGGCCGCTCTGGGGCCTCACCACTTTTCCCCTGTAAGGTGGGCAAGGGCTAAACTTGTGCTGGTCGTCACCTTCCTCCCGTGCGACATTTCTGCCCCATGTATTGGGCGGCTGTATTCCCTGGAGTGGCTGCCACTGCAACACAAATTTCCCTCTTGTTTAATCTTAATATGGTGAATTGTTGCAGCTTCAAACTTGAAAAGCTAAGAGCCCCAGTAAAATTAGCAGTCGTCCTTAAAAATAGAAGTGAAGCGTCGGGTATAACGGATGAATTGCAATATACCTGTGTTTGTATTCTTTGGGGTGAACATGGAAAGAGTATGGTGGGAGCAGGTGCTTGACAGGAAACCCCCAATTATTGGGAAAATTATCCTCAGGATGTTAAACTCTGATAGGGATTCAAAATGGATGTGAGCAGAGAAGTGCAGAGTCACCTTAAAGAGATAGCCCGGCTGTGGCCGGCAGGCCCCGCCTGAAACCCAAGTCCTGACACTGGAAGAGTGGCAGTCGGAGGGAGAGGGGCCAGGCTGGTTCTTGGGGCAGGTCGGCAGTGAGTGTGGAGATGGGCAAAGCCGGCGTTCCCCCTGCTCCGCCCCGCAACGCATCAGGGGCCTTTGTTGCAGCTTGGCTTCTCCAGCTCATCTCCGCCTGACCTGGCTTCCTGCACGGGTGCCCTCTGGGAGAACATGTGCTCACTAGAGCCCCTCACAGCTTCGGCGGTCCTGGTGCTACCTGCCAGTCAGCCCCTGACGTTCTGGCTCCAGACAGCCGGGCAAGTGCTAAATGAGTCAGCGGGACCCCACAAAGCAGGGGCTTCTGCTCATGACAGCTACCCCCTCCCATGCCTTCCTGCGGGTTGGGTGATGGTTCAGATTCAGAGCCTAGGATTCCATTTTGGGCCTGCCAAGTACCAGTTGTGTCACCTTGCACGAGCCACCTATATCCTCTGTGGCCCAGATCCCTTGTTCTTTAAACGGGGTAACATGTACGGCTTGCTAAGGAAATTAAGGGGGTCTGCGGCAGAGCCTGGGTGCAGGAGATGAGGACCCTAGAGACACGTGGTGCCAAGAGTCATTAGGATGACCTCAGCCTGGTGGGCTCGCTGCTCCCCTTGCATGCCGTTCAGCCCCCTCCCCCGCATCTTCAGCCCCCGAAGCTTCGAGAACCAGGCCTCATTTCCTTCACCCCAGCCAAGTGCGAACGGCCACAGCCTTCGGGCGGGACAGCCGAGAACCTCAGGACCGGGGCGCGAACGAGGGGAACCTGGGTTCTGCTCAGCCCCGCCCGCCGCTAGAGGGGGAAGTGACGTCACCCGTGACGCGCGCTCCCCCTGGCCGGAGCGGAGCCTCTATCCACGCAGCCCCTCTCATCTGACCCCTGGCAGATGGGGGTCCAGACTCTACTGACCCTTAAGTCCGGGTGACCTTGAGCCAGGCACTTTCCATCTCGGAGCCGCTTAATTGTAAAGCAGGGGTAATACTACTTGCCTTGCCTACCTCTCCCGGTTGTGAAACTCCACTGAGTTAATGAATAACGTTCACCTGTCGCTCCTCGTACATATACTGACTCCACTGATCTAATAATCCTATGGAGTGCTGACTATTGCCATGCCTGTTTTACTCCAGAAAACCGAGGCTGAAAAGTTTAAAGGATAGAAAAATATTTTGTAAACTGCAAAGCACCAGGTAAGTTTAAGTCTCTGTTTCTCTGTGTGTCTCAGTCCTCGTCTTTCTCCCTCTCCGTCTCCCTCCCTCCCTCCCACTGTCTCTCACACACACACCCACACCCACACACACACCCACACCCACACCCACACCCACACACACACACACACACACACGACTTCCCAGGCAGTGAAGAGCATGGAAAGGTACATGAAATAGGGGGGCCTGTAATGCAGGCTTGGTGCACCTGCCTCCCAGCCTCCAGAACATTCCAGAGAGGCATCTTCTCTTTTCACATCCCAGCCTCCTAGGATCCTGAACTCGCTTGACATCCTTCCCAGCTGAAACCAGCAAGGTCCTTCCTGATGTGTAACCTCAGTGCCTCCTGTTCGTGAGTTCCTCACCACCCACCAGCAGTAAGTACCACAGCCCTACCGGTCCTTTATCTGGTGCAGGTGGGCCAGGCAGGCACTGGGCCCAGTGGATGACCTAGAAATCCAGCCAGTTGAGACCTGCACATTGAGCAGTGACTTGTGCCTCGGGCAGGACAGGTGGCAGGCAGAACAGTTAAGTAGGTCAGGGTTGTTTGTGGTGTCGCCCGCCCCCTGCACCTTTTTCTGCCTATAATCTGCTCTGGGCTGAACCAATTTAGGGTTACGTTTTAGCTTCTTAGTCAAAGGGGGCCTGGAACACTAAATAACACCCAAGACAGAAAGCGCTGCCTGGTGGGTGTGACGGCAGGAGGAGGACAGACATTTCTGGGCTGGGCTGACAACGGCAGGTAGGCAGGACTCAGTCACACCCCCAGGCCACAGATACTATGCCATTAGAGAGTCAAGACACGCTGATATGGGTATTAAAGAGGAGGTTACCAAAGGTGCTCCATTTACAATTCCGGAATGGCTTAGACCACAATTTCTGGCTTTCTCACCCCACTCCCCTGAGAGATTTTGTTCTTGCCCATGACTTCAGCCATCAGCCTCTGCCTCCTGGACATCTCTCCTTGGTGCCCCACAATGCCTAAAACAGACTTCTTGACCCCTCCAGCCCAGAGTGGTCCTCCCCTCCCCTCAGCCCCACTTTTATCATCCTACCTCAGAGAATGTGTACACCGTGCCTCCCCACCCCTGTGTGAGCTCCACACCTCCAGCCTCTCCCTTCTCCAAACTTCGTCCCGGGGAGTCTCCAAGTGGGATTTTTGTTTGTTTGGAACAACACAATTAACTGGCTTGATTTAATAGATTTAACATATTTAGACCTATCCAACAACTAGGTAATATCAATAGATATTTTTCTCAAGCGCACATGGGGTGTTTATAAATATTAACCACATCCTAGATTACAAAGGATGTCTCAAATACAAAAGTTCAGTATCATACACACCATTGTATGTCTACAACATAATGAAAAGATAATATAAAAATAACTGAACATTTTAAACAGATACCACTGATCTCTGATCAACAGAGATACCATAAGGGGAATCAAAATCCTTAAAACTGAATTATAATAAAAAATTCTACATATTGAAACTTGTGGGATATAGCTAAAATAGTACTTGAAAAGAAATTTATAGTCTTAAATCCTTATGTCTGAAAAGGGGAAAGGATGAAATTTAATGTGCTAAGTATTAAAGTTAAGAAAATAGAAAAAGAACAACAGACCTGACCCTCAAAAAGTAGAAATAATGAGAAAAAGTTTAGCAGAAATTAAAAAAAAAAGAAAGGAATAAAGTAATTAAAGAATTAAGCAGAAAACAAATTATGTAATAAAATAGATAAATCGTTGGTGAAACTGATCAGGAAAAAAGGGAAAAGACATGAAAAACAATTTTAGGAGTGAAAAAAGGGGACATACTTGAGATAGAACAGAGACTAAAAAGATAGTCAAAGGAAATAGTATGCCATAATCTTTAAAGCTTTCAAGGAACATCCAGAAAAATTATTAAAATTCACTCAAGGAGTAGTAGAAAACCTGAATGGACCTATGCCATTAAAAAATTTGAGTTCCTAGTTAAAATATTTTCATATAGGAAACAACAGAAACAGGCATTTTTATAGGTGAGTTCTACAAAACTTTAAAGAAATGGATAATTTCAGTCTAATGTTAGTCTATTAACAAATTAAACACAAATAGATTAAGGAAATTTTAAAAACAATATTCTCAACAGATGCAGAAAATAATTTTGACACCCATTCAGATTAAGATGTATAACAAGTTAGGAGCAGAAAGAAAATATGCTCAATGATGAAGTGTTCCTTTTCCGATCAGAAAGACAGGGATGAAAAAATAAAAATAAAAAAAATAAAAAAAAATAAAAAAAATAATAAAAAAAAGAAAGACAGGGATGCCCAGAATCACTGTTTCCACACGTCATTGTTCTGCTGGTCCTAGCTGCTGCAGTTTAACAAGAAATCTGAAATACAAGGGTTAGAAAGGCAGAAACCAAGCTATCATTGTTCTCAGATGATAGCTAGGGTTGTACCAGAAAACAACAAAAGACTGACAGACAAATTAAAAATTAGTAAGGTAGCCTACCAAGTTGTGGGATCGATACACAACAATCGTTTTTCAAACTCTCCAGGAAACAGAAAATGAAGGCAAATTTCCATGTGCCATTGCATCAAAAAATAACATACTAACAATCAAATGAGCAAAAGTGGTGCAGAGAGACATGTCCCCGTAGAACATGGAAACTGAGGCAAAGAGATGGAGCCCTGGTTGGCCATGCAGACCTGCTCAGCTGTCCAACATATCTGAACGTCAGGTCTGTTGGCCCAGGAGGATGTCAGCTCAGGAATTCAGAGATGTAAGCCTGGTGGAACTGGGAAGACCAGAACTGACAGGGCACGCCTGGCAGGCGCTGAGCTTGGAAGGCTGCTTGTTCTGGGGGTTAAGGAGCCAGAGCTACTCCCCATGCTTAAATAGGCCCTGACGTCCTGATGCCTCCGGTTGCTTGATTCATCCATGGCCCCTTATCTAAGCTCCCCTCAGTGGCCCCCTGACCTCCTTGAAAGGCCAGTGGTGCTTCCTAACTAGGAGAAGTCCCAGTCCGAGCGGCAGCCGGAGGCCTCTGTCCAGGCTGAGTCTGTGCTCCCTCCGAGGCCCTACTTAGCTTTAGCTAGATCAGGGGTCAGCAAAGCTTTTCTGTAAAAGGTAAGGGGGTAAATATTTTAGACTTTGCAAGCTATATGGTCTCTGTCACAACTATCAACTCCCTCATTACAGTGTGAAACCAGCCAAAGACAACGTGTAAACAAATAAGTAGAGCTTGTTTCAGTAAAACTTTACGGACGTAAATTCAAATTTCCTATACTTTTCACATGCCAAAATATGATCTTCCCTTTGATGTTTTTTCAACCATTAAACAATGTAAAAACCATTCTTATCCACAGGCCATACAAAAACAAGTGATCAGCCCACCAACTGCAGGCCATAGTTTATCAGTCCTTGCTTCACCCGGCTGCCCTCCAAACAGCAGAAGGTTGGGCTGGGTCTTTGAGGCCTGGTCGGGAATAAAGGGTATCTTGGGAACATCAAGGGTTGCAAATGCTGCTGGGAATAGGCTTCTGGGGATTCAGGGGGGGTTAAGTCATCTTGAATAGCCTTCAGTGGCTTCCCTGACCCTAAGTTAAGGTCAGAACTACTTAGCATGGCATTGTGGCCCTCTGTGACCTAATCCCTGCCTGCAGGGCCACTTTCAGTGACTCCTGCCTCCCTTGAGGGTTCCTGGGCTGTGGTCCCTCTGGCAGGGCTGTGCCTTTCCCATGCTTTCCCTTTGCTGGGGAGTAGACCTGTGCCACGTAGCCCTGAGCCTGCCCCCTTGCCCAGGCTGAGCTGGGAAACTGAGGCTTCTTCCTCGCTGCCAGCTGCTCTGATTCGCACTTGGTCTGCTGCAGCTCCCCCTAGTGGGCTAAGGGCTCCTTGTCCTGTTTATGCATCTCTGTATCCTCAGACAAGGCTCACAGGGGATTAGTGAGTGTCAATGAGCTGGAGAAGTCATCCTGAAGATTTCTGGAAGAGAAAGCAGAATTTCTGTGCTGGTGCGAGATTTGAGATTTTCCCATTAGGAAACCCCCAAGGAATCTCTGGTCCTGACACTGGTCCACAGGAGTGATTCTTGCTCTGCTTTGGGCTTGAGTCCTGGGAGAAGAAACAGCATTCCCACTCCATTTCTGGATCAGGGAGCAAGGGAGTTAGTGGAGCAAAGGCTCTGAGCTGACCCATCCTGGGGTACTCACTGAAGCCTTCCTCGCCCAGTTTCTAGAATGTGCAGATTCACTCCCACCTCTTCACAGGACTGTGAGATGTTGTGAATCCTCTTTGTGAACCAGGGAGCAGGTGTTTAATTAACTAGCCCCCTTCTGCCCAGGGGGAGGAGGGAGGGTGTGTTGGGGGGTGACGCTCCTGGTTTGAGGTTTCCATCAGGAACACAGCATCCGGGGGGCCTCCTAGCAGCAGCACCACGGCCCTTCCCCCACTCACTGACTCCTCCCAGACCATAAAGAAGGGGAGTGGAAGTGTAAGGAGAGGAAATTGAGGTAGTGATGGCAGGGTTGATGAGGTCTGGAGTGTGGGACGAGGAAAAAGAAAGCAAGGGTCCTTTGTTCCTTGAAACTGAACACATAAACCAAGAAGATACGAAAGAATAAGACTGGGCACCAGGGCTGCTGAGGGAGGTCCGCGGGTGGTAGTGGGGGAAGCCCTCCACAGCAAGCCAGGGGCCGACAAAGTGGGCCACGAAGGGAGTTGCTGGACATCCACAAGGTCACAGCGTAGGGGGTGGCCATTATCTCCTGGAGGGTCTGTGGGTCCAGTAGGCTTCCAAGATGAGGCCTTGGAAAGGCAAGGACAGCTCACCAGCCGGAGGAAACGCAAAAGGGGCAGAGCCAGAAGAGGCACGGCGTCCCGCAGCTCGCTGGGCAGGCCCATGGCTTGGAGCTTCCGGCGCCACCGCTGAAGAGGAACGACGTGGTTCCAACCGCCTGGAGCGGGCTACACTCTGGCCAGAGTCTTCATGCTGCTTCCAAGAACTTCTGCCACCCCGCAGAGGGGTCCTTGGAGACCAGACCCTCCCCAGATCTAAGCAGCTGCAGAAAGAAGAGTGGGGGAAAAAAAAAGAAAAGGAAGCAGACTGAGAACTCGATGTGCACGTCTCTGCGCTCCACACCTGTGGGAGGCTGCAGAAGCTGGGGAGGGTCCGTCGCGTAGCGACCCCATCCCCAGTTTCCGCTCTCTGAAGGCGGCGCCCTTAGAGCTGCCCCAACAGCCCGTGTGATTGATGGGGTAGAAGTGGGGTCAATCCCAACCCCAGACGCAGTGCTGGGCTAGCTGGGCCTGGCAGGTGGGGTAAAGGGTGCCCCCGGCAGTTTCCTACAGTAAACGGGATTAGAGCAGCCCACTTCAACCCCAGGATCCTAGCAGAACGGTCGCGGGGCGGAGCCGCCGCAGAGGCACAGCCCAGGCCGCAGAGGGAGGGGCGGAGCCTCGAGGGAAGGGGGCGGGGCGGGACCGCCTAGGCGGGCCTGGAACCTGCTGGAAGCATCGCAGTACCGCCGCCGTGGCTCCTTCCGCCGCATGCAGGCAAAGAGTCCCCCGCCAGCGGGAGCCGGCAACCTTCCAGCAGCCGGAGCCACGCCCCGCGGCGAAACGCTGGCCCTGCCCCCGGGAGGGCCGGGATTCCCCGGGCTGCCCGGGATTCCCCGGGCTGCCCAGAGTTGGGCTTCCGATCCGCACCGCCCGCGGAAAAGACCCCCTTCCCCTTATCGGGCTGTTGGAATGTGTAGCGAAGATTCTAAAGGGAGATCGAGCCTGGGAGCGTAGGTGGGAGTGGTTGGCCACTTTTTAGGCGTCCTTCGAGGCCGGGACTCTTGGGTGTGGAGACGCCTGCACTACAGGTTTCTACGGAGGTCAGTGGGGATCCTCTCCCCTGATCCGCCGCTTACGTCATGAGAGCATTCCCAACATCTATTTTTGATGGTGTCCTGTCTTGGAAGCGCAGAGACGGGGCTATGAAAACGAGTGCGCTCCCCGTGCAGACTGACGCCGGCTGCTCGCGTTCTTCACCGCCCCTCCCCTATTTTGGACCATGACGTCAAGGTGGGCGGGCGGCGGCAGGTGCGGCGCTGACAGGCATCCTCCTTTAAGGCGGAGGGATCCGGGGGCGGGCAGCTAGGCTGTGCTTCGTCTTATATAAGGCGACTGGGGGCGCACAGCCGTTCTCTTGAGTCACCCCCGTGCGCCCTTGTTGCGGCGTGTGCGGTTGAGGCAGTCCTTGCCCGCTCAGCTCTCTAGTGTCTGCGATTCTTATTCTTCAAGGTAAGGCTGCAGTCTTCGGGCTTTTCAGGTTAGATTGGTCTTCTGAGTTGTTTTCGTCTCTCGTGTCCTTTCCGACTCCCACATTTTGTTGTGTTGGGGCGGCTTTGGGGATAACGCTCCCATTTTTTGTTGAGGGTGGGAGGGAGCTGTTGAGTTCAGCCTCTTTTCTGTGTTGGTGGCGGGGCTGCTTCTAGGCAGGTATTAGCCATGGGCGAGGTGGGCCGCGGAGTGGGTCTGGGCTAGTGGGCAGCTGCACGTGGTGGCCGCGCCGGCCCGGGACGCTGCCATGTTTGTCTCTCCACTTCCGGACGCGGCTACGGGGCGCCGGAGGGCCCCCAAGGGTTGTGGGTGTGCGCGCTCGGTGTGACTCAGCACAGCCCGGTCCTGATCAGGTTTTGCCATCTCTTCTGTTGGACGCGGTTTTTAAGTTTTTTCGGGTGCCTTCCGGGAGGGTCTGCGGCGAGAGATGTTTTCCGTCGCCTCTGGCCTGCGGTCTTGGTGCAGGAGGAGGGATGGGAGAGGGGAGGGGGCAGGCTCTGGGATTCATGGGTTTATTCCTCCCCCGCCCCTTCTCGAGAGCTGAGATTGTTCTGGAAGCTTCTGGAGCCCAGTGCCCCGCCCTGGTGCCCGGATGCTGGGGCGAAGGGAGGCTGCGCGGTGGCGCCCCCTTCCCGCGCGGTCCTGGCCGACGCATGTCCGGCAAGGACTAGAGTCGCCCCAGCCGATTACGGCCACCATCTTAGTTGTGTTTGGTTTGGACCTGCATTTCACTCACGTGTGCTCAGGAGTCAAGGAGGAGCTTTTGCTTTATCGGTTCTTTGTCTTAATAGCCACTCTGGGTGGGCATCCCACCGATCTATCGAGTTAGCTTTCCCTACCACGTGAGGCAGTAATCCTACACCTGCTTGGAGGTGCCTCATGGGAGAGCAGTTTCAAGTCATTACCCTTTAATGTAAAACTAGTTATGTTGGAGGCCCCCCCCCCACCCAAAATGGTAGAACTGTAGTGATTTGCATATTTAAGTGTGTGTGTGAATTAACCGGGGTTATTACTTGCATTCGACATACCTGGGTTAGGGGCGATACTCTGCATGCCTAACAAATTACCAGGTGATGCTGATCCAGGGATCATTTTAACAGTGGTTTGGTTCCAAAGTACAAAAAACCTTAACACGTTTAATCGAGTGTGTTAGGCGCACCCCCTCTCCCCATTGTTTTCCGTCTAAGGATGCAGCCTGAAATTTTTACAGGAAAGGATTTTGTCTCAGTACACAGCTCAAAAGAGTTTGAATTGAATCTCTTAATGTTTTTACTGTAACCGGGGTGAACTCTAGTAGTCTTAAATTTTTGAGTTTTCTTATTTTAGATGCCTGAGGAAGTGCACCATGGAGAGGAGGAGGTGGAGACTTTTGCTTTCCAGGCAGAAATTGCCCAACTCATGTCTCTTATTATCAATACCTTCTATTCCAACAAGGAAATTTTTCTTCGGGAGTTGATCAGTAATGCTTCTGATGTGAGTGCCTTGGGTGTTTTCATTGGCGTTTGTTTCTTGTTTTTAAAGTAGTCCACACACAAAAAAGGAGAAGGGGTGGTTTGGCATTTTGTGGTGTTCAGTGTTGAAGGGGATACAAATTTGCTGCAGTTACAAAAAGGTTTGCTTTATTCCATGGTGGGTAGGTGGATAGAGACTATAGTTTGATGTGGTGGTCAAACTACGAGTTAAATGGGTAATCAGATTGAGGGTATTTGGGAATTAAAAAAAAGTTTTCTCTTTTGGGTGAAATGGGCTTTAAGGAAGCAGAATTGTAAAATTGAAATTTGTATTTCCAGGCCTTGGACAAGATTCGTTATGAGAGCCTGACAGACCCTTCCAAATTGGACAGTGGTAAAGAGTTGAAAATTGACATCATCCCCAACCCCCAGGAGCGCACCCTGACTCTGGTAGACACTGGCATTGGCATGACCAAAGCTGATCTTGTAAATAATTTGGGAACTATTGCCAAGTCTGGTACTAAAGCATTTATGGAGGCTCTTCAGGTATGTGGTATTTTAGCTGGGCACACTCCATTCGTATTTGGTTTGCTGTTTCTTTGAAACTTGCATTCGACTTCCTTAAACTTTTTGGCAGGCTGGTGCAGACATTTCCATGATTGGGCAATTTGGTGTTGGTTTCTATTCTGCCTACCTAGTGGCAGAGAAAGTGGTTGTGATCACAAAGCACAATGATGACGAACAGTATGCCTGGGAGTCTTCTGCTGGGGGTTCCTTCACTGTACGTGCTGACCATGGTAAGTTAGCTTTCCTCTTAAGGTGTCTGGGTGAGAATTCTGGGGAAACGGTAACAAAGATCTTGAGCATTTTATCTGTAAAGCAGTTGTTTTTATAGTTTTGCGTCTAGTTTCATTTTTTATTCCATTTGGATTGATTTTTTTCTAGGTGAGCCCATTGGGCGGGGTACCAAAGTGATTCTCCACCTTAAGGAAGACCAGACAGAGTACTTAGAAGAAAGGCGGGTCAAAGAAGTGGTGAAGAAGCACTCACAGTTCATAGGTTATCCCATCACACTCTATGTAAGTATGGACTGGTAACTCAAGTGAAGATACTTTAGAGAATCTAAATGGAACTTTGATTTTTTGTTTTCTGTATTCTGCATTTATCATCTTTGATACTTTTAGCTGGAGAAGGAACGCGAGAAGGAAATCAGTGATGATGAGGCAGAAGAAGAGAAAGGTGAGAAAGAAGAGGAAGATAAAGATGATGAGGAGAAGCCCAAGATTGAGGATGTGGGCTCAGATGAGGAGGATGATAGTGGCAAAGATAAGAAAAAGAAGACGAAGAAGATCAAGGAGAAATATATTGATCAGGAAGAACTGAACAAGACCAAGCCCATTTGGACCAGAAACCCTGATGACATCACCCAGGAGGAATATGGAGAGTTCTATAAGAGCCTCACCAATGACTGGGAAGATCACTTGGCAGTGAAGGTAAGAAGCCTTGCTTGCTGGCTCAATAGGAGGAGCCAATAATGGGCAAATGCAACTTACCCAACTGGTTGGTAGCTGCGAGCTGTGAATGCCATGAGTTCACTTGCTAATGGACCCTTCCAGGGTGGAGAAATGACATTTTTCCCAGTTACCTCACTTGTTCTGTGGCAGCTTTACCCATCTGGGGTCCTGATTTGACGATTTCCTCATTGACCCAGGGATTATACAGAGCTTGTACCACGTTGGGTTCATTTAGGGCGTTAGAGCTTAAATTTTCTCAACAGTTGCCTTCGTGTCCACTCTATTCCTGGTGCTTAGGGGGAAGATTTTAGTTCCAAATATTGGGTAGTTTGGGGTTGGGACAAAAAGCCACCCTTATTTTGAAATACACAGTTGGATTATCTTGGATTTCTTTCAGCACTTCTCTGTAGAAGGTCAGTTGGAATTCAGAGCATTGCTGTTCATCCCTCGTCGGGCTCCTTTTGACCTCTTTGAGAACAAAAAGAAGAAGAACAACATTAAACTCTATGTCCGCCGTGTGTTTATCATGGACAGCTGTGATGAATTAATACCAGAATATCTCAGTGAGTATCTTTTTGGCCTAATGTACTTGCGTTCAGCATTCTCAAGGGGACTGAAGTCTTTATCTTAGATTAAGGATCCTCTGCAACATAACAAGTGAAGGTTCAGTGAGAAAATTGGTCCTGTTGGATCCAGATAACCCTGTGTATATACCTTTATCTTTATCCTCTCCACTCCCCTTTTTTAAACTGAGCTTACGTACTTGATTTCAGACTTCATCCGTGGTGTGGTTGACTCTGAAGACCTTCCCCTGAACATCTCCCGAGAAATGCTCCAGCAGAGCAAAATCTTGAAGGTCATTCGCAAAAACATTGTTAAGAAGTGCCTTGAGCTCTTCTCGGAGCTGGCAGAAGACAAGGAGAACTACAGGAAATTCTATGAGGCGTTCTCTAAGAACCTAAAGGTAAAGAGGCAGCAAGTACTTTTTTACTTAATAATTATGATGGATTATTTTTTACTCACATAGAGGATAAATGATTTCTTAGCAAGATTGTATTTTTCTTTCCACCCTTAAAGCTTGGAATCCATGAGGACTCCACTAACCGGCGACGCCTTTCTGAGCTGCTGCGCTATCACACCTCCCAGTCTGGAGATGAGATGACTTCTCTCTCAGAATACGTGTCTCGCATGAAGGAGACCCAGAAGTCCATCTATTACATCACTGGTGCGTTGGAGTCTGCATCTGATCAATGATCAAAGCCTCTCCTTAGAGGTGTGGGGAGAAGGGGAGGGCACTCGAGGATACCTGGGAACTGGCAGGTTGAGGCATTCTGGCCCTTGAGTCACACTAAGTAATCCTACAGGTGAGAGCAAAGAGCAGGTTGCCAACTCTGCATTTGTGGAGCGAGTGCGGAAGCGGGGCTTCGAGGTGGTGTACATGACAGAGCCGATAGATGAGTACTGTGTGCAACAGCTCAAGGAGTTTGATGGGAAGAGTCTGGTCTCAGTTACCAAGGAGGGCTTGGAGCTGCCTGAGGATGAGGAGGAGAAGAAGAAGATGGAGGAGAGCAAGGCTAAGTTTGAGAACCTCTGCAAACTCATGAAAGAGATCTTGGATAAGAAGGTGGAGAAGGTAAGCAACTCTGGAGCTAAGTTACTTGTAACAGATGCCTTCAGGGCTATTTACCTCAGTTTCTGGTTGCTATACAATTAGTGGTTTGGGGCAGCGTAATTTGTTTAGCGCCAATCCTACCCTTTGTTTTCTTGACCAGGCAGATTTTAAGGTTGCTGTTTCTATTAAACTTACCAAAGATGAGGTATTTTTTTCCCCCAAGAACAGAACTTCAAGTATCACGTTTGCCTCAAGGTAGCAATTTGATTTAATATGAACCCAAGGTTTTTGTGACTGTCCACAGGTGACAATCTCCAATAGGCTTGTGTCTTCACCCTGCTGCATCGTGACAAGCACCTACGGCTGGACTGCCAACATGGAGCGCATCATGAAAGCCCAGGCACTTCGGGACAACTCGACCATGGGCTATATGATGGCCAAAAAGCACCTGGAGATCAATCCTGACCACCCCATTGTGGAGACCCTGCGGCAGAAGGCAGAGGCAGACAAGAATGACAAGGCTGTTAAGGACCTGGTGGTGCTGCTGTTCGAAACTGCACTGCTCTCTTCCGGCTTCTCGCTTGAGGATCCCCAGACCCACTCCAACCGCATCTACCGCATGATCAAGCTAGGCTTGGGTGAGTATTCTTGTCCTCTTGAGTGTGGCAAGGAGATGAGGAACTGGTCTGGTGGGTAGATTGGACTGCTTTTTGGGTCAGATCTCAAGTGGCATTCTTCCTACTTTTAGGCATTGATGAAGATGAAGTGACAGCAGAGGAGCCCAGTACTGCTGTTCCTGATGAGATCCCCCCCCTTGAGGGTGATGAGGATGCCTCTCGCATGGAAGAAGTAGATTAGGAATTTCTACCTGCAGACTTTGTTCCCTCTGTATAGTGTCCCCATGGCTCCCCCAGCAGCAGCCCCAGTGGCCTTGGCCCACTTGGTTCTTTCTGCTGATGTCTAGAGGTTTTATTTCTGTTCTTCTGTCTAAGGCAGGATATAAGGGCCTCAAGCCCTATTCCTTTCCACATTTGACATGGGGTTTGAATGTTGTGTATTGTGGTTTTTTTGTTTGTTTTGTTCTGAAATTAAAGTATGCAAAATAAAGATGATGCAGGTTTTTTATACACTTCTTTCTCAAATCATGTGGACGCCCCCCCCGCCCCGCCAAGTATGTATAATGCTGCCTTTGGAGTTTCCCTAGTTTCTGTTTCCCAAGTCTTAACCTGCCATCATCCCGAGTATAGATAACGCGATACATGGTAGGACTTTAAAAGTTTTTAAAAGGTTACTGATAAGTTTAGAAGTCACACAAATGGGATCTAATGAAACTTGAAACCATAAAACAAAAAGAAAACCTACAGACTGGGAGAAAATATTTGCAAATGATGTGACCGACAAGGGCTTAATTTCCAAAATAACACAAACAGCTCATACAAGTTAATTTAAAAAAATCCAGTTAAAAAATGGGCAGAAGACCTAAATAGACCTCTCTCCAAAGAAGACATACACATGGCCAATAGGCACATGAAAAGATGTTCAACATAGTTACTAGAGAAATGCAAATCAAAATGATGATGAGGTACCGCCTCACATTAAAAAGTAAGCAAATAACAGGACTTCCTGGCAGTCCAGCGATTAAGACTGCTGCTACTGCAGTGGGCACAGGTTCAGGAACTAAGATCCTTGCATGCTGCGTGGTCAAAAACCAAAACCAAACAAAAAAGTCTGCAAGTAACAAAAGCTTGGAGAGGGTGTAGAGAAAAGGGAACCCTCCTACACTGTTGGTGGGAATGCAGGTTGGTGCAGCCACCGAGGAAAACAGTATGGAGGTTCCTCAGAAAACTAAGAATAGAATTACATATCCAGTAATCCACTCCTGGGCATGTATCCAGACAAAACTAATTCAAATAGATGCACCCCTATGTCTGCAGCAGCACTAACAATAGCCAAGACATGGAAACAAACGTCTGTTGACAGATGATAAGATGTGGTGCATATATACAAGGGAATACTACTCAGCCATAAAAAAGAATGAAATCATGCCATTTGCAGCAACATGGATGCAATTAGAGATTACCATGCTAAGTAAAAAATACCATATGATAATCACATGCGGAATGTAAAATATGACACAAACAAACCTCTGAATCAAATCAAGGAGAGAACAGACCGGTGGTTGCCAAGGGGGATGAGGGAGACATGGAATGGGAGGTTGGGGTTAGCAGATGGAAGCTTTTATATGAACAAGAATGGATGAACAAGGTCCTACTGTATAGTGCACAATTATATTCAGTATCTTATGATAAACCGTAATGGAAAACAGTACTTTAAAAAAATGTAACAATCACTTTCCTGTACAGCAGAAATTAACACTAAATCAACTATACTTCAATTTTAAAAAATATTAAAAGAAAAACGCTGAAGGTATAAATGGTATCTTTGAACTACCATATAACACTTTAAAAAGTCCCTTTCCTAAAGCACGTGGAGGGTCTTCCACTCAAAGTTTTTTGACTTACTGTGCTGAAACAAAAGCACACACATGCAGTAGGAACTACTTTTGATCTTTTCCTGGCCTGACAGTATGAGGTACCTTCACTGGTGTGGCTGGGTGCTGAGCTGCAGTTCCCAGCCACCTGGCCACAAACAAGTGGTAGACGTAACCACCACTGTCTTTTCGTTTCCACTATTAAACAAGTTAAATGAGATATTTGATGCCTGTTAAACAGCAACTGTAGGATGTTTTGAGCTGATGGAAGTTTTAGGTAGGGTAAGCTATGTCACGTGTATTAAACACATTTTCAGCTTCTGATGGGTTTATCAGACATAGCCCATCTGAAGTTGAAAGTCTGTACTTCAGTCAACCCAAACACAGGACCGAGCCCGCTGCAGCAATTTAATTTAATAAAATAAAATTATAAGAGCAAAAGTTACATTTCCAAAGTACCAAAACCTGCAACTGGCTCATGGAGCAGAGCCTAGGGATCCAGAAGCAGAGGGCGGGGGTGGTGCTGGGCGGGACTCCCCACACCCTCCCGCAGCACAGCACCGTCTTTCACTTACTCTCCTGGGAAAGCAGCATTTGGAGCCTACAACACTTGTGCTTCTCTCTCCAGAGTGAGAAACGCAGGTCCCTCAGAGTCTGAAAGGGTGGGTAGTCAAGGTAGAGGACAAGCACAGGTGAGGCGTTGGCCGAGCCTACAGGGCAAGACTTCAGGGAATCGGAGGAGGGAGGGGCTTTGGAAGGTGCCTCTGCCTTCTCAATACTGCCCCCTGCCCCTTCCCACTGTCATTGCCACCCTGGGAAGAATCCTGCCCACTAGAGGATGGGGGACTTAAGGCAAAGGGGAAGGCTGCCTCCTGGGCTCCCTACCCCCAACTGCAGAGCTGGTCTGTGATACTGAGAAACCTGCATTTTGCCCTAGAGCCTGCCGCCTCCGAGAAGTTACCGTAGGACAGGAAAACTGGTACAGTGAGGGTCCTATTCACTTCATCGCTCAGGCCCCTCAAACCTTCTGCACAGATGACTCGACTGGCACGACCTTCTTTCCCCGCTGCTTTAGACGGCCCCGGGCGTAGACTCGGAGCAGGAGGGCAGCAAAGACCACAGCCACCCCCAGGCCCCCCACCACAGTGACAGTGTGGCCGTAGAGAAGGCAGGAGAGGAGGATGGCAAAAGCCTGGCGGAGGGTCATGATGATGGTGAAGACGGCAGCCCCAAACTGCCCAATGGTGTAGAAGATGAAGAGCTGGCCACATGCAGAGCAGATGGACAGCAGCAGGGTGTGGGCGGCAAACTCGCTGTGTCGCCCCATGAAGCGGACGCCCTCCAGGAGAGCCCCCTGCTCTAGCAGGGAGCCCACTGTGAAGAGGCAGGAGAAGAAGTTGACCCCAAACATCATCTGCACCGATGACATCTTATAGGCAAACAGGGCATCCTGCCAGTTGGAGGTGAAGCTGTCAAAGGCAATGTAACCTGCCAACAGGATGAGGCCTGAGAGCGTGGTGGCCGGGGAGCTGTGGGGCTCCGGTCCGCTGGACAGGAGAAACATGCTGACCCCGATGGAGACGAGGCCGGCGGTCAGATATTCCCAGTGCTCATAGCTGCGCCGAGACACCAATTTTCCCATCAGCATAACAGGGATCACCTTGGAGGCCTTGGCCAGCACCTGGGTGGGGAAGCTGACGAACTTGAGAGCTTCATACTGGCACCAGCTGCTGAGCACATTCGACAGGCTGGCAAAGGAGTACCGGTACATGGGTGCCCCATGCCGGGGCTGCTTGCATAAGATGCAGTAGAGGCCAGACACCATCAGCGCCAGCACGCGGTTCATTAGCACCAGGAACTGTGAGTCCGAGAAGCGCTCACCTGGCAATGTGGCCGTGGCCCCGTAGCTGCGGGTCATCACTCTTTCCTGCAGCACTCCCCACGTCAGATAAGACACCTGGATGGGGAAGGGCGGAGGGAGAGGAGATAAGCAAGAGAAGGAAAAGGCAGGCCAAAAAGCGCAACAAGCTCCTCCTTCCTCAGGATGATATCGAAAATGATGAGGATGGACAGCGTAAATATCTGTAGTAACTAGAAGTTACTTTCCTCTTCTCTCCCAAATCTGGATTCATCTTGCAGGCAATCAAGTGTGTGTGAAACGCCAACAACAAATGCTTTAGGACTGACCAGACCCTGTCTGTCCCCACAGTAGGGATGTTAGAGCCGACTCCATCCCAAGTATTTTCTTCTCTATTTTCAACCAACTGTGGGGGGAAGAGTTCTTCTTTTTTTTTTTTTTGCAGTACGCGGGCCTCTCACTGCCGCGGCCTCTCCCGCTGCGGAGCACAGGCTCCGGACGTGCAGGCCCAGCGGCCATGGCTCACGGGCCCAGCCGCTCCGCGGCATGCGGGATCCTTCCGTACCGCGACACGAACCCGCGCCCCCTGCATCAGCAGGCGGACTCCCAACCACTGCGCCACCAGGGAAGCCCATGGGAGGAAGAGTTCTTAAAGAAGACTGCACACCTGTTAGTTCAACATGGTACACTAGGTGGAACCAGAAGTGCCCACTCCAAAATGCCATGAGGTCAGCATCTAAGCACCCCTCTCACACGCAGTAGTGGGTAAGGCTGAAACTTTTAACAGTGGGTTTATGGTATATGAGACATCATTACAAGGGGATGGGAGAAATCACAGAGGGTAGAGACAGGAGGACAGAAAAGACAGCGTTTCCTCCAACCACCCCCAAGAAGATGGTGTGCCTCGGGGAGGAGGAGGACACACAACACAACCACCAGCAAACTGTTGGGACCGGCGGGGTGAAAGCTCTGGTTCCACAAAGTCCCTGTCCGCGGGGACCGACCCAGGAAGAGCCGCAGAGCCTGCCTACTTACCTGGAGCCCCGCAGCACAAAAGAGCAGCTTCAGGGCCTGCCAAGTGGGACTGGTCTCTGCTGGTTCTGCCCGGGGAGCCAGAGGAACCTCATCCGGGGCCTTGGGCTCGTTGCCAAACACACAAGTTTTCACCAGGGGGAAGCAGAGACCCCTGCCTGGAGAAAGCACACAAGGTGAAACCCCAAACTTCTCCCTAGCACCTCATCTCTCCCACAGCTGCCAGCCCGCCCTGCTGGCCGCCCTTCCTCCCGTGCCACGCCACCTCCCCTTTGCACTGCTGGCCAACACTCGTAATACAGACTGAGCAAACTTCCCCACACACCTGTCTCCAGGTAGTTCTTCCGCCTGAAGTACTGCACCAGCAGGTAGCCAGGTACCATAAAGCTCGCATAGCCAGCCGCGTTCACCAAAAAGCGGAAGAACCATAGCTGGGTCCATGACTCCAGAGGGCCTTCGGGGTTCTCTCCACCTGCCCCGAGGGAGGGGAGCGCAGCCAGCAGCACCACTGCCCACCACCTGCGGGGACCGCGGGCAGAAGGATCAGGGTCCAGCTCCTCACCCTCTGGGCCCTCCGGAGGGGACGACACTGGAGAAGGGCCCGGAGTTCCTCCCCGCCCCCCTCAGCTGCAGCCCGGCGCGGACAAAGAGCCTCTCTCTCTCCTGGGGTGGCCGGCGCGAGCCAGGCAGGGATCCCTCCATCCCCGAGAGCGGACCCGCCCCTCCGGCCACACAGGTTCTCTCTGTTCCCTCCAGCGCTCCCTGACCCCGCCCTCGGGGCTCGCGGAGACCCAGGGTCCCCCGATTTCTTCGCCCGACACTCCCGGAGCCCCCGAAGAGCACAACGCCACGGCGCCCGCCTCCACCACCACCCCCCGCCCCCACGCCGGGTCCGGGCAGCGCTAGGCTGGCCTCCTGCCGGGCATATGGGACCCCACCCGTCCCCCCGCGCTGAGGAGCGGCGGTCACGTGGCGCGGGGCTCGGTCACGTGGGCTCGCCACTCCCCCTAGCCCCCCACCTGGCGTCCATGGTCCCGGCCGCGTGGGGCGGAGCGGGGCCGGGGAATGCGGGTCCCCGGGCCGCGCGCTCCCACCACTCCCGCTGTCGCCTCCAGGAGCAGCAGCCGAGGGGCCGGCTAGCGGAAATGCCGCGCTCTTCCCGCCTCCCTCCCCGCGGCCGCCCCTCCGCCCCCGGCCGCGACCACGCAGCGCCCCGGGCCGCCGCCGGGCCACAGCGCCCCCTCGCGGCCCGGCGGGAGACGCGGCTCGGCGCGCAGGAGGCAGGCTGCCTCTGTGGGCGGGTGGGGTCGGGTGGGGTGGGGTCGGGTGGGGTGGGGTCGGGGGAGTGGGAGCTCCAGCCCGGTGCCGCCCCTGCTTCGTCATCGCCCTTAGCCCTCACCACCGGCCCGGAGGTGGTGGTGACCACTGCCATCCTCGGAACGGGGACACAGCTTCTGCATCCCAGGCACATCCCCTTATGTTACCATTTCCCCGTTTTCTGGCAGGAAGATGTCTCCTTCCTTCGGGGGCTGGGCAGCAGTTCTGTCCCCGCATCCTCATGACCTTCGGAGGTTCTTTCTGCGTGACCTGGCCCCCGTCTACCTTGCCCCCTCACCCACCCTGCAGAGCCCCACTGCTCTCAGTTCTTCTAATTCACCAAAAGCCTTCCCCTGAAAGCTCTCCCCTAAACCCCTACTCAGGCCTCCCCTGACCACCCAAAGTATGGCCCTACACCCACTCCACTGCTCTCCCTCCCACAATTCTTTGCCTTCCATCGCGACTTGCAATTACATATTTATTTGGATGTTTATGATTTTAATGGCTGCCTCACTAGACTAGGTCTCCAAGGGGCCAGAAACGGTTTTATTCCCACATATTCTATCCCAGCATAGGCCTGACCTAACAGGTGCCTCAAACATATGTGGAATGAGAGAAAACAACATACGAAGCCACGCTCCCTCGTGGCACCCTCCACAGGCTAGCCCTTCTCTCCAGGGTCTTCCAGGGCCGTGGTGAGGCCTCCCACTTGCATCTTCTCACTCCTCTTTCTCTTCCTCCATCCAACTGCATTTCCACAGAAAGGGCAAGGGACTGTGCTGGACAGAGAGGCCTGAGGACCATTAGGCTCCCTACCCTCCCTACAAGGCCCTACCTTGCTCAAGTGACAATTTCCTTCTCTCTGCCTCCACCACAAGGTCACAGGGCAGGCCTGTCTCAAAATCCCCAATGCACACAAACAGGCACACGCACAAAACAACTCGGGGCGGGAGTGGGGCGGGGGGTGTGTGTTTAAGTCTCTGCTGTTTTAGTGTCATGTTCTTGAAACTTCCCCATCCCCAAAGGCTCAGTTCAGGGCCTTCTGTGTGAAGTCTTTAAACAACAGTGTTTCAAAGTCCTCCTCAGCAGTGAGATGGAACCCTTTAGGGCCCTGCTCACTCACAGTTCAGTGTCTCTCCTCACTCAGGAGAGTCCATGTTGCCTACCGGCTGGCAGCTTCAAGCTGACCCCACGTGGGTAGAGGCAAGAGCCCCGCCATCTTCAACAGAGGTAAACAGGCTTCGCCCAGGTTGCCTGGGGCTTTGGGGGTCCTTCCATCCACCTGGAAGCTCTTCCTTCCAGACTGGCTCTCTTATTTGCGGTCCCTCCTCTCAGCTCGGGACTGTGCTGGCCCCAGGCTCTGGCCTCAGCAGTCCCCAGGGCACATGGCCTGGGCCCAGACTGTAGCAGCTGTGGCCCCAGCTTTCAGATGGGAAGGGGAGGAGCGTCCGGGGCCCTAGAGCCTGTCCCGGCTTCAGTCAGCACACAGCAGTGGCTTCCCGGAGATCTTCAGGTCATCAAAGGGCAAAAGGGCAAAGGGCTGAGGAAGAGGATGGAGAGAAGCAAGATCAGGGCCTGTGGACAAAGGCAGTGGTGGGGGAAGGGGGCTGGGAGACCTATTGGGCCCTTTCCTCCCCACCAAGTGTCGTTGAAGGACATCAGGGAACAAATCTTCCTACTAACCCCCAAAACAGTGGTCCCCCAGGGCTTCTAGGGCCTGTTTTTGTTTTGGGAGGAGGGTGTTGGGAAAGGGTACTCACAAAACATTTTGAATATTTTTTTAAATCAAACATTTAAAAATGGGAAAGATTCTACAGAAAACCTAGGTTTCATCTGTCTTAAAAAATTCCAAGACCTGGGAATATTGGGCCCACATTCCTCCTCTACAAGTATCTGCTGAAGTTGAGTAGAGTGACCTTCAGACAAAAGACTGTCTGGTCTCCCGCAGGCCCCACCACCTGGCTCTCTTACACCCAGCCTGCTTCTCTGATGCGCTTTAGCTGCACGGCTCCTGTAGGAGTCCAAGTTTGGGCCCCTGGTCCTGACCAATTAAGAACACAGACTGCGAGAGGGGCAGAGGCTTGCCCAAGGTCCCACAGCTGGTGAGCGGCAGAGCCGTGATTTACACCCTGGGCTCCTAACTCCTTGACCCTTTCAGCTATTACAGCGCCTGTCTCCACAAGGGAGGTCCTGGACAGCAGAGCTGAGTGTCTGCCTCTTACATCCTCAGCCAGGTCCTGGGGAGTCTCGTCCTCCACGTTTCTCAGCAGGGAGTCGGCACCTGCCTCGCACAGGGTGGATGAGATGCTTCTGAGGCCCCGGCCCGCGGCGAGGTGCAGGGGTGTGCACCCGTTGAGCATGCGGGCGTCCACCCGGGCCCCAGCCTGGAGAAGGAACTGCACCAGACCCCGCTCGTGGGTCTCCACGGCCAGATGCAGCGCTGTCTTCCCGCTCGTGCCCTCCTGGCGGGGAAGAAGGGTGTCAGCCAAGGCCCTCAAGAGAAAGCATCCCGGGCCTGGGCCCTGGGCTGGGCAGCACCTTGATTGGCTGCCTCACCTGTGCGTTGATGTCAGCTCCGTTCTGCAGCAGCAGTTCCATAAGTGGCCAGTTCCTCTGCAGGGTGGCGATGTGGAGACAGGCCAGACCTGGGATGGGGTGAGGGTGGGGGCTGCATCCACCAGCTAGCTCTCTCTCCCTTTCTTCAGGGGCCTCCCTTACCCCTCAGTCCCAAGGGACCCCCTGCCCACTCAGTGCCTCTGATCACAGGACTGTTAAAACACAAACCCAAAAACCCCCTCAAAAGTCTGGGGGGAAAGGAACTCAAAGTTTCCACCTTTTCAGTGTCATGTTATTGAAACTTTCACGCTTCAGGGGTCAGGTTGCTGAGTGACACCCCCACACACACACCGTCCCCCAACACACACACCCTCCCCCATGCACACACACTCCCCCAACACACACACCCTCCCCCATGCACACACACTCCCCCAACACACACCCCCTCCCCATGCACACACTCCCTCAACACATACTCCCTTCCCCCATACACACACACACTCTCCCCCAACACACACCCCCTCTCCCATGCACACACCCTCCCCAACACACACACCCTCCCCCATGCACACACACTCCCCCAACGCATACTCCCCCCCATACACACACACCCTCCCCCATACACCCTCCCCAACACACCCCCCTGCCCCCCTACACCCCCATACACACACTTCCCTCCCCCCACACACACACACTCACTCACTCACTCACTTTTCCTAAAACTCTACCTGCCTTCAGGCCGCATCCAAAAGCCACCTTCTTGAGAGCTCTCTGGATCCTTAGGCCCCCAGCCCCTCCCCAGGGGCCACCTCCTCCCATGAGCTCCCCTAGCCTTTTTGCTAGCTCATTTCTGGCCTGGGCCCCTCTCTGCTTAGAGAAGTAGATTCAGATTCACACCCCTCACCTCTTTCAAATCTCTGCTCAAATGTCCGGGCTCCACGAGGGTTTCCCTGACCACCCTGTTTAAAAATCACATCACCCCCCGCCACTCCAGTCCCCTCACTCGGCTCTACAGTCTCCACAGCAGTGACTGCCCGTTAACCTCCTAGAGGACTCACTTCTTATGTTTATTGTTTGCCTCAGACATTCTCTGTTTTTCTCACAGATGCAAGCCTGGCTCCTACAAGTGTCTGGCACATAGAAAGCCCTCAGTACATTTTTGTTGAATAAATTAATGAGTTCACCTAATCTCTATTAAACTGAATATCTTGAGGGAAAAGTTTAGCTCTCTGCTTAGCATACAGTAAGTTCTCAATAAATTCGAAATAGAACCCATTCATTCTTTCTTTAAGCAAAGGTATTCTGAGTACCTATGTGCTTAGAACTGGAGATGCATCATCAATGGACAAGCTGTGACCCTCCCTTCCCCAAGAGTGGGGTCCCTGTCTCCTGTCCCCTCCTCATCTCATGGGCCCTGAGGCTGCCCGCACCTTGCCAGTTTTGCAGCTGGAGGTCCAGGGAGTGAGGCGGTCCTCTGCCTAGCTCTGGCTGCCCTTCCAGCAGGCAGCGGGCACAGGCCAGGTGCTGGCGCTGGCAGGCCACATGCAGGGCCGTGTCGCCGTGTCGGTCCTGTAGCACCCGGCTGGCCCCCTTCAGCACCAGGGCCCGAACTGCACCTGGCTGGTCCAGATGTACGGCCAGATGGAGTGCTGTCTGCAGGCACAGAGAGAGGGTCACAGGGCCACTGCAGCATGCTCCCACTTCCAGGAACATGCTAGCGTGGGCACAGAAATTGCCAGAGGCCAGCACCTTCTTTGAGGACTGCTTATAAAGGCTATGGTCCTGGTCTTCCTTCTGTTACCCCCCACCAAGTTCTTGGGACCCCAATTCTGGAGGCAAGGTGAGGCGAGTGGCCCCCTGCTCTCCTTTTAGGTCGCTTAAGCCCCTGGAGAAAGGATGGAGTGGGGGGCAGTGTCTAGTATCTCACCTTCTGGGGAGACCTCTGTTACCTTAGGTGATGGGGAGAGGTTGGGGGGAGGAGACAGAGGCACCAGGCAGTCTCCACCTGGCAAACTCCTTGAATGCTCTATGAAGAGTCACCTCTCATATTAAGCCTTCCCTGGCTGCTTCCCACAGACGTTGGTTCCCACAGCAGCTCGCACGCATCTCCATCACAACTCTTGTCACATGCTGTGTAATGAGGTATTGACACGAGTCCCCTAGCCCAGGCTTGAGCACCTTGTGGGCAGAGGCTGTTTCTTACTCCTCTCTGCATCCTCAGCTTCTAGCCCAGCGTCTGGCATATGATTTCCTGAGAGAGCAGCCTAAGGATGCTGTGCTGCTGCTGGGGATGGCTGCTGGGACAGACACAGGTATCTGGGCTCAGCCCACTCTTTCCACCCACCTGGTAAAGGTTGTTCTGAATGTCCAGGACCTCCTGAGGCAGCAAAGCCAGGCAATAGAGCAGCACAGCCGGGGCCTCATGAATCACCGCCAGGTGGATCAGCCTGGGAGGAAGAGCCAAGGTTTGGGGTCAGGGCCCAGGCCACAGAGAGTGGGCTGGGGTCCTGGGGTTAGAAGGAACACATCAATGTCTAAGCTGCCACCCATACGGGAGGTGCGGGAAGTGAGAGTTTGGGCCAGGAAGTGAGGGTTGGTGCGGGAAGCCAGGATCCTGGGGGTGGGAGCTCCAAGTTCCCATCTCTGGCCTTCAGGAGGGCCTTGGCTGAGGGAGAGTGCGGGCAGGGTGCTGACGGGACAAGGTCCTTCCTGTCCAGCCTGCCCACACCCCGCTCCCCTCTGGCTCCAGGGCCCTGCCGGGCAGCTGCAGGCTCAAAGCCAAACTGAAAGCTGCTGGGGTGGTGCAGAGGGGGTTTCCAGGGCTGGGCTCCCCATCTCTGCCCGCCTCATTGGGGAGGACAGAGAGGGCAGGGGTGGGATCACTCCCCTCCCCCCTCAGAAACACATTCCAAGAGACAGAAGCTCTTGGCAGAGGAGCAGGAAGCAGGGCAGAACCCTATCCTGCTGCCCTCCACGGGGCGGCCAGAGGGCCACTCTTCAGACGGCGGGGCGTGGGAGGGGCCTGACCTAGGGCCCCCGCTCCCGTGCGCGCCTCCGAGGGGAGGTCTGGCAGTGCAGAAAATGTGTGCTTGGTGGGGGATAAAGAGCCGTAACCTGGGGGGCGGGGGGTGGCTAGGAGGGGAAGTTCCAGCCTTGGGGTTTCCCCACATCAGGTGGGGAAAATGAAAGCCGGAGCTGGAGGGTCTAGGCCAGGGACAGCTGCCTCGGGGCATTCGACAGGCGGGTAGCTCAGCTGAAAGGCCCGTCTGGGCTGGGGAGGGGGCTGCTCGGGTGGGAGGGGCGCTGGCTCTGGTGGCAGGCGAGGCCTAGGAGAGAGTGACGGAGGGAGGGAGGAACCGCGATGGAAATCCCCTCGGCCAGGGCCTGCTCTCTGGTCACATTCCTGCAGCCACCTCCCTCTCTCCCTCAGTCTCCCCTCCTCCCACTTCCTCTTCCCATTTCCATATGTCCCACAGCCCAGACACCTCTGGAGGGAAGAAGGTGCCCCCTCCTCTCAGGGAACCCCCAGGGGAGTCTTGACACCTCTCCCCCCAACCTCCCTTGGGTCTAGACACCACATCTGTCTCTACTAGAGATGGTCAAGGCAGGGGCTGGGAGGTTAACAAAGGAGGGCGGGCTCAGAAACCGCCACTCCCTGGGTCAAAGGTCAGCCATAGGTATTCTGCACGGAGCTCGCACAATCTTGGTTGTGGGCCTGAGGGCTGGTGCTGGACACAGAGTACAAAAAGGCCTAGGGTCACCCACTGGGTCAAGAGACTATCTTTCTCAAAGGCCACCCAGGACCCTTGCATCTCCAAAAAAGCAGGTCAAGACAGATATCTCCTGCCTCCTCAGCCCCGTTCATTCCAGCATCCCAGATCTGGGACCCCAGCTCCCCTCCACTCTGTTTCTCACCCCCCCAAATCCCAGCCACCCCCTCTCCTGTCGGTGTTTTCTTCTCCCCGAGGGGCAAATCCTCAACTGGCCAGTCCCTGCCACATAACTGTCTCTTACTTCAACTGCCCCCCAGCCCAGTCTCCACCAAGCTCCACCTGGGCCTGGGGAGGAAGGATGAAGTAAAGGGGTCACACAGGACAGTGAGGGGGACTTGTGGGGCTCAGGAGGTGGAGAGTGTCGGTAAGGCTGACTCTAGCCCTCACTTCCCCTTTCTCAGCAGAGGAGGAAGTTAGCTGGGGCAGCCAGCCGCCTGTCTGTCTGCTGGGGCAAGAGTGCCCCAGCCTGGCTCACCTCCTCCTCCTTAGGGCCAGCCTCAGCAATGCACCCTGGCAGCACCCCCAACCCCAGCTTCCTGGGCCCACTGGCAGCCTGTAACTGGCCCCTCTTGTTCCTTGAGACAGGGCATTCTGCGGTCAGAGGCCGGGAATCCCAGATATTGAGCAAACAAGGACGCCCTGTCCCCCAGTAAGGAAAAAACAAAACAAAACAAAACTGGGCTGGTCAGGGGAATTTTCTCTTCCTAGGGATGGGTTACTGATAGATTTCCAAGATGCTAGCTGTGTTTCCAGGTGCCTGGTAAGGGCCCTGCCAAAAGGTGGGGCATGCAGATGATGCCAGGTCCTCCGGACTGGTCCTGGCTACAGCTCCAAAGTGGGTTGAGAGTTAAGTTTGAAAGAGAGAGTGGGTACGGCCCCTTCCAGGGCTGGTGCCTTGAGGGATTCTCACATAGGGGGTTGCGGCTCCTGGGGGAGACCCCGAGTTAGCATTGGGAGGGAGGAAGGGATCCTATCTTAGCCTAGCCCCCATACTCACGTGTCTCCGTCCTCGGAGATGTAAGTGAGTGCTTCCAGCTGCTGAGGGCTCAGCGCCCCCGCGGCGGGAAGCCGCGAGTCTGGGGCTGGGTCCTCGGTCTTGGGGTCCCCCAACAAGGACAGGGGCTCAGTGAGCGATGAGGAGCCATAGGTAGAGTCAGCCCGCTCCCCATCTGTATCTTCCTTCTCCTCTGGCTCCTTGGCGGTTCCCGGAGGATGAGTCCAGGGCTGGGGGCCCCCTCCGTCTGAGGGCCCAGAGGCTGGGGCCGGGGTGGGCTCGGGCAGAGAGCGCAGAGAGCGCAGAGACTCGATGCCCGAGTCATACTGGCTCTCATCAGTCTCGTCCGGCCCCTTCCGCGCCTCAGACATCCCCGCGGCGCCGGCCCGCCGGGGCCCGGTCCGAGCAGAATCCGACTCCGCGCCGCCTTTCCGGGTTGCAGGTCCGCCTTGCAGAGCGGGTGCTGGGCCCGGAGTGGCCTTTTTCCCGGGCTGCGGGGGCCCGAGGGGTCGGCGAGAAGCGTGGAGAGGCTTGGAACGCTGGCGGGGTCCTCGGCATCCGCTACTCCGGGCAGCCGGGTAGCCCAGTCTGAGACGCTCGCTCGCCCCGCCCTCAGGCCCCGCCCCCGGCAGGCGCCGCGCTTCCGGACCGAGGCCCCGCCCTTCGGAATCCCCCTTACCCCGCCCTCTGCGTTGGCTCCGAGTCAGGGGTTCCCCGGTCCTGACTCACTCGTGCGTTAATTCACCCATTCATTCATTCATTCATTTATCCAACCATCCATTCATTCTTTCCCCCTTCCTTCTTCATTCCATTTGTTAATTCCATGCATTCTTTCTTTCCTTCACTTCCTGTTTCTTCATTCATTTTTCTCATTCATTCATTTATTCTTTTTTTTTTAAATGCTTCCTAGGATCTTTTTTTAAATTAATTATTTATTTATTTAGGCTGCACCGCGTCTTAGTGGCGGCGCGCGGGATCTTCGTTGTGGCACTCGGGGTCTTTAGTTGCAGCATGCGGACTCTTAGTTGGGGCATGCCGACTCTATGCGGGCTTCTTAGTTGAGGCATGCATGCGGGATCTAGTTCCCCAACCAGGGATCGAACTGGGCCCCCTGCATTAGGAGCACATAGTCTTACCCATTGGACCACCAGGTAAGACCCCATTAGTTTGTTTTTAAAGGAATATTTATTAATCATCTGCACAAGCTGGGCATCCTCTGGGGAGGGCACGTGGGAGGTGGGACGGGGAAGCGCTGCTACCTGTCTCCTGACCATTGCTCTCAATTTCTCTTGCTTTTCCAGGAGACAAAGGGGACACCCATGTCTTTAAAGGAGAACTTCTCCCTTTGGGTCCTGGATAGAGAGTCTCCTGTGTCAACTTCCCAGATCACATAGAATCGGACATGACGATGTGCTTTTTTTAAAAAAAAAATTTATTTATTTTTGGCTGCGTTGTGTCTTGTGCTGCACGCAGGCTTTTTAGTTGCGGCGAGCAGGGGTTACTCTTCGTTGCGGTGCGGTGCGCAGGCCTCTCATTGCGGTGGCTTCTCTTGTGGAGCACTAGGCTCTAAGTGCGCGGGCTCAGTAGCTGTGGCCCACGGGCTTAGTTGCACCGGGGCATGTGGGATCTTCCCCGACCAGGGCTCAAACCCGTGTCCCCTGCATTGGCAGGCGGATTCTTAACCACTGCACCACCAGGAAAGCCCAGGATGTGCTTTTTGAAAGTGATTTTTTTCAGGAAAACTGTTGTCTAAAAAAGCAGAGGGGTCATTCCTCACAGGGATGAAACAGTGGCCTCGGGTGGTGACATCGGGTTAGGGAAGTTTAGTTCCTTATTGTGGGACCAGGATGGGGAGGCCCGAGATATGCTGGGCAGCACTCTGCTGAGGTTCCCTCGGCAGCCCCAGCCCCAGCACATCTTTCCTCCTTCCCCATCCCTACTTTCCCTGGGGCTAAGGAGGATGTAGGCAAACCCCACTCACGTGGTGATCACTGCCCCATGATTTATCCCCTACCCCAAGTTCCAGCAATGCACTGAGAAGGTCATCCCCAAGAAAACATCTCCCTTTTCCATCTCTGGCATTGGGGGAAGGAAGCTGGGGTGTGCACGGGCAGCTGCTAAGCAGCTTCCCTACCACCATCCCCGTGAAACCTCATTTTATTCATTCACTTGAAAAACATGTATGGAGATTCTCCTAAATGCCTGACATCGTTCTCTCTGCTGGAAGCAAAACCGAGTATCACAGTAACAGTAATAACCAACAACACCCCTCCCCAACAAAAAAATTTTCCCATGGTTCCAGCCTTCAAAAAGCCCCCTCAAAGTTACAACACAGAGTGATTGGGCTAAGATAGGAGTGAAAACAGGGTGCTAGAGAGGCACAGCATGGGGCCAACTACCCAGTGGGGTGAGAGGAAGGGGAGGTTCCATTTGAACTGGAGATGGCAAGGGAAGCGGGCTGGGAGAAGTACCTAGTCTCTGTTTGGGGAGGGCGTGAGTGGATGGAGAAGGGAGGGGGAAGGGCAGAAGGGAGGAGATGACCCACTGCTCTCCATCCCCACCGACGACCAGAGTGGGGAGGATGTGTTGAGCATGAGGCAGTGAGGAGCCGTGAGGGGAAAGCCCAAGGAAATTGAGGCATCTCCTTCCCTTGGAGTCAGTGTGACTTCAGATGTTCTCAACTTCCTCCCCTGACCTGTTCCTCTCCCAACCTCAAAGGCTGGAGCAAAAAGTACAACCCTAACCACTTGGGTTCAAAATCACCTCCATTTTAAAGTTGCAAGCTGAGTCCCAGAGAGGTGAGTTGGCTTGCCCAAGGTCAAACAATCTGAAAGTGTAGAGCTGCGTTTTCCTGTTCCTAATCCAAAACTTTAAAAATGTTTTCAGTGAAACTTTCTTTCCTTTTTGAAGGTCTAAGGGGTTGGGGACATCTGAGCTCTCTGCAAGGACACAGGAACTCAGGAGTGTGCAGGGACCGCCTCTCTCATACGTACAGAGGCTGATTTTAAGGAAAAACATACCCCAATCCAGTCCAGTGTCTGGCTCTAAACCGTAACAGGTGTTTGGCAGCCCCTTTTCTGGCCACATGAGGTCAGCATTGAGTCACTGACTACTTCCAGAATGTAGCCCGTACTAGGACAGGAAGCCCTTGTGGGGAAAATTTAGGAATGGGAACAGGGACCATGGCAGTGTCATCTGGAAAGATGACCTGGGGACTCTGACTCAGGTCACAGCATGGTCAGGGTCCTGACTTCACTCCCTCAGCTCCAATCTTCAAGGCTGGGCCCCTCCAGTCCTCTTCTCTGTTTTCTGGTTCCCTCTGTGGTGCTCTCACTTCCCATCTATGCCCACTCCAGCCAGCCTCATCTTCAGGAAACAGGCCCAGTTGCCAAGGTGACCAGCCGGTTAGCTGGCTCCTTCCACAGCCCCCCTCCTTTCACCCCTCTTTTCTCGGGGCTTCCAAGGAGGGGGCATGTGTGTGTATGGAGAAAGGGGAGGTGGTCTTTTATCTCTTGGGAGCTCTGGGGTTGGCCAAAAGAACTTGGGCTACCTCTCTTCCAAAGCCCCCTGAAATGGAGTCAGGAAGGCAGTGGGGCTGGGGGACAGGAGGAAGATTAGAACAACTAAATGGTGAATGTGAAGATCCCATCTGGGTTAGGAAACGCCAGGGTTAGGACCTCTGCTCTCCATCTGCAGTAAGCACTGAACTAGGTGGAGTGAACTGATACCAGAAGAAGGGTTGGAGTTAGCTGTAGGCAGGACTTCCCAAAAATCATGGGTAGGAGAGAGACACTGGAATGAGCCATCAAGTGAGATTCTTCCTCTGCCATGGGGATGAAGGAGAACCATGCCTTTTGGGAACACACCCTCCCTCTGTTTTGGCAGGGAGGATGGACTCACTGAGCTGGGGAGGATCATGTAGGCTGGATAGTTCTGAAGTGACAGTCAGGCTGAGCCCCCTTCACCTTCCCTGGAAAGGGAAGAGTAGGAAAATGGAGGCAGGACCAGGAGTGGGAGGTGGGTGTGTGGGTGGAGGCAGAGGCTGTTCTGTCCCAGAGGAGAGGCAGGACCATCAGTGGCCTTTTCCTCTATTCCCAAAGATCAGATATCCAGGCTTTGCCTCAAGCTGACTTCTGACCCCCAAAGATCCCTATGGAAAGGTCTGGATTCTAGGACCACTCTGAGTACTAGCAAGTGACCTTGAATAAGTCACTAACCCTCCTTCTGCCTTGGTTTCTTGTGGGTAAATGGGGAAAGTCACTATATGTCAAAGACTTTAATGTAACACATGACACACAACAGGATTCCGCAGTGACTGTGCACACATAGATTGATCAAGTGTAGCCTTTATCCTATTCTATCATAATGATTGGTTTCCATGTCCTCCTTCCCCATTAGACTTTGTGCTCCTTGAGGACAGGAAATTGTATGTTTGCATTTCTGTACAGGGCACACAGTAGGTATTTAATACCTTTTTTTTTAAGTTAAATGTGATTTTTTAAAAATATATATTTATTTTATTTATTAATTGAGGCTGCGCCGGGTCTTCATCAGGACATACGGGATCTTTAGTTGAGGCATGTGGATTCTTAGTTGTGGCATGCATGCGGGATCTAGTTCCCAAACTAGGGATCGAACCCAGACCCCCTGCATTGGGAGCATGGAGTCTTACCCACTGGACCACTGGGGAAGTCCCTTAAGACCTGTTTATTGAATGGATGCATTCAGGAATGAATGAATGGCAGTTTCCTTTCTGCCCCTAAGCGGGACAGGGAAAAACACTGTGGGTGGATGGCATGAAGGGACAGGCGACCTGCAGTCACTCAGCCTGGCCTGTGGCCTGTGACTTTGCCTCCTACACCCACAGAAGAAAGTCAGAGCCTTAGAGATTGTCCAGTCAACTTTCTCACTGCCCAGATGAGGAAACTAAGGCTCAGAGAGGGGAAGGCACTCGCCCAAGGTCACACAGCTAATGAGAGAGCCAGGATTAAGAATCTGTACTCAGGTTTCCTGATCTCCAGCCTAGGGCTATGTACACACTTCATTGCTTCTCTGGGGCTGTTGTCCTAGGGTAGGAAGATGATTCAGTGAAGGCTGGTTTCAAAGTCCCCTCTTCTGCCCTCTGTTAGTCCCTTCTCACATCTAGCTCTAATCCTTTCCTTTTCACCCTATCCCATCCTTGTTCAGATGGGTCTGGCCTCTGAAGTCTGGCTCCTGCCTTAACCCTTTACCATCCAACTGGGAATAAGGCTGTTCCCTAGGGTTCCAAGACTCAATTTCCTTTCCCCACTCTCAGCCCCGGGAACTTGCGGGAACCAAAGATGGGGAGGGATGTTGGTTGAACCGCTGGCGCCCCCTCCACAAACAGACCGAGAGGAGTTTCGGCTTAGATCTTCCTGGGATGGGGATGGTGCGTGTGCGTGTGGTGAGCAGGGCTGGGAGTGGGGAAGGGGTGCGCGGAGCCCCTGTTGCTTTTCCCCTTTGGGGTGGCCATTAGGTAGGCTTGGGGAAGGCGGAGTTTGGGGGGCCGGGGGCGGGGCTCTTGCGCTGGGAGGAAGGGGGGGGCGCGCTGGCTCCAGCTCGGCTCAGACAAAAGGCGGCGGCGGGAGCGGGCGGGAGGCGGAGCGGCGCCGCGAGGGCCTCAAGGTGACACCCACCCCCGGCCCCGGCCCCCCCCCGGCCCGGCCCCCCAGCCCGCCTCCCCATCCCCATCCCCGAGCCCCTTACCCGTGGTGCCCTTTCCCGGCCCCCTCCCCCCGGCAGGGGGTGGGGAGCAGCGAGGGCCCCGCCCCCTCCCGCCCCTTCCCCAGAGCCGGCGCAGGATGCCCCCGGCCCCCGGCAGCCCCCCGGGAGGCCCTGAGCTCGACGCGCCCCCTCTACGCCATGTCCCCCCCTGGCTCGGCCGCGGGCGAGAGCGGCGGCGGCGGCGGCGGCGGCGGCGGTGGTGGCCCCGGGGTCCCGGAGGAGCCCACGGCGGCGGCAGCGGACGAGGGCCCCGCCCGAGAGGAGGTGAGAGCCGGCGGCGCCCCTTCCCCCGGCGCGGCCGCAGCCTGACCCCCATCCCCCGCCGCGCGCGGCCCCCGCCGGTTCCGCCGCAGCGCGGCCGGCGCCCCGCACCCCGAGCCGGCCGCCGCAGCCGCAGTCCCGCCTCGCTGCCCCCACCCGGCGGCCGGAGCTGTCCGCGGTGGCAGGGAAGGGGCCGCGCCGGGGGCGGGGCTCGGGGGTCCCGGGCAGGGGGAGGGGCCTAGGGGCGGAGCCTCGCGGATCCCGGGCTGGTGGGGGTGGGGATGGTGTCCGGGATCCCATTTCGCGGAGGGGATGCTATCTCGAAGGCCAGGCAGGGTGACTTGTAGGGGCTGCGGAGGCAGGAGAGTACCTGCCAGTTCCACGGGGGAAATGGTAGTGTTAACGTGAGTTGGGGCCCTAAAAAGGTCAAATGTGTGCAGAGGCGATCTCCCCCCTGGAGTCACTGGGAGTGTGTGCGTGGGGGATGTGCGCCTCTCTCTCCCCATATCCATGCAGGCCCCCCTCCAGGGGGCCCTGAGCCCAGGAATCCTTCCCAGTTTTGGTAACCAGCACATCCCTTGTTGGGGGTCCTACTCTTCAGTCCTCTGAATCTGGAGACAAAAGAAATGGAGGAGAGTACCAGGGGCTCCTCCATCTCCCATGCACACTCGTGCACACATTGCACACGGCACTGGGGCAGAAGCACACAGGCAGGACCCGCAGGCAGAGCCCCTTCCACACGCCCTCTCACTGGGACAAGTGCACACTCAGGCACACCAAGGGGCACATATGCTCCCCTCGCAGGACAAGGCTCTCTGAAAGGCACACGTCCCCTAATCTTGTTTGCATGTGCTGAGTACTGTTTCCCAGCGCACCTACCTATCTGTACTTCCAGATCTTTCCTCGGATTTCACACCGGGTCCAGGGCCTGCTGTCTGTTACTGTGCCCTTCCTCTCCACCTTTCTCTCCCTTCCCTTGGCTAGCCTCCAGGTCCGGCCTGGGGAATTGAAAGAAAAAGTCAGGATCTCAGCAGGAGGGTGTGTGGAGGGTTCCTAAAGCTAGACAGTGGGGGGAGGCGAGGGAAAGCCCAGGCTGCCACCAGAAATCCGACTCAGTACTCATCATTGAGCGGCTGTGGGTGCCAGCACCCAGGATGCAAAGGGAATGAGGCCCTGCCCTCAGGAGCACCCAGTCTAGTGGAGGAGCCACACACGTAAATAACTCACCGGGACAACTGTGGGCCAGAGCGTGATCAGTGCTTTAATAGACCCCCGCACCAAAAATCGTTTTCTCTTGACAAATGGCTGGGCTGCAAACATCTCCCTCCCTGCCCCCCCCACCCCTGTCCCACATCCCCTCTCCCCAGCCACATGCCTCTGCCCTTCTGGATATATCCTCCTGGACCACTTGCTGCTCAGGGACACAAACCCCCCTGCCTTTTATCTTAGAACAGGGGTAGATGTTAGGGAGACTCACAGGGGACCTGGGGTCCAGAGTATGGGGAAGGAGACAGGGCTTGGGGTTTCCTGGGAGGTATGAGGCTAATTGTCTGTGAGGGACCGGGAGGTGGATGGGTCAGAGGAATTGGCTCCTCCTAGGTTCTGGAAGAAGGGAGGGCCCCACCTGTGAAGTGGGAAGGTGATGTCAGTGGGCCCCTCTCCCCTTTCCTGGAATACCTGGAAGGGGTCCAGGCTGGGGACCTGCCTTCTCTGATGCCTATCTGTCCTCCCTGTCTTCCCTATGCACACCTTCTCCTGTTTCATTGCCATCTCTGTGTCTGTCTTCGGACTCTGTTTCTCTGGGTGCCATCCTATCCATCTGTGTCTTCTCTGCCACCTGGGCCTTCTCCCTCCATCTCTGGCTCTGATCCCTCTGCCTCTGCACTTCTCTGTACTGGTATTCCGTCCCTCTTTCCTGTCCTCATGGCTCACTCTGGGTTACTTCTGTGTTAATCTCTGGTCCTGGCCTCCCATCTTGGTCTGACTCTCTCTGCACATTCCTGTCTGTCTCTGCCTGTCATCGCCGGTGTCGGCCTCTGGCCCGCCATCCATCTCTGTGCTGGGCCTTGCCACTCCGTCTCACTCCGCACTCATCTTGGCCCCTTTGCCTGCCCTTCTGAGCAGCAGCGTCCCATCCAGCCCTCTTTCACCAAGTCCCTCTGCCGTGAGTCCCACTGGAAGTGCCTGCTCCTCTCGCTGCTCATGTACGGCTGCCTGGGGGCCGTGGCCTGGTGCCACGTCACCACGGTGACCCGCCTCACCTTCAGCAGCGCCTACCAGGGCAACAGCCTCATGTACCACGACAGCCCCTGCTCCAACGGCTATGTCTACATCCCCCTGGCTTTCCTGCTCATGCTGTACGCTGTCTACCTGGTGGAGTGCTGGCATTGCCAAGCCCGCCACGAGCTGCAGCACCGCGTGGATGTGAGCAGCGTGCGGGAGCGCGTGGGCCGCATGCAGCAGGCCACGCCATGTATCTGGTGGAAGGCCATCAGCTACCACTATGTCCGCCGCACCCGCCAGGTCACCCGATACCGCAATGGAGATGCCTACACCACCACCCAGGTGAGGAACTGGAGGGGAGCAGAGGCCAGTCCAGGTGGGAGGGGGTGCTGGGACCCTGCTCGACTGTCCTGAGGGGGAGGAGCACAGGCAGCAGTGAGTTCTTGTGGGCACTGCAACAGGAGGACAATAACACCCACCGTAATTATAACGGCAAACACTTACTAGCAGCCAGGGTCTGCTCTAACTACTTTACAAATGTCAAATCATTTATTTAACCCTCATGATAACCCTATGAGGTAGGTAACTATTACCCCCATTTTACAGATGAGGAAACTGAGGCTTGGAGAGGTTCAGTAACTTACCTAAGGTCAAACAGCTAGTGTGTGGTGGAGCTGGGATTTGAACCCTGGCAGTTTGGCTCCAGGGTCTGTATGGTTTAGTGCTTAATGGTTGGAGGTGTTTCACATGCACAGCCTCACAGGCTGATTAGTGAGGCGCCTGCTACCAAGTCCTCTTTCACAGTTAAAGAGACCTGAGCTCAGTGACTTGCCCAAGTTCTGCAGCTTCTAAGTGGTAGTGCTAGACGCAAACTCAGGACTGTGGATCCCAAGTGTGAGGCTCCCAGAGGTGGGGGTCAGCTGGCAAAAAGGTGGAGGTAGGCCTGGGAGGCATGGAGGGGGTGTCAAGCAGCACTCCGTATACCTGCTGGGATTAGGCATATTAGAGCCCTGGTGGAAGAGGAGATTTTCCCAGATAAGGGGGACCTCTCCACTGTCTCAGGATTGGGCTGGGTAAACAAAGCTTGGGCCCTGTGAGGATCAGGAGGGAGGCCGGGTACTAGCTAAAGGTGGCAGCAGGGAGACCAGAGACAAAGGGGGTCCACAGGGACCTCCTCTGGGGGGCCCATTTGGAAACACTTGTAAAAGGGAAGACGGGTAGGCTGTTTGGGGTGATGAGGGGGCAGCGTGGGACAAAAGATGCAGTGGCAAAAGGATCAGGCAAGCCGGAGGGACAATGCAGGGCCTGGGACTGACCCCTAGACGGAGCAGGACTTAGTTAAAGTGAGAAGGCACATAAGTAGGGATGAGTTCCTAGCCCCGCCCTCATCTCTAACTCACTGAGGAAGCTGAGGGCCTCAATGTCTCTATAAACCCGGTAAGATCTTACCTGGCCCCAACCGGGAGCTAAACCAGGACAGGCTGAGGATTTGATCAAGAGCAGTGATGGGGCGGAGGAGGGTAAGCGGAGAGAAGCGACTCCTGCCGCCTTCCCCGGCGCCACAGGTCTACCATGAGCGCGTCAACACGCACGTGGCCGAGGCCGAGTTCGACTACGAGCGCTGTGGCGTCCGCGACGTGTCCAAGGCGCTGGTGGGGCTGGAGGGCGCGCCTGCCACGCGCCTGCGCTTCACCAAGTGCTTCAGTTTCGCCAGCGTGGAGGCCGAGAACGCGTACCTGTGCCAGCGCGCGCGCTTCTTCGCCGAGAACGAGGGCTTGGACGACTACATGGAGGCGCGCGAGGGCATGCACCTCAAGAACGTGGACTTCCGCGAATTCATGGTGGCCTTCCCCGACCCGGCCAGGCCACCCTGGTACGCCTGCTCGTCGGCCTTCTGGGCTGCGGCGCTGCTCACGCTGTCATGGCCGCTGCGCGTGCTGGCCGAGTACCGCACGGCCTATGCGCACTACCACGTGGAGAAGCTTTTCGGCCTGGAGGGCCCGAGCTCGGCCAGCGGCAGCGCGGGCGGCGGCCTCAGCCCCAGCGACGAGCTGTTGCCCCCGCTCACGCACCGCCTGCCGCGGGTCAACACGGTGGACAGCACGGAGCTCGAGTGGCACATCCGCTCCAACCAGCAGCTGGTGCCCAGCTACTCGGAGGCGGTGCTCATGGACCTGGCGGGGCTGGGCGCGCGCTGTGCTGGGGGCGCGGCGGGCGGCTACGCGCCCACGTGCCGCTACGGTGGGGTGGGTGGCCCAGGCGCAGCGGGCCTGGCCCCGTACAGGCGCAGCTGCGAGCACTGCCAGCGCGCCGTCAGCAGCTCGTCCATCTTCTCGCGCAGCGCTCTTAGCATCTGCGCCAGCCCTCGGGCCGGACCGGGGCCTGGCGGCGGGGCGGGCTGCGGGGGCAGCCGCTTCTCCCTAGGCCGCCTCTACGGCTCCCGGCGCAGCTGCCTGTGGCGCAGCCGGAGCGGGAGCGTCAACGAGGCGAGCTGCCCCACCGAGCAGACGCGGCTGTCCAGCCAGGCCAGCATGGGGGACGACGAGGACGACGAAGACGAGGAGGAGGGCGGGCCGCCGCCGCCCTACCACGACGCCCTCTACTTCCCCGTGCTCATCGTGCACCGGCAAGAGGGATGTCTGGGCCACGGCCACCGGCCGTTGCACCGCCACGGCTCCTGCGTAGAGACCTCACTGTGACCCCGGGGCCCTGGACCGGCCCAACGGCCTCCTCACTGCCCCTCGCCGGATGGTGCTCCCTGCGTGTAGCAGGGGGAGTCGAGAATGTGGCCGAGGCTGTGCTGTGCACGGTGCGGGTGGGGTGGGGGGAGGCGAGGGGGCAAGGGACAGACCCCGAAGGGGCCGATTCGAGCACCCCCCCACACCCGCCTTTCCTGAACATAGACAGCTGTGGGGAGGGGAGGGAATCCCGCCCCGGCAGAGTTGTCTCTTCCAGCCCCGCCCCTGAGTTCCTAGGGGGACACCTCCACTTCCCACACGCATACTCGCACACTCGGAATTTCCAGTCCCGCCTTTCAACGGATCTAATGACTGTTACGTGGAGACTGCCGTGGCACCCGCGTTGGGCCTCGCCTCAAGGGAGAGGCCCTCGCTTTGCAGCTGGGGAGGTTTACAGGCCAGGGGAAGGGCAATTGGGGCTTTCCTTCCTCCGCAGCCTGGCCCCGCTGGGGCCTCTCTCTACCGAGGGGGCAGTGGTTTGGAGAAGAGCAGGGCTGGCTTCCATCCAAGCTAATGAATTCAGTGGGTCTGAGGCCTGGGCAGGTGTCAGCCGCGATACTCCATCTCAAAGCCATGGAAATGTTGATCTCTTCTTGGCGCTGGCCCGGGGTTTCCTCTCTGCCGCTCCCTCTGCTGTTGTTTATCTCACTGGGCCCTGGGAGGCTGGGTCCTGGAGGGGACTGTACTCACCACGCAGATTTCACACCTCTCCCTCCCCTCCTGCTCCCTGGCTCTGAAGAGCTGTTGCCAGGGGTGAGGGGCAAGGCAAACTGTGGAGGGCAGTGCACCTCAGTCCTTTAAACTGTAGCCTTGTCACCTGGGTTCTGGGAGGGCACTCCCTTCAGAGAGGGTGGGAGACCACCCAGGCAGCATTCCTTCCAGCTGACCAAGGTGAATGAATGACTAAGTGGGGAGAGCAGGAGATAGGCCTGGGTGACAAGGGGGAACTCAGGAAGCTAGTGGGAGTCACAGAGGAGAGGGTCGTGAAAAGACCCCCCAAAGGTCGGGGTGTCTGTGGGGGACGGCCCTTGCCTCCCCCGAACTTGTGGGGAAGAGTGGAGAGCGGTCGTGTGCAAGCAGAGCCTCTGCAGGGCTGAGGACCTTGTCACGCACCCCAGCTGGAGAAAGACTCATTTCCAGTGGCAGGGTCAGAGGCAGGAATTCTCTAAATCTGCCCGACCCCTCTGTCCTCCCCTAGCCCATGAGCTGAAGCCCTGCTGTGTGTCCCAGGGTCTTCAAAGGGGCAAACTGCCACGGCCACAGGGCGCTGGCCCTGTGCGCTGTTCCCCCACTACTCCTACCCTGATGTGCTTCCGTGTGCATGTCTGTGTGCAAAGCCCCTGCCCTCCCAAATCCCCTGGCTAATGTTTTCCCAGCTGACAGTGCCCAGGGAAGGGGCTCACATTTCCAGCTGGAGAGGAAAACCCTCAGGCCTCCAACATGGCTCACCCCTGATGCTCCTCATGTCACCTGAGCCATCAGAGCTGCCCCTTTCCCTCCTCCAGCCTCTCCCCTCTTCCTCCAGCCTAGCCAGGCCTGTACCCCCCAAGGGTATGGCCTCCACCTATGCAACATCTCCTCTGGCTCCCCTAAGCTCCTTTCCTGGGGGACTGGGGACCACAGATTGTGGGGACACCACGGCCTGTGGCCCATCAGGGTTGAGCCTAACTTTCAGGTGGAGATGGCTGAGTGGGAAGAGAGAGGAGGCCGGAGAAGAGGAGGCTTGGGGAGGAGGGGAACAGCTGCCCACTAGGTTTCCCTGGGCAGCAGTGCCACCTACCCGCCAGCACTGTGCTCTCCAGGGGCCTGGGGGTTGGAGCACCCGTTTCCTCTGAACGGGCATCTTCAAGGTACAGGTGGTGAGCTGTGGCCTCAGGACCCAGTTGGCCAGCCGGCACCCGGATGTCACTCCCTTGTGTGGGGCATCCTGGCCACCTCATGGCTCCAAGGAGGGAGGAACTCGGCTCCTCCTGCCTCCGGGCCATTCCTGAGACAGAACCTGAGCTGGGAGGAGGGGGAAAGGGGAGGGGCTGTTATTATTTTTGCCTGTATTGACCATTTCTGCCTAGGTCTTCTTACACAGACAGCCTCACACCTCCCACATATGCACAGACTTAGAGAGAAACCAATTCTGTGGTCTGTTTTCTTGGTAGCTTTATTGATTGCCAGGGAAAACAAAACCAGAAAATTAACTAATCTCTAAAATTAAACTTTACACTGAATGTTCTTGTTTCTCTAATTAGACCCTCTGCTAGCAGCTGTGGCTATGTACACACACACTCACACACCCTCACACCTACACGTTTGTACTCGGAACTGTCAGAGGGTGTCAGGCACAGACAGACTCAAGGTTGCCCAGACAGGCACACACGTGCGGTCACTGCCAAGCCCCCTTTGGTGCTCTGCTTGTTGGAAGGAGTCCCTGGAAAGCGCCCCAAGGCTGTGGGTGCAGCCCATGACACACCCTCTGGAAACACAGGGCTGGAGGTTCAGCCCGAGGAGGATGGGAGATGGGGCTCTGCCTGAATCCATCATCAGGGCCTCTTGTGGCCCTGTGGGTAGATGTGATTCCCGTGGGTGTGGCCCCAAGGCGGGCGGCCACAGAGTGACGGGGACTCATGGAGGATGCCTGGAAGGTTTCATGTGTCCTGGGGACAAGGGCTTGTGGGGTGGGCTGGGCCTGGCTGGGGAGAAGACAGGTCTCTGTCAACTGGGTGCATCACACTGTGGCCTTTCTGTCGTGGATTTCCAAGCGCAAAGATTGTATAAATCAAACTGGTGGATAATAAAGTTGCAGATGACTCACTGACTTCCCTTCCCAGTGTCGCACCTCTCTCGCCATCTCCCCGTCCGTGAGCAGCAATCTGGGGAGGCCGATGGGTCTGAGCCCCTCCTGTCACCTCTGTTTCCCCCTTCCCAGGTTGAAGGGAATGGATTAGGGATGGCGTGGCTTGTAGAACTGGATGACTTAAGCGGGAGTTAAGCAAGAGGGAGGTGGCACCGGCAGGGGTGATGGTGGAAGAGCCAGGCAAAGCTATGCTGTAGCCTGGCGGGGGGTGGGTGGGGGTGGAGAGAGAGAGTGTGTGTTTGAAGGTCAAGAGGTCAAGGATCTGTTTGGTAGAGAAAAAAATGGTGGGGAGGAGGGTGGTCAGGGAGATGGGCGACCCCTGTGGGAGAGTCTGGGCCGGCACAGTCCCTTAGAGTCTGCCTTGCCTTCCCCATTCTTGGGAGAAGTCAGTCATTTCAGTGAGTCCGGTAATATCCTCTCCATGCGTACCAGGGCTAAGTCCTATTTCCTACCCCTATCCCAGGCCCCTTCCTCTCCTCACATCTTTATCTGCACAACCCTTGATCACTCATCCCAAAGATATTCTTGGTCTCCCTCCCCACTCCCTCCAGACCAGTGTGACACTGTGCAGCAGGCATGGCAGGGGCATGAAATGAGGGATGGGGCTAGGGCAGTGACCCAGGTCTGCTCACTGCCCCAGCCCTGTCCCCATCTTATCCCGCCAGGTTCTCAGGGCCCTTGGCCGTGGCTGGAACTCAGGGCCCGCTGGCGGGCTGCTTCACGGTTGGCACAGAGGGCCTGGCCGATGAGATACTCGCTCTCCTGGGCGATACCTGACAGGCGCAAATCAAACTTCAGGAGGGTCTTGTTGTCTGACATGCCTTCTAGAAGCTGCTTCCCGCCATCCTGGTTCAGGAATACAAAGGAAAGCATCACTTTCCGCCACTACCCAGGATCACACACGCGGGTGTGTACGCACATACACATGTTTATACAGATGTGACTGAAACAACAGGTTCACAAAACAATTCTTAACCTATTTGTGTGGCACTGACATTTTCTATCCTATTCTATCCTGTTCCATCCTATTCCCGGAGAAAAATGGTGCTCAAAGTTCACTAAATTGATTTTTCAACCCCAGTGGTTTGAAAATCATGGCGCTATGTCAGTGATGGTGATTCCGCTCCTCTGGTTCAGCCATGAGCACGTGAGACAAATCTGGCTTGTGAGATATGAGGAGGAAGTCTGGAGGGAGTGACTTCTGGGAAGTTTCTCCTCATAAAAGAGAACAAAAGAGAGTAGTGGTCTCCCTTTTTCTGCCTCTGAGCGTGGCCCAATGGAAAATGCAGCCACCATCTTGGGCTCATGAGAGTCGCACAAGAGAGGACGTGGCTGTGTGGTTAGGTGGGCAGAGCAGAGGACGGTGCTGAGCCAAGGATCTCACCAACCCCAGAGCCCCCTTCCCCCAGGCTTCTGATTATGGGACACAATGAATATTCCTCTTGTTTAAGCCATTTCCCGATTAAGCTTTCTGTTACTTGTAGCCAAGAGCGCCCCCTCTGGAGACAGTGTCTATGTGAGTAAGACTGTCCTCGGGGGAGGTTTGGTAGAGGGTGCAGGGCCCTAACTGGAGTACATGGAGGGCTGTCCTCGCTAGTTCCTACAGCTCCAGCCCCTTCTGGGTTGGGTGGGCCAGGCCTAATGTGAAAAATTCCACATTGGGAGGCAGAATGCTGCTCTTCTAAGGTTGTGATCCAACAGCGTGTTGCAAAGTCAATTCAATGGGTCACAGAGCATTTTTGTTTTTAATGAAGCCGTGTACATTATAAAGGAAATCATCAGTATACATCACAAGCAGTACAAGTAACTTTCAATTCTGTTATATTGATGTATACGTTCACTAGGTGTTCATGTTAATTGCATTTGTTACTCTGAGACTTGGTCAAGATTTGAAAGACATTGTCTATTGGAAAGGATCCAGGCTTTCAACCTGACTGGATGCTCTCGGGCAACTCACTAACCTCTCTGAGGTTCAGTTTTCCGTCTGTAAAGTGGGGTTAAGAATACACATTTTACTAGATAACTGCGAGGGTTAAAGAACAACGAATGGATACTGGGTGCCTAGCATAGGCACCCAGTATCCATACTATAGAACCCCGAGTAATAGTAACAGCTAGCAGTTACTGAGGACCTAGCCAGTGCCTGCAATGAATAACTGCTTTACAAGCATAACTCATTTAATCCTCCCAGTAACAACACTTAGAAGTAGATGCTATTATTATTCCCATTTTACAGAGGAGGAGATGGAGGCCCCAAAAGGTTAAGTAACTTAACCAAGTGCTAAATGGCAGAGCTGGGCTGATAACCGGGTAAAGGCTGTGATCCTAACAATTATCCTCTACGTACCCCACAGCAATCGGATTCCACTCCCGCCTCCCAAGGCCCCAGGGCCTCCCCTTGGCCCTGCCTGTCCCGTAAGCGGTGGCTCACCAGCCCGATGTGGTTGCAGGACAGGTTGATGCTAGTGAGCGTGGTGTTGACGGACAGCACCTGGGAGAGGAGCGTGGCAGTGGGCTCGGACAGCTCGTTGCCCCCGAGGTGCAGTGTGGTGAGGCACTTGTTGGTCTGCAGGGCGTGGGCGAGCGCCTGGCCGCCCTCATCCTCGATGCAGTTGAGGCGCAGGCTGAGGGAGACGAGGTTGCTGTTGTGCGCCAGGGCGTGAGCCAACGACTGGGCGCCGGGCGCGCGCACCTGGTTGTTGGCGAGGTTGAGCACGCGCAGGCGGCTGTGGCCCAGCAGCTTGGCGGCGGCGCGCGCGCCCCGGTCTCCGATGAGGTTGTGTGACAGGTCCAGCTCCTCTAGGGCCGCGTGGTCCAGGAGGCTGCAGATGAGGATGCGGGCCTTGTCGTCGTCCACCTTGCTTCGGGTCAGCCTGAAGATCTGTGGGCAGGCAGAGGGGCCACAGCACCCTGCAGCCAGGAATCATCTGCCTGCCTGCCTGCCTCCTGCAGGTAGAGGAGGGAGCCCCAGGGAGGAGGAGTTCTTCTCTTTCAAGAACTTGGCTGGGAAGGGGGAGAAAGGTAGAGCGGTAATGGATGAGGGGTTCGGCCACCTGGCTGGCTCTTGGGCAGGGCGGGCCTACCCAGCATGACACAGTGGTGCAGAATTGGCGGCAGCTAGTAGGGGGAAAAGACTACCACTTATTGAGAAATGACTATGTGCTGGGCATGCTGCTAGAACATTCCATAGCCATATCCCTAACCCTCAGCATCCCAGTGAGATGGAACAAGTTCTCTCCATTTTACAGTAGAAAATGGAGGCTTTGAGCGGATACATCATTTGCCCAGAGTCGCACAATGATTAAGCTGTGGAGGCAGGTTTTGAATCCAGGCCTGTTGGATGCCGCAGCCCCTCACTGCACCCTCCTCAGCCAGCTAAGCTCCACCGTGGCAAGGAGAGGAACTCTCTGAAGGAGAGTGCCAGGGTAAGAACCAGGGAGAACGTGGGAAACGTTGAGAAACAGTAAATGGATGGGATGAAGAGAAAAGATAAAAGAAAGGAGGTGGGACTAGCATTATGAATATCGGAGGTGGGACCCCTGTCCCTTTGCTTTTCACTGGCTTGGCCCGCTGCTCCCTCTGCCTTGAGACCTCTGAGTGAGTGGCTGGCCTCCCCGTCCTTCAGTCCTCTCCTCTCTCTACATCCCTCTTAGCCAGCTCTGAATCTTTTGTCCCTCTTTTTTATTGCCTCTATCTGGCAAAGCTCCACTGTGGATCAACCCCACTCTATCTCCTGTATGTCTGGGCCCAAGCAACTGACATGATGGAAAACGTCACATCACAGGACTGGCTGGTATCACTGGAACCACCAATAGGCCCTCAGTGCTGAGTGCCAACTCAACTCTGCTTCTCTGGACAATATACTCTCTCATAATCTACAACAACAACGATTTCAACCTTCTCCAGCCCCTCACCCTACAGCCTGAGGTGGGTCTCCTCAGCCATTGAGTAGGAACCCTTTCTTTTCCTAATCCCAAACATAAATCCACTGCAACCCACCACATCCACTCTCCCCTCTGCCTGGAGCCAACCGCCCTACCTCACCTCTAGACCCCATTCTTCCTGTCTTCTCAGGAACCTTCCTTGGTCAATGAACCTGTGCCTCTCTCCTGTACTCAGCTCCTTTCTTGCAATTGGGTGGAGCTTTACATTGGTTTCATTTTTTACTTTTGTTTTTTTTATTTTTCATTATTTTATTGAAGTATAGTTGATTTATAATGTTGTGTTAGTTTCTGGTATACAGCAAAGTGATTCTTTTTCATATTCTTTTCCATTATGGTTTGTTACAGGATATTGAATATAGTTTCCTGAGCTATACAGTAGGACCTTATCTATTTTATATATAATAGTGTGTATCTGTTAATCCCAAACTCCTAATTTATCCCTCCCACACCCCTTCTCCTTTGGTAACCATAAGTTTGTTTTCAATGTCTGTGAGTCTATTTCTGTCTTGTAAATATCTTGTATCATATTTTAGATTCCACATATAAGTGATATCATATGGTATGTCTTTGTTTGACTTACTTCACTTAGCATGATAATCTCTAGGTCCATCCATGTAGCTGCAAATGGCATTATTTTATTCTTTTTTATGGCTAAGTAGTATTCCATTGTTTATATATACCACATCTTCTTTATTCATTCATTTAGGTTGCTTCCATGTCTTGGCTATTGTAGACAATGCAACTGTGAACACTGGGGTGCACATATCTTTTCGAATTAGAGTTTTCTCTGGATATATGCCCAAGAGTGGGACTGCTGAATCATATGGTAACTGTATTTTTAGGTTTTAAAGGAACCTCCATACTGTTCTCCACAGTGGCTGTACCAATTTACATTCCCACCAGCAATGAATGTAGGAGTGTTCTCTTTTCTTCATACCCTCTCCAGCATTTATTATTTGTAGACTTTTAAATGATGGCCATGCTGACTGGTGTGAGGTGATACCTCACTGTAGTTTTGATTTCATTTCTCTAATAATTAGAAAAGTTGAGCATCTTTTCATGTGTCTGTTGGCCATCTGTATGTCTTCTTTGGAGAAATGTCTTTTTAGGTCTTCTGCCCATTTTTTGATTGGGTTGTTTTTTTGGTTATTAAGTTGTGTGAGCTGTTTGTATATTTTGGAAATTAAGCCCTTGTTGGTTGCATCATTTGCAAATATTTTCTCCCAGTCTGTAGGTTGTCTTTTCATTTTGTTTATGGTTTCCTTTGCTGTGCAAAAGCCTATACATTTGATTATTTGTTTATTTTTGTTTTTATACATTGTTTTTAAACACATGCAAATTTCTTCTTAAGAAAACCTAACCCCCTCATCTGTTACTGCTCTACCTTTCTCCCCCATTCACAGCCAAGTTCTTGAAAAACCTGATCATGGTCATTCCGTTTCCTCACTTCCCACTCTCTCCATAAACCACTCCAATCTGGCCTCTGCTCCTGGCATTCCATTGACACAGCTTCCACCCAGTGACCTCCAAGTTTGCTAAATCCGGTCCTCAGCTCCATCCCACTTCCCTGCTGCTCACCCCTTTCTTGAAAAGCATCCCTCGGCTCTGGGACACAGTGCTGTGTCCTTCTTCTCTCCCACCTCTGATTTCTTGGCAGGCTCTCTCTCTTCCAACCAGAATATTTGGGACATGCTTAAACTAAAAAAATATTCGTTGTGTATCTGAAATTCAAATTTAACTGGATGTCCTATATTTCTATTTGGTAAATCTGGCAACTCTGTTCGAGTTGCAATTTTACATTTATATGATTGCTGATTACTGCCTTTTATCCCCACCAGACTGTTAGCTGGAGGGCACAAATGGTATAATTGTGCTCATGATTGAATCTTCAGCACCTAGGACAGGGCCTGGAGTGCAGATGTGTGTTGGATGACTAAATGGCTGGTGAATGGGCAGGGCAGTGCCTTGTGCATCTCTGCATCCCCAGAACCCAGCTTGGTGCAGAGTGCATAAGAGGACACTTGGTCAGGGACTTCCCTGGTGGCGCAGTGGTTAAGAATCCGCCTGCCAATGCAGGGGACACGGGTTTGAGCCCTGGTCCGGGAAGATCCCACATGCCGAGGAGCAACTAAGCCCGTGCGCCACAACTACTGAGCCTGCGCTCTAGGGCCCATGTGTCGCAACTACTAAGCCCGAGTGCTGCAACTACTGAAGCCTGCGTGCCTAGAGCCTGTGCTCCGCAACAAAAGAAGCCACCGCAATGAGAAGCCCACGCACCGCAACGAAGAGCAGCCCCTGCTCACTGCAACTAGAGAAAGCCCGCGCCCAGTGACGAAGACCCAACGCAGCCAAAAAAAAAAGAAAGAAAGAAAAAGAACACTTGGTCAATGAGCGAGAAGGAAATAGGAGAAGAAGGTGGGGATACAAGAGGAAGGGAAGGGAAGAGGGAATCAAATCAGAGAGATGCTGAGAATGGCAGGTGGTACCTTGAGCGTGTGGCATGCCTTGACTGTGGCTGCCAGGGAGTGGCAGTCGCGGTAGGTGAAGAGGAAGAGGTTCCACTCGAAGTTCATGCCACAGTCCTTGACACCGTACACCAGGTCCAGCTCCTCCAGGTGGCTCAGGCCAGCCACCAGGTCGCCCAGTTGGTAGTGGCCCATGGCCGGCTCCTCCTCCATCTCTCCTTCACTGCTGGAGTCGGACTGATCCCCGCCCCGAAGTGGGGGCGGGAGCTGCACGGGCGGAAGGAACTGATCCACCCGGATCGTGTGCACGTAGTTCCTGCAGAGCGGCAGCAGGCTGAGGATCACCTCGGGGTCCGTGGTGCCGGGGATGAAGTGCTTCAGCAGGTTCTCCAGGTGCAGCTCGAAGAACATGCGCTTCCAGCTGCCGCCGTGCTCGTCCACGTGGCACACGGGCCAGCGTTGCGTGCAGCAGCGGCGCCAGTAGTTCTCATCCTCTATCAGGTTGGCGGTCACAGCCAGCGGCAGGTCGGGGGACAGTTGGTTCAGGACCTTCTTCTGATGCTCTGGGAGCAGCTGCTTCAGGATAGGGTTGTCTTTGGGAACAGAAATAGGAGTCACAGTGTTGGGGACGCTGCACATGCTACCCTGAGCTGAGCCTGTCTGGGGGCACCCAGGAAAGGGAAGACCCCCCGTCTTTAGGGAAGCCCAGTCTGAGAGAGGAGGCAGACTTTATTCTCAGGGAGGCTCAACCTGAGGAGGGAGATATCACCCCTGACTCTGGGTTGTTCCCAGTTGAAGGTAGATATCTTAGCATTTGGTCTCAGGGAGCTCCCAGTCTGAGGCAGAATCTCAGGTCCAGCCCTCAGTTATTCCTTAATCTAGTAGAGGAGACAATCCCTGACTTCAGAGGCTCCCAGTTTGATTTGATTCATTCATTTCAAAACAAAATGTTTTTTTGAGCACCTACTATGCACCACACACTGTTCTAAGTGCTGAGGATACAAGAGTGAACAAAACAGAGGAAGCTGCTCCATCTCATGAGCAGAGGCGACTCTAAACAAGTCAAACGAATGTATTGTAGGTCTGGTGGTGACAAGTGCTGTAGACAAAATGATGGCCCTGTCCTCACAGAGCTCCCCACCTGGTAAGAGAGGTTGGCAACTCATCTTTGAAAAGGATGAACATTTACAGAGACTAAAGTACAGAACAAACCAAGAACCTGTACACGCCATGGAAGACTCCGAGAGAGTGGAGGACGATCAATCAGGTAGGGCTTTCTGGAGGAGGAGGTAGGTATAGCTTGGGCTGGGCTTTGTTGGAGAGAGTGGGACAGTCGAGGAACAGGCATAGGCATGGAGGGCACAGTGTGTGGGGGAGCCTGGTGGGACCTGCAAGTGGGGACGGCCAGAGAAACTGTCTTGGCCTCTGGGGAGGGGGGAAGGGAGGTGCTGAGTGGGGATGAGGATGCTGTGTGGGAGGGCAGGGGCTGCCCCAGGACCCAGCTCTGAGGCCTCACCTCCAGGCAGTCCCCGCCCACTGGGCCCCACTCCTGGCCTTGTCTCCCGACCGAGGCAGGGACAGACTCACTCTGGAAGTTCTTGACAATGTGTTGAATGCAGAGTTCTGTGAGGAGGGGCACAATGGCCACTGACCACTCAGCATCCTCAGCGATGATCCTGCGCATCCGACGTACCCCAGCCCCGGAACTCGGGCCCTTGGACTTCACTGGGGGTGGGATGACAGAGGACTTTGAGGGCTGTGGGCCTGTGCTTGAAGCTTGGCCGGCAGTGAAGGACTGGTCCTGGGTGGAGGTTGAGGACCAGCTGGGGACCGATGGTGGGGGTGTTATCTGGGTTTCCTCCATGCTGGGGACTGACAACACAGGGACAAGTGGCCTCTTGGTGATGGCCTTGTGACAGGGAGTTTCTCAGACAGGCGGGTCCTGGATGCCGGCGGGAACCTGGAGCAAGAGGAAGGGATGGCGTTGTTACTTTGGACGGTCTCGGTGGGCTTTTACCAAGAGACGTAGCAGGGGTGGTTGTTAAGGGTCAGTCTCTGGATTAGAGCAAATCCAGGTGCAAATCCCACTAGCTGGGCGGCTTTGGGCCAGTTACTGAAACTTTCTGAGTTTCAGATGCTTCCTCTGTGAAATGAGGATAACAATTACCAATAAGCTGATTGGGAGGAGTGAATAAAAATAATGCATCCAAGGAGGCATAGCATACTGTGACACACAAAACTGTAGCAAGCAACAGCCCCACATTTTAGACAGTAATAGCTGTACAGCAATTACAAGCAATTGCTGTATGCTGGACCCTTTTTTTAGTTTTTTATGCATATCGGCTCATTTGATTCTCACAAAAGCCTTTTTGAGATAGGCACTGATAGACTCATTTTTCTGATGTGAAACTGAAGCACAGAGAGGTTAACTGACTTGCCCAATGTCACAAAGCTTATAAATAACACAGGTGGATTTAAACTCAGTCTATCAAGTTCGGCCAAAAGACTGAGGTATGATAAAGAACCATTTAGTTCAAAACAGCTCCCTGCACTAAGTATTTTACAGAACAGCAATGGCCTGACCAGGAGGATGGGGTCGAGAACAGCACTGGCCAATAGAAACATACAAATAGAAATGTAATGAATGCCAAAATGCAAGCCACATATACTATTTAAAAATTTCTCGTACAGACATTAAAAAAGGAAAGAGAAAACAAGTGAAATTAGTTTTATGTTTAACCCAATATGAACAAAATATTATCGCTTAAATATGTAATCAATATAAAAATTATTAATGAGATATTATATATGTATGTATATTAAGCCTTCAAAATCTGATGGCTAGTGGCTACTGTTCTGGGTGGTACAGGAGAGAGGGGAAGGAGAAGGGGAACTGGACTCATGCCAGCACCTTTTCCTCTACCCTCTGAGGGGTCCAGCTCAGCCCCCTCCCTTCAATCTCCCCATCCTAGTCTTCCTAGTTGTCCCAGCCTCCGGGCATTCCAGACGGCAGCGGGAAGGAGTGGGAGGCGACAAGGCAGCTAAATCTGGGGCTGAAGTCAGAAGACAGAGAATGTGTCCGGGGCTGCCTCCGCCCCTCCATTTGTCCATTCCTGCACCCTTGCTGCAGGTGTCCCTGCCCCGAGACGGCAGGCGGAACAGGGGCCGCTCGGCCTGGCACACACCTCGTGCTCTGGGTTTGCTCCCTGACTCGATGCACTGTGTAGTGTCCGGTGGGAAGGAACAATCTGAACCAGCAAAGGTGTCCTTGGCAGATGGAGGGGACCAGATGGTGCTCCCTGGTCCTCCAGGCATCTCAAGGAGGAAGAGCCTGGCTCTGTGTGTGTGTGTGTTACAGAGAGAGAGAGGAGGGAGAGAGTAGAGGCAGGAGGGGGCAGTGTAAGGAAGATACCTAGGTATTTTTGTGGCACACTTATGGAAATCAAATGCAAATTGACAAAACAGATTGGGTCCAGAATTGTGGAATAAGCAGCTGGTGCTTTTTGACTAACGTCCTTCAGAGGGTGTGGCTGGGAGGGGCTGCTGCTTGGAAGCACCAGATGACTTTGCATTTCTGGCTTTGCCAATGACTTGCTGTGTGACCCCGGCCAAGTTACTTAGTTTATCTGAGCTCCAGTTTCCTTATCTGTAAAAGGGGATAGTAATATCTTCCTATGCAGGCTGTGGTGGAGATTCCCCTGAGGTATTTGAATCATACTGATAATATTTGACAAGAGTACTGGAGGGGGTGCGTGAAGGATAAAGGCGTCCTGAGGGACAGGGGTCTTGAGCTGGGGAGGGAAAGCCCTGGAGACCTGCTTCTTGAGTGCCGACCTCAGATGGTGTCTTTGTCTTTGAGTGGGGCCCTTCCCTGTCTCCAGGGGACACGTGAAGGGCAAGGTGGTGGTGGTGTTCGGGTCTGGATAGAAGGACGAGGGCCTTGGCAGTCTGGGCAAGAGGAGGAGGAAAGGGAAAACAGGCCAGCCCTGTTCCTGCCAGCTCCGCACCTGGACGCCTGGGGCTCCCTCCACAGTTCTGGCCTAAGACATGCCGGTATTCCCCTTGGTCCCAGATGCATCCCAGGACACCCTGTGGGCCACGCCCAAGGGAGCAGAACCCAGCTTGGCCCGGGGAGCTGGCTCTCCAGGCATTTCTCACAGCACTGCCAGGCCTCACCGTCCTGGTTGGTGGTCCCTTCTTCCTCTCAGGAAGCCACATGTTGGGAGACCCCACCTGGGGCCTGGTGGGGTGCTCTCTGGAACGGGGTGGCTCTGCTCTCACTGCCTATTGCCTTAGGCATTAGGGCCTGGCAGCCCTTCCTAAGGTCCAGGCCTAATCGCTCTGGCCGGGCAGGGCGCTGCAGGACACCCCCCAGGGCTGGTCCGGGGCTCTGAACCCCCTCCTCGGAAAGAAGGGGCAGGGCGGCCCTCCATGTGCTCAGCATGCTTCACTGGTAGAAAAAAAAGAGCCCCTATTGTCCTGCAACGTTTACAGAGACCTCCATACCACGAGGTCTGATGTCATTTTTTAAGGCAAATATTGACAACATTAACCTCATAATTAGGTCAGAGTTGATAGTTTTCACTCATCACTTCCTGATTTTTTTTTTAAAGTCAACATTACAAAAATATTTTTGGCAAGCAAATTGTTACCAGAAAGAGGATTCTTCTAAGAAGGATTTTAGTTCCAAAAGTTGCTTTAAAAAAACACTTAAAAGAACCAATCAGATATAAAACAAAGTATGTTTCAAAGGTTAATGAACAAGACGAACTCCTTGCCTCCCAGTTACTAATGTTACAAAGATGATATCAAGTCCCATGCCCGACCCTGCCCTTCTCAACCACTGCGCGGCTGCCACTCTCTCAACTCTCCTCGGGGCCTCCGGGTCATTCTCCAAAAGCCTCCGTTGCAGGCCCCTCTGACTCGGCCCAACCCTCAGGGTTTAGCTGTGGCTGCCCGGCGGCCTCACTCCGTCCTCTTGCTGGGCTGCAGCTCTCCCGTCTCCTCTGAGCTCCAGACTCAGGGCCACTGGCCTGCCTCCCGGCTCCCGCAGATTCAACCTGCCCCCCAAGAGAACGCAGTGCCTCCTGCGAGCTGCTGCTCCTCTTGGCTCCCTACCTCGGCCAGGGGTACCGGGAGCCCTCCAGGTGCCTGAACCCCGGAGCTGGGAACCACCTCTCTCCTTCAGGCCCCCCCACCTGGTTACTGCTGTTTCCCCTCAGTTCTGCTTCTCCCACCCCAGCGTCCCTCCGCTCCCTTCCTGCTGCGGCCTTAGCTCAGGGCCTCAATGTCCACCTGGACTGTAGCTGCAGCTGCCCAGCACTGGGTGTGTCACCCAGCATCTAGCCTTCGCAGAGCTGCCGTGGCAGGCCTCCGTGTAAGCCCGCCACTCATGGGGTGCAGCCCAGCTTCCCCAGCTCCGTGTAGAAGGCCCTCCGTGACCGGAAGCTCTGTTTGAAATAAACTCCTCTCTGCATCTGGAACACCGCAGACCAGTCTATGCCGCCCGGCCTTTGCTCAAGCTGCTCCTTCTTCCTGGAATGCCTTTCTCACGGTCTTGGCCTGGAAAACGGACCCTCAATGCTCTTGTGAGCCTGGGCTCAAGCACCATTTTCCCTCTGAAGCCTTTTAGCTTCTCTCGTGCCCCACCTTCCCTTTGTCAGACCCCCCCACCCCAGCACCTGTGTCACTTCGGTGGTGACTGACCACCCTCTCCCCACACCCACACTGGACTGTGGGCTCCTCCCGGTGTGGGGACAATTTCTTACTCATTTTCGTCTCTAATCCCTAACCCCGTGTCAGGTCTGCTGGGGAGGCAGCTGTGTTTGGGGCCACCCCACCTCCTTCTGATCACAGATTCTGGCCAATAGGAGTGCCCTGTATTGGTCAGAGTGATTGGTTCAGGGGTGCACCTGATGTAAGCCAATCAGAGTCCTTCTTGGGATTTGTCCAAGTGGAGGTAGACAAAAGGACATATGTCCTTGAAGGATACGGATCCCCTGCTGCTGGAAGCTGTTTCCCTTCACACGGAAAAGGCCTTTCTGAGGCAGGAGGAAATGCTGCCTGGCGAGACCGGTAGGAATGGGAGGTGGACAGAGCACGCTGGGCACCTCTGGTCCCCAGGCCTCGTCCCCAAGGGCCCTCTGAGGGCTTCCTTCAATTCTGAGACCTAACTCGACAGCCTTCTGACAAGTCCCTTTTGCTGAAGCTAAGAGTTGGATTTCTGCCCCTTTGTGACCAAAGGGTCCTGACCGTTTGGGTGGTTCACCATTTGGTGAATGAAATTACAGGAAAAATCCTAAATTGGTAGATGAACTAGTTCAATGGGTTGGCCAGGGGCCGCCAGGCTCACCTGGCCTGATGTCTAACTCCGGAGGCCTGTTCCTCTCCCGACCACCCGAGCCTCCGACCTCATCTCCCATCTCTCCAGCCACAGGACAGTATCAGCACTTAACAGTTACAGGTTTCTTTCAGAACGCTTCTCTCATTGGAGTCTTACAACCACTTTATACTGGAGTCAGGGCAGGCTTCTCACCCCCATTTTATGGATGAAGAAACTGAAGACCAGACCAGGAAGTAATGGGCCCCCGGATATCTAGGAGGGCTGGGGCCATGGTCAGGGCCTTGGCTGCCTCTATCCACAGTTCCCTGCTCTTCCAGTCACTTCCCCTGCCTCCACTAGGAAAGAAGAAGCCTGTTCTTGTTCCCTGGGAAGCAGGCGTCCCAGGAATCTGTCAGGGAGAGTCTCCCCAGGCTGGGTTTTGGGACTCCACTATGGGAATTTCAGGTCCCTAACATAAGGCTTTCATCCCTGTTATATTAAAATGCATTTCCTCCCTAATGAAATGAAATCTTAACAGTCCATATACGTGTGTGTATATATCCCTATGTTAACCTTGAACTGCTATTTACTTACTTATTTATTTATTTTATTTTTTGGCTGGGCCATGCTGATAGCGTAATCTTAGTTCCCCAACCAGGGATTGAACCTGGGCCATGGCAGTGAAAGCGCTGAGTCCTAACCACTGGACCGCCAGAGTATTCACTGAACTCATCGTTTTAGGTCAAACAAAAGCATAGTAGGGCTTCCCTGGTGGCACAGTGCTTGAGAGTCCGCCTGCCAATGCAGGGGACACGGGTTCGTGCCCCGGTCCGGGAGGATCCCCCATGCCGCAGAGCGGCTGGGCCCGTGAGCTATGGCCGCTGAGCCTGCACGTCCGGAGCCTGTGCTCCGCAACGGGAGAGGTCACAACAGTGAGAGGCCTGCGTACCGCAGGAAAAAAAAAATTATGAAAATGCATTTCATCATTTTAGGTCAAACAGAAGCATAGTAAATTATGAAATATATACTGATATTAATGTAGCAAACTTTAAAAAAATGTAGGTCACGCAAATATATTATCCTATCTGACAGTTTAAGTCAGAAAGGGGATATAGGTATATCTCCCCTCTTATCAGTCATCCACACCTCAGTGTGAATGAGTTTCAGGTCCAAAAAGCAAAGTTGGGAAGGGGGCAAGGAGAATGCACCGCTGAGTCAGGGGGACTGGGGAGGACTCACAGGAGAATGAGAAGCCAGGAGAACTGAGGTAACTCCTCCTACTTCCCAGGGCAGCCTTAGTCTAGCCTGGGCATCACCAGTCTGCAGCTGGGGGTGGTTCTAGTGACACTATCTTCCCTAGAAGCCTGTGGATGGGTAGACACCCATTAGCCAGCCTCCCACAGCCCCCAAGGGCCCATAGAGGACAGCCCCAGAAGTGGCAGAGTGGGTACCTTCCCCTCTGGAGCCTTCTCTCCCTGGGGAGCCAGTGGGGCTGTCAGAGAATCCCAGAGTTTGAAGACCGGAAGGGTGTTCAAGACTCTGTCCTTCTCTGGGGCAGGAATCCTCTTGACGTTCCAGAAAGGTGAGTGCCACCGAGAGTGAGTGCCTCTTGTGCCACCATCTGTTTCCCCCTCTAAGGGCACACCCTGCCCTCAGATGGGAAAGTGGGGACAACCCAGTGATCTTTCATCTCCTGACACCTGTCTCATGGGCCTGTGGGGCCTCACATGCTATGTCTTTAACATCAACCCTGCCAACCCAAGGCCACAATCCCTGAAGAAAGGTAAATCCTCCTCCTCCTTCCCTGGTCCCAACCCTGTGTCCTCAGGACCAGCGTCCAGGGTCCTGAAATCACATTCAACCCATAACTCAAAGGGTTAGGTGTTAAGGTCTGCTTTCTACATGTCCAAGCACAGCAACAGAAAGTGATGAGGGGCTTCCGTGGTGGTGCAGTGGTTGAGAATCCACCTGCCAATGCAGGGGACATGGGTTCGAGCACTGGTTCGGGAAGATCCCACATGCCGCAGAGCAACTAAGCCTGTGTGCCACAACTACTGAGCCTGTGCTCTAGAGCTCATGAGCCACAACTACTGAAGCCCACACACCTAGAGCCCATGCTCCGCAGCAAAGAGAAGCCACTGCAGTGAGAAGCCCGAGCACCACGACAAAGAGTAGACCCCACTCACAGCAGCTGAAAAGAAAGCCCACACGCAACAAAGACCCAATACAGCCTAAAAACTAATAAATTTTTTAAAAAAGTGCTGAGATGCCTCAGTTTGGCCAGGAGTGTCCTCATTATTTATTTTTGGCTGCGTTGGGTCTTCATTGCTGCGCTCGGGCTTCCCCTAGTTGTGGCGAGCAGGGGCTACTCTTTGTCACGGTGCGCGGGCTTCTCATTGCGGTGGCCTCTCGTTGCGGAGCATGGGCTCTAGGCGTGCGGGTTTCATTCGTTGTGGCTCACGGGCTTCAGTAGTTGTGTTAGATATTATGACGAAGATGTTATTAGATGTTGTACCTATGTAAGCCTGTGAAATCTTCAATTTTATTATTGAGGATTATTATTATGATAACTCTATTATCCTCATTTCACAAACAGGAAAACAAAGCAAACAGAGGCTGAGAGAACTTAAGTAACTTGCTAAGCATCACACAGTGAGTAAGTGGAGAAGCTGAGCTTTGAGCTGATGTCTGTCCAAAGCTCTCCCTTACTTTTTTGCACAAAAGCAGAGACAAATCATGAGATGTTGGGATTGCTTCCTAAATTGCCCTAGACTCAGTCATTACAGCACTTTTCCAGTGGGCCTTCCACTCTCTCCAGCGTGGAGCCCAGGGTTACCCTCGTTGCTGCTGACCTAAACAGCCCAGGCTCCCTCACCCCCTAAGTCACTTCCAGGCACAGGGTCCTTCTGCAAAACTGGATTATCACCTGTATCCTTAAGCTTTTGAGGCCCCACGAGGACCCAAGAGATACTGCAGAGCTGTGCTCTCCTGCCCCATGCTCCACACCGGGCCCTCCATGCTCCTCCCAGACCTAGGATTCAATGCTCGACTCTCCAGCACATTCCCTCTTCTCAGAAAGTTCTCAGACCTTCTCCATCCTTCTCAAGTCCCTGGTTAAATCCAACCACTTTGTGCAGAGCCTCCTCCTGCCTGCCCAAATGGGAAAGTTGAAGATGCTAGGGGAGCGGGTGGCCTCTCCCCTTCCTGCTCACCACATCCCTGGTCCTCACCTCCCTCCCTCAGAACTGAGAGGCAGAAGCACCTGGCCTTCTTTAGGCCTGTGAGCACCTCTGTGGCCTTGGATGCCCGCTCTGGGCTGGCTGGGCTTTGGCGCCCCCTCACCCCCGCCTCTCTGACGGTGCTCCCTCTGCCTTCTCACCCAGCTTCTCCTCGGGGCCCTGGGCTTTTGTCTACATTCCCCCATCCCTTCCATGCGTACTGTATCAGACCCTGCCTCAGGCCAAGTTACTGGCACATTCGCATTTGGGAATTCAGTTTGCAGAATCACAAATGAGGGGCACAAAAGTTTCTCTGCCAGCTCTGGCCCACCACCCTTGGTCTCTGGCTGGTGAAACAGTCTTATCACACCCTTGGGCCAGGCCCACTTATGTCTGTTGTCTTGAGGGACTTCAGCCAGCAGGAGCTGGGAATAGGGGTCGGCCTTTATGTGAAGACTGGGGCCCAGGGGCTTGGGACTGCTTTCCCCCACGACCTATTCTTGCTCCACTTTCCCCTTTCTCCATCTTACGGACTCCCTCCCCTGACTCGCAGACCCTGGGCTTCAAATGGGGGTGGGTTGGGGGCCTCTCGTAGGTACAGACCCGCCCTTCCTCCCCACGCGAAATGTGGAGCCAAGGCTGCGGCAGCCTGCAGACTTCCGGGTGGGAGGACGATTGGGAGGACGCTGGAGGGGTTCCCGCGCTCCGTGGGTGGGAGTCGGGGCAGGGAGAGCTCAGCCCGCTAGGGGAGACCGGGGTCGAGGTCGCCTCACCGCTTCCGAGGCCTGGGCGCTCACCTTCCCGCAGGGCCCTCGCGGCGCAGGTCGTTAGGGACGCCCTGCGTCGCTAGGGGCCGGGTCCTAGACGACGGGTGCGCGTGCGCACTTGTGCAAGCCGGTCTCTGCTCTTGGAAGGCTGTTGTAGCGCGCCTTGGCCCAGGGTCGACGCAAAGAAGTGTCCGTCTGAGGCGCTGTGTGGGGCCGTCAAGCGGGCAGTGGGAACCCTGGCGGTGCGGCACGCTTTGTGCGTCTTGGGGACATGTTTAGGAACGGGTGGGCTTTTGAGGGGGATGATGGGGAGTGGGGGATGGCGGCAGGGCTCCTGGACCGCTACAGTGCTCTTTCTTCTGGGAGCCTTTTGTGTGGAAATGGAGGTGGGCATGACGAATGGAAAGAGGGTCTCGGAAAAGCATCAGCAGCCAGTCTTTTCTGGAAGAGGAGAAGGGTGGAAGGGCACCTGTAGGCGTCCCTGAACTCCCCTGAGGCCCCCCGGTTGACTCCAGGCCCTGCAGGGGAGCAGTGGGCTGCTGCATCCCTGCAGAGGTACCCTTGGCCTTTCTTCAGGGTGTCAGCAAGACTGAAGAGTGGCACCAGGCAGGAAGGCCCAGGCCTCCACGGTGCTCCCTCCCACAGCCCCAAGCCTGACACCAGGAATGACCAACTTCATGGGGGCTGGTTAGTTAGAAAAGGAAGTGGGAAGTTTCACTGGAGACAGAGCTTAGCTTTCATTTCAGCTCTGCTGATTAGTAGTTGGTTACCCTGGACAGGTTAGCACCTTAGAAGTTAACTCATTAATAAAATGCACACCCCCCAACTCCTCACCTTGGTGTCCACAGGTAAAGAGACAGATCTTTGCTGAGCGCCACTGAACAGCGGCCACTGCTGCAGTTGCCACAATCCCAAGGGAAAGCCTTGCAACTCCTCAGGGCTGCAAGCAGCCAGGGTCCAAGAATTCAGATTCCTTTCAAGCCCTCATCAGTGATTTACCAACGAATCACTGGTGCCTCACTTAGAATAAGAAATCATGCAGGAAATGTTGTCAGGAGGGCCTGCTCTGCTCTAATAATTTTGACTAAATGGCCACAGAACTTCGCAGCCAGGGAGCCTCTGACTTGGAGATGGGTCCCCTGAGGTCCCTTCTTTCATCCAGCGACAGAGGTCTGCGAACAGACGTGGAGCCCCCGTGTCTGGCTTGGTCCTGGGTGGATTCATTTTGGTAGGGGGGGAGGGCTGCGCTCCATCCCGGCTTCCTCCTGCTCTGAGCCGCAATTTCAGCTTCAGCTTCAGCTCAGGCTCGGGGCAGGTGCTGTGCAACCTGTTCTAAGAGTAGGCTTGCTCTGGCTGCGCTCCCTTCTGGCCCCAAGGCCTGCCACCTGCCTGTTCACTACCCACTCAGGCACCTGCGCTGGCTCTTCCCCTGGAGGTCCACGTGGCTCACACCCTCCCCCGGATGCCACCCCCACCCTTCCACTCCCCGGTTCCGCGCTCTCTGCAGACCTCATCCCCGTCTGACACCCTCTTCTTTCTCTTCGTTGCTGTTTCCCCACTGGAAGCAAACTCCACACGGGCAGGAAGTCTGGTTGGTTCTTGCCACATTCTCAGCAACTGACCAGTACCTGTTAGCTCATTTTATCAACAAATCACCAGAGACTTCATTAAAATGAGAAGTTGTTGTTAATGGAATAAGTGACACCAGAGAGGATGTACCTGGCTCTCATGTCTTTTATGTGACAGTGAATGGATCTTGGTGGCCAGGGAGGCCTTGGTGGGCGCCCAGAACAGGCTGGCACACGGGGCCTCTTCAAGCACTCGTGGCGACGAGGAGAGCTCTGATCTGGATGCAGGGTGGCCTTTCAGCCCAGTGTGAGGGGTCAGACTAGTCATGGGGCACCCATTCCAGGCTGCTGGGAGGAGAAAGCCTGCTCTTTTTTAGGCAGAAGAACCTTCTGGAGCTTCCTATCCGCTGTGAAATACTTTTTAATGAACAATCACAGACGGGACAGCCATGTCTTCACATTCAACTAGCAGGGCCTTTTGCCAGGCCCACTTCTGCCTCCCCCAGCCCACATCTTCTTGTGTCCACTCAGAGCCCAGCCCAGGGCGGTCCTCCTCGGCTCAGCTGCTTGGCCTCCAGGCTCTAGTCCTCTGTTTACCTTCCGGGGAGGTTCTGCTCGCTCCTTCAGGGCTCCAGGCACTGGCCTGTCTGTTGTCTCTTTAGTCTCTGTGAGTCCCTGAGTGAGCCTGGATCAGAGCTTGTTGAGGGCATAGGCTCGGGCTGTACTGAGGGCAGCGTCCAGGTCAGCAGTGCTTCCGGTGCCCTGGGCCACCACTCGAGAGCCCCAGGCCTTGCCCCCCATGTGGCTGCACACAGCCAGCGCCCAGGCCTCTGCGGTGAAGGCTGGCGTGGCACTCTGGGGACAGAAACAGAAGGGGCAGTGATGCAGAGCAGCCCTCCCTGCCACCATCCACTCAATGTACCTTTGAGAGTGGAGTCATGGCGCTGAGAACCCTCTCCCGAGCCGGACACATGGTGGGGGTAATCAGGCGAGGAGACAGGAGAGGGACGGGCTGGGAATGAGTGGAGGTTGATGAATGGCTGCTACCTGTTCGCAAGAAATGTGCAGCCTGGAGGTGGCGTGGTGGGGGAGGGGGTGGGTTAGGGAGAAGGAGGTGGTCCTATCCCCACCCTGGGGTATCTGCAGAGATGGCCTCTACCCAGCTGTGGCTCCCTCATGTGGGAGGAATAAAAGGTGTGGAATCAGAGAGCTGGACCAGGAGATGGGTGGGGTGGGAGCTGCCCTCCCTCTTTCGTTACCTGGGCCACCTGACAGGCACACAGCACCTGCCCCAGAGGCTGGGGGCTGAGTAGCAGCACAGACGTGCTGGGCGCCTGCTTACACAGCTGCCGGACCACCTTCACCAGCACCTGCACAAGGGAGGGGAGATGGCGACCTCACAGCTCCCCGCACTCCCAGCTTCCTCCCTGCCAGGACTTTCCCCTCCCCAGACCCTGGGGCCATCCCCAATCGCAACACTTACTGAGAGGGACTCAGCGTAAACTGTGTCCACAATCAGGGGCCCCTCTGAGTGCTGCTGTAGCAGCTCCTGGGTTTTCTGTGTAGCCTGTGAGGCAGGAAGGACAGCACGGGGGTCGGGCTGGGAGGCAATCAGCCCCCAGTTCTGAACTGAGCCCCAGTCCAGAAATCCCCTCCCACGGCCCCCTTCCCCCAGCAAGGGTGCAGGGGTTCTGCCTAGAATGGCCTCCTTCTTTTGGGTCCCCCCTGTGTCCTTCCTCTCCCCCCTCACCTCCTCCCTTTCATCATAGCTCCAGGCCCCTACAAATAGGTCGCTGAAGGTGAAAGGACTAAGGCTGGAGCACAGATGGATGAGAGGGGGTGGAGGGGGGAGGATCCACGGTCAAGGAGCAGTTAGGGCTGAGTGGCGCCATCAAGTCAGCTTCCTGGAGGGAGAGTCTGAGCCAGACCTGGGAGTCGGGGGAGAGGCCCAGTTTGGCAGAGAGCGAAGTGGGGAAATGGCCTGACGATGGCACTCAGCTGGCAGGAGAGGGGGGAGCTGCCACCCCCCCACCCCCCTGCCAGGCTTTGAGGCTTCTCAGCGTGCGTGCTAGAGCATCTCTGACCCTTGCTGGGTGTGCCTGGCATCTGCCCCCCTGGGTGCAGATGGACCTCCTCTTACCTGCCCCATTTCCAGTTTCCGGACGGCAGTGTTGGCACGCCGCCGTAGCGCCTTCAGTGTGGCCTGAAGCTCCCGCCGCTGCCACTGGGGCATCACGGCAGTGTCCACGGCCTATGGTCAGAAGCAGTACAACAATTCCTGCCCTCCCTGAGCCACGGTCTCTGAGGCAGGGACCACCAGCAAGGCCAGGGAAGAGACCACACCCACCACATCCCACCCTGCAGACAACCGACAAATATCTGGGCCAGCTGAAGTCTAACAGGAATGCTGGGGAGAGACGGGCAGGGTCCAGGAATGCATGGGGAAGGGAACATAGCCAGGAGAGGGAGGGGACAGCTCCACGCTGGGGGTGGCCCTCACATCAGTGAGTCGTCCCATCTCCTTGGACAGCCGCTGAGCCTCCACCACATCCCGGCTGCCCTGACTCAGCCGCGCTGCGGCTGCTTCTACCTCCTGGGCCAGGCTCTGGCCCACCTCTCGGGCCTGCAGGGAGGGAACCGGATAGTCAGGACTGCTTGGCTTACCTTCCCTCTCCAAGACAGGCACTCTCAACCCGTTGCTGGGCAGGACCAAGTTAGAAACACTGAACAATCAGGACCCATCAAGGTACCAAATAATCACACAGGTGCCAGCTGCCAGCAGCTGGTAGGGCCATCCTGGTGCTCAGGTATGAACGCTGGTTCTGCTGCTGGGCATCCCCCGGCCTGAGAGCATCTGCTGTGTGTTCTCTGACCCCCATCCACACCCAGAAGCCTCCCAGGCTCTGCTGGCGTGCTGACCTGCTGGGCCTGCTCCCCAGTGATGGCCAGCAGGCGGGTGGTGCCCTTGGCGAGCTGGCGCTCCCCGATGATGACCAGGTCCCCTATAGCCCCTGTGCGTAGCAGGTGCCTGTGGGCAGAGGGAGGGAGGAGGAAGCCATGGTGACGACGGGAGAGAAGAGAGCAGCCTGAGCTCCAAACCAGGGGCTGGTGGCTCCAAAGACCAGGGAAGGGAGGAGGTCCAGGGCCCCAGGCCAGAGCAGGCAGAGAGGAGTGACTCACGTCCCACAGCACAGCTCCACAGAAGTCTGCAGTGCGGCCTGGGAGGCTGGGTTCAGCGCCTGGGCCACAGGCACACCCACAGACACCACCCGCACAGGGTCTGGGTATACCTGACAGTGAGAGGGCACAGGTCTGTTAAGGGACCTGAGGGGAGGGGAGGGTGGGGGGGCGGGCAGGCAACCTCCACCCCGTGGGCTCCCCCAGCACACCTCATCCAGAGAGCGCAGGCCGGGGACATGGGCAGTGCGTGCCAGGGCCACCTCCTCCATGTACACGGCCTCATCCTGCCCCACGGCCTTCTGCACAGTGCCCTCCACTGCCCGGAGCTGCTCTGGGGTCAATGGGGCCTGGGGGCGTTGGGGGGAAACAGACAGACCAACAGGCAGTCAGCCCCATGCCTGGGAGTGATGCATGAAGAAGCAGTCGGTGTTCACTGAACTACCCCCAGGTTCTAGAACAGGGGTTAGGACATAACATGTGCTCAATACACATTTGTAGAGATGACAATTCTTTTCTTTAGAAAGCTACCTGGGGGTTGGGCCTATCGGAAGCTGCAGGCCTTTCACTAGGCACTGGAAGTTGATGAAGAGACAGAAAATGGAGGCTCTGGACTCAGGGAGCTTACAACAAGGGTCAGCCAGTGGAAGAGAAATACAGGATGGGGGAGACGCAGGAGCAAGGAGTAATCAGGTGGAACGAGATTTAGTCAGTGAGCACTTCCCAGAGGATTTGAGCCAGAGGTACAAGGAGACAGGATGGCAGTAAAGGGAGAGGGCAGCTCAGCCTGAGCAAGAATGGCCTGGGTGACAGCAGGGACAAGGAAGCTGGGTGGCTGGAGGTGAAGGGATGGCTCCACACACTGGCTAGCCTAACCCTCACTGGTGCAGGAGGAGCCTGATGGGAAGCCCCCCGCCCAACGCCCTCCAGTGACTGAACGAGAGGCAGCCCAGGCCCCCTTACTGGCCAAACTCCCACACTACCAGACTCCCTCTAAGCCCGTTGCCTCACTTGAAGGCTGCCCCTCTGTGCTCTGCTCACCTGCGTGGCCACGTCGAAGCGCAGCCACTCAGGATTGAGATGGGACCCTCGCTGCTCTGTGCCAGGGCCCAGGGCCTGCCGCAGCGCCCAGTTTAGTAGGTGGACAGCTGTGTGCTTCTCCATGCAGCTCAGACGCCAGGCCTGAAACACTTTTGTCACCCAGGGTCCTGGGTGTAGGTGGGGATGGGGAGAGAAAAGGGGCTGCAGGACGTCACGAACAGCAGGGGTGGGGTCCTCACCTCATCCACGTGCAGCTGTACCTGGTCCCCCACCTTTAGGCACTCAGGGGCTGCCACCTCATGCAGGATGAAGCCTCCGCAGACCTGCGCCCGAGCCACTGGGAACAGCACGTCCTGGGGGAGGGCAGGGCCAAGGCACTGAGTGCTTGCAGCCTCTCCCTCCCCTTGGTTCCCTTCTGGCTCAGGTCTGCCTCCTGCAGGAGGCTTTGTGTGTGAGGGGGGGCTGGGGGGGCTCACCTGCAGTCCCACCCGCACCAGGTAGCCTCGGTCGGAAGCCTGACCTCCCTGTTCGGCGTAGAAGTTGGTTTTGTCCAGGAGGAGGCCACAGCGTTGGCCTCCCCCCACGGAAGCCACGGCTGTTCCGTCCTCTGTATACAGCTGGAGCACCTGAGCCTCACAGGTGCCGAACTCTGCCAGGGCCAAGAATGGTTATCAGAGCTAGGCAGGGGCTTGGGATGCAGGAGGTGGGTCTGTGCCTTCCTTGAAGTCAACAGGCACAGGGCTGGGGGGGCACTTCCAGCTGGGGCCCCCAGAGAACCCCGGTGGCTACCCCGGGGAAGGCACAGGCCTGGTAGCTGGTCTCTGATGTCCTTCCCAATCACGGTCAGGCAAGCCCGTGGCCACCCACCTCAGTCTAGGCTCTCACCATAACCGCCACTGGGTCGCAGGGAGTAGTTGTACTTGGGGCTGTCGTCGGTTGGGGGCACCCCTTGGCGCTGTAGCTCCCCCAGCGCGTGGACGTCCAGCCGCAGTCCCTGCTCCTGAACTGGCTCGGCCTGCTGTGCTCGGTGCTGCAGGACAGGCGTGTGTGCACGGAAGGGGTGCACGGAGAGTGCAATGGGACTTGAGTCTCCGGAGAGCCCTGTCCCTGCCACACAGTTGTGTGAACACTGCACCCCCTCTGGAATAAGCCCTCAGGCTGGGCTGGCTGCTAGAGATCCTGGGCTGGCTCGTGAACCACCCTCGTGTGGGGGTCTCAGGACCAGGCCTCCCTCACCCACTGCTGCCCCCGACGGCCCCTATCTAGGACCTTGTGCTGACCTCTCCCCTTCTGCTACTCTGTGTGGCCCACTGAACTAGTGTTCCCCTCCATGGACTGTGGGCGGGGCCTGAGTGAGGGGACAGACCCTAACCTCAGACTCCTGTTTCCCTCAATAGCTGCAGCTCCTCCCACAAGAACTCAGGGCTGGGGAAGGGGCCAACGTGTCCCAGCAGAGCCCTGTGTGGGAGTGCCCCAGCCTGTACCTGGGCCTCCTCCTGAGCCAGCCGCTCCAGTCCAGCAGAGTCCAGCTGCACCCCTTTCTCCTCCAGCATCAGTTTCACCAGGTCCAGGGGGAGCCCCAGGTTCCCAGACAGTGACAAGGACCAGGCCACTTCGGCTATGAGAAAGGAAGACGAGGGACGGAATGGGTGTTGAGGGAGGAGGGGCAGGATGGAGGGAGGGAGAAGAAGTGAGGGAGTAGTAAGGGCCAGGGCTTTTCTGACCACACAGAAGCCACTGGGTGCCAAGCACAAGTGCCCCCTCCCCACACCGGGCAGGCCCAGGAGAGGGGTCACCTTCAGGCCCCAAAGCCAGAGCTGGGGGTAGCCCAGGGTCCTCCCTTGGCATATGTGATTTCAAAGGAGGTGAGAAGCTCATTCTCGGCATGAAGCCAGCCTTGGAAAGCAGAGACCAGAGGCAGGGCCAGCTGGGCAGCACGTAAGTGAGGAGAAGCAGGGACGTGCTGGAGAGAGAGTATGGGGAGAGGGACGTGGGGGAGGAGGCGGGATGTGAGGCCTGGGCCTGGCTCGCCTAAGTGGGTCCCTCACACCTCGGCCAGGTGCCCTGCTCACCAGGGAACACATCGGAAGGCCCCAGGCGCCTCATGGTCCGCTCGATGATCCGCCGACCCTGCTGCAGGGAGGCCAGGAAGGCCGCCTCATCCTCTGACACCAGGCTGGCTATCTGAATGGGGGCAGGGCAGGGCTGGAGCTGGGTCTCCTGAGAGGGAGCCCCTCCGTCCCCCATCCAAATCCAGTACCTGGGCTGAGTTCCTCTGCAGTTCTGGATAGGCACCTCCCTGGGGGCGGCAGACAGGGCTGAGGAGGTGTCAAAAGCAACCAGCCCACTCTGCACCTCCACCCTGGGCCTCCCTGGGGACACCTGCCGTGGAGACTCAGAGAGGCTGATGGACGGGGGAGGGATCCAAATGGGGAACCAGTTTCTCTGGGGGGAGGGGCACTGATACGGGTAGAAGGGGGTCCCGAGGTCAAAGCCTCAGCAGCCTGGGCCGGAAGGCCTCCTGAAGGCTCCCTGCTGTTTGTAAGCCCACTGACAGGACGCTGGGCTGGACATTTAGGGTGGGGAACCCAGGCCGGGGCACTGTATGGGCTCAGCGACAGGCTCCCTGAGACCTCAGGGACGTCCAGGGAAGTGAGGAAGCTCTGCCCTTACCAGTGTCTCCACCACTACAGGCACCAGGCTGCCCAGGAAGCCAGGTGGTGCCCGCAACAACTCTGTAGAGAACCGCACGGCTCGACGGAGGAGCCGACGAAGTACCAGCCTAGAAGGATTCAGAGCCCAGATGAGCCCCCAGCAGCCCCTGGTCAGCAGGGAGGGGAGAGCGGAGGGCAAGGTCCAGAGTGTGTGTTTGCTTCCCCCTCCTCCTGCCATCTCAACCCGACCCACCTCTCCATCTCCTCCCTCCTCTCCCCTGCAACCCCCAGCAGCCCCTGCCCCTGCTGTAACCCTTCCAGACTCACGGTGCACCAGACATCCCAGGAGAGACGCCATCGGCGATGCAGATGCTGAGCGTGCGGATGTGGTCAGCCACCACACGGTACGCTGTGTCTGTGTGCCCCTCGTCTGCTGCCCCGACCCGGCCCGAGTAAGGGGGTGCCCCGCAACCCTGGGAAGCAGGAGAGGAGACATGGCTGCCGGCCCTGCCTGCCCTGGCCCAGGAGGGACACTCTCCATCACTCCTGGAGCATCTGCCCTCACCCCTAAAGCTGACCGCATCTGGAATGGCCTGGGCCAGAGAAGCTTCAAAGGTGAAAGAGCGCCAGTCCCTGCCTCCTGGGGCCCACATTCAGCACAGACAAGGAGCACAGCTGTGATCATTTACTGAATTTCTATTATCAGAACCGGGTGGGTACTTGAATGATATGGTGTCTAATCCCTAAAACTTCCTGTTCTGGGAGTTGTTAAAGTGGAAAGTGGAAAGTGGAGAAGAAAAACAAAACAAAACAAAGACTAGACCAAAAAAAAGTGGAAAAAATAAAAACAAACAAAAAAAGAGGAAAGTGAGACTCAGAGGAGCTAAGTTCTACAAGGGCACACAATTGAAGAGCAGATCCGAGATTTGAACCAGGACCGTCCCACCCAGGTGCTCTTCATTCCCCACACCTGCCTCTACAGCCTCTATGGGCGCAGGGAAGGAGTGTGTGAGCTGTGAATACATGAAGCTGTGCCCCAAAGCAGAGTGCTTGGTTCATCCAGCTCCAAACCTGTCTCTTCCCCAAGCTTCCCCCTCTCAATAAACAGTCCTGCCATTCACCACATTACTCAAGTCAAAAACTCGGGAGCCAGGCTTGACTTTCTTTCCTCTCCCCATCCAATCCATCAGTGGGGCCTTTTGTGTCTACCTCCATGAGATCTCTCAAATCAACCTACTTTTCTCCACTTCCACTGCTACCAACCTAAGCCATACCCTATTATCTTTCCTCAACTATGAAATAGGCTCCCAACTGGTTTCTCAGCTTCTGCTCTGGTCTCCTTCCAGCCTATCCTTCACACGGCAACAGGAGTGGCCTTTTAAAAGTGTCAGTTAGATCATGCCCCTCCTGCCTTGTAGCCCATCTCACCACATTTAGAATAAAAGACTCACTTTGGACTTCAAGGCCCCACAAGATCTGACTCCTGCCTTCCTCTCTGTGGTAGACTGTTTGCAAAACTGGCCACAGTCCTTCCCTTTCCTGTGTGCATGCCACTTTGCAGCGTGACTTTACAGGTGCTTCCTATCAAGGAATAGAATTTATTTCTCCATCCCTTGGATCTGGGCTAGACTTGTGACTTGCTTTGGCCAACAGAATGTGGTGGAAATGACACTGCTCTGAGCCCAGGCCTCAAGAGGCCTCATGTGCTTCCACTCTCCTTCTTGGAACCTTGCCAAGCTCTCATGTGAACAGGCCCGAGCTACCCTGCTGGATGATAAACATACAACCCGGTCATCGCCACAGCCCTAAACTGACAGCCAGCCAACTCCCAGAAGTAGAGCTGCCTAGCAGCTGACCACAGATGTATGAGTGAGCTCATACAGGACCAAGAGTGACGCGGCTGAGCCCAGCCTACATTGCTTGTCCACAGTCTCGTACGCTATATAAATGGTTGCTGCTTTCAGCCACAAAATGTTAGGTGGTTTATTATACAGCAAGAGCGAACCCACACACACTCCAACTGTATCCCACGGGATTCTACTTTAGCTGGCTGGCCACTTTTTGTTCCTTTCCTGCACCAGGGCCTTGGTATTTGCTGTTGCCTCCGCCTGGAATGAGTTTCCTGTGGCTGATTCTTCTTTCAGGTTTCAGCTCAGAGATATCTCCTTGGTGAGCCTTCCCCAAACATGTCATCTAAGATTCTTCTCTACCCCCGTCCCCTGCCAATTACTCACCCAGGTTTACTGCCTATTCACAATCTGTAAACTGCTATCTTGTTCTTTTTTTCTTTTTTTTTTTTTTCGCGGTACGCGGGCCTCTCCTGTTGCGGAGCACAGGCTCCGGACGCGCAGGCTCAGCGGCCATGGCTCACGGGCCCAGCTGCTCCGTGGCATGTGGGATCTTTCCAAACCGGGGCACGAACCCGTGCTCCCTGCAACAGCAGGCGGACTCTCAACCACTGCGCCACCAGGGAAGCCCTATCTTGTTCTTTAATACATTTATTTATTACCTATTTCTTAGGCTAGAATGTAATCTCCATGATCTCTTTTCTCTTTACTGCTGTATCTCCTGAACCAAGCACAAAGATTTCACACAAAGTAGGCACTCAACACATATTTTTTGAACAAATGAAGGAAGGAAGGAGTTAGGAGGAACATCAGGTAGTAAATATGAATCGGAGCCTCACGTCTGACACCTTTGTATCCTTGGCTGGTCACTGTCCCCACAGGCAAGAAAATATTCTGAGTTCTCAACAAAGATGGAAAGCAATGGCAGTGAGCACTGGTGAGAGCAGGTCAGAGGGGCTTCTAGAAGGGAAGAAGTGGGCTCACCTGGTGTATGGCATTGAGCAGTGGGGAAAAGAGGTCGGTGTCGTAGGTGGAGCGTCTGCCTTGCAACACGGCCAGCAGCCTTTCCAGGCCCATTCCCGTGTCCACGTGCCGCTGGGGCAGGGGCTGCAGGCTTCCATCTTTCTCTCTGGCCAGGAAGGGTATGCAAGGTGAGGCCCCCCACAGGATTACAGGTATGAAGCAGACGCTCAAGTGGCATAAAGGGATGGGGGAGGGTCCTGGGGGGCTGACAATGGGAGGAACCAGAGGGCAGTATCATCCCCCCACCCCCACCCCCAAAAGCAGACGACGACGGCTTTGGGTCCCGTCCTTTCTCATAAAGAGTGATCTCCACCTTCACCCTCTGCTTGGGCCCTTGCCTGGACCCAGGCCTCCCCTTTCTGGGACACAATTCTTTGCTTTAGAAAGAGACATGTCAAGGCTGGTAGAAAATCTTAAGAGATCATCAAGTTCAACTCCATCATATAAGAGAGCAGAGTCTGGAGAGCAGCAGTGACTAGTTTCAGCTGTTATGGGCAAAGACGAGGATCTGAAAAGTGTTTAGAAATATGCCTGGCACATTGTAAATGCCGTTTAAGTGTTTGTTTTTATAAAAAATGGATGAAAGTGTCCTGACTGCTGCCTTTTTCACTTCCAGTCAGGGAATTCCCTCCTGCTCTCGCACCCCATTACCTGTTGTGCTGCATGAAGACCAGATTCCAAAGCTCCACCAGCTGGGGGGCTCCCACCCCACCAGCCAGGTCATAGTGGATCTCAGTACAGGGCCCACAAGGGCCAGTATCCCCCATCTCCCAGAAGTTCTCCTGTGGTCCAAAGGAGAGCATGCGGCTGGCAGGCACCCTGGGAAGGAAGCCAGACGGGTGGTGGGGAGACAAAGGCAGAACCTGGGACCCCCTCTGCCAGGAGAACCCTTCCATTACGCTCAGCAGGAGGAGGAACAGGGCTGACCCTACAGTATCCCAGGATATGCCGAGACTCTCTGGTAGTCTCTATTTTCCAGTCCTCTTGTGCTCCAGGAGTGGACATAAGTGGGGGTGGACTCACCCTAACTTACGCCAGATGTCCCTGCTCTCCAGGTCCGGGCCCAGCCCAGCCTTGGGGTCACCACCAAAGTAGGAGACCCAGAGCCTGTCCTCAGGGATCCCATAGACCTGAGTCAGCAGTTCCCAGGCCATGCTGCAAGCCTCCTCCTGCAGTGCAAACCCATTGGGAAGAGGAAAATGGGTGAGAAGAAGGCCCCACTGAAGTTCCAATCAAGCCACATGAGTTCAGCCCTCAGCTTAAGACAAAACCATTTCCACTGCCCACGTTGTTTCCAGAACAAGCCATGACTATTTCTAATTCTGAGTTTTTCCTGCATAGAAAGCTTCCTCCCTCTTCTGAATCCTACATTCTTTCAAGCCCCACCTTCTCCATGAAATCCTCTATCCACCCTAGCCTGGGATGATTTTTAACTCCTGCACTTTAGTATTGCTGTCTCACCATTTATTCATACAATAATTATTGACCAGCCATTAGACAGGAGGCATAGTCCTGGCCCTCAAGGAGTTTACAACCCAATCAGGGAAACGAGACACATTCCTATTATAAGTGTTCATCTAGCACTTTGCCTCTGTGTCTGGTCTGAAGCCCTCCCTAAGCAGACTCTAAGAGCGGAGACAGGACTAACCTTGACCCCTTTCTTGGCTGACCACTGACCCTTTCCTAACCCCAGGGCTTCCTGGAGACTCACCTTAAAATATACCCCCCGAAAGGCCCAATTGCCAAGCATCTCAAAGAAGGTGTGATGGGAAAGGTCTCGGCCCACATCCTCCAGGTCGCTGTGGCGTCCTCCAGCCCTCACACATTTCTGGCTGTTCGCCACACGTCGGAAGCCTGCCATCTCGCTTCGTGGATCCACAGTGCCCAGGAAGATTGGCTTGAACTGGAAACAGATGAAGGGCGAGAGAGATATCCCAGACCCTCAGCAGAAGGGAAACGTGGAGGGTGTGGAGAGAAATGGTAGTTCAGAGTGAAGGCTGACCGTGCCCCTGAGAGGCCAGGGGGGCAGATTGGGAGCGTGGGGGCGCCCATCTCTGGTGTGTCTGGGCAGACAAGGGGTAAATAAATCATGAAACAGAGACTCTGCTAGTAAAACAAGCAAGGTAAAAGGAGGAGGAATGTGTTGGTGGCTGGAAATAGAGCAAGTCTAGAGAGGGTAAGTGGTGCTCAAAGTCAAAAGCTTAGAGAACCCAGTCTAGCACGTAGCATGTGCTCAACATCTATTTTAAGGAATGACTTGCCTTTACTTAAAGAACTAATAAATGAAGCCAGACTTCCCCCACGGGACTCCACACCCGCCATTCCTGGACCTAAAACTCAACCTCAACTCAGAAGTTGCCCGGTGGAGCCCTCTCCAAGCCCTAATTTGCGCCCCAATCTCGAAGCCTAACCACACACAGCCCTCTTTCCGCCGAAAGCTAGGAGCTCCGCCCTTCGCTTCTTTTGCCCAATCCCGCAACGCCTTTCTCTCAGGAACAAGTCACAAACTCCGCCCGCATCAGCGTGGCTCAGTCCCTACCTGGTTCATGCCCGCGTTGACGAAAAGCAAGCTGGGGTCGCCGCGGGGCCTCACGGAAGCGGACGGCACCAGGCGGTGGCCATGGCGGTCCCGAAAGAAGCTCAGGAAGGCGTCCCGCACGGCCGCGGCCTGGGTTGGAGGGGCCTCGGATGAGAGCGCCCGACGGCTGGGGCGCCGCCATTGCGGCGTCCTTCGAACGGCCCGCCGAAGCCGCCCGGCTGCAGCTGCCACCGACACCGCCATCTTAACTCGGGGCAATGACTTCACGGGGTCAAAGGGCAGTGCGGGATAGAAGGTAACTTGAGAAGGAGACCAGGCGTTTCCTACAGCGACTCCTGGCTACAGGAGGAGTCAAAGCAGCTTCTGCCTCCGCGTGGAGGTGATTGGGAAGGAGGCGCCTGCCAGAGTCCCTCTAACACAAGCGGCCTGGAACACAGTAGGCCCTTAATTCATTTGGCATTCAACAAATATTCATTGAGAGATAACTGTGTGCCAGGCATTATTTTAGGCGCTTAAGGTCCATTAGTAACAAAACTGACAGGGAATTCCCTGGTGGTCCAGTGGTTAGGATTGTGGAGCTTTCACTGCTGGGGCGGGGTTGGATCCCTGGTGGGGAAACTAAGATCCCGAAAGCCACAGGGCACAGACCAAAAAAAAAAAAAAAAAAGAAAAATTGACAAAAATCCCTGCTCTCCAGAAATATATATTATAGCAGTGATAATTGTGTTTAATTTTTTCATTTACATGTTACTTTTATTTTTCTTTATTTTTTATTGAAGTATAGTTGATTTACAGTGTTGTGTTAATTACTGCTGTACAGCAAAGTGACTCAGTTATACATATGTATACATTCTTTTTCATATTCTTTTCCATTATGGTTTATCACAGGATACTGAATATAGTTCCCTGTGCTATACAGTAGGACCTTGTTGTTTATACAGTTATGTTTATTAATTTTGCAAGGTTACAAATACAGTTGCAGTGAAAAGGTGTGGATTCAACTCTGTGTCGTGTATGTATACGTTTGTGTGTGTGTGTGTGTTTCCAGGCTGAGGGAAAAAGGCAGAGATGGCCAAGGGAGGTGATATCAGCATTCATTCAAGAGTCATTCAACTAATATTTATTGATAACTACTATGTGTCAGACAGTGTGCTGTGTACTTCCTGGTTCTTTTTGCCCTTGGCATTGGAAATGGCCATTTTGTTCTTAGGGAGTGAAGCAGGCCCTTTGGAGCAGGAGTTTAGCGAAGACAGAAGCCAAGCAGCATCTGTTCCATTATTAATTGCTTAATAACATTTGGTCTTTTAATGTGCCTGGGGATTAGAGAGACTCCAGGCCATCAGGGCAGGTCGAAGCTGTTAGATGATTGCTGAAGAGATTTCTCTCCTCTCTCTCTCTCTCTCTCTCTCTCTCTCTCTCTCTCTCTCTCTCTCAGAGCCTCCCAATGCCCTAGGGTTTTGTGTGTTTTGCTTTAGGGTAAGAGAGACACCTGTTCCACCTCCCTTTCTGTCTTACTCTCCATGGTAACAGCTGTGACCATGAGGCCAACACAAGCATTTGTGGGTGGAGCCAGATTCTTCACGGGCTTCTCTTGATACCCTCTGCTCTTGGTGTGGGAAATTAAGCAGGTAGAGAAGAGAATTTGATAAGGTTAAAGCCCAATAGGGGCAGCAGAGCTGAGGTCAGTGTGATCACCTCTAAGGCTTCAGCCATCCAGCTGAGCTCTTTTGGCCACCATTCTTTGTGAGTTATGTTTTTCAGGGACTTTGAAGACAGTTTCCTTGGGAAATGTGTAGTCTTTTTTTGGACTTGAGTTTCTATAGTGATAATGAATTCTCGACTTTGTATTCTGACAGAACCCATGGCATCTATCCTGTGATCCTCTGTTTCTTCCCTTGCCCACGTAGATTAAAGGTGTTGTTTTGAAAGTGTTTTGCCTGTTGGTTTTTCCAGTATTTTTGGAACAGGAACCTAAAGCCAGATGGGGATTTCTGTGAGATTCATGATCTCGAGACAAGACTGTGGAATTCTTCCCCAAATTGAGATGGGAGTGTTTTGCTAGAGAAATCTAGTAATGTCCTCTACCGAGTAATGTCCTCTACCCAGTACGTCACCTTTTTTTCTCCTTCAGATTTTGCCCAGAAAGTCTTTGCATTATAGTAGGAACTCCATGTTTTTAGACTATTGTGGATCTAGAGTGGAGCCATGGATTTTTTCTTTCCAAACAGCTTTAATGAAATATGATTCACATACCATACAATTCACCCACTTAAAGTGCACAATTCAAATGGCTTTTAGTACATTCACAGAGTTGTTATCTAACTTTTAGAATATTGAGATCATTTTCATCACCTCCAAAAGAAACCCCATACCCTTTAGCTGTTAACCCCCAATTCCCGCATCCCTCCCAGCCCTAGGCAATCACTAATTACTTTCTATCTCTAAAGATTTGCCTATTCTGAACATTTCATATAAATTGAATCATACAATATATGGTCCTATGTGACTGGCTCCTTTCACTTAGCATAATGTTTTCAAGGCTTATCCATGTTGTAGTACGTACCATGGATTTTTAGAAATGGGTATTTTGGGTTGTTTTCTGTTTGAAGAACGTTTTTCCCCCCCATCTTGTTATTTTGTCCTTGCCATTAAAAATGATTTTTTTTTTTGGAATGTGGTGTCCTCTGGTGAGTCAGTCTCTTCTTTTTGATATTCCCCAGTGAAGCAAAGTGGTTCTTCTAGGATTGGGATGTGCTTATTCTGATTTGCCACTGTCATCTGATGAGGAAGTTAAATTTAAGGTCTGCAGTTTCCCAAGATGGATGAATATGGAGACAACTCACCAGAGTGGGAAGTTACTGACCTCAGAACTTCTCTTAGGAGTTCTCGTATGTCTTAATAATAATAGAAATTTCGTTTGGGGGTTTAAAATGGAAATGGCGTCTGTCTCCTGGGAGCTGTTCAGCAAGGTTTGGGTACTGCCTTCCCTGGGCTGGAATTGCCCTTATGTTGCTGTCTGACTTACTTATCTTGGCAAGCCCAAGGAGCCCATTCTTTGAGCCTTCTCTTTCCACATTATTCATAAGAAGTAATGCCTTTACACTGGGAATGGAAATTGGCCTTCCTGATTTCCCCATTGACTTTGAGAGCAGGAACCTGAGGTCAGTGATGCATTCCGTCCTGGTCGGATGGTCAGAGGAGACACGAGGGGATTTTCACCCTTGCTAAGCACAAGGAACTCGGCTGTGGGAACTTCTGCTTGTAAATCATAAAGGCTGTTTTTTAGGGTCTAGGTTAAAAGTTCAACCTACAAGAGGTGTTCCTATTTTCATGTATTTATTATTAACCTTTTTTTTTGCGGTACGCGGGCCTCTCACTGTTGTGGCCTCTCCTGTTGCGGAGCACAGGCTCCGGACACGCAGGCTCAGCGGCCGTGGCTCACGGGCCCAGCCGCTCTGCGGCATGTGGGATCTTCCCGAACAGGGCCACAAACCTGCGTCCCCTGCATCGGCAGGCAGACTCTCAACCACTGTGCCACCAGGGAAACCCCTATTATTAATTTTTTAATAAATTTATTTTTGGCTACTTTGGGCCTTCATTGCTGTGTGTGGGCTTCTCCCTAGTTGTGGGGAGCGGGGGGTACTCTTTGTTGTGGTGCACGGGCTCTAGGCGCGCAGGTTTCGGTAGTTGTGGCACACGGGCTCAGTAGTTGTGGCACATGGGCTTAGTTGCCCCACGGCGTGTGGGATCTTCCCAGACCAGGGATTGGCTTCAGGGATGTCCCCTGAATTGGCAGGCAGGTTCTTAACCACTGTGCCACCAGGGAAGCCCCCGACATATTTATTTATGGCTTTGCCTTAAATAAAGCAACGCTTTATTGTGAAAGCAACGCTTGTCAAACGTTAATATGCATAGGAATCTCCCGGGATCTTGTTAAAAATGCAGACACTGATTCAGTAGGTCTGGGGTGAGGTTGAAATTCTGTATTTCTACCAGGCTCCATGGTGGTGCTGTTGCTGCCTCTCCTCTACCAGGCCAAGGGTGTGGTAGAGGACTTGTGGGAAGAGTGTGGACACAGACTTTGGCTTGGGACCAGGCCCTTGGGCTTGGGTGCTCCAGCGATCTCCTCTTTCTCCCGGAGAGGGTGGGTGGAGCCGGGAGCTCCTTGGGCGCATGCGTGCTCGCTCCCCTCCTCCCCACCCGGAGTCTAGGGAGGGTGGAGGTTGCGTCGGCCTGTTGCTAAGAGACGCGAAGGCGGTAAGGACCAGCGGCGGGGGAGGGTAGCGGCGCCCGGCGCTCTGGGGAACCCAGCAAGAGCTGTGAGAGCAGATGGCGGGGTGGAAGGGTCGGAGCCTCCTGGGATCGGAAATTCAAGGATTAGTGGACCTTCGAGGGTCGCAATGCTCGGGTTTGTCCTTATGCATTTTTAAATGGTTACATTTAAATGGTTATATAAGTACCTACATAATATCCTTGATTTTGCTGCTTGGCCTGCAAAATCTAAAATACTGTCTGGCCCTTTGAAAAAAGTTTGCCAACCCCAGACATTTCTTACCCCAGACTTGGAATCAGCCATTTCCAAAAATCCTGGTTACTTTTAGCGGGAAACCACAGTTCAGAACTACAAACTGGGTGCTGGGGATGCTCATTGCTACTGGTTTAATCATTGTTTCTAGGTTTTTATAGAGGACACAGACAGGGAGAATATATATTTACAGATAAAATGTTCCATTAGAGGGTTTTAAGTAAGGGAGCAACATGATCTGATTCACGCTTTTGAAAGATCTTTCCCCTGGGAGAGAATGAACTATGGGGACAAGAGGGGAAGCAGGAATGCATGTTAGGATGTTGTTTTCCAAGAAAGAAGTGATAGGACTGCAGCAGTGGAGACAAGAAGTGGTTGGATTCAGGCTATATGTGGAGATAGAGCTACCATTTATATATATATATATATATATACATACATACATACACACATACATGCATATATATATGTATTTAGCTGATGGATAGGATGCAGGGAAAGAGAAAAGACCAATTTCTAAGTTCTGACCTGAAACTAGGTAGGTGGTGTTTCCATTCACTGACCTCAGAAAGCCTGGGGAAGCAGGTCCGTGGAAGGGAAATGAAGAGTTTGTTTTGGACACATTAAGTTTAGACATCCAAGTGGAGATGTCACTCAATGTTGGATATAAAAGTCAGGAGTGCAGAAGCAAGATCAGGGTTATAGCTATAGATTTGGGAGTCACTGGTACATTGGTGGTCCTGGATGAGAGCACCTAGTGGAAGAGCAGGATGGAGGAGAAGAGAGGAGAGTCATGTCCTGGCCTGTATTCTGGGGAGCTGGAAGAGGAGACCCCTGCAGGGAAGCCTGAAAAAGCCATGGGGGTCAGGAGGAAAACTGGAAGAGAAGATGATGTTCAGGTAGGAGGGAGTAGCTGTATCAAGTGCTGCTGAGGGCTGAACAAGATAAGAGCAGAGACCTAATGAATGGATTGGGCAAAGTGGGAGAAGTTTCAGTGGGATGGTTGGATGGAAAGCCCAACTGGAGTGAGAAGCGGGGGTGAGAAGGTGGAGACAGGAAATAGAAACAACTTTGGAGGGATTTTGCAGAAAAAGAGAAGCAGAAAAAAAAAAGTAGAGTCTGGAAGGAGCTGTGGGCTCTAGGGAGCATGTTTACTTTTTTAGGCTGTGCCGGGTCTTAGTTGCAGCATGCAAGCTTCTTAGTTGCGGCATGAGGACTTCTTAGTTGCGGCATGCGGGCTCTTAGCTGTGAACTCTTAGTTGCAGCATGCATGTGAGATCTAGTTTCCCGACGAGGGAACGAACCCGGGCCCCCTGCATTGGCAGCACAGAGTCTTACCCACTGGACCACCAGGGAAGTCCCCAGCATATTTATTTTTAAGAACTGCAACATTAAGTCTTGTTTGTATGCAGGTGGGTATGATCCAGTACGGAGAAGAAACTGACAAAGCAAGAGAATGAGAGGATCATTTCAGTAGCCAAGTTTTTAAGTACTTGAAGGGATTGAAAAATTCAGTACAAAGTGGAGGGATAGTCTGCAGCCCCAAGCAAGGACACTCCTTCCATTACAATAAGAGGAGGAGATCTGGATACAAATGCAATAGGTCAGTGGATCTAGGGCTGGGAAGGCAAGGGAGGACTCACCTTCAAGCATCTGTTTCCTTAATGAATATGCAGTGAGGTGAAGAGGTGAAGTTGCCGTCTTGAAAGAGAGAAGATTTACTAGGGAAGTGCGGTCGGATTAGCTGGTAGCATTGGCTGCTCATTTAAGATTTGAGGTTTCGATTTACACTGAGACTGATCAGCACAATGGGATTTTCTCCATCCATGCTTAGCTGCTCAGGTGCAAGCACAGAGCAGATGGATTATTGGGTGTAATTAGGGCTGCAGTTCTGCCATCGGAGTGTGATGGAGGGAGGGGGGCAGGCATGAGTAAGGGTGTTTGCAGGGAAATGTTTGAAGTCCTGAACCTTGGCCCATATTTGAGTGCTAAACACTATCCCTACAGGCCCTCATCTCATCTAACAGCCTTAGTTAGTATCATGGCGCAAATCTTAAAACTCAAACCTTAAACAAAAGCATAATGAAAAATATATGTATGTATATATGGCTCCTCCCACCCTCCCTCCTTTGGAAGCTTTGTTGTTTAAGGTGGAGAAAGAGATAAGAGAGTGTTAGCCTGTAACATTTTAAAATTATGTTAAAGAGATAGTCACGATAGAGGCCAGAAGACATTGGAAAGTCATCTTCAAAGTGCTGAAAGAAAAAAACTATCAACCCAGAATGCCATATGCAGCATAAATATCTTTTTATTTTCCTGTTGTGTTTACTTTTTAAAAAAATTTATTTTATTTTTGACTGTGTTGGGTCTTTGTTGCTGCGCGCGGGCTTTCTCTAGTTGCAGCGAGCGGGGGCTACTCTTCATTGTGATGTGCAGGCATCTCATGGCAGTGGCTTCTCTTGTTGTGGAGCACGGGCTCTAGGCACGCAGGCTTCAGTAGTTATGGCTCACGGGCTGTAGAGCACAGGCTCAGTAGTTGTGGTACACGGGTTTAGTTGCTCTGCGGCATGTGGGATCTTCCCGGACCAGGGCTCGAACCTGTGTCCCCTGCATTGGCAGATGGATTATTAACCACTGCGCCACCAGGGAGGCCCTTTTGTTTTTGTTTTTTGGGTTTTTTTTTGATGGAACAATGCTTTACTTCAGATGAATATCTTTTAAGGCTAAAGACAAAAATGAGAGTGTGGGAATTCCCTGGATGTCCAGTTGTTAGGACTTGACGATTTCACTGCTGGGCTTGGGTTTGATCCTTGGTCGGAGAACTAAGATCCTGCAAGCTGTGCGTCGGGGCCAAAAAAAAATCAAACCAAACAAAAACAAAAACAAAAAACTAAGAGAGTTTATTGTCAGCCAACTGCACCACAAGGAAATTCTTCAGGCTGAAGGGCAGTACTACCAGACAGAAAGTCGAGTCTTTAGGTGAATGGAGAACACTGGGGATGGTGACTGTGAATAAATATAAAAGGCTATCTTTTTCCCTCAGTTTATTTAAAACACATTTAACTGTTTAAAGCAAAGGAATTTTGCAATTGTATAGTTTTTTTTAATTGCTCCTGTCCTTTATGTTATGTAATATATATGACTAAGAATTATACAGTTGCAAAGTTCTTATAATTTACATGAGGTGGTATAATGTTTACTCAACCACTGCGCCACCAGGGAAGCCCCAAATTGAACATTTTAAAACAGTTAATTTTGTTATGTAAATTTTACCTCAAAATAAAAGAGGACAAAGTATAGTTAAAAAGCCAATAGAGAAGTTAAAATGGAAAAAGAAGATAGGAAAGGAGGAATAGAGGAACAAATAGAGGAATAGAGACAGAGAAAACAAATAGAATGGTAGACCTAAATCCAACCTTATCAAGCATTATATCATCAGGACTTCTCTGGTGGCACAGTGGTTAAGACTCCGCACTCCCAATGCAGGGGGCCCAGTTTTGATCCCTGGTCAGGGAATTAGATCCCACATGCGTGCTGCAACTTAGTGTTCGCATGCCACAACTAACGAGCCTGCCTGCCACAACTAAGACCCAGTGCAACCAAAAAAAATCACATCATCCCATGACCTAGCAATTCCTCTTCTAGATATTTAACCAAAAGAAATGAAAACATGCATTTTCAAAAAGACTTGTACATGGATGTTCATAACAACTTTACTTGGATTAGCCAAGAACTTGAAACCGTCCAGGTGTCCATCAACAGGAGAATTGTGGTATGGTTACGTGATGAAGTACAACTTAGCACAGTAAAAGAACAGACTACTGATATATGCAACATGGATAAATCTCAAAAACATGCTGAATGAAAGAAGCCTTCCACAGGGCTTCCCTGGTGGCGCGGTGGTTAAGAATCCGCCTGCTTGGGCTTCCCTGGTGGCGCAGTGGTTGAGAGTCTGCCTGCCGATGCAGGGGACATGGGTTCGTGCCCTGGTCCGGGAAGATCCCACATGCCGCGGAGCGGCTGGGCCCGTGAGCCATGGCCACTGAGCCTGTGCGTCCGGCGCCTGTGCTTCGCAGCGGGAGAGGCCACAACAGTGAGAGGCGCGCATACCGCAAAAAATAAATAAATAAATAAATAAAAAAGAATCCGCCTGCTAAGGCAGGGGACACGGGTTTGAGCCCTGGTCCGGGAAGATCCCACATGCTGCGGAGCAACTAAGCCCGTGCGCCATAACTCCTGAGCCTGTGCTCTAGAGCCCATGAGCCACAAGTACTGAGCCCTCGTGCCACAACTACTGAAGCCTGCGTGCCTAGAGCCCATGCTCCGCAACAAGAGAAGCCACCGCAATGAGAAGCCCGTGCACCACAACGAAGAGTAGCCCCTGCTCGCTGCAACTAGAGAAAGCCCGCGTGCAGCGATGAAGACCCAAAGCAGCCAAAAAGAAATAAAATAAATAAAAATAAAATAAATTAGATCAAGATATTTAAAAAAGAGAAAAAAAAGACGACTTCCACAGAATACATACTTCATGATTCCATTTCTACAAAGTTTTAGAACAGGGAAAATAATTTTTTAACCTGATTTTTTTTTTTTGTTTTGGTGGTGCTATGAGGCTTGTGGGATCTTAGTTCCCTGACCAGGGATGGAACCCGGCCCCTGGCAGTGAACGCCCAAGTCCTGACCACTGGGCTGCCAGGGAATTTCCTAATCTGATTTTTTTAATCTGATTTTTAAAAAAGTGGTTGCCTCTGAGGGTAGAGCAGACACAGACTTAGGAAGGACTTGAGGGAACTTTCTGGCATGATGGAAATGTTCTTTCCTCATAGGAGTTGGGTTATGCTATTGTATGCATTTGTCAAAATTCATGTCAAAACATTTCCCAGTATGTAATTTTTCCAGTTTTTTAAAATGTGGTTAAAAAACACATAAAAATTACCATCTTAACCATTTTTACATGTATGGTTCAGTGGTATTAAGTACATTCATGTTGTGCAACCGTCACCACCATCCATATTCAAAACTCCTCCTCTTACAAAACTGAAACTCTGTACCTGTTAAACAATAATTCCCTGTTCCCCCATTTTCTCCAGCCCCTGGCAACCACCATTCTATTTTCCATCTCTATGATTTGGGCTACTCTAAGTAGCACATATAAGTAGAATCATACAGTATTTGTCTTTTTGTGATTGGTTGATTTCACTTAGCATAATGTCCTCAAGATTCATCCACACTGTAGCATAATGTCCTCAAGTTTCACCCACGTTGTAGCATATGTCAGAATTTCCTTCCTTTTAAGGGCTGAGTAATACTACGTTGTACGTATAGACCACATTTTGCTTCTCCATTCATCTGTTGATGGATGCTTGGGTTGCTTCCACATTTTAATTATTGTGAATAATGCTGCTATGAACATGGGCATACCAATATCTCTTTGTGACCCTGTTTTCACTTCTTTTGGGTATATACCCAGAAGTGGAATTGCTGGATCATAAGGTAGTTCTATTTTTAATTTTTTGAGACATGACCATACTGTTCTCCACAGTATGGCTGTACCATTTTACATTCCCACCAAGGGTCCCCATATCCTTGTCAATACTTGTTATTTTCTGTTTTTCTGATAGTAGCCATCCTAGTGGGTGTGAGGTGTTATTATAGTATTTTTTTTTTTAACATGGAGCATTTCACAGAATTTGCATGTTGTCCTTGTGCAGTGGCTGTGCTAATTTTCTCTGTTTCATCCCAGTTTTAGTATATGTGCTGCCAAAGATATATTTTGCAAACAACAACAACAACTAAACATGCAAGAAGAGTTGAACTATTTTTGTTAACAAGAGTAAGGGTGGAAAATGCTAGGAAAAAAAACCAAACCCTAAACAAATAGAGTCTAGTTGATGATATGCATACTGAAATATTTAGGAGTGAAATGTCCTGATATTTGTACCTTACTTTGAAATGCACCCAAAATTGGATGGATTGGATTGATGGATGGGATAGATGTGTGATAAGGTGATAAGGCAAATATAGGAAAATGTTAACAATTGTAGAATCTAAGTGGTGTGTATATGAGTGCTTACTGTAAAATTCTTTCAACTTTTCTTTATGTTTGAAATTTTTGTAATAAATCTTTTTTGGGGGATGAAATTTTCTTTGTCTTGGAGAAGTTTTGCTCTGAAGGACTGAGATTCCTTTAGTGAATGTGGGACGCGAAGGGCTGAAAGGACCCCCTTCAGTAACGCCGAGCCCTCAAGGGGAAACTGTGTAGAACCAACTGGCCTGGAATTCGGACCCTTGAGGTATATATGTGTTTTGGGGTGGGAGGGGGAGAGAGTAAAAGGATCAAGGGGACCAGGTATGAAGAGTGGGAAAGAGGGAAGGCAATTAGAATCCACCTTTGAATTTCCATATGGACAAGGAGATTACAAATATTACTGGTTTTCCTATTGTTTTAGGCACTTAAAGCTATAGAGTCAAGATAGCATTGTGAGCTAGCGGAAGTCCGCTGGCCGATTGGGCAGGATTTCCAAATGACATGATAGCACCAGGGCTTACAGTTTGGTTCTCAGGATTGCAAATCCAGAAACTAAAATATCTGGGTAGTTCCCTGGTGGCCTAGTGGTTAGGATTCCAGGCTTTCACTGTGGAGGCCCGGGTTCAATCCCTGGTTGGGGAACTGAGATTCTGCAAGGCATGTGGCACGGCCAAAAAAAAAAAACAACAACTGAGTGTGCCCGGATCATGCTGGCCCACTTCACAGGCGATTACTACACAAGCCAGAACGAAGAGACATGGAACTGCCAAGTGAATCAGACACTTGAGGCAGATGGCCATTGCATTCTGTCTCCCGTGGGAATGAGAACAAATGTCTTAGAAGCGTCCTTGGTGAGCAGAACAAGGTAGCAAGGGGAGTGAGTAGGATGATGGCTTAGTGGCTGACATCACTGACCTCGGGTGGCTGGATGCATGCCTGCAAATCCAACTGGAATGTTCACCTGGGCCAAACTTAGCATATACTATCCCCTGGACAGGGCTGGAGACACTCTCTTGCATTCTTTTTTCATTAGTTTTTTTTTTTTTTTAAATGTGGACCATATTTAAAGTCTTTATTGAATTTGTTACAATACTGCATCTTTTTTATGTTTTTGGTTTTTTGGCTGCGAGGCATGTGGGATCTTAGCTCCCTGACCAGAGGTCAAACCCACACTCCCTGCATTGGAAGGTGAAGTCTTAACCACTGGACCACCAGGGAGGTCCCAACTCTTGCGTTCTTGACCCTTGGTCTTCTCCTTTCTAGACCTTATGCTTCTAGACGCCATGCATCTTCTATTAACAGATCTTTTCTTCATATGACACAATGGATTAGGTTGTGACATCTCAAGTCAATTATCCCATGACTATTTTCCATGACTTTTTAAAAAATTTATATTTATTTATTTTTGGCTGCGTTGGGTCTTTGTTGCTGCGTGCAGGCTTTCTCTAGTTGCAGCGAGCTGGGACTACTCTTCGTTGCGGTGCGCAGGCTTCTCATTGTGATGGCTTTTCTTGTTGTGGAGCACAGGCTCTAGGCATGCGGGCTTCAGTAGTTGTGGCGCACAGGCTTAGTTGCTCCATGGCATGTGGGATCTTCCCGGACCAGGGCTCGAACCCATGTCCCCTGCATTGGCAGGCAGATTCTTAACCACTGCGCCACCAGGGAAGTCCTTCCATGACTTCTTAACCACACCTTTGCATGCCACCTGTAGCAATAGTCAGAGGTACATAAAATAACCTGTGGTTGCGGGGCAGGAGGTGCTAAGAAAGTAGAAAAGGTGATGGTAGAGATAAATAACCTGTTAAGTACCCCAGACTATTTAAGTCAGACCCTGTTCAGGGTTTCTGATCTCTATGGGTTCTGTTTGGATTTTAATCCTATGAGTTTTTCATGCCTCTCACTTACCCTTCCCAGCTGATACATGGAACCTTTTTTTTTTTTAAAGACTGATTCCTCCTCCTTCCCCTTCATTTTATTTTTTAATTTTTAAAATAAATTTATTTATTGATTTGGCTGCATTGGGTCTTTGTTGCTGCGCGCAGGCTTTTCTCTAGTTGCGTCAAGTGAGGGCTGCTTTATTGCGGTGCGCATGCTTCTCATTGCGGTGGCTTCTCTTGTTGCAGGCACATGGGCTTCAGGAGTTGTGGCATGTGGGCTCAACAGTTGTGACTCACGGGCTCTAGAGCGCAGGCTCAGTAGTTGTGGTGCACGGGCTTAGTTGCTCTGCGGCATGTGAGATCTTCCCGGACCAGGGCTCGAATCTGTGTCTCCTGCATTGGCAGGCGGATTCTTAACCACTGCGCCACCAGGGAAGTCCTGGAACCATTTTTGATACCTTGGAGAGTGGCATTTTTCTCTGCACTCTGTTCCTACAAATGCATTTTTGGTTTCAGCTAAAGCAAGACTCTACTTACCACTAATGTTGAATCTGATGGGATCTTCTCTCATCATCTCAGCTGCAGCCCCTAGCAGAGCATTCTTTACCTGATTGGCAGATAGAAAAGTGTACAACATCACTACCTTGGCTAACCGAGGTATTGTAGGTGTTTGTCAAAACTCATGTCAAAACATTTCATGGTGAACTGAAACAGACTCACAGACGTAGAAAAGAGACTTGTGGTTGCCAAGGGGGAGAGGAGTGGGGGAGGGATAGATTGGGAGTTTGGGATTAGCAGATGCAAACTAGTATACGTAGAATGGATAAACAACAAGGTCCTATTGTATAGCACAGGGAACTATATTCAGTATCCTGTAATAAACCATAATGGAAAAGAATATGAAAAAGTGTATATATATGTATAATTGAATCACCTTGCTGTATAGCAGAAATTAACACATTGTAAATCAACTATACTTCAATTAAAAACATTTTATGGTGTATAATTTTAAAAAAACTAAAGCAATATTGAATCTAGTTGATGGTACGCATGCTGAACTGTTTAGGGCTAAAGCGTTCTGATATTTGCAACTGGCTGTGAAATGCATCAGAAATAGGATGAATTTAGAGGTACTCATTTTAGACAGTGGGAGAAGGACTCAAAACTTGCAGGCCATGTATAACAGAGCACTGTCATTTAGATACTGATTTTTTTTTAAAGTAGTATTTATTACACATTTTTCTAATTTCAGAAGAAGAGCATGTGTATTGTAAAAAAGCTGAAGATTAAGTAGTTTCATTTAAGCGTGGTTGTGAGTGATGGGGTTGTGTCATGGGCCTGAGATGATTTGGTGCTGTGAGGGGAGGGAAGGGCAGGTAAGACATATGGAGAGTGTGTTAAGGAGCCCAGCCCTGTGGCTCGGCAGTGCACTTGACTAGCCAACAGTGCTCACTGGGGGAAGTGTCTGGGTAGCTTTCCCAGGGGCTGCACAATTAAGAATCCATTCTCAAGCCAGTCATCTGTTGATGGGCACTTGGGTTGCTTCCATGTCTTGGCTATTGTAAATACTGCTGCTATGAACATTGGGGTGCATGTATCTTTTTGAATTAGAGTTTTTGTCTTTTAGAAGATGTGGTATGTAGACAATGGAATATTACTCAGCCATAAAAAAGAATGAAACATTGCCATTTGCAGCAACATGGGTGGACCTAGAGAATATACTTGATGAAGTAAGTCAGATAGAGAAAGACAAGTGTTATATGATACCACTTATATGTGGAATCCAAAAAATAATACAAATTAGTCTATATACAAAACAGAAACAGATTCACAGATATAGAAAACAAACTTATGGTTACCAAAGGGGAAAGGGGGGGAGGGATAAATTAGGAGTATGGGATTAACAAACTTATACCTAAAATACCTAAAAGCAACAAGGATTTACTGTATAGCACAGGGAACTCTATTCAATATCTTATAATAATCTATAATGGAAAATAATCTGAAAAAATATATGTATAACTGAAGCACTTTGCTGTATACCTGAAACTAACACAATATTGTAAGTCAATTATACTTAAATTAAAAAGAGAAAGAATCCATTCTCCTATCAGAGTTGACCAAGGGCAGTGGTTCCTGTGGAGTGTTTTCTCCTTCCTTGAGAGAGTCTGGACTAAAGAAATTCTGTATGTAATGCTATGAAAACATCTCCAAAAGTGAAAAGAATAGTGTGATTGTATGCTACTACTGTGTACAAAGGATGGAAAAAAACCACACATCCATATTTGCTTGTAGTGCTCTGGAAGGGATATACGTAAGGAAGAACAGTGGTTTCTGCCAGGAGTGGATGGAGGTGGGGTCTGTCCCAACCAGGGATGCAGTGGGAGGGAGGCTTTCCTTGTATACTTTTTTAGAGTTTTTGATTTTGCAAGCTATATAAATGCATTTCCTATTGAAAAATGAGTAAATAAAATGTAAAAAGAGAGGATATAGGATAACATGAGACAATGCTCTCCAGTGCCTTGGAACACATCAAAATGGGAAATGTTAAGGCTTTGGCATTCCCTGATTAATCAGAATTTCAGTTATAAAGACCAGCACTACACTGTGAGAATCAGGGACTCTGTGTCTTACTAAGTATTGTGCACATGGCTCTGCCATCAAGGTGCATTATTTTGATATTGGTTTTACTTCTCTTTGCTTTTTTATTTATTTTTATTTTTTTATTTTGGCCACGCCGCATGGCTTGCAGCATCTCAGTTCCCCGACCAGGGATTGAACAGAGGCCTTGGCAGTGAAAGCACTGAGTCCTAGACACTAGATCACCAGGAAACTCCCCTCTTTGCTTTGTTTTGTATTTTGTGCGTGTATTCTACAGGTAAGTTTGTCATCACCCCCTTACCCTTTCGCAAAGGTATATGGGCAGACCCCTGCCTATATGTGCGATTTGGAGATGCAGAAGTGTGTTGGCTTCTAGAACACATGCTGCAAAGGCCGGCATCCTGTGATGGCTGTGCCGCCTGGGAATCAAATCAGCTTACTCGTGAGAGCATCCGAATTCCCTGCGGCTTCCTTCTTTCTTGTCGTTTGGGCTTTTAGGGATGGAGATAGTCACTCTGGCTTTTGTCTAGAGACATATGAGAAGCCCTTTCCGCAATAAGTATTTAATAAATTAACACAGATTTCCATTATCCCTTCCTGAAATGGGGCCACAGTCTGTCTGTAAGGATGTCTGGAGAGTGGAGAAGTAAACACAGAATTAGGAATCCCAACATTAATGCAATTTGCACTTGCTATCAGCTTACTGCCCTCGTCTTTGAGATGCCATTAAAAATGCATGCAGGATGTGAGTGAGATAAAACATATCAAAATTCAAGCTGATTCCAATTCACACTGACACTCCATTTCTCTGGTCCTCTGGCTTCCAGCGGCCTTAGCCATCTGGGACACAGGCCGGAGCCTGGGAGTGAGGGGAGAGAGCCTCTGAGCAGCGAAGGTGATGCCATAAAGCTCAAAAGGCTCAATTCAAAGGAGGGTCTTTGCCACACTCACTTGGTCTGTGGAATCAGTAACTTATTTTATATTAATAATGATAGCTCTCCCTTACTGGGCATTTACTGTATGCCAGGTAACATGCTTTCTGTGTAGTAACTTATTTAATCCTCATAACAACCCAGCGAAATAAGTAACTATTAGTATTCCCATTTTACAGATGAAGAAACTGAGAGAGGTTAAGTGACTTGGTTAAGGTCACACAGACAGTGAGTGGTAGAGCAGGAATTTGAACCCACGCAACCAGGCTCCAGGGCCTAGCTTATTAACCACCTCTACTCACCTCCCATCTGAGTGTGTGTGTGTGTGTGTGTGTGTGTGTGTGTGTGTGTGTGTGTGTGTGTTTAGCACATATAATTCTACAAAGCTCTGATATTTGGATTTGGTTTTCTAATTCTCTGCAGACTAGGGAGTGGGGCCACTAGAAGCAAACACATGCATAACCTCAGGAGGCAGACTCGTGGGCTGGTGGTGACTGAGGAACAGAGAACCAGTAACCTCAAGCGGTCTGGTCCTTACTAGCAGTCAGTCCTGCACATTTCAGCTGTCCTTGCAGGAACCACCAGACACAGTAGAGTAGCATGATTCAATTTATAAAGATGACTGTGGCAGACACTCTAAGCTGTCCCTGCTATTCAATTTCCCCTTCTCTGTCTTAGTAATAGAACCCTCAGCTTTTCCATGGACCATGCTGCTGGGTCTTATACTGCTAGGTGTGGCCGTGTAGCCCTTGGGCCAGGAGCAGAAGTGAGATGTACCAGGTCATAGAAGCTCTGCCCTTCTGCCTTTCCTCTCCATGGGCTGGGATGTGGTCTCAGGGGACAGGGAAACACCCAGGGATTATAGCAAGAGATGTAAAGAGCTTGGGTCTCCAACTCTGTGGAGTCACCACGGGTACCCTGGACTGTTCATTGCTGCATTGTTACATGCGAGAGAAACTAGCTCTCTTGTTGAAGCTGTCTTAAATCTCTCTTAGAGCAGCCAAACTCACAAGCCGATGGATACACCCAGGGCATCAAGGAAAGGTTACGTTAACGTTTGCTGTATTTTGTTAACAAATCAAGGAAATATTCAAAGCATTTTAGAAAGTGTTACGATAACAAGTTTTGAGGCCTAGTGGGAGCAACTTTAATTATTTGGAAACATCCCCAGAAACTTTCGAAATGCTGGCAAAAAAAGAGCATACTCGACTTGGTTGATGTGATAAGGAGAATATGTAAATTCAGTTCAGTTCCACAGATATTTATAGAACAGCTACTTCATGCCAGGCAAGGCCAATAGAGTCCTTGTCTTCAGGGAGCTGACAGTCAGGGTTGGGGGTTGGGGGGTGCAGGAACACAGACAGATGAGCACATGGATATAAAAAGTGATCAACGCTGGTGGGCACACACCCCGTCCCGAGTTGGGACATCAAGGAAGACTCTTCATTCGGAAGCGGAAGCGTTGCTGGCCGCTGTTCCACCTCTTGGCAGGGTTAGGTTTTCCTTAAAGAGACAAGTACTTGTGTTTTATGGAAGTTAGGGCTGCAAAGCTCATCCAGAGGCCTTGAGAAATGTGACCCATGAGACTGACACCTTGAGTTTCCCCCTTTCTTCTTTCCTTCTTCTTCCAAGCTCCCCTCATCCATGGGACAGATTCCAGCAAACTTTTTAATTCTACTTTATTATTATTTATTAAAGTATAGTTGATTTACAGTGTTTCAGGTGTGCAACAGAGTGATTCAGTTATATATGTACATATATCTATCCTTTTTCAGATTCTTTTCCATTATAGGTTATCACAAGATATTGAATATAGTTCCCTGTGCTATACGGTAGGTCCTTGTTTATTTTATATATAGTAGTGTGTATCTGTTAATCCCAAATTCCTAATTTATCCCTCCCAGATTCTAGCAACTTTAGGGTGTTATGGTGCCCTCTTGGGATGTGGGTTAAAAGATACTCCCAAGGATATACCGTCCAGGAATCAGAAGGGTCTTCAGCTGAGTATCTTTTCTTTCATCTTTAAATAGTGGTAAAAGTGGAAGGAGCAGCCAGGAGCCTGAGGAATTAAAACAGTGTCCACAGAAGCATGGTCAGCGCTCGTTCTCTCTTTCTCTCTCTCTCTCTCTCTCTCTCTCCTTCTTGTCCTCAATGACAGGCTGATAGGCTGATAGACGATGGACCAATTATCTCAGTCTGGCTGTCAGTTCTGTGGGTGATGATATTACCCCTCCCCGAGCAGGGGACTTTGGGGATGATAAATTAAAGGTATTAGAAGGCACTTGGCAGACTGAAAGTCAGTAATTAATGACTTCAGAGCAGTCTTGCAGAAATATTGATGCCTGAGAGACACTTGATGTTTTCTTTTCCCCAGACAGTATTAACTCCGGAAAATAGTCCAGATTATGATAGTTAGGGCAGAGGGGTGAGTTGCAGAACACAGAGGAGAAGCAAGGAAACTTGGAGTAGGGCAGTCATGAGAACTGTCCTTCCCTGAATGGTGGTTCAAGGCTGGCTTCCTTGGAGTCTCACTCCAAACTTTTTGCTGACCTTTCCAGTCCCCAAAGTTAAGACCTGGGCCTGATTTTAGCTGAGCCGTAAGTCAAAGCCAAAATCCAGCAGTTTACGCTCATGAACTTAAAAAAAATTGCCTATAATTTTATTTTAAGGAAAATTGTTTTCTTTCACACACACACGTACATACACATACATAGACATGTATAAATGTATATACACACATCTGTAGACACACATATATATGTCAATATTTTAATTTAACTTTTAACAAAGATTGATCACATTTGTTTTTCATGCAAAACTTTGTGACCAGATTTTTTAGGGAATTCCCTCCCTGGCAGACCAGTGGTTAGGACTCAGCACTTTCACTGCCAAGGGCCTGGATTTGATCCCTGATCGGGGAACAAGGATCCCGCAAGCCAAGTGGTGTGGCCAAACCGTCCCCCGCAAAAAACAAACAAAACCAGATTTTTAAAAAAGCTACTAAAAATGGAATAAATAAAATACCTAAGCAAAAAGCCCTGAATTTTGCTGAAATGGAATTTCAATTATAAATGAGAAGGCTTTGATTTATCCTGGATGAGTTAATATTGTCCTCTTTGATATAATAGATAAATCTATGGAGCGGTAACTGTTTGGCATGCTGCACTACGTACTTGAATTTCAATCTAATTTCTCCCAGAAAAAAAAAAAAAGTATAAAATTGCTTCCTGATGTTCTTAGGAGAGAGAATGAAATCCATTGCATAGCCTTAGCAAGCCCTGTGTCCTGAGCCCTGCCTCTCTCTTCTTCATTCTCCGTTGTTTTACCTGATTTCATTGTCTTCACTGCGCTTATTTCTCTCTCTCCTTCTCGTATTTCTCTCTCTCCTTCTCGTATTTCTCTGCTGTTTAAAAAAGTCATTGAAGGGAGTTCCCTGGTGGTCCGGCGGTTAGGACTTGGCGTTTTCACTGCCGTGGTCAGGGAACTAAGATCCCACAAGCCAGGCGGTGCGGCCAAAATTTAAAAACAAACAAACCAACAAAAAAAAATATGTATTATATATAATATATATACACATATACACACACACACACAAACACATGTATACATATATATAAAAGTCATTGATGATATAGACCATAAACTAGTGGTTAGCAGTGGGGAGGTGGGGGGGGCAATATAGGGGTGGGGCAGTGGAAGGTACAAACTATTGGGTATAAGATAGGCTCAAGGATGCACTGTGCAACACAGAGAATATAGCCAATATTTTGTAGTAACTATAAAGTAATCTTTAAAAATTGTGTAAAAAATTAAAAAAAATTTAAAAGTCACTGAAGTATAACATAGGTGCAGAAAGGTGCACTTAGGTGAACTGCTAGATGGATTTTCCGGTGGTTGTGGACTTTAAAAACATTTATTTTTATTGTAAAATATACATTACGTAACATCTACCATTTTAACCATTCTCAAGTACAGTTACATTGTTGTGCAACCATCACCACCATCTGTCTGCAGAACTTTTTCACCATCCCATGCTGAAACTCTATACCCATTAAAGAACAGCACCCCATCCCCCGACCCCCAGCCCCCGTTACCACCATTCTACTTTCTTTCTCTATAAATTTGACCACTCCAGGGACTTCCTATATGTCGGTGGACTTTCAATATGAAGTGGACTGGCTATGGCCTTGAGACCAGACACCATCTGTCTCCCATTTCTTTTCATTTGGTGTAAGTTTATTAATGTCCACCTGTGTGATGACAGTCCCCAGCCAGCAATGGTGCCTCGAAGACTGTTCTCATGGATTTTTCTCTGATTTTCTGTCATCACCATGAGAAACTGCTATGCAGCTGATGTCTCAGTGTCAGATCACGGCCTCCGTGTAATAGGAGCTGCCAACTTCACAGTTAATTTCCCTTGCCCGCCTCAGTAATAAGTGGATTTCGTTACGTGCTCATCGGTGATACGAACGCCATCTTTTAGAATAAATCTAAGTCATGTTTGAAGGATGCTGCCTTCTAACAATGATGATTTCTGAATGTTTCTTCCTCTGCTCTCAAAGACTTGCTTTCTGAATCTGAGGGCTTTGTATCCAAGAGTGTCTGTTTAAAAGAAAAATGTGTTAAGTATGCAGCTCTACCTCTTTCTTGCCCTGACCCCTTCCCTAAATCTGAATCCCGTTTAGCTGAGGAAGGAACATCTGGAACTCTTCAAGGCCTGTTTCATCCGGGAGAAAGGCACATCTGGTTTAGAATGTTTCTGGAAAACAAAAAAGCAGGATAGGAATTTGAAAAGATGGAAGTGTGATGAGAGGACATGTCCATTCCTTACTTCAGAGCGTGAGCATCATGAGAATGTTGGTTTGGAGGAAGTGGGCAGTCCTGCAGCCAAGGCCTTGCTCTTTCCAGAGCCCCATAGAGTGAACCAGTGAGCAATACAGGTGTCAGAAAAGTGGACCACAGTTTGTTATAGGCGTTGGAGATGACTGGAGAGGAAGATGTGTTTCCCTTCACTTGTACAGTAACAAGGACCAGCAGCCTCCTAACCCCATGGCTGTTTTGGTGGAACTCTTGAGGATGGACGTGAAATTCACTGGATGAAATGACCATTCTCAATTCATCAGACCCTCCCTGTGCTTGAATTATACATCCACACCCTTTACCATGGGACTTTGTATTATCCCCCACTGGTGTGGATAGAGTACATGTTCCCCACTTCAATGGTTTTGAGTTTTCCCATGTATTATAATTTGCTTTGGCCAACAGAATATGGGTGGAAGGGACAGTGTGCCAATTCACTCAACCCCTCTTCTTGTGTTTATGCCATTTGACATGAGAAGAACATGCCTTGGGGATGTTCAGCAGGATGCCTCCTGCTGATTTCAGGAGAATGGGACAAATCCTGTGGAGTGAAGCTGAATCTAAGGGACACCCTGGAGCCAGGCTGACCTGAACCTGAAGTAGATTGATCTTAGCTGACTTCTAGACCCATGAGTGATAAGAATGTATGCTTGTTGTAGCTCACTGAGTTTGGGGGAAGTTTGTTATGGAGCATTATTGTGGCAATAGCTGACTCATACAAAGACCAAAATGCAGAAGCAGAGAGAAAAAGGATAAGTGAAGTAGGTGGCTGACGTATGAGTAAGGAAGGAAGTGGTGGTGGGATCTGAGGATAGAGCAAGTGGGGAAAGGCCTCCAAGAAGAAGAATGAGGTGGACGAGAGGAAAGGAATACTGCAGCTGCAGCTCCCTCAGACGGGTGGTGGGAAAGGAGCAGTGCGTGCACGTGCGCGCGCGCGCACACACACACACACACACACACACACACACACACACACCCTATGCCTCTGGTGAGCACTGGGCCTTTCTGCTGTCTTTGTTCAGTGTTGCCAATGTCTGAGAGGTTTCCAGGGAGTATAAGTTTGATTCCTAACAGGGTCTAGATGTCCAGTTTTGGGGTCTCCCTGGGCTTATGGTCACATTGTGTCAATGGAGCAATAAAAGAATCTAAAAAATATGACAATAGTGAATACAACAAAAAAGCAGACTCACAGATACAGAGAACAAACTAGTGGTTATCAGTGTGCGGGGGCAATACAGGGATGGGGAGTGAGAGGTACAAACTATTGGGTGTAAGATAGGCTACAGGACATATTGTACAACACGGGGAATATAGCCAATATTTTGTAATAACTGTGAATGGAGTGTAACCTTTAAAAATTGTATAAAAAATAAAAATAAAACCAGCAAAAAAAAAAAAAAGAATAAGAAAAAAATGAGTGCTCTAAGGACAGAACTCTGCTGAGTGTGTCTTGGCTCCATTAGCTGGGATGCTCCCTAACTCTAACCAGTTATTAACGCAGGGAACCAGCCCTCCAAAACGCAGATGCCTGGTATGAGCTGGGTTCTGTAAGGTCTTATGACCTTGAGGAAGTTAATTAACTTCTCTGGGCTGAGATTTGGAGATAATGGAAAGAAGAATATTACCCATCCCACAGGACTGTCATGTGGGTAAGCGAGAGTGAAAATCTGACACAATGCCTGGCGCAGGGTAAGCCGTCCATAAATCAATACCAGCAACCGCGCTGCCATTTTGAAAGGAGAACGGATATCTGGTGTTGAGTAAGAAATGGACATATCTTGTTTTCCTTGAGCCCAGATGTTTAGTAAAGGTAGGAGTCCCACCAAATGGACTATGATACCTGACCAAGCCCTGGACTCTCCCTGGCAATCCTCTAGGCAGAAAGCAACCCTCCCACCTTTGGTTACCTTGGTCCTCATACCACGTCAGCCCATCTCCCAGCTTTTGTTTTCATGTTTTCTCTTTTTCTCGGCGAAGTCTGTTTATTCTTACGCTTGTAGGGAAAAAAAGCATGGAGGTGGACCTGAAGGGGAAGAGGGCAGAGCTGAGCAGGACACCCCATCTCACCACCAGCTTGGGCTGTGGCCGTACCATTTTCTAGTTGGCTTTTCCACCATGAGCTAGGTGACCTCTCTGTCACACCTAATGTTTTATAAAATGGATCACATGACCTTTATCACAACATCAGCTGGGGTATTTTTCCTCACACTGGTCTCTGAACACTAACTTTTTTTTTTTTTTAAGATTTTTCTCTTCTAAATTCTTTAAAAAAATATTTACTTTATTTTCATCTTTATTTTGTTTTTGGCTGTGTCGGGTTTTAGTTGTGGCACGCGGTCTCTTTGTTGCCGCGCGCGGGCTTCTCTCTAGTTGTGGCGTGCAGGTTTTCTCTCTCTACTTGTGGCACATGGGCTCTGTAGTTTGCGGCACGCGGGCTCGCTCGTTGAGGTGTGCAAGCTCAGTAGTTGTGGTACACGGGATAGTTGCCCCGCAGCACGTGGGATCGTAGTTCCCCAACCAGGGATCGAACCTGCGTCCCCTGCCTTGGAAGGTGGATTCTTTACCACTGGACCACCAGGGAAGTCCCTCTGAACACTAACTCGAATTTTTTTTCCGAGTTTACTGTGTACATTTGCTCCATTTCTGTCTTGCACCCTCCTTTTCCTGGGGAGAATTTCCTAGATTTGCCTGGCTTCCCTAACCCAGGCATTTTTACATTTTTCTTTGAGTTTGTGTGGCGGAGCCCATCCACCCCAGGAGGAAGTCTTCCCCATTTGCTAACTAAAGCTGGTGCTTCAGAAGGCTCTTTGTCCCTGGTCCTGGTTCAACACCTGAGTGGGAGTGGGACATGAGGGGGTTTAGCAGCCCTCCTCACAGAGTGCAGGGTGAGCAGGGTAGGGGGGATGACCTGACCCCTTCCCAAAGGCCTCTGGCTCTAAAACAACTTGCAGAAGTGAAAATTGCATCTACTGTTTTCTCTCCTCACGCCTTCCCCAACAGAACAGGCCGGATGCTGTTCAGCTCCTCTTGCATCAGATTTGAGCTGGTACTTCATAGTTAGAGAAATCAGTTATAGAAGGAAATGCTCTTAACTAAAGTGCATACTTACTGGCTTCTTAGTGTGTACATGTCATGCTAAGCGCTTTATGTGTGTTTATTCATTAATCCTTTCAATAACCTTATAAGAGCACATACTAAGAATGCTCACAGGGCTTCCCTGGTGGCGCAGTGGTTGAGAGTCCTCTTGCCGAGGCAGGGGACGTGGGTTCGTGCCCTGGGCTGGGAAGATCCCACATGCCGCGGAGCGGCTGGGCCCGTGAGCCATGGCCGCTGAGCCTGCGCGTCCGGAGCCTGTGCTCCGCAACGGGAGAGGCCATAGCAGTGAGGGGCCTGCGTACTGCAAAAAAAAAAAAAAAAAAGAATGCTCACAGTAGTGAGGGCCCTGCCTCTGAATCTAGAGAGAGCTGGTTTAAACTCCATCTTTGCCAGTTACTAATGGGACTAGTACTTTACCCCTCTGAGTCTGTTTTTCATCATCTGTAAAATGGGGATGTTTCTTACAACACTTTACCATTGTAAGAGTTAAATGGGATAATGAATGTAAAGAGATTAGCACATCATAGGCGCTCAACTGGGGAAGGGACTGGGTTTTACTCACCTTTGAATCCCTGCCCTTAGCACAGTGCCTGGCACATAGGAGGTGCTTGGTAACTGTTTCCTGACCTGAACTGGTGGTGCGGCCCTTTGAGCATTTGGGAGCTGGTGGTGGTAACAGGTTCTGAGGCTCCCTCTCGTCCATCTTTGCCAGGCCCCCTCTGCCTACCACGGGAGGTTTTCAAAGACGATGGTGCATCAGTAATCCACTCAACACCCATTTCCCCAGCGCCCGCCTTGTAGGAGACTTGTGATGCCTCCGCCTGAAGGCATCAGCAAAGAATCTCCCATCACATTTTATTTCCCATGTCCTGGATTACACTGCCCTCTGGTGTGTGTTTATGGGACAGCATGTCAAATGAGGGTTTGTGGTGACTCTTCACTTTGGGGAAGAGAGGCTCCCATACTTGAGCTGTTTGCAGTGCAGCTGGGGGGGAGAGGTGATGTTTAAGACCCCCCCCACACACACAATTTAGGTTGAAACTCTTGAGGTTTACCAGACACAAGAGGCTTTTTACCGGTGTCCCTGACTGCCGGCTATCAAACAATGCCATCCTTCTAGGCTCAAAGTTTCTCGCCGCTGTTCCGCTAAGACCCGGAAGGAACAGGAGTAGAGTTTATTTGATATCACTCCCCCTCTGCTGCCTGGTTTCCTCTAATCCCCGGACACCTAGTTCTTACAGCTGCCTCACCCTGTGCTCTAAAGGGTCTGGAATCGCAGCAGGCCAAGCAAGAACGAGAACGTCCGGACCCTCCCGATTCGGTGCCTGCAACACCCGCGGGGGTCCACCGGCTTCCACCACCTGCCTCACTCTGCTGTCCCTTCTCAGAGCTGAGCCCCCAATTAGTAAACAAGAAGGGGGGTTCCGCAGGGCAGAGGGGTCGGTGGGGCTAAGGTCCAGCTCACCTTGCTCTCACCTCGCCATGGAACCTGCTAGAAGCGTTTGCCTTTTACGATTAGGTTGGATCCTGAAACTGCCGATATGCAACCACTTGTGATCTTCAAAAACAGCAATTTCAAAACAAAAACAAGAACAGAAAAACATCGTACTTAGACACGTAAACCCTACTTGTGCTGGTGGTGGCCGCGGAGTCCCAAGTTCCCCCGGCTCATTCAGACCCAGCTCACGGCACGGAAGGATCCCAGATTGCAGAGCAGCAAGGAGGGCCCTACAGCCCGAAAGAAGGTCGAGTTGATTTCGGGGGCCCGGGATCGGCCCCACTTCCTGCGTCAACCCTCTGTTCCCACGCGGGCCCCGCGGTGATCTCCACGCCGTGCTTGGTTTGGGGGGCGCAGCCAAAAGAGGCGACACCAGTGGGAGACCCTGGAGAAGCCCGTCTTGCCGGATGGCGCTCGCCCTCCAGGCTGTACCAGCAGGCTTTTCCGGGAGCTTCAGGAGGTCTCGGGCTTCTGGACGCATCGAGCACCCCAAACCCTCACCTCTGCTGCCGAACCCGGGCAGTCCAGCTGCGTACGTGGGAGGCTTCCGGGGCTCCCCCGCCCGGAGAGCCCCTTAGGTGACTCCCGTGCCCTGCCAGACCTCGACCAGGCGCAGGAAGCATCCAAAACTTGCCCAAGGGATGAATGCATAGTGGCCCGGGAGGCTTTAAATCTGCAGAGTAACGGAAGGTTTACGAGCCCGCAGTACACCTAGGATGAGAGAGAGTTTCGGCTCTGCGATCTACCCGGCTGCCCCACGATCCCCGGACCAACAGGTCTTGATGTTTTGAAACCAGGTGATGCAGGTTAGAGGCCTGGTCTCTTTCTTTGCAGGAGGATGCAAATAGGAGAGGGGCTCAGCTCAGGCCATTTAAATCAACAATCCATCCACCCATTTATACATTCATTAAACAAATGGTTATTGAGCGTCTATATGTGCTAGGCACTGTGCTAGGTGCTTGGTATGTAGCAGTGAACAAAAGAGACAAAAATCTCTGCCTTCTTGGCATTACAACATTTTAATAACTACGCTGTTGCCCAGCTAACACTTCTATTAGAAATGTTACCTCTTCTACCATGGGATAATTAAACAGATAAAATGTGGTTTTAAAAGACACTTTAATAAGAGGAAATCATCAGGATATAATGTGAAATTTTAAAAAGCATTCTAGAAAGTTGTATATGTAGTTAATTTCCCCTTATGTTAACATATATGTTGGGAATTCCCTGGCGGTCCAGTAGGACTCTGAGCTTTCACTGCCCCAGCCCGCGTTCCAACCCAGGTCGGGGGATTAAGATCCTGCAAGCCGCGTGTCGTAGCCAAAAACAAACAAACACACAAAAAACCCCAACAAAAACAAAACCAAAAACAGAAACACTTATGTGCATAGAAAAAAGGACAGGGAGAAAATAACTCTTAAATATTAGTAGTGGTGTGGCAGGTTGTATTTTCTAAGATGGTTACAACAAGGTCCCCCACCCCCTAGGCTCTTCATACAATGTGACCTGGATTCTCCCAGTGAGAGGTGTAGTCAGAGTTCCCTCTCCTTACATCCATGGCTGTGGACGCTTCTGCCTGATTCTCCTGGGATGCTCCTATTTGGAACCCAGACGCCATGCTGTGAAGAAGTACATGGAAAAGCCATGCGTAGGAGATATGGCTAAAGCCCCAGCTGAGGTCCCAGTTTATGGTCAACACAAGTCACCAGACATATGAGTGAGAAAGGTCCAGCCACCTTCTGACTGCAACCACATGACCCCAAATGGAAATAGCCTAGCTTAGCCTAGCCAACCCCCAGAATCAGGAGATAATAATGATTGTTGTTGTTTAAAGCAATTTTGGGGCAATTTGTTATACAGAAATAGATATCCAGAGAAAAGTGTTTTATCTAGATTGTGGGATTATGAGTATTAACAATATTTTAAAATATTTTTCAAGATTTCTACAATGACCACTTTTTTGTAATAATCAGTAAAAAAATTTTCTTATAGTCACTAAAAAGATTATTAAAAATAAAAACACAGTCTAATTTTTTTTTTTTTTTCACTTCACCAGGGGAGAAATTAGGCCAGAATTTGAATTGAGGGACTTAAACCAGACTTGGAGAAAAGCTTTGCCTGCACGATTGATTACATGCTGGTAAGTATTAGTAAGATAAGTTTAAATTGGTATGATGGAGAGAGTGGTAGATTTGGAATAAGAAAACTTGGAAATGAATCTCAGTTTTCTGGCTGACCTTGAGCAAGCCCTTGCGCAAATTCAGCTTTCTATTTTGAAAAATGCAGCTGGCTGCTTAAGGAAGATAACATCCACCAGGGAGCCTGGCCCAGAAAAGGCGCTCTGAAGTGGCAGGTGATCTTGTCTAATCCAAGCCAATTATAAGCGGGCATCTGCAAGCTCTGTGGAGGGCTTATCCTTCACTGCCACCAGGGGCTACAGTCCCGGTAATGAAAATTGCCTGGAGAAGAACCACAACTCTTAAAAAGAAAAGAAAAAAAATCCAGAAACACCAAGCCGCTTTTCCAGCGGTCCTTGCCCACGACGCCCCACCAAGGCTGGAGACTCTAGTTCTAACCCCTTCGAATGACTCCATCACGTGCGGAGGCCCAAAGAGCCCCGGGATACAGAGAGAGGAGGACGGGGAAGCCCAGCCTGGCCGGAAGCGGCGGCCTCGCGTTGCTGGGCAGGTGTCCTGGCAACTCCAGAACGCGCCGCCGCTGGAGGAGCAGGTGGCGGCGGCGTCCCTCTTGCCCTTGGCTCTTGGTTCCTCGGCCTGGCGTTCGACAGTTCGGCTGCCGGTTGGGGTTGGTGCGTTGATGTCGGCTGCATCCTCCTTGGAGGTCTCCGAGCGTAGAGCCAGGCCTCCCCTGGGGGAAGGGGTGGAAGGCCCATCTCGGTGGGCGGGGCGAGAGCCCAGGGGAGCTCGGCGGGCGTCCAAACCGGGAAACGCCCAATCAGGGGGAAGGAGGGAAGCTCTTATTAAGAGGCCAACCCTGCCCGCCTGACTTTCAATGGCCCGTGGAGTTTCTGTTTGTTTTGACTGATGCCTTTCTTACAAAGGTCTTTTCGTTGTCTCCAGGTTGCTTTTAATATTTAAAACCGACACATGCATAGCTCCGTCCATGGACATTGGAAACTGTCCACGGGGCTGTCAACTCCCCCCCATCTACACAGCGATCTGCAGCAGTGAGCTGGAGAAGGTTCAAGAGAAAGGAGACTCTGGCATGACCACAGGAGTGTGGAGATACAGTTGAGTTTAAGAAATCAGGAGGGCTGGGTGGGATTTGGTTGCCCTATCCAAGTACACTAGAGTGAGAAGGCATTTTAAAAAAATTAATTAATTTATTTTACTTACTGATTTTTGGCTGCGTTGGGTCTTCGTTGCTGCGTGGGCTTTCTCTAGTTGTGGTGAGCGGGGCCTCCTCTTCATTGCAGTGCGCGGGCTTCTCATTGCGGTGGCTTCTCTTGTTGCGGAGCACAGGCTCTAGGCCCGCGGGCTTCAGTAGTTGTGGCGCACAGGCTTAGTTGCTCTGCGGCATGTGGGATCATTCCTGGACCAGGGCTTGAACCCATGTCCCCTGCATTGGCAGGTGGATTCTTAACCACTGCGCCACCAGGGAAGCCCGAGAAGGCATTGTTAAAGTTTAAAAGGAGGCTAGTTTGGGAGCATGTAAAAAGAACTACTTGTATTAATACTGTCTGTATTAACCGAAGATCTGATTAGGCAGAGAGCAGCATCAGACCCAAGATCTGATAAGGCAGAGAGCGGCATCAAAGCAGAGCTTTCATAAATGACCTCCCCGGATCTCCTAACAGCCAAGAGGTATATTACAAAGAGTAATGGGGGCCAGAGGTTTGACCTGCCCAGTGCTTCAGTCAATAAACGATGAAACTGGGATTTGACATGAGTCTTACGGTCTACAAAGCCCAGGCCCTTTCTTCTTCTTCTTCTTCTTCTTCTTCTTTCTTTTCTTTGCTCATATATTAGATTTGTGGCATTGTGTATTGGCTGGGACAACTCAGGTGGAAATTATGAACACTTTAATGAAAGGTTTAAATTAAATAATGGATGGCATGATTGGTTCTTAAGGCTGAGGAGGATGTTAGGGAGCGCATTTGCCTTCAGAGAACAGTGCCATGGAGCAGAGCAGCGACAGTCTCTCAGAAAACCTCTGAGTGAGTACATACAGGTGGGTGGCCTTCATGCTGCAAAAAGGGATTGTAGAATGCTCTGTGTCTGCCCCATCAGATCTGAGCTTGGTCTCTGGTCTCCTGTGTTCCAGGTCTGTAATCTCTTAATTTGTAAGTGCTGGGAGAGGATGGAGGTATGATTTACTATCCACCTACAAGCGGGCGCCAGTAGAGCAGTAGGAGTTTGAGCCATTCATTGCCCAACGTGGCTAGTTCAGCAAGGAGAAAAAGGTTCTGGGATTCTAGCTTTAAGCTCCAGACCTTTCTGCAGTTTTCAGGTTGACCAGGGGGATAAAGGAGGAACCTGCTGTTTTAAGGGTGGGTGGAGGGGCTTCAGGTTTCTGAGTTAGGGGTACTGGAAGAGCACCAGCGTCTGAGATCTCCAGACCACATTAACCAAAGATCCATGGCTTCTTTTTCTGCTGCGTAGGTGTGTCTACTCAGGAGACCACATCTGAGCTCAGCTTCACATGGAGCCCACGGGTTTCAGGAAGGAAAGGAGCTCCATGAACCAGCTGAGCATAACTGTGGGGATATATGCATTTTTCCAGCAGAGAGGGCCCACTGCTTTCATTAATTCTTGGGGGAGTCTGTGATCCAAAAAAGGGTTAAAAACCACCATCCTAGATCTTTAGTTTGTTTGTTGAGCAGATAAGCAGGGATGGGAAACTGAGTGTTTGGTTAAAGAGTACCCACATTAAGCTAACTTGGCTTGCTGTATTATTTTCTCCCCACCAGACAGTGCTATGGTGTAAATCTGCTGAGATGACAATTGTGTGAAAGAGCCTTGGTTATGTAAGGTGTTATTCCTGCCTAAAGAAATGGAAATAATTATCGTGAATTCCACAGCTGTTACCGAAGAAACAGACTTTCTATCTTTTTTAAAGAAATTAATTAATTAATTTTTGGCTGTGTTTGGTCTTCGTTGCTGCGCGTGGGCTTTCTCTAGTTGCCGTGAGCGGGGGCTACTCTTTGTTGCGATGTGTGGGCTTCTCATTGCAGTGGCTTCCCTTGTTGCGGAGCACGGGCTCTAGGCACGCGGGCTTCAGTCGATGTGGCACACAGGCTTAGTTGCTCCACGGCATGTGGGATCTTCCTGGAGCAGGGCTCGAACCTATGTCCCCTGCATTGGCAGGTGGATTCTTAACCACTGCACCACCAGGGAAGTCCCAGAAACAGACTTTCTTCTAAACTTCTTCTTTTTCTTCTTTTTCTTTTCTGATTCCTTTCTAGTCATCAGAACCTTCTCTTGGTCCTTAAGATTGGACCATCTTTTCATATTTCATAGAGTTTTAGCGACTTGTTAGGATTTTCTGTCTTATGACTCACTGGATTTTAATTGCATTTGAGTAACAATTATCAAGATGAATGGTGACCCTTTCGAGAAGGACGTTCCTTAGGTTACAGTGCCTCACCCCAGCCTACAGTGCTAGATAGAGAGGTGGGATACGCAATGGGAGCTGGGCACAACAGGTCATTGACTTGCTGAAAGTAACTCAATGTTCCTCTGCACAGTGGGAACATCAGTTTCAGAATGGGTGGGTTCAGACTTGCATTTCCAGTCCTCTTCTCCTACCTGAGGAGACGTGGAGGGGCAGCCTGAGGTCATGCTTAAGTGTCTCTAGGTCATGTTTGAGGCTGAATTACTACTAGGAAGACCCGGAAGTCAGCTGGCTCTGGAGAATGTGTCATTTGAGCAGAGCCACTGCTCTTCCCGCCCTGGCCGGTCAGACAAGTCTGCTCTTATAGCAACCACAGACCACTTTCTAGAGTGTTGCCAGCACGAAACTTCTAAGCAAACAAAGAAATAGGCTACACTTGTAGATGTGATTTCAATGCATGCTACTCAAGGTCGCATAATACATTTACATTTTGCCCCTCAAATTAAAAAAACAAACCCCAAAATCTTGTGAGGGGCCCCCTCTGATACCATCCCTAGCAGCCAATCCCTGCTTTGATGAGCTCTCCTGTCCTCTAGTGGCCGATACAATATACAATATAAAATATTTCCGGGCTATGAAAAGGCAGCCCCTGTTAAAACCTCTGGGCAAATACTATCATAAGTAGATGCTATGATAAGTAACTCAGAACTGACATACAGGTCTCAACCTAGAAGACATCTCTGCCCTTGATCTTATTTTTTCTCTACATGTGTGGGTCCCTTCTGCATCCTTATACATACATTTCACACCTTTTTTCATAGATGTGTTTCTAGAAGTAGAACCTTGGATGAAAAGGGCACTTCTCATAGGCTTTGGAGGACGTAAATGGCCAATTTGCTCTTCAGTGAGATGGAGATATTTTCAGCAGCAATGTACAAGAATGCCATTTCTCCAAGCTGTGCCAGCTGTGGGTATTTGCAAAGTGATAGTGAATAATAGTATCTCATTTTAAGTTCAGCTCTGTTACTAATGTAAGGATGAACTTTTTTTTCCAAACGTACATAGGCTATTTGGGTGTGTGTGTTTAATGAATTACCTAATAATGTCTTTTGCCCATTTTTTTCTCTTGGGTATTTATTTTCATCTTACAAATGTTAAAAAACTCATACTTTGTCATGATTATTAACTCTTTTTCTTATCGTGTGTGTTATAAATTTCCTCCCAGTTTAGAGTTTGCTATGGAAGTTTTAAATGTATATGTATTTAATCTATGCATCTTCCTTTTATTTTGCCTGTATTTGATATCTTTCTTAGAAATAACTTCCCCACTCTGACATTATGTAAACATTCACTTATAATTTTTCAGGTATATCTTTTAATTTTTACATTCAAATTTATAATTCATTTGGAATTTATTTTGGGGTAAGAGAGATTTCATTTTATTTTCATGCCAAATGATTAATTAGTTGTTCCAGCAATCTTTTTTGAATGATCTATCCTTTCTTCACTGAGATAAGATGCCACTGTTATCACATAAAATTTTATTCTATCTACATTTGCTATGCTATTGATTTATCTGTCAGGGTGTGTGTCAGTAACATTAAACTACATTTTTTTTTTAATTATTTATTTATGACTGTGTTGGTTCTTCGTTTCTGTGCGAGGGCTTTCTCTAGTTGTGGCAAATGGGGGCCACTTTTCATCTCGGTGCGCAGGCCTCTCATTATCGCAGCCTCTCTTGTTGTGGAGCACAGGCTCCAGACGCGCAGGCTCAGCAGCCATGGCTCATGGGCCCAGTCGCTCCGCGGCATGTGGGATCCTCCCGGACCGGGGCACGAACCCGCGTCCCCTGCATCGGCAGGCGGACTCTCAACCACTGCGCACCAGGGAAGCCCCTTAACCAATTGATTTTGCTTATATTTTCCTTCTTTAAATATGCACACGAGTGATATGTGATTAAAATCTATATCTAAGTAAGTCTGAAATGGTGCTTCAATAGGTATTAAGTGAAAGTGCTAAGTGATAAAGCATGTGTCATAATTTAATTGGCAGCCTCTGTTCTTTGTGGTACATAGAATAGTAATATTATTACAGTGTCTTACATTCAGTAAAATACAGTTTATGCATTTAAGGTTCTAGGTTCTAATTACTGCTTTAGTTGAATCCCACAGTTTTGATATATTGTACATATGTCAGTGATCATTAAGTACCTCATGAGTTCCGTTATGTTTTCTTCTATCATATGAAATACTTAGAGGTGTGGTTTGAGTTTCCAAGCTTATGGATGTTTTTTGGCTGTCTTTTTATTATGGATTTCTAATAGTATTGCATTGTGGTCAGAGAGTGTGGTCTGTGTTGTATTCGTTGACACCACATTTGTGGTTCCGTGTCCGGGGCTGCTGGGGACCTGTGCTCTCTCTTCACAGCTTTGCCCTCCACTGGGCTCCACTGCATCCCAGCTACTCACCCCTCAAGCAACCAGTTGGCCCTCATGTACCGAGGGCTGCTCTAGGCTCTGTGCCATGTTCCAGAGCAGCTCTTCCCACACTTGGCTGGCTCTGAGAATCACCTGAGGTGCTTCTTTTTATTTTTTAAAATATTTATTTGGTTGCACCGGGTCTTGGTTGGGCCACGCAGGCTCCTTAGTTGCGGCATGTGAACTCTTAGTTGCGGGACGCATGCAGGATCTAGTTCCCTGACCAGGGATTGAACCTGGACCCCCTGCATTGGGAGCGCAGAGTCTTATCCACTGTGCCACCAGGGAAGTCCCCTGAGGTGCTTCTTAAACATACTGATTCTCGGGTTGTCCCCTGTAGGTCTGGGTCAGAGCCCTGGAATCTGCATGTTGAACAAGTGCCTCAAGGTGATTTTCATGACTGGACACATATAGGGAGTCAGGATGAGGGACAGGATGGAATGCAGGGCAGTGATGGAACTGGGCTTGAAGAGGAGGAAGTTCACTGCCAAGCATGAGCCTAAGAGGTAGAGGGAGACTTATTAAAAATGTGGGTTCCCAGGCTTCACCACACGAGATTCCAGTTTGATGGGTCTGTAATGGGATTTGGGAATCTGTATTTTTAAATTACTTATTATATTTTTTGTTATTTTGTTTTTGTTTTTATCTTCCTTCCCCCACCCGCGTCTTTTTTTTTTGTTAACTCTGTATGCAACAGTCCTTACCCTGAGAAACCCCAGGATGGGGGTATTGTGAGGGGAGGAAGTAGCTCAGCTGGCCTTTAAACTTTGTAGAGTCATAGGCAAAGTCCTCTTAAGAGTAAAGGGTTTGGTGGTAGGGTTGGGACTTGACAAAGGTGGAAAAAATATGATTCGCTTGATAGATGAATTTGAGAGGGCGTTGATAGGAAACGAATAAAGAATTGGCTAAGGGTCAGTTCCTCTGACAGATGGTGGGAATTTGCCCAGGTGCCTGGCATATGCCACATACATGTGAATCATGATACTGTGTAGGTGGAACAGCAGTCAGTCTAAAAATGTACTCCAGACTCAGAGAAGTCCGACTCTTGTTTCTTAAAATTCTCCTATAACCGAGAGCTTACATTTTATCTGTGGAGCATCTGTGCTCTCTGAAGGTGTGCATAAAGAAGTGCAATATCCAGTCATCTGATTTTTTTTTAAGTGACTGGACAACGCACACACCTATATAAAATGATGAGAGAACAGATTGACTTTCGCATAGGAGTCATTGTACAGCACAGTGAAGACGGTGGGTGTGCTTCTCTATCTGACTGTCCTTGGGTTTCAGGACTTGTAATCGTGGGTGGTTGGGGAGTTATAATGCTTTGCCATTTATTCACTCAAACATTTATTGAGTATCTATTTGTGCCAAGCACTGCTCTGAGTGCTACTAAGATGAATAAGACACAGTCTGGTGGGGAAGATGTGATATAAAAGAATGATGACACTGCGGTGGGAGGGGAACCCGTAGAAGTTCTGAAGACAGTTCTTTGGATTGTGATCACCAGCTATACTCGCTAGTCTTTCTATGAATAAATCCTTTGGGGAATTTTCTTGAGATGCTCAATACAATGTACAGTGATACATAGCTCAATTCAGACCTTCTTTCTTCCACTTAGTTTAGTTAGAGTAGGTGAACTATGTGGCCGGGGGACAAGCAATCTAACACAGAAGTTAGCCTTTTTAGACTTTAGTGTTATAGGAGCTGTGATCCAACCTGGGCCAACATGTTTATTTTCTATGTGGTCTTGGTTGCTCAACATTCTGAGCCTCAGTTTTCTCATCTGTAAAATGGAAGGATAAGTAATACTTCTGTCTGTGCGTTGTTATGAGAATTAAATGAGATAATGTGTGAAGATGTTAACACAATCTCAAGTATACAGTAAATGCTCAAACTTTTTTTTCTTTTGGCTACGCCATGCAGCCTGTGGGATCTTAGTTCCCTGACCAGGGATTGACCCTGGGCCATGGTGGTAAAAGTGCTGAGTCCTAACCACTGGACTGCCAGGGAACTCCCACAAATGTTATTTTTTAAAAAGAAATTATTTATCATCTAGGAAACAAGATAAAGTGGGAGGTATTTTCATGAATGTAATCAAATGGTGATATCTATGTGTTGCAGGTACTAAACTCAATTATTTTCTGGAATCTAAGGGATGCTTTGCCAACATAATGTCCTCTGGCAGAAGTGTCAGCCCCTCATCTTCTATTGAAACAGGCCTAAGCGTCAGTGGGCCTTTCAGCCCCGGCAGAGGGTCTGTTCACTCAGAGTAAGTAAGGGTCCAGGGAAGAGCTGTAAACGCTGGGGTCAATTCTGACCAGGGGGCCAACAGTCTGAGGGGTAGTGTGACATATTTGGCAAGAGCATGGATTCTGGAGCCAGACTGGGTTCAAATCTTACTCTGTCACTTGGCATCTGAGTGAATTTGGGCAAATTACTTCACCTCCCTGGTGAAGCTTTCTTATCTGCAAAATGGGGGTAATACTTCACAGTTGTGAGGATTAAATGAGGTAATACATACACTGTAAAGAGATTAGAAGACTCCCTGGCATACAATACAGGCTGTGCAAGTACTGGCTATTATGAAGGTGAAATTAAACTACATATTTTTTGGGAATACATACATACATACACAGGTGGTAAATCTTAAAGAAAATCAAAGAAATGATTACCATAACTGTCAGAGTCAGGACAGTGGTTACCTCTCTGGGAAAGGGACACACAGATGGTTTTTGGGGAGTGGGAGGAAAGGGCTGGCCATGCTTTATTTCTTCTCGTGGATGTTGGCCTTAAAATTATTTGTAAAACTGTATTTAGAAAAAAAGTATTCTGTACTTTGTTTATATTTCTTTTATGGTCAAATGTTTTGAAAACCTTTTTCTAACAATTTTTGTTATAAAGAAAGTAATTTAAGTTCGTTGTAGAAATTTTGAAAATATAAAAAACAGTATTAAAAATAACAGTCACAATAATCTTATCTCTTAGGGAATCAGTGTTAACATTTTATTTTTTTATATGCATGAGAAAAAATTGATTTCTTTCTTATGCATAGAAATATGTATTTATTTTTCACAATTAATATCATATTATACTACTTTTTTGCAAAACCTGCTTTCTCCAACTCTGCATTTACTCACTCTTCCACAATCATCTGTTTATCTGTCCATGTCCTCTTCCCCTTGAGCCTAAGCTCCCGAGAGCAGGGGCTGTTTGGATCCCCAGTGTCTAGAGCAATGCCTGCCACAAAATGTACTCAGCTAAATGTTTGTTGAGTAAAACAAAGTAGGTGGATATTTCTAAAGTTCTTTCGGAAAGTTTCCTTTATCCTTGCAATCTTTTCTACACAGTTTGTTTGGCAAACACAAATACATAAAAAATATTTAGAAGAGACATATTTCACCCCAGTGTCAAAATTATCATACACTTTGAACTGGGAGGGGGACTCTGAGTTGTTGCATTTTTGCTCTATCTGCACACTTCAAAAGTTCAAAGTTATTAGTGTAGATATGTTTATTAAAAACTAGAGATCGAGGACTTCCCTGGTGGCGCAGTGGTTAAGAACCTGCCTGCATGGACTTATATATACTACCAAATGTAAAATAGATAGCTAGTGGAGAGCAGCCCCGCATAGCACAGGGAGATCAGCTCGGGGCTTTGTGACCACCTAGAGGGGTGGGATAGGGAGGGTAGGAGGGAGACGCAGAGGGAAGAGATATGGGGATATATGTATATGTATAACTGATTCACTTTGTTATACAGCAGAAACTAACACACCATTGTAAAGCAATTATACTCCAATAAAGATGTTAAAAAAAAAAGAATCCGCCTGCCAATGCAGGAGACACGGGTTCGAGTCCTGGTTCGGGAAGATCCCACATGCCGCGGAGCAGCTAAGCCCGTGTGCCACAACTACTGAGCCTGTGCTCTAGAGCCGGCAAGCTGCAACTACTGAGCCCATGCGCCACAACTACTGAAGCCGGTGTGCCTAGAGCCCGTGCTTCGCAACAAGAGAAGCTACCGCAATGAGAAGCCCACGCACCGCAACGAAGAGTAGCCCCCGCTCGCCGCAACTAGAGAAAGCCCGTGCGCAGCAACGATGACCCAACGCAGCCAAAAATAAATTAAAAATAATCATGATAATAATAAAATAGATTAAAAAAAAAACAAAGTAGAGATCGAGCTATACAAGCCTTGTGAGTTATGGAACTCGGGTTCTTTATGACTTTTAGGCAACATAGTCTAGACTTAACCTGGAGATCCAGCTCTGCCTCTGCCTGGGGTGTGTTTTATCGTTAGCTGCCTTGAGGGCCCACTTCCCTTGCAAATGGAAATGATTCTTTTGGCCCCACCTGTATCACAGGATGTTTGTAGGGAGCAAACAAGACTATCAGTATGAAGTTGGTTTGAAAGGATTCAAATATCAGGGTGATGTAATATTATGAAAAAAGATCCTATGACTTGATAACAGTTAACTACATCTGAAAGCATTGTCCAAGGCCATCTATCAAATGCAAGGCCACTTAGACCAGAAGTGATTGCTTTTTCTGTTGACACTCACAATAGTTTGCTGTAGGCCTTTTTAACTGCCAAGAAGTTAGGCACTAAACATAATGCTCTGTTATTACAGCCATTTCAGTCTAGGTTTGTTTTTGATTATTTCTGCCTCTTCTGTTTATACTGACTGATTTTTTTCTTTCCAGTCAATGGTTTAATTGAAAACGTATCTTTTTTGGTAACAGTTTTATTTGAAGCATAATTCACATACCATATAATTTACCGGTTTAAAGTGTACAAGTCAATGGTTTTTAGTGTATTCACAGAGTTGTGCAATCATTACCGCAGTCAATTTTAGAACATTTTTGTCACCCCCCCCAAAAGCATCCTGTACCCTTTAGCAGTCACCCCCATGTCCCGTATCCCCCCAGCCTTGGAAACCACTAACCTCTATTTTATCTCTATGGATGTACCTGTTCCGGTGTTTCATATAAATTGAATCACCGGTATCTGGTCTTTGGTGTCTGGCTTCTTTTATTCAGCCTAACGTTTTCAAGGTTCATTCATGTTGTAACATGTATCAGTATATCACGCATTTTTAATTTTTATTTAATTTATTTATTTACGTTTTAATTTTTATTTTTATATTTATTTATTTGGCCACACCGCATGGCTTGTGGGATCTTAGTTCCCTGACCAGAGATCGAACCCAGGCCCTCGGCAGTGAGAGCACAGAGTCCAAACCACTGGACTGCCAGGGAATTCGCATCATTCATTTTTTTTAAAAATTGTGGTAAAAATTATGTAACAGGACGTTTGCCACTTTATCCACTTTAAGTGTACAATTCAGTGGCATTAAGTTATACTCACACTGTTGTGCAACTATCGCTACTATTTTCAAAACATTTTCATCACCCCAAACAGAAAACTCTGTGCCCATTAAGCAGTGATTCTCCATTCTCCCCTCTCCCCATTTCCTGGTACTCTAATCTAATCTAATCTACTTTCTGTCTCTATGAATTTACCTATTCTAGATATTTCATATAAGTGGAATAATACAATATCTGTCCTTTTGTGTTTGGCTTATTTCACTTAGCATAATGTTTTCAAGATTCTTCCATGTCGTAGAATATATCAGAACTTCATTCCTTTTTATGTCTGAATAATATTCCATTGCATGTATACGCTACATTTTATTTATCCATTCATCTATCAATGGACATTTGGGTTATTTCCACCTTTTGGCTATTATGAGTAATGGTGCAGTGGACATTCTTGTATAAGTATCTGTTTGAGGGTCTGTTTTCAGTTCTTTTGGGTATATGCCAGGAGTGGAATTGCTGGGTTATATGATAATTTTAAAAAAATATTTATTTATTTGGCTGCGTTGGGTCTTAGTTGCAACATGTGGGATCTTTGTTGCAGCATGCAGGATCTTTTTTTTCATCGCAGAGCATGGGCTCTTTGTTGCGGCGCATGCGCTTCTCTAGTTGCGTCGTGTGGGCTTAGTGACCCCACAGCATGTGGGATCTTAGTTCCCTCATCAGGGATCGAACCCACGTCCTCTGCGTTGGAAGGTGGATTTTTAACCACTGGACCACCAGGGAAGTTCCCTGATAATTCTATATTTAACTTTTGGACACTAAACTGTTTAAGCATGCACCTTTTGAATATATTTCAGTCCCCTCAAATTGTGAATATATAAATTATATGCTCATGGACTTTTATCGAGGAGTAGTCTTAGTTCTCATAGATGAGGGGAATTCTAGTGTAAGATCAGCTTCTAACTTCCAATTTAAGCACATTGAAGAATCTAATCCTTCTGCTTCCTTTCCAGCCCTGCTGCAGATTTGGATCTGAAATCCTCCTCACATTCTGATCACTCCTCTGAAACCTCACTGCCTGAAGCCCGAAAGGATAAATATCGCCAGGAATTCAGCCTGCTTAAGTTGCAGACAAGTGAGTAAGTCATAGGTCCTCCTCCACTCCCAGGGTCTTTGCAGAAGGCTGCCATACTGTTGGGTGCCATTCACCGAAGGCCCATTAGGTGCCAGGCATTCAACACACTTCACCTCTAATTCTCACAACAGCTCTGCTGGGCAACTATTTTTATGTGTTTTGCAAAAATAAAATGCTTTTATGTAAAAACCATAAATGTACTGTAGCAAAATACTAAAACAATAAATAAGTATGTAGAGTATAAAAACCCATACCCCAATATTCTCCAATAATCTTCCCATTCTGCCCCATAGCTGTGAAGAGTTTGATATATATTCTTTGAGAATTTTGAAATGTATATATGTATGTATACGTTTATATATATGTATGTTTGTATATATATATTTATTGCTTGTAATATACCACCATATTTTCACTAGTAGAAAATAATACACAAATTATTTTCACTAGTAGAAAATAGTACGCAAATTATTTTCACTCAAAGTAAATAGATCATGGACCTCTTTCTTTGTCAATACGTATAGACCGGGGCTTCCCTGGTGGCGCAGTGGTTGAGAGTCTGCCTGCAGATGCAGGGGACACGGGTTCGTGCCCTGGTCCAGGAAGATCCCACAGGCCGCGGAGTGGCTAGGCCCATGAGCCATGGCTGCTGGGCCTGTGCATCCGGAGGCTGTGCTCCGCAACGGGAGAGGCCACAACAGTGAGAGGCCCGCGTACTGCAAAAAAACCCACAAAAAACAAAAAACATGTAGACCTATGTGGCTAATACAGACCTACCCATTTTACACAGAAGGAAACTGGGGCTTGGAGAGATTCAGTCCCCCATATGAGTACACGAACCTAGGAAATGAAGGGATGGGATTAGAACCCAAACTTGCTTGCTTCCAAAGCCTGTGTTCCTTCTCGGCCACCAAAGAGCACAAGAGTTTCTTAAGCAACCCTAGAGCTGTCAGGAGATCTTTTATTGTTTAAAATCACTTTAGCCATTTTACAGGAAAAGGGTCAAATGAGGAAACAGAGACACTGAGAGGTCCAGTAACTAGCCTAAGGTCTCACAGCGGCCTTTCTCCTTGGTCATAATCGTATGTACACATTTCCCTGTGTCACTGTAGTGCATGCATGTGCCACTGTTGCTGCCAACGCCATGTATCATCCGGTTAAGATGCCATGGGTGTTCCAGCCCTTCCCTGGTTGATGGGCATTCTGTTCTTCCTACACACTTATTAGAGAAAGGTTGGATTGTAGGTGGTTGTAAAACTGTCTCTGAGCTTCCTAACCCATACATCACTTCCAACCATAAAACTGGCTTTATTTTTGAAGGGGAGGGTAAAAAGGGAAAAAAAGAGAGCCCTCTTAGATAGCTTTCTTCCTACTTCCCTGCCTTTTGTGCCTAGTGCCACAGAGTCTGACACTGCCCTCGATGTAGAACCAAGGAATTATACACGTTATACACATTATAGTCAGATAGAATTATACACATTATAGCCAGATAGTGCCTGGGGGGCGGTTCACAGAGTTTTGTCATCCAACTACATTGTGACGCTGGGAGCAGTGCTGATGGAAGGATTTCTGATGTCTTGCAGAAGATGGGCAGCGTCCTGAGTGGACATTTTACCCAAGGCTTAGCAGCAACATCCACACCTACCATGTTGGAAAGCAGTGTTTCTTCAACGGGGTCTTCCTCGGCAACAGGAGGTCTCTATCAGAGAGGACGATGGACAAGTGCTTTGGGAGGAAGAAATATGGTAATGTTTTCCTCCTGGACCTTAACTATGCAATGTTCAAAAATACTCCTGAGTCATGATTCTGCAGGCCCAGCATCACGTGGCTGGGGGCAGCCCTGCGGGGTCACCAGGTCACCCAAGTGCAGCCAGGAAGATAGGAAAGTGAAGGGGATGGTTGGCAGATTGCACTTTTTGGCATAGAACTCACAACATATGCTGATCTACATTTTTGTTTTTCTCTGGATTTCATAAAATGCTAATGTGACATTTAAGTCATCAGATAAGTTCTCTCAGATACTTATTAATAGAAACCTCCACTGAAGTCCGAGGAAAATAATTCAGGTTTTAATTAAATGCTGCCTGTCATATGCATTTAAATCGTACTTTAGATTCTCTTTTTTTTAAAAGTGCATTCTTTTTTAAAAAAATTAATTAGTTAATTTATATTTCGGCTGCGTTGGGTCTTCGTTGTGGTGCGCGGGCTTCTCATTGCAGTGGTATCTCTTGTTGCGGAGCATGAGCGCCGGGCACCCAGGCTTCAGTAGTTGCAGCACGTGGGCTCAGTAGTTGTGGCACGTGGGTTCAGTAGTTGTGGCACGTGTGCTCAGTAGTTGTGGCTCACAGGCTTTAGAGCTCATGCTCAGTAGTTGTGGCACACGGGCTTCGTTGCTCCGTGGCATGTGGGATCTTCCCGGACCAGGGCTGACTTTCCACTCCTAATTGAGATGCAGCCATAGGGTGGAAAAGGAAGGATTTATTTTTTAATTTTTATTTATTTATTTATTTTGGCCACACTGCACAGCTTGTGGGATCTTAGTTCCCCAGCTAGGGATTGAACCCGGGCCACAGCAGTGAAAGCACAGAGTCCTAACTACTGGACCGCCAGGGAATTCCCAGGAAGGATTTATTTAACTGGTTTATGTATGAAAACAACTGAGAAAAATCAAGAAGGGATTAAGTTTAGCTTTCTGTTGCTTAGGCATGTTCTTGGCTACAAGTAAAAGAAAAATCAAATTATCACAGACTTAAATCATAAGATATTTATTATGTAATTAACAAGAAGCTTTGACAGCTAGGTGACCTATATAGTCTGGTTGCCCAGTGATGTCATCAAAGATGTAGGCTCGTTTTGTTTCTTTTTGTGTGTGTGTTACCATTCTTCGTAGTGTTGGATTTTCTTGTCTTGATGCTTGTCACCTTATGGTCACAAGATAACTGTTGCAGTTCCAAGAATCATTTTTATATTCAAGACATGAAAAAGAGGAAAATCTCTTGTTGCCTTACCCTTTTAGAAGGAAGGAAAAGTTTTCCCATATGGTCCTTGGGAAACTTCCTTCCACTCGTGTCTCACTGGCCAGAACTGGGCCAACTGCAAGTACGTATCAAAAGTAAATGAGATTATCATGATGATCCAAATCCTAACCCTAACCCATCACTTCCCTCCTAACTCGAAAGTAAACATTGTCCTGAATTTTGTGTTTATTATTCCTTTTCCTCCCTCCCTCCCTTCCTTTACTGTTTTTATTGTCTTGTCTTCCCAACTAGATAAGATTCCCTATTCTCTAACCTTGAATTTTCCAGATTAAAAAAAAAAAATTGGGATGCGGGTGGTATTAGCCTAGTCCTAATTTCAAATAATAATAACAACTGCTACCATTTCTTTTTTTTTTTTTTTTTTGGCCACGCCATGTGGCATGTGGGATATTAGTTACCTGACCAGGGATCGAACCCGAGCCCCCTGCAGTGGAAACGCAGTCTTAACTAACCACTGGACTGCCAGGGAAGTCCCCATTTCTTTTTTTTAAGCATTACATGGGTATACTATTTTTATTTATTGACGTTTAAATTTCACCATTAAATATGGAACAGAAGTATATGCTGGCCCTATGTTCAGATTTTTGAAATAAAGATAAATGGATAGATAGCTTTAAGGGTGCAACATACTAAACATTGCACAATATATATTAAACAACTTAGATTATACCTTTATACATTTAGTAGCACAAGTATAGGGATAAGCCATGCAGTTGAAGGAAAAACCTGTTCAGGACTGACCAGAGAGGTCCTTGGTTGCTGACAGAATCTCCCCTTGACTTCAGACTTGAGACAAACCAAGGAGTCTGTCAATATACAAAAACCACTGAATTCAGTACAAACAGTAGCCACTGGGTAGATACTAAGGAATTGGCTCTTGCTAATTCGGATTGTGGGGACCAGTCTGAAGGGTTGGCTGGATTCTGGAAATGCTGCAGCTCAAGTCCAGGATCTGTAGATTAGAAGAGCAGTCTAGAGACAGAATGGTTAGTGCATTCTTCAAAAAGCTCTGGTTTTCCAAACAAGTTCCTAGGATACTTTCCCCAAATAGGGTGCTACCATTTCTTGAGTGCTGATTATGTATACAGATTATTCTCATTCAGTACTCATGATAGCTATGCAAAGTAGACATTTGAAATAAACAGTTTATAAATGAGGATTCTAAGGCTTAGGGAAGTTAAACTGCCCAAGGGCACAGAACTAGAAATTGCAGAACTGAATTTGGACTCAGGCGTGACTGATTTCACAGTTCAAGCCCTTCTCACCACTTCTTGTTGTCACCTGACCTTTACTTGTCAGTAACCTGGTTTGGGTTTCAAAAGATAGGGTCACTCCGCTCTCCTTGCTTTGAATCCTCAGCATTTCATCCTCAGGAAGCACTCAATGTACAGATGTGGTTGATGTTATTTCCCTGCACTTAAGAGCTAATAAAAAGTTTAGCTGAAGAGTCTTAGCTATTGAAAAGGGTTTTGAAAGAGTAAAAAATAGAAAATTAAAAAATCAAGTACTCCAGTAACTCAAGTACTTCCACCAATTGTGCAAATGGCTTTTCTGAGTTAGCTAGAGAAATTTGGGCAGGTAGGAAACAGCTTATTAAAAATCTTCCCCAGCTCTCCCTTTGGCTTGTATCTTGTGAATACAGGTGAATGGAGCAATATCAAAACAAGCATTTAAAAATTAAAAAGAGGGTCCTGTTCATTGGGTGTGTGAGCAAAGAAGGAGGTTGTGCTTCCAGCCATGCATCCTTGCTTCTGATCCCAAGGTGGTTAGTCTTGCAGTCCAGGATTATTCCCTTAGGAGATGCATCTGGTGTAAGAGGTGCAGGTTTAAACGACCATCCTGTACCAGGCTGACTCCATGTGGTTAGTTACTTATTCCTGGGGCGTTGGAAGCGGCTGGGTTGGGTGTCAGAGCATGGGCTGAGGAAGCAGTGTTTGCTCAGCATCAGTAGACTTTTTCGTGACTCCTCTTCACCAGGAAGGCCACCTCCTACTGCTACACTACCCTAGTCTTTGAGTCAGAAGGAGTAGCAGAGCCCTTATTAGTTGATTTCCTCCTGAGACCCAGTCGGAGAGGCAGAGCCCCAATTAGAGCTGCTAATCCCGGAGGGATTCAGGGATTCAAAGTGCACTAATGTTCAGGAATGAAAAGATTTCAAGTCAGAGTTCATGCTAATCATTTCAGATACTTTTGATTCACCATTCATTTTAAACCAAAACATCCCATCCAAACCTAAGCTATTCTTCTTTTCCAGGGTGAGGTAATCATAACAACACCTTTTATTAATTAATTAATTTATTTTTGCTGTGTTGGGCCTTCGTTTCTGTGCGAGGGCTTTCTCTAGTTGTGGCAAGTGGGGGCCACTCTTCATCGCGGTACACGGGCCTCTCACTCTCATGGCCTCTCTTGTTGCGGAGCACAGGTTCCAGACGTGCAGGCTCAGTAGTTGTGGCTCACGGGCCTAGTTGCTCCGCGGCATGTGGGATCCTCCCAGATCAGGGCTTGAACCCGTGTCCTCTGCATTGGCAGGCAGATTCTCAACCACTGCGCCACCAGGGAAGCCCAACAACACCTTTTAAAAAACGTCTCAAACATAGGCTCGCACTGTATTTGTTTTTTTAATCTGTTTTTTTACAATTTATTTTTAATTTTAATTTTATTTTATTTTAGGCTCACACTTTTCATCTCTTCAAGGTGAGACAATCACAAACAGAACATTAAGATACCTATATGTACCTCATAATAAAACACTAAATTATCCTGTTTCCATTGTCATGTCAATTCTTACGGCAAATCTGTGGATCATCTTCAGCCCTTTTTATGATTTTGTTTTCAAACTCCATTCACAGTTATTGATCCCAGGAATGGAATCCCAAAGGTAACTCCAGGAGATAATCCATATATGTGTCCAGAACAGAGTAAAGGCTTCCACAAAGCAGGATCAACTCTCCCGCCAGGGAATTTTTCAATGTAAGTGTATGTTAATACTAGGGTTATTTAGTTAACTTTAAAGGAACTGTATTTCTTTCTACTACATATAAATTATATTTTACAAGGGGTGAATCTCAACAAGACATATTTGGTGAGAATTTCTAAAAAAATCTGTACCTAGTTCCTTAGTGTATGCACATGTACATGTGTGTAATTGAAATCATACACAGGATCTTGACTACAAAAAGGTGGTTGTTAATTTTGTTCCTGTTATTATCAACAAATATGAAGACGTCAATTTTCATACTGAATCAGATTGTTGATTAGTGACTACTATTTGGATTGACTTGTACTTGCGACTAAGCATTGAGGAGAAATGGAGGGTCATTAAATTAAAAGAGAAAACAGTTGATATAGTACATTAAAAATATTTTAAAAAATCAATCATGTTCCAAAGAAAACAAAACCACTAATTTGAAAAGATACGTGCACCCCAATGTTCATAGCAGCATTATTTCCAATAACCAAGATATGGAAGCAACCTAAGTGTCCATCAGCAGATGAATGGATAAAGAAGATGTGGTGTATGTACACAATGGAATATTACTCGGCTGTAAAAAAGAACGCAATTTTTGCCATTTGCAACAACATGGATGAACTTGGAGGGTATTATGCTTAGTGAAATAAGTCAGACAGAGAAAGACAAATACTGTATGATATCACTTATATGTGGGATCTAAAAAGTAAAACAAACGAGTAAATATAACAAAACAGAAACAGACTCACAGATATAGAGAAAAAACTAGTAGTTACTAGTGGGAGGGGGAGGGGCAAGACAGGTGGGGACTAAGAGGTACAAACTACTATGTATAAAATAAATAAGCAATAAATAAATAAATAAATAAATAAGCAACAAGGACATATTGTACAGTACAGGGAATATAACTGACATTTAATAAGAACTATAAATGGAGTATAACCCTTAAAAATTGTGAATCACTATGTATACACCTTAAACATATTGTAAATCAACTATACCTCAATAAAAATTAATCATGTTTGTTTTAATGATGTTTACTAAAAATGGTAAAAAAATAATAAGAATTATGGCCCTTAACAGTTTTGAAGCCCATACGTAACAATTAAAACCAGAAAATAAGACATTTTATTGAACACAATGATGTATTGATCTCTTTGCCATAGAAACCACACCAATCTTCTGGTTGCCTTTTCTGTTTTTCAGAATGCCTTATGAAAAGAAATTTGATACATTTATTCCACTTGAGCCTCTTCCACAAATTCCCAAGTGAGTTCTCTCAGCATGTTTCATATTATCCTATCTTTATGAAAATATCAATTGTTTATTTTCTCCTATGGAGGAGCTCATAGACACCTAACACATAGGGACCTTTTGAATCCCAGCAGGTGGGTGAGGCAGTTTGAATGGAGGGTTTTTGGTTTCGAAGGTCAAGTGTCTGTGGAGTCTGGCAGCTGGGCTGCTCACATCTTCAACAGGTATGATTGACAAATACCAGATGCCATGTGTAGTCCTAGGTGTGCACTGTGAGGGGTTTGATGTGGAGCAAAAAGTCAGGGTCCCTGCTTTCCAAAACATAAGAGTTTGTTAGAAAAGACAGGGCTTTCCCTGGTGGGGCAGTGGTTGAGAGTCCGCCTGCCCATGCAGGAGACACGGGTTCGAGCTCTGGTCCGGGAAGATCCCACATGCCACAGAGCAACTAAGCCCATGTGCCACAACTACTGAGTCTGCGCTCTAGAGCCCGAGAACCACAACAACTGAAGTCCACGCACCTAGAGGCCGTGCTCTACAACAAGAGAAGCCACCGCAATGAGAAGCCCGCGCACTGCGATGAAGAGTAGCCCCTTCTCACCGCAATTAGAGAAAGCCCGCGCACAGCAATGAAGACCTAATGCAGCCAAAAATAAATAAATAAATACATTTATTTTTAAAAAAAAAGAAAAGAAAGGCATATGCTTAAATGAGTGCAGCCAGGGAGGATGGTTAGAGTTTGAAGAGGTAGAGAGCAAGCTATTGGAGTATTTCTGTATTTGAGGGAAGTATCATTCCTCTGATGTTATATGTTAGCTCAGCTCCATTCTGAACCTTATACATTTTGATATGCAGGTTATCCTTATTTTTTGAAGAATTCTGCAGTTCGCATTGGTACTTTCCTTTTGGTTAAAGAATTCCTTAGTAGATAGATTTTGAATTTCCAGGTAGGAGAGCTTTTTGGTTTTTATTTTGTAATTCATTTTTACTTTTATCACCTTGTGATCAGAGAATATTGTTTTTATTATTTTTACTTTATGGAACTTATCAAAATTTTCCCTGTGATCTAATATACGTTCGATTTTGGGACTCTCTCCACATGCATTTGAAAGTACATTCTATTTCATCAGGATTCGAAGTTAGATTCATACCCAGAAGATTTATCTTATTGATTATTCTGTTTAGTCCCTATATTTTCTTACTCATTTTTGTCCACTCATTTTGTCCACTTGGACCAAGAGTTGTTGTGTTATAATGTCCCAATATTAGTGTGTTTCTATCTTTATTGTTTTTTTTTATAGATTTCTTTTTTTTAAAATAAATTTATTTATTTATTTATTTATTTTTGGCTGTGCTGGGTCTTCGCTGATGCATGCGGGCTTTCTCTAGTTGCAGAGAGCGGGGGCTAATCTTTGTTGCAGTGCGCAGGCTTCTTGTTGCGGAGCACGGGCTCTAGGCGCGCGGGCTTCAGTAGTTGTGGCTCACGGGCTCGAGAGCGCAGACTCACTAGTTGTGGTGCACCGGCTTAGCTGCTCCACGGCATGTTGGATCTTCTCAGAACAGGGCTCGAACCTGTGTCCCCTGCATTGGCAAGCGGACTCCCAAACACTGCCACCAAGGAAGCCCTATCTTTATTGTTAATTGTAGCCATTAGCATTATAAAAATATCTTTCTTTTTCTCATTTAATGCATTTGTCCTATGTTATACCTAGCCAGATATTAAGATTACAACTCTTACTTTGTTTTGTTTGCATTCGACTAATATTTCTTTGCCCATTCTTAGACTTTCGAATCACTTTGTTTTAGGTCTTTCTCTCAGACAAAGAATTGGATTTTGCTTTGTGAGCCAATTTGAAAATTTCTTTTCTTTAAGAGGTGAATTAGGGCCATTTGCATTCATTGATTTGACAGATTTGATTTCAATTCTATCATAATAGTTTATGTTATATGTATTATGTGTATTATATTTACCCTGAGTCTTTCACTGTTTTCTTTGATTATTTCAACAAAAGTTAAAAAATTGTTTCTTCTGATGTTTAGGAATGCTTGTGTTCTTATCCTGCTGGTTCTTTATGCTAATATCTTTCTATATTGCTGTTCGTCCTGCTTTTCTTTTTGGCCACTGCCTCATGGCATGCAGGATCCTTAGTTCCCTGACCAGGGATTGAACCTGTGCTCCCTGCAGTAAAAGCACAGAGTCTCTTTTTTTTATATACTTTATTATTATTATTTTTTAAATTTTATTTATTTATTTTTGGCTGTGTTGAGTCTTCATTGCTGTGCATGGACTTTTCTCTAGTTGCGGTGAGCGGGGACTACTCCTCGTTGCAATGCACGGGCTTCTCATTGAGGTGGCCTCTCTTGTTGCGGATCATGGGCTCTAGGCGCGCGGGCTTCAGTAGTTGTGGCTCGCGGGCTCCAGAGTGCCGGCTCAGCAGTTGTGGCGCATGAGCTTGGATGCTCCGTGGCATGTGGGATCCTCCCGGACCAGGGTTCAAACCCATGTCCCCTGAATTGGCAGGCGGATTCTTAACCACTGCGCACAGAGTCTTAATCACTAGACCGCCAGGGAAGTCTGTCGTCCTGCTTTTCTTACTTGGGCTTCTACTATTGGGTTGTCAGCTTTAAATGATAACCATTACTTCCACCTGTTGCTATGTGTGGTAATACTCCAGCAGGTTTATCAGGGTATTTTCTCAATCATGATGCACTTCTCCCTAAAAACATGAAAATTTTAGCTGCCAAAAGATGAAAACATTCTTCGTCTTCCTGCTCTGACTCATCCCAGGAACCTTACTTCCTGGTACCTCTCAGAACCCACACACTGCAGCCCAGCATATGCCCTTTCAAATCTCAACAGACCTGGGAGGACGCTGGGTGTCTGTATTAGCTGAGGTCCCGGCAGAAAGCAGAAGGCACACTTAGGTGGGATTCTGAAGACAGTTTAATGAAAGGACTGTTTACCAGTGTGTGGGCAGGTTGAGGAAACTCACATGGGAGGGCGGAGCACCCAGGGGCTCCCACCAGTGGGAAGCTCTTACTACTCCTAGATCTGAACAGCAGGAGGAGGGCCCATGGTTCATAGAGCAGCAGGAGATGGAGAAGGGCTGTCTGAAAGGACCTGCGGCAGAGGAGAATACAGCGGCTCCAGAATTGGGGTACCTCAGGAGATAGGGTGGGAGCTCAATAAGACATACCCCAACCTCTGTCTTTCCACCTTCTGATCTCCTGTTGGTGCCTCCCATTAGCCAAGCCCAGCTCAAAGGTGGGGGCAGGGAGGAATCAAGGTGATGCAGGCTACTGGGGTCAACTTCTTGGGTAGAGAGGGGTACAAAAGAGATCTGGGTTTGGGGCAGGGGCAAATGGTGAAGACTAACACGGTGTTTGATTTTGATTTTTTGCAGCATGGGAGGCCTTCTTACTTTTGGAGGATGTAGTGCCTTGTCTGCTGAAGGTGTTTGTAAATTTTGCATCAGACAAACTCAACTCAGGGTATTGTTTTCTTCCCACAGCTTGCCTTTCTGGGTGAAGGAGAAGGCCAACAAGCTGAAGAATGAGATAAGAGAAGTTGAAGAGCTTGACAGTTGGCAGCCAGCGGTCCCCTTGCTACAGAGTTTGCTACCTGTTGGTGGGTCAAAGAACCTTCAAAGAGTAGCATAGGGCTTCCCTGGTGGCGCAGTGGTTGAGAGTCTGCCTGCCGATGCAGGGGACACGGGTTCGTGCCCCGGTCTGGGAGGATCCCACATGCCACGGAGCGGCTGGGCCCATGAGCCATGGCTGCTGGGCGTGCGCGTCCGGAGGCTGTGCTCCGCAACGGGAGAGGCCACAACAGTGAGAGGCCCATGTACCGCCAAAAAAAAAAAAAAAGTAGCATCAAAACTGGAGGCAAGCCCAGAAGAGCAGGCTTTTGAGAGGCTTCACAATGGAGACGAGAGAGGCAGAGAGCCTCTCCCAGAGTGGATGGTGCCCTTTGCCCCGAGATGGCCCTTGGGCAGATGTCATGGCCATGTGTCACCGTGTGTGGTTGAGAACTGTTAGTCTTGTAATGGAGCACAGCCTTTAACTCCGTGCCTCTATCCACAGGTTCTTTGGACTTTCCAAGACAATCTTGAACAGGAACAGGTCCAGGAAGCAGGCACTGACTGTCCTCTGGAGAGCCTTTTCCTGTTAATTGCTTCTGTTGGTGCGACTGTTCTAAATCAAATGTTTGACTTGGATGCAGAATCACTGTGTTTTGCCTCTTTTAACTTTTTTGTTTTGGCGGCGCTGCACGGCTTGTGGGATCTTAGTTCCCCGACCAGGGATTGAACCCGGGCCCTCCGCAGTGAAAGTGCAGAGTCCTAACCACTGGACCGCCAGGGAATTCCCTTAAGTTTATATTTTGAAAACTGTCAAACTGATAGAAAAGTTGCGAGAATCGTACAACAAACAGACACCTACATAGTCTTCACCTAGAGTCTACAATTAACATTTGTCCAGAGTTGTACACATTCTCTTTTTCTCATATTATTATTATTATTTTGCTCAATTATTACTATCAATTTTGATAAATATATTTATTTATTTTTGGCTGCGTCGGGTCTTCGCTGCTGTGCATGGGCTTTCTCTAGTTGTGGCGAGCAGGGGCTACTCCTCGTTGCGGTGCGCGGGCTTCTCATTGCAGCGGCTTCTTTTGTTGAGGAGCATGGGCTCTAGGCGCGCGGGCTTCAGTAGTTGTGGCACGCGGGCTCAGTAGTTGTGGCTCATGGGCTCTAGAGCGCAGGCTCAGTAGTTGTGGCGCACGGGCTTAGTTGCTCTGCGGCATGTGGAATCTTCCCAGACCAGGGCTCAAACCCGTGTCCCCTGCATTGGCAGGTGGATTCTTAACCACTGCGCCACCAGGGAAGTCCCTTCTCAATTATTTGAGAGTGAGCAGCAGACATAACCCTTTACTCCTACATACCTATATACTTCAGTAGGTATCTCCTAAGGTCAAGGGTAATCTTGTGGTTCACTGAGAACCTGATAGCTGTGCGGGGCTGACATCTGGGACATCTAGGAGTGCCCATCTGAGTGCAGGGCACCACTTGGTCCTGCCCAGCCCCTGATGAGACCAGGCCTGCTGCCTCCACGGGGTCTTTGGACTCATTCCCTCTCCTTTGACCAGCCTTGACCTTGGCTGGTTTGGCCACACATTGCCCCCTGCCTTGGCCCCTCTCACATCTTTATGCCCTGCGACTTTTCTTCCCGTCTGGGCCCGAAACGCACTGAACAGCCCCCATCCCTTGCAGTAAGGAGCTCTGACCCTGATTTAGCCCATCTACTGGCCAAGTTCCCAGTGGACTCTGGGGAAGGACTGGGAGCCCATTTGAGATGCCTTCTGTCCTTCCAACACTGGGGAACTGCAGGAGGGGTTGTGGCCTGAGCCTCCCTGGGGGATGGGGCGGCCACTACTGACTTGAAGAGTGAACACTGAGGCTCCCAAACCTGGACTTTGTAAGAAATACATGCAAATCAAACATTTCTTGGTGCACATGGAGGGACCCTGCCTCATATCAAAAAAGAAGTCAAAAATCCCAATGGCTTGTTTTCCGAGGAAATGTGTATGTTTCTACCAAGTACGGAGAGGGTGTGAGGGCACCTTCCAGTGGTGATGGTGTGAGCATGGGAGTGATCATCTGGCTAGAAATGTGTTCTACTGGCTGAGCGCAGTGTGGGCTGGAGGAGAAACCAGGGTTCTCTAGGAAAGGGAGGACAAAAGGAATGCATGAGTCACAATTATACTAAAATTCACTTGCTGTTTATTTGAAATTCAAATTTAACTGGGATTTAACTGGTATTTTAATTTGCTCGATCTGGAAACTTACAGCAGAGGTGGACAAAGGAGATGGATTGGAGGGCTACCTAGGAGATAAAATTGGCAAGACTCTGGAATGACTTGGATGTGGGTGGGAGGAAGTTATGGGGGAAGGAAGAGTGGCAATAGGTGGATGGTGGTGTTGTTACCAGGGCAACATATAGTGTCTAGCCCATGTGGTGGCTTCATACACCTAGAGAAAGATGCTTTCTTGGTGGACGCAGTCCCGTGGACGCATTGCCTGGTGAGCAGTGTGCAAGCTAGATTTCAGCCCCCACTTTTCCCTTATGCAATGAACCCTTTACACAACCATACACGCCAGTCCTGTGCTATCCCTTGAAATAAGGAATGCTGGAGAAGTATAGGTTTTCTAGGGGAACCCTTTTTTTTTTTTTTTTGGCAGCACTGCGAGGCTTGTGGAATCTTAGTTCCCCAACCAGGGATTGAACCCGGGCCCTGGGCAGTGAAAGCGTGGAGTCCTAACCACTGGACAGCCAGGGAATTCCTGAGGGCTCAATTTTTGGAAGATGAATTTGAGAAACCTGTGACACACCCAAGCGGAACTGTCCAGTATGCAACTGGGCTTATGAGTCTGGGGTCTGGTATATGAGTGTGGAAAAAAAAAGTCTCCTGTGAGAAGTGTAAATCCCAAGCCTGTGCCCTGTGGATGCAGGGTTAGTTGTAAATGACTTGATTGGAATATTGATCCTAAACTGAGAAATGAGCTCACAAACACTCTTGAATCTCTGGGGCCTGACAATAAGCATAGTCTCTTTGGGAACACTTCCCCACCCCAGGGCACAGGGGACTCCCCAAAAATAACAACCATGAAGATGAGTACCTGAGAAAAAAATTACAAGCTACAACTGGACTCACCACAAGAGAGTATCAGTAGGTGAGACTCAAGCCAATTTAGATGATTAACCATGGTTAGCATTATGGTATGAATTACCAGCATTTAGGGTGCATGGAATTCCATTTTGTAGTAACTGGACACCAGGATATTAGTTTTTCCTAACACTAGCTGAGGAGTTTCTAAATGGGAGAGGGCCTTATGGGTGGCAATCTGGTGGATGCGGGCAGGGCTGGAGGACCTGTCTTGAAATTGTATTTGCAAAGCAGCGCAATATTTCTACTTAAATTCCATATCCTTATTTGGGGAGATGATGAAGATGATGAGGGTGGCTAGCCCCAGCTCCTCTCCATCCCTTGGTGTTGTCACAGGCTTTTGACTCTAATTTTGGCCCTTTCTTGCACAGTTTCTTTTTATTTATTTATTTGGCCATGTCAGGTCTTAGTTGCAGCACAAGGGCTTCTCTCTAGTTGTGGCACACAGGCTTTAGAGTGTGCGGGCTCAGTAGTTGCAGTGCGTGGGCTTAGTTGCCCCATGGCATGTGGGATCTTAGTTCCCCGACTAGGGATCGAACCCACATTCCCTGCATTGGAAGGCGGATTCTTAACCACTGGACCATCAGGGAAGTCCCCTGCACAGTTTCTTGATGGTAAAAAACTGGACAAGATGGAAACTAGAATTTCGATTAGACATGCAGTCTGCGTGTTCAAGGGTGCCTTGGGGGACTTTTGACAGGGCTGCTCTGTCCTAATGGGCAGGTTGTAAAACGCATGCCCCTAAGGGGGTGCAATTTGTATCATAGGCATGGGAGATCTAATTTTCTTGTAGTAAGTGTCTTGTTCTCAAAACATCAGTATTTTGTGACAATTTTCCAGCAGGTGTCAATAAAGTGTCTTGAGGAAGGGGCACTTTTTCTATTTGGTGAAAAGGTGACATGGAGGGGGTGTAAAGGTGGTGCTGAGTGGGAAGGAGAAGCCATCATCATGGGCTCTTGGAATGTTAGATCTGAAATGGCTCTTCAGAGAGGACCGGTTCAACTCTGGATGTGTTAGGAATCTGGCTTACAAATAACAGATACCCAATTCCAACTGACTGAAGCCAAAAGGGGAACTAATCATTGGAACTCAAGGACAGGAGGCTTCCCTGGTGGTACAGTGGTTAAGAATCCTCCTGCCAATGCAGGGGACACAGGTTCGAGCCCTGGTCCAGGAAGATCCCACATGCCACAGAGCAACTAAGCCCGTGCGCCACAACTACTGAGCCTGCGCTCTAGAGCCCATGCTCTGCAATGAGAGAAGCCACCGCAATGAGAAGGCTGCGCACCGCGATGAAGAGTAGCCCCTGCTCCCCGCAATGAGAGAAAGCCCATGCGCAGCAATGAAGACCCAACGCAGCCAAAAAAAAAAAAAAGTAGCCCACACTCTTAATTAGAGAAAGCTTGCGCGCAGCAACGAAGACCCAATGCAGCCAAAAATAAATAAATAAATTAAAAAAATTAAGAAAACAGTAGATTGTAAAATAATATTAAAACAACAACAACTCAAGGACAGGGATGCACCAAGGACAGAGGAACATATTGGATCCAGGGACAGTGGTGCAGCCAAGACCGACCTCTGTCTTTCTGTACTCTTCTCTCTGCTCCTCTCAATGCGCCTGGGACCTTCTTTCTTCCCTTCTTAGTCTACGTTGTACAAAACATGGTGGCAGGCAACTCCTGGGCTTCACATGTTAGAGATTCATTGGCCAGCAGGGAGACTGGCTTCTTCTAGGTTTCAGTGTCAAAATTCTTGGGGAGGAGACTTAATTGGTTCAACTTTGATCAGATCAATCAAATGGCCAGTGTGTGTGTGTGTGTGTGTGTGTGTGTGTGTGTGTGTGTGTGTGACAGAGACAGAGACAGAGAGACAGAGAGACAGAGAGAGAGAGAGACACTTGTAACCACTGTAGCTGAGTGCATGTTGGGGGTGGGGTTGGCAGCAAGTAATGGTCACACATTCTACAGAGAAGCATTATCTCTGGACCTGCGTCCAGAGACAGAAAATATGGCTTATCACCAGAACACACACATCTGTGTGTTCTTCATAATCTAACACTGTCCTCTCAACAAACTAGTGATTTTATTGCTACAATTTCCCATTTCAAGGAAAAACAGTATATATATATATATATATATATATATATATATATATATTACCAGAAAGTTCTGTAGCTCTCTCAGAAGAGGCAAATGGAGAAATGAAGAACTATAAAGAGAAAGGCATTATTTAAATTCTTAGGATGTTTCCCAGTCCACTAAACATTTTCATGCCTTCCAGGGCTGGCTCCAAAGAGATGTTTTTGAATGGTGAAGGAGACCAAGTGAGTAATGGGGAGGTGGAATGGCAGTTTGGCAATCCCTACCTCACTGGGTTTTAGGTATCTTTCAACTAATTTGTCCCTTAAATTTATGAGGTATGAATTGTTAACTCCACTTTTCAGATGAGGATGCTGAGATTCAGCAAGGTTATTACCCAAGCTGATGAGAGAGCCAAGATTTCAACCCAGACCGAATTTGTCTAATACCAGTACCTATCGATGGTAACTCTCTACTATTAACCCACACAGACTGAATAGCAATGAATGAAAAACTCTGACATGACATTTCTGTGGATTTCTGGGACAACCACTGATCACTTGGGGTTGCGCTTCTTGTAGTAACAGTTGCCACTTTTGTTATCACTTATTATGTATCAGATACTATGCTAGGTTTACGATCTCATTTAATCCTTAAGACGACCCTACAAAGTTGGTACTATTATTACCTCCAGGTTAGGAAATTTAGGCTTAAATAAGCTATTGCGTTTTCCTGAGTATTCTGTGAATAAATTCCTATCAGTTAAATGCCTAATAAAGTGCTAAATTAATAAATTAACAAAGTTCTTTTTAGACCAGCTGGGCTTAAACTCTACACGCGCCACGTTCCTATTCTCTGCCACCAGGTGACGTCACAACCAACCCCAGCACTACATTCTCTGCCAAGAGCCACTGCCGATATCTCGCGAGAGCCATGGCTTCTTCCAATCTATTTTGGGCATGCGTGCGGCGTAGGGCGCTTTGGCTTAGAGTGGTTTGATGACTTTCTGTCAGTCTTCCTAGAGTAGAGCTTTAACAACAAAGCACTTATTTCCTTTCAGTCACTCGAGTTCTCGCGAGACTTGCTACTCTTACTTCTCCCCCAACCCCAAACCCCGCCTTGCGCCTGCGCAGAGCTCTTCAAAGCAGAAGGTTGCGCTTGGAGGAAGTGACGGCTTTGGGTTCCGTGGCCGCAGCGCCGTTACTACTTCTCAGAAGCTCCACTCGGCCGCTTGCCGAGACACCCCGCCGCTAAGATGCCTCGAATTATGATCAAGGGGGGCGTGTGGAGGAATACTGAGGTAAGTTCCCTTTTCCCGCCGTCCGCTGCCCTCCGCCCCTCCGGCTGCTGGTGCGCAGGCGCGCGGAGGTCGGGGAGGCGGAGAGGTTGCTTGCGGGGTCTGCGTGGGAGTCGGTGCGGGGCCGACCCTCGGGGCCTTTACCTTGTGCCCGGTCGTACGTTATCTGAGCACCTGAAGGACGGGGACTGTGATTTAACCACTTGATTACCTACCGGGCACTCGTTAGGCCCTCAGTGAACATTTGTTGAATTGAGGACGCGCCCTCTGCCCTGGTGGAACTCACTGTGGTGGGAGAGCTAGGATAACCGCTAGAGTCGGTCTTTGGGGCACCCCCGTTCCTCGGCCCAGGCATCGTGCCTCTCGCTGATATTCAAAAATGAAGAAGTGCTGTGGCGACAACTTTGTTTTTTTCTTGACTTGCTTGCAGACGGGAAGCAGTTTGAGTGCCAGGTTCAAAGTGCCCGTTTATGCCCGCATCCCTGCGGTCATCTGTGATCAAGGCATAACTTGTCCGCTCTCCCGTCAGATCCCAAGGCCTGTGTCTTCCTGTCACTCCGCTTCAGCTTGGATAGAAGCCAGATAGGCCTTCAGTAGTCTCTTTGCTTCCAGAAATGTAGTGGACCATGCCATTGGTGAGCCAGAGAACAGTAGAGAATGAGTAAAATAGAAACGAGGTTTTAGTGGAGTTGGTGTTCATAGTGCACTGAATTTGTCAGTTTCCCAAGAACACCATATTTTTTCATGCTCTGTGTCTTTTTACATCTTATGCCTTCTTGGAATATCCTCCTACTGCTTGGCATCTTTCTGACCTTCCTTCAAAAACCAGTCCAGAAACTCTTCTGGAATTTTTGCCTGTTCATCCTGTAAAAAGTAGTTGCACCGCCAGTGGTCCCATGACAACTCTTTCATCCACTTGTTATAGTTTGCTTTGTCTTTTTGCAAGCATCACATCCTTCTGTGTGATGCTGGGAGGGTTTCTTAACCTCTCAGAGCCTCAGTTTTCTAATGGGGATGATAATAATACCTACCTGTTTTGGGGACTAAATGAGTCACTACATTTGGAACATTTAGAACAGGGTCTGTCACATAGTAATCTTGCAGTAAGTGCTAGTTGCTATTTCTTTTCCTCAGTAGACAGCACTGCAAGAGGGCAGGACCAGATCTTGGTGTCTTTAGAAACTAGGACAGTACCAAACAAAATTTGCTTGGGAAATTTTTCTGAATGGATCTAGTAGGATAGATAATTGTTGTATATACTTCCCTGAAGATGTGATTAAGTATAGCAGTACTGCAACAAAGTTACACATAAAGTCAGTGAGAACCTTGCCTCAACTTGCACAGAGGGAACCAGGCTGTTTAAGTTGGAGAAGAGATGACTTCTGTGGGAGAGACATGTACAAAAATCAAGTAACAGCAGGATTCCTATGATGTGGCCCAAGCCCTGCAGTCTTTGAGTCTGTGATGATACGGTGTGGAGTGGTGTGGAGTGGCTCATGTATGAGGCATGTAGCTCTAGTTCAATGTGGAAAAAAGCCTAAAAGTAAGATGCCCCAAGAGCATTCATCTATGTCTCTAATATCCCTGGTGTCTGTGATTTAGCTTGCCGGGCTCTCTTGGGATTGGTGAATTCCATATTGCAATGGGTGCCCTGGTGAAATAGTGTCTAGAGACTGGGGGAGTCTGGAGACAGAGTTGATTGGTGACTTCGGGGGAAATACTTAATTCTTAGGTTAGACCTGAGATGTGGATTCTTGGGTCAGAGTTGGGGTTATGGGACTGAAGAGAAAATGCTATTCGTAAGCCGGAGGCAGGAAGCCTGGGTTAGAGATTGGATTCACCTGAGTCTTGACTTGCTTCTTGAGGGCTGGATGTGTCCTATTTGATTCTCTTTCCCTAAGTACACAAGACCTGGTACAAGGTTGGTGTTCAGGGAATGTTTTTTCAATGAATGAATAAATGAATGAGCCATATTCCTTTGACGAGAATAGCAGCCACACACCGTACCCATTCCCAGTTACTGGATGGGGTAGGGAAGGGGTTGTGTGTAAGGGAGGGTAGGATGTCCTTCTAAGGGAGTTCTTTTTTTTTAAATTAATTAATTTTATTAATTTATTTTGGCTGCATTGGGTCTTCGTTGCCGCACGTGGGCTTTCTCTAGCTGTGGCGAGCGGGGGCTACTCTTCATTGCATTGCACAGGCTTCTCTTCGTTGCATTGAGCGGACTTCTCATTGCGGTGGCTTCTCTTGTTGCGGAACACGGGCTCTAGGCGCACGGGCTTCAGTAGTTGCGGCACACGGGCTCAGTATTTGTGGCTCGCAGGCTCAGTAGTTGTGGTGCACGGGCTTAGTTGCTCCATGGCATGTGGGATCTTCCCAGACCAGGGCTCGAACCCGTGTACCCTGCATTGGCAGGTGGATTCCTAACCACTGCGCCACTGGGGAAGTCCCTCTAAGGGAGTTCTTAATTTCTTGCATTTCACTGATTCTGGCTTGCTTTTTTTTAATTATTGTAATGAAGTTTTGTACTTTCTTTTTAAATCTAGGATATATGTGTGTGTTGATATGTCTCTTTCGCCATAGCACAACTCTGTTAGAGTTAATTTTAATTTTGTCTTTTCTCACTTGGAGTTTTGTGATTGAATACACTGTTTTTCTTCAACAATTTTTAGGATGAAATTTTGAAGGCAGCGGTAATGAAATATGGGAAAAACCAGTGGTCTAGGATTGCCTCACTGCTGCATAGAAAATCAGCAAAGCAGTGCAAAGCCAGATGGTATGTACCAGTTAATGAGTGGAAAACACAAAATGACCTTAATTATGATGAGGAAAATGTCATTTCTTTGAACCTTACCAAAGAAAGCAGGCATTGTGATATAACAAAGTATGGAGTGGGAGATGGGAATTTAGATTTAAGAATTAGCTGTCATTTGCTTCCTATGTGATCTTAGGCAAGCCATTTTCTAGCCCCTCTTTCCTACCATTACCTTCTCCCAACTGGGGATAATACTTGGCCCTAACTGATGGAGATGTGAGGCTCAAATGAGTTCATGTTGTTTGAGAGTGCTTTGTGAAGCATGAAATATAACTACTTCTAGGTACAGATGGACCCTAGCTTATAAATGGATTGTATTCCAAAAGTTTATAAGTGGATTGTTTTAGAACTTACTTTCCCAAAGAAATAAATGATAAATAATGGTTAATTTTCTAGGCTAGCTTACAGTAGTTGAGTTTCCTCATGAATCGTTGAAACATTGTATATTTGCTTCCCCAGAATATAACATAACCCAACATTACATCTGTGGTGCCCCCTTTTAAGTCACAGGGTAGTGGACATAGTAAGTTCTTCACATGTATTTTTGGCATGAGTGTTCTGGCCCCAGCCCTGACCCATGTGGTACTAGGATCATATTTTGGATTGTATAAGAGTGACCTAATTTTCTGGGCACCTGGGTAGGGGAAAGGATCAGAATGTAGAGATTGGCCCACAAAGAGGAAGATGGTCCTCAGCCTGCATAAGTGGCTCTGATTTCTGGTTCTGTTAGTGGAGCTAAGCTCCTACCGCTTTGTTTGGTAAGGTTTATATATGGTTTGCAGGCCTCTCCTCCAGCTAAGTAGACTGGATGGAAAAGGTGGGTCAGGTGGAGCATGGGGAAAGGCAGAGATGACATAGTAGTTTTACTTAAATTAAAAAACTCACCAAACAAATACAGTTTTGAAAAGCATTTAGCGAGTGTAAGTCAAATGCTTAAAGAAGTAAGCCAAGGTGTTGTAAGAATCAAATCAAAGCACCAGAAAGTACTATGAAAACTAGAAACACTATGAAAATATGAGGTGGTTTTGTCTTATTTATAAATGCAAAACCTCTATAAAGTGTAAGATGAATGGAAACAATTGGTAGTTGAGAAGGAAGGCATATGATCATGTTTTAGTCATGTTACTTTTCTTAAGCATTACTAACCTTGCATAATTAAAATACAGTAGAATTTAGTGAGATAGGGTATTTGGAATGGGGTAAGTTTAACCAAATAGGGAATATTCTGTTGTTAAAAAAAACCCCAGCTTTTGTGATTGAAGGATGAGAATTAGCTTGCATTTTTCATATATTAGAAGCCAGTATGTCTAATACGTGAGGAGGATATTATTCATGCTGGGTGACTGATTAAGGTATAAAATGATGTCTTTTTAATAGGTATGAGTGGCTGGATCCCAGCATTAAGAAAACAGAATGGTCCAGAGAAGAAGAGGAAAAACTCTTGCACTTGGCCAAGTTGATGCCAACTCAGTGGAGGACCATTGCTCCAATCATTGGAAGAACAGCTGCCCAGTGTTTGGAACACTATGAATTTCTTCTGTAAGTGAATCTCCAAAAGCAGTATTAAAATGTGTGTATATCTTCTGAATGAGGCTGAATACACTTTTAGCATTTTGTGTCCTTAAACATTAGTTACAGATCTGAATAAAGCCAGAGGAGCTAAAGCTATTGGATTGTATATTCCAAGTCTCGTGTGGTTGATCAAGATTATGTCTCCTTTTATATACTTTTTAAAGAAATAATTAAAAAGTATTATACAGGGACTTCCCTGGTGGTCCAGTAGTTAAAACTCCACGCTCCCAGTGTAGGGGGCCTGGGTTTGATCCCTGGTCAGGGAACTAGATCCCGCATGTTGCAATTGAGAGCCCACATGCTGCAACTGAAAGATCCCGCATGCTGCAACGAAGATCCTGCATGCCCCAACTAAGACCCAGCGCAATCAAATAAATAAATAAACGCTAAAAAAAAAAAGTTACACAAATCATACATGTTCATCATAGAAAATCTGGGAAAAAAATAGTGAAAAAGCAAATAAAAATCACCCATAGTCATACTGCTGAGAGTTAACCATTGGAACATGTTGATTCTTCCCTAAAAGCTTTTTTGTGTGGCTCTGCTGCATTTGTGATTTAGGGAGCTGCTTGGATCCTGTTTCATGGTGAATGGAAACACTGAAATTAGAGAGAAATTTAAAACCATCTCTTTTCAGGTGAAGCAGTAGTAGAAATGCTTTATTTTTGTTAATGCCCATCCGTTGGTTTTTTCAAAGAAAAGGGTGCCAGCACTAGGGAACCTGGTATTTCTAAGACTAAACGGGTGGTAGTGTGACTGATTGCTCTGGGCTCATTCCTAGGGATAAAGCTGCCCAGAGAGACAATGAAGAGGAAACAACAGATGATCCACGCAAACTTAAACCTGGAGAAATAGATCCAAATCCAGAAACAAAACCAGCACGGCCTGATCCGATTGACATGGATGAGGGTAAGTGTATTTTTGTGAGGACTTTATTTCTTTGGTAACTGTAGGCTTCTCAGGCCTTCTTTTAACTCTCTTAGGTCTTTTCTAAACTCCTCTGACTTTTTCGAATTGCGGTTCTGTCTGTAGTTGTTACTCTAAGTATCTTTCCAAGTGTGTCCAACCTTCTATCATAGAGTAATTGCTCTTTTTGTATAATGTCCCTTTATCTTTTGATGTTTCAGTTCATTTAGTAAGTTAAGCAGTGTGATATGACTGGACATTTCCTGGTGGCTAGAGGTAAGCTCTTTAGGATTCTGTGTTCTCATTTCTATTCCGAGGAGAGAGGCAACAAGCCAGGATTTGGGGATCCAGTGCTCCTACTAACTACTTTTTTGACTTCAGACAGGAAGTTTGATCTTCTTGAAAGGGCAGCACTACAATACCATGAGGGAGACTTATGATGCCTTTTTGAGACATTGAATCAGGAATCAGAGGAACTAGATTTTAATCTAGTTTAGTGCCATGTCTGCCACTTATTAGCTATTTGACTTTAGGTGAGTCATATAATCTCTCTGAACTTTGGTTCTCTTTCCTGTCAGATGGAGAGTAATAATATCTATCTTACTTCACAGGGTTGTCGTGAAGCATTCAGTGAATATTTGTTGAGTTTTTAATTTAAAAGTTTGAAGGTAAAAGTTGTTGAAGGTAAAAGTTGTTCCCAAAGGCAGACTGTGGCTAGGCTGGCTGCATCACTGTCACATGGCAAACTTTAAAAAATAAAGGTACCAGGGCTTCCCCAGGAGGTCTGTGTCAGTAAATTGGGGGTGGGGGGGGAATGGAGGGTAATCCTGGAATCTGAGGGTTTTTTTGCTTTTTAAAGTTCCCTTGTGATTTCATTGGAGACCCTTGTGTAGGAATTGCTCTAAGGTATCAGTAATGAAATTTGTTCTACTCTAGGGAGCTATGGAAAATATACTGGAGGAGAGAAATAGTTCTGAGGAAAAAAATGAAGGAAAAATGATAACGAAGATTGTCAGTCCCCTTATAATTAAACAGTAGTTTTTACAATATTTCACAATTTGTGCTGTGCCAGATAGTTGATGATGATGAAGGATATGATAATTATAGCCACTGTTTAATGAGTATTTGCTAGATGCTTTACCTATTTCTTTTTCCTTAGTTCTTCTCAACATCCCTGTGAAGTAGGAATTGTTATTCCCATTTTATAAGTGGTGAAACGTTATTATCCAGAGTCACATAACTGTCCAGTGGTGGGCATGATTTTTAACTTGGGTTTCTCTGACTTAAAAACCCAAGCTGTTTCCTTTATGCTGCACCATATAATGATTATATTGATGGAGTTTCTCATCTTAAGCACTAGGGTATGTCTCTCACCTTGCTTCTGTTGGAGAAGTTAGTTTTTGTTCTCTTTATCTTTGCAGATGAATTGGAGATGCTTTCTGAAGCTAGAGCCCGCCTGGCTAATACTCAGGGAAAGAAAGCCAAGAGGAAAGCGAGGGAGAAACAGTTGGAAGAAGCAAGGTATGGTTGTTTTCCATCTATAGTTGAACAAATTAGTCTATGCATCCTTAGGCCCGGTAAAACTGTGATTTATCAACCCTGTTGGGTGAATGATAACTAGAGTTGTCTAATTCCAACATGGCAGAAGTAATGCCTGGGTATAGACATACATGTATGTCTTGGTGTGTTGGATTTGTTCTGTTAGCATGGGGGAGCTTCATTTGTTGTAGCCATCTTGGCGTCAGATGGCTGGAGGACAAACGGGGCTCTGGGACTGTGGTGTGACTGCCAGTTAGTTACTCTCCTTGATTAGCGTTGGGCAGGCAATGGCTGTGAAACAGGAGACTCAGCTGAACATGGAGGGAGTTAATGAGCCTTGAACCACATTTTAGGCTGTCATAGAAATTTGTATTTAAAAAGTGAGTGGAATTGAGTATTGCCCTCTGCTCAAGGTTTTCTCTACTTTCCCCTCCCTTTTGGTTAGATCCATGGTTGACATCATTTCTAATGGCCTAGAAACCCAGATGAAGTGGTTAAAGGGAAAACTTGAACTTTATAAGAGCTTATTAGCTTTTGGAATTCAGGCATTGGAATAGCCTCCCCTGCCTCCACAGCTACCTTTTTTGGTCCCTAAGCTGGGAAGTATTGATACTTCCTGACCTAATAACTAGCATTGTGTTGATGGTTTCCCCAGTAATGGCTGTGAAGTGCCAGATCCTGGGATGGAGGATTCTTTTATGCCAGAGGATGCTTTTTGGCATAGCTGGACAACCACTAGCCCAGAATAGTTGCTTGTGATGGGAGTATGACTGGCCTGGGACAGTAAACAAGCTAAGAGGAGGTTCTAAATTTTCTGCTGGGTCTTAGTCACCTTTCTGTTCCGTATACTATTTAGGGTTAAGTAATGTGAGTAAGGTAAAAAAATTCATTTTTCCATTTTTGTCCATGGTTGTTTGGGGACCAAATTGTTTGAGCCTTTTAACCATGTGGATTGGCCCAGGGATATGACAGGTATATATATGAAAATCTCCAAGTATGGTTGGTATTGCTTGCTTTAACAAATACATTTTTCCAGATTTAAATTTACCCTACACTTTCTTGTAGATTTTCTTGTAGAACATCTTTATAACGTGTGCATATATCTTGTAGTTAACTAGATTGGTGTGTATGCAGAATGTACTGCAGGGCTATTTACTTTAAATGTTAAATTACAGATCTGTTTTATAACTTAAAGCTTTTTATTGATTATAAAAGTAATAACACTTTTCCTACAAAATACTAGTATTGTACTATTTTCTTTTTGGGGCATGGTTGATACAATGCTATATAGCTTGGTTATATCCACTTAGTATTATATTGTAAAGGTTTTCTAATGTCGTTTGAAGTCTTTGTTTTATTTAAAGAATAAAATTACTTATGAAATGTGTCCCTTCAAACCTTTCTCTTCTCAATATAGACATACATTTATGTGCACTACACATACAGTAACATTTGTGTAAAATTAGATCATACTGTATAGACTGTTTCGATGAGAAGTTAATCTTACTGGGGTTCCCTTGTAAGTGATGAATCGTTTTTCTCTCTCTGTTTACAAGATTTTCTCCTTGTCTTTCAGCATTTTTAATATAATGTTTCTGTTTGTGCATTTCTTAATGTTTGTCTTGCAGTTCCTTGAGCTTCCTGGATGTGTCGGTTAATGATTTTCAATAAATTTGCGAAATTTTCAGCCAATGTTTTGTTCTCCTTTTTCTAATGTTTTATTCTCCTTTTTCTCTTTCCTTTTGATATTCCTATTGTGCATATGTTGTGCACTTAATGGTGTTCCACCTTTTTGTGAGGCTCTGTTCGTATATCTTCTTTCTTTCTTTTTTTTTTCCCCCTTTCCTTTGGATTGCATAATCTCTATCCATCTGTCTTCATCTTGGCTAATTCTTTACTTCGAATCTGTTCTAGTGAAGTTTTCGTTTTAGCTTTCCCGTTGCGGAGCACAGGCTCCGGATGCGCAGGCTCAGCGGCCATGGCTCACCGGCCCAGCTGCTTCGCGGCATGTGGGATCCTCCCAGACTGGGGCACAAACCCATGTCCCCTGCATCGGCAGGCGGACTCTCAACCACTGCGCCACCAGGGAAGCCCCATTTGGTTCTTTTTATTTCTTTTTGTTAATTTTCTCTATTTGATGAACATTTTCATCCTACCTTCCTTCTTTAATCGTGCTTACCTTTTGTTCTTTGAACATACTTGTAATGTCTCCTTTGAAGTCTGTCAAAGCTGACATCTGGTTGCTCTCACAGGCAGTTTCTGTTGCCTGCTTATTTTCTGGTGTGGGTCATGCTTTCCTGTTTCTTTGCATGTCTCACCTTTTTTTGTTAAGAACTGGACACTTTGGATGATATATTGTAGCAGTTCTGGGTACTGTGTTGCCCCCATCCACTCCTTGTTACTGTTGCTTGCTTACTTACTCCTTTAGTGACTAGCTGGATTATTTTAGTGAAGTCTGTTCTCCCCATTCCTCACCCAGAAATGTGAAGCTTCTGATGTTGCTCCTCATGGGGACACAGTCTTGGGTGTGCCCACAGTCGCCTTGGGATGAAGTGGTTTTGACAGGACTTTCTTTGACATCTTCTTCCCTGGCTACACCCAGCTGTTAAACTCTACTAATTGCCAGTTTATTGCTGTATTGTTTTCAGCGATGGCTTGAGGCATAAATTGCTCCACAGAGTGTTCCAATCAAACTTCGGCTCCTTTGAAAGGATAATTTCTGAGGTCAGTGTTTGGTAGTTGTTCTCATCCCAGGAGGGCTTCTCCCACTTTTCGAAAGAGATTGATTCTCTCTGGCAAACTAGTGGGCCTGCAGTTTAGCTGCATCTCCAAAGAATCTGTCGGTTTCTTCACAGTTGCCTTTCACCGAGACTTCCACTGTTTTTGAGAGTGCCCTGAGGCCTGAACGTCTCCATTTCCTTTTGCAAATGAAGTCAGTTTCTTTGGGGAGAGTTTGGAATTCTCTGTTCTATCCAGGGGTGCTGATGTACTTCTCCTTGGGTGACACACCCACTTTAGGAGCTGAGTGTTCAGTGTCCGCGGTGGGGGTAGGCAGCAGCCCCAGGTCCCCTAACCCTGACCCTCATCCCACAGGCCCAGGTTGGGCTCCAGTATTCTCAGTAGCACTGTGCCCAAGGTAGAGCCCCTGGGCAGAAGAAGGAAGCCCCTCCTTCTCAGTCACTCTTGTCTGAACTTAGCCTCTGCAGTGGCTTCCTGGAGGCAGGATGAGAAATGCTGCTGTCCTGCCCCTACTGGAATGAAAGCCAGGGAGCTAGAGGGGAGAGAGAACCCTGTGTTCTTGGCTGCACCAAGTGTGGAGTAGAGCTTCTGTCTCCCTGAGCTGGGACGGGGGAAGAGAAGAGGGAGTGGGTCTTGATTTGAATACTGCAGGCTCTCACTTTTTTTATCGAATTTTTGTAGATTTTCTTGAATAAACGTTTCTTCATTTGCTGTATCTCCTTTATTTAGGATCCCTTCCAGAGACTTAACTTTTTTTTTTTAATAATTTTTGTCAGTTTTGCTGGGGAGTGGGTTTGTGAAATTGCTCCTATATACTGTTTTATAATTTGATTTTTCTCCTCTTTAATATTCTGAATAGCTTTTCTAATCATTGAATCATTAACGTTATAGCATCTTGGGAAAGTACAAAGGAAAAAGTAAAAAATGAAATTCCAGCCTCCTATGATTATCACTGTTACTGTTCAGGTGAACATCCTTCACATCTCCCCATGCACGTATTCACTGATAGATATGCATATAATTTTACATGTTTCTCCATAACATGTAAACTTTGTAACATTGTTTTAAACAGCAGTGTGTCTTGAGCATCTTTCCATGTCAGAGTAGATTTACAGATTTCTTTCTATTTATCTATCTATCTATAGATTTCTTTCTATTTATCTATATCTATTTATTTATTATTTTTGGCTGCTTTGGGTCTTTGTTGCTGCACGTGGGCATTCTCTAGTTGCGGCGAGCGGGGTCTACTCTTCGTTGCGGTGCGCGGGCTTCTCATTGCAGTGGCTTTTCTTGTTGCAGAGCACGGACTCTAGGCGTGCGGGCTTCAGTAGTTGTGGTACGTGGGCTCAGTAGTTGTGGCTCGTGGGCTCTAGAGCACAGGCTCAGTAGTTGTGGTACACGGGCTTAGTTGCTCCGCGGCATGTGGGATCTTCCCAGGCCAGGGCTCGAACCCGTGTCCCCTGCATTGGCAGGCGGATTCTTAACCACTGTGCCACAAGGTAAGGCCCTACAGATTTCTTAAAGGTTATTTAGATGGCCATATAATATCTTATCTTATAGCTGTGTTATAAATTATTTTAACTAATTTGTTATTGTTGGATGTTTAGGTTGTGTCTGTTTATCTGCTTTTCTGAACAGTGCTTGGTAACCAGTCTTGTAGCTAAGGCCTTGTACATGTCCCTATTTATTTCCTTAGTCTAAGACTGAAGAGTGAAATTGCTGGGTTAAAAATGTAAAAAAGTTAGGGGTATTAATGTGTATTTCCAAATTCTCTTTGGGGAAAGCTATACCACTGTACTTTCTCATTACCATTGTGAGAGACTGTCCACTGTTTGCACCCTTGCCATTAAAACAGAGCAAAACTTGAAGGCTGTTGATTGATATGTAGAAATGGTACTTGATTTAATTTGTGATTCTTTAATTATTAAAGTACACTCTGTCATTTTAGCTATTTGCATTTTTTTCCCTTAGTGAACTGTTTATTTCCTTTTTTTCTTCCTTTCCCTTGGGTACATTTTTTAAAAACTTGCTTAGATTCTTTATATCTAACCATTCCTAATACTAAGTGCAAAATTTTTTCCTATTATTTGCCTTTTAATATTGTTTTATGATTAAAAAATGGTGCTACAGGGATATAAATTTTAAAATTCAAAGCTGTTGATTGTTTTTTTCACCCTTTATTTAATTTATATTAAGTGAGTATATTCCCATCCAGAGATTGGATACATATTTACTTATAGTTCCTTCTGGCTTTTCTCTTTGCTCTAGTGTATGTGTGTACCTTTAAATCAAAACTGGAATTGATTTTGGTGAACGGTGTGAGGTGAGGATTTAAATAAATATTTCTTCCCCAAGTGACCGGGTAGTTTTCTTAACTCTGATGGATGATCCATCCTTTCCCAATGGTGTATGATCTTGAAGGTGATTTGTGTTCTCTTTCTTCAGGCGTCTTGCTGCCCTCCAAAAGAGAAGAGAACTTCGAGCAGCTGGCATAGAAATTCAGAAGAAAAGAAAAAAGAAGAGAGGAGTTGATTATAACGCTGAAATCCCATTTGAAAAAAAGCCTGCTCTTGGTTTCTATGATACTTCTGAGGAAAACTACCAGGCTCTTGATGCCGATTTCAGAAAGTTAAGACAACAGGATCTTGATGGGGAGCTGAGATCGTAAGTTGCCTTTCTGTTTTTATAAATGGAAAAGTATAGTAGTAATTTTATGGAGGGCCAAGTATTATCCTGGTCAGAGCCAGATATTTCTTAGTTAGCACAATGTGGTTTACATAATGCTTTTACTTATTTAATGGATTCACCTTTCTGAGAAAACCAGTGACCCTGACTGTAATGCTTTTAGCATAGAACACTGTTCGAAGCTCTCGAAATGTCAGCGCTTGGCTCTTAGTGAACTGTCTACTCAGAATCACAGTCTTAACATTTACGAAATGTACCTTTGGGAAGAGGTTAGTTATTTTACTAATGGCCTGAAAGAGTCTGTCAAAATCCGGTCTGCTGCTTCTTAGTTTTTTTTCTAGTGAAAATTTTATCTTGTTTTTATGGGTTTTTTTTGCCTGTGCCATGAGACTTTGTGGAATCTTAGTTCCCTGACTAGGGATCACACCTGGGCCCCGGCGGTGAAAGTGGTGAGTTCTAACCACCGGACCGCCAGGGAATTCCCTCTTGTTTTTCATAAAATGAAATTAAAAGGAAAAACATTACCAATGCATTTTTAAGTCTTTTCACTTAATGGCGATTAGTAGGTATATTTTTAAAATGTCTTAGAATACAGAGGATTTTGTTTATTTCTAGGGATTTTTAGAGTTTTTAAATTGTTATATCTGAATGTTGTGGGGAGAACCTTTTAGGATTGTCAGAGATTTTTAGTACTCCCCCAATGGCTTTCCATTTCTGTTGACATGAATTGTTAGTAAACAACAGATGTCAGTCACTGTGAAACAGGATTTTCTTGGATGTACTCCATTGTATTTATTTTTCAAATTAGGACCTTGCTTTAGGTAGCCTCTACAAATAAAGAGATTGAAGAAAAAATAGTCATTTGGAAGGAGTAGACTAGATGGAAGAAGAGGATGGCATGCAGAGGGGGAGAAGGCATTCCTGGTCCTTTAAAAGATGGCCTTGAGCCTGGCTTTAGACCTTAACAACTTTTTGGTGTCATTTGTCAGGACTTAGATATCCTTTAAAAAAATTTATGAATTAAAAAAAATCATAGCAAACAATTGAAGAATAGTTTTAAAGGAAAACTTTTAAAACTCACGTTTTAATTCTGTTCCCTTCATTTAATTGTTTCCGTTTTTGTATACTTCATCATTTTCCTATGTGCACACATGTATTTTTACATGAACATAGTCACAATATAGGAGTAGTTTTATGTTTTTCTTTTCATGTTATATGTAACATTTTGCTTATCATAGTCTTTATAGCTACATAGGTGTTTATTTTATTTATTTATTTTTTTGTGGTACGCGGGCCTCTCACTGTTGTGGCCTCTCCCGTTGCGGAGCACAGGCTCCGGACGCACAGGCTCAGCGGCCATGGCTCACGGGCCCAGCCGCTCTGTGGCATGTGGGATCCCCCTGGACCGGGGCACGAACCCGTGTCCCCTGCATCGGCAGGCGGACTCCCAACCACTGCGCCACCAGGGAAGCCCTATAGTTACATAGTTTTAATATTTAGTGCTTAAATTACTTAGTATATCTTATTTTCTTAGTAATTCTATTGATATTCTAAGTCTGCATTCCTCTTGAGTATAGTGGGTAGGTAATGGTGTAGGGAACAACTTAATGTATATTGTTTTGTCTTTTTTGTCATAATTTTATTAGGAATGGGATTATTTCGTTCAGAGCATATGACTGTTTATATGGCGTTTAATGTTACTGCCTATATGTAACTTTAAAAAATCTGTTCTCCACCTTGATCCATGACAGTGAAAAAGAAGGACGAGATAGAAAAAAAGACAAGCAGCATTTGAAAAGGAAAAAAGAATCTGATTTACCGTCAGCAATTCTTCAAACTAGTGGTGTTTCTGAATTTACTAAAAAGAGAAGCAAACTAGTACTACCTGCCCCTCAGGTAATCTGATAAAAGCAGGTTTTTCATTGTATGAACTCATATGCTTACCATTTATCCAGCTAATTTTGCAGGCCTATGTGCCAGGCTTTTGCTGGGTGCTTGGTACCTTAAAGAAATATCAGGCCTTGAACTGCTCATATGATGGTTTAGTAAGTAATTGTCAGCTCTTAGCAATTTTTCAGTAGGCTAGGGCTCCAGACCTCTCTTCTGTAGCTGATAAAGGTGGTATTTGGCCTTGTGGGCTTCAGGCCACTTTCTTTTAGGGAATGTTTTGTTGTGTCACACCTCCTTCTCTTTTCGAGACAGTAGCTGTGAAAATCAACATGGGAGTTGTGGAGAAGAGAAAATTCATTCAGCTCATCATAGGCTCTGTTCCTTTGAATTATAGTTGGTCAGAAACATGGGGATTTTGAATAAGCTCTTGTTTTGTTTTGACGAGTACAGCTTTGTAGAATTGGACAGTTAAATGGAGCAGAGGGATGGATTTAGGAGGCTTGAACAGCTTCTTTCTGCAGATGAGTGCCCTGGCTGCATCAGTACAAAATCCTTGGGCATAAACATAAAATAATTTTGTTAGATGCTGTTATTCATAGTGGTTATATTTCTTAAACTGAGATTTTGCCTGTAATTTATTTTTAGTTCTTAGGGTATTTAGTTTGGTAAAATTACAAGGATAACACCTTTTGATTTTCTTAGGGATCTGGTGGCTTTGTGGACTCTGTGTGATATTTTAATTGGTTTTTAGTGCCCACCCTCCCCCTAATTGATAAATGGCTTTGTATGAACACTATTATTTTATGTTCTTGATTTATAAATATTTTGGTTTGAAAGAATTTCAGTATGGAAATACTGAAAAGGAATTTCCGTATTTGCAGCTTGATTCTATGTCACATATGGAATTCTGCCCCCCTCCCCCCCGTTAAATAGGGAAGACTTTTAAAAACTTTATTATGGAAATTTTCAAACCCACAAAAAGTAAAGAGAGTGCTACAACGAGCCCCTGTGTACTCATCACACAGCTTCAGCAATTCATCTTCTGGAATGTGGAAGTTTTAAGCTGTGTTATTCTTGGTTAAAATATTGCTACTGTGATAACTGTGTCTTTAGATTTCAGATGCAGAACTCCAGGAAGTTGTAAAAGTAGGCCAAGCAAGTGAAATTGCACGTCAAACTGCTGAGGAATCTGGCATAACAAACTCGGCTTCCAGTACTCTCTTGTCTGAGTACAATGTCACCAACAACAGCATCGCTTTGAGAACACCACGAACACCAGCTTCCCAGGACAGAATTCTGCAGGTAGGCTGCCATATGGTAGAGTGAGCCTTTCGCTTTGTTTATTATCCTTAAAAGTATTATAAAGGATTTGTGTGTTTTAGGGTTTTGTGTGTTTTAGGGTAAGCAGTTTGAAACAGTCCTGAAGGCATAGCTGCTAGAGATTTCTGTAGTAGGGAAGCTAAATCCTGTCAGTAAAGCATAGCATTTAAAAATTTCACATTGCCTAGCAGTCCTGGAAAAAAAATCAAACACGTGTAGTCAGTAATTTTTAAAACTTCCTTGTGATTCTGTACTTAGCTTGGCATAGACTGCCTTCAGTACTATTTCCCTCTCTCTCCTTAGCACATAGGGTGTACAGCTCTGTGTGTTCTATTTTTTTTTTTTTTTTTTTTTTTGCGGTACGCGGGCCTCTCACTACTGTGGCCTCTCCCGTTGCGGAGCACAGGCTCTGGACGTGCAGGCTCAGTGGCCATGGCTCACGGGCCTAGCCGCTCCGCGGCATGTGGGATCTTCCTGGGCTAGGGCACGAACCCGTGTCCCCTGCATCAGCAGGCAGACCTCAACCACTGCGCCACCAGGGAAGCCCTGTGTGTTCTTTAGGGTGTCTGCATGCGAGAGGATAGACAAACCTAACGGAATACTACTGAGTCTTTTAGCATTCTTACATCTCAATTTTCTAATAGTCAAATATAATTTGACTACTGATTCAGGAGTCAAGTAGTCCTGCAAGACTTTGTAAGAAAAACAGTGCCCCTCATTGCTTGCTCTCTAGAGGTACCAGTGATAGCTCTTTGTTTTTACCACCTTACTACTAAGACACTTGTTACATTTTGGTTTTTCTTCAGTTTTAGGCATTTTTCCACCAAGGATTTGAACATCTGGCTCTGTCACACCTTCTGCCTCTACTGTGCATACACATGCTTTCCATTTTCCCATCTTCCATTATAGTTAATCATAATTTTGGCTAGCTCCATATTTATGGTTTACCTTATGACTACGTAAACTGCATTCATTCACTACGTAAACTGTGGGTCAAACTGCACTTGACCCACAAAATGCCTTATAATTACTCTACTGTACAGTATTTTGTTTTTCTTTGAATTAATACTTGTTTTATTTAGTCGCTAAATTTTCTGATTACTTAGCACAAATTCAGTTCTGGACTTTATACTAACTGTAAATCTCCTGTAATCTGGTCACATTTTAGGTATTCTTACCTTTTTCAACACTTGAAGTCGTTCCCAGAACTTCTGAATTTTCTAGTCTGGACTGATTACTCTTTAGATCTTGTTACAGCTTGTTCTCTTGCTTTCCCTTCACTGTCACCCTAGAAAGTCCCTTGTGTCTCCTCTTTCTTGGCTCCCATGTCTCTGGCTTTTTTGGTTGACTCCCTTGTTGGTGAAGTGTATCTGTCAGTAGCTTTCTGAGGAAGGTTTCGTGGGAGATGGAATTTTTAAGACCTTGAATATCTGTAAATAACTGTCCTACCCTCTTATCTGATTGATAGTACAATAGGGTATAGAATTCCAGATTGAAAGAGTTTTTGTTCACAGTTTTGAAGGCAGTGCTCCAGTGTCTTCTGGCTTTCATTGTTGCTATTGATACGTCCTGTGCCATTCAGGTTGTTAATAGGAAACCTGGTTTTTTCTTTCTCTGGAAGCTTATATGATCTTCTCTTTTTCACATGCGTGTTTCTTGATGTGGCTCTATTTTTAACCACTGTGCTAGGTACTTGGTGGGTCTTTTAATTCTATAGACTCATGGTCTTCAATTCTGGGAAGTTATTTTGAAAATTAAAAAATTTCTTCCCTTTCATTAATTTATTTTGCTACTTATTACTTTCTGGTTTTCTGTCTTAATTGACTTTGATTTGATTGCTAGGAGATTTTCTGAATTTTATCTTTTTTTAAAATTTCTACTGTCATATTTTTAATTTCTAAGAGCTCTTTTTTAAATGTGTTCAATTTTTAAATGTCTCATTTAATTAATATCTTTTTATTCCTGAGGCTATTAATGATGGTTTTCTTTTGTTTTTACAAGTTTTCTTTTTCCTGCACAGTCTTTTTTTTTTTTTTGCGGTACGCGGGCCTCTCACTATCACGGCCTCTCTTGTGGAGCACAGGCTCCAGACGTGCAGGCTCAGCAGCTGTGGCTCACGGGCCCAGTTGCTCCGCGGCATGTGGGATCCTCCCAGACCAGGGCTCGAACCCGTGTCCCCTGCACTGGCAGGCAGACTCTCAACCACTGCACCACCAGGGAAGCCCCTCAAATATCTTTCGATCTTGTTCTTTGCCTATATCTAGGGACTAAGGGTAGGGCAATTAAAAGCTGACTAGACACTCCTTGGGTGTGGGTAGGACCCCTTGACTCCAGACTTTCCTGTGGGCTGAACTGGCTGGGATGTTTTATTGGGGAGATTTCTTTTTAAATTGTTTTACTTTTAAAATGTATTTATTTATTTATTGAAGTATAGCTGACTTACAATATTGAATAGGTTTCAGGTGTACAACATAGTGATTTGATATTTTTATAGATTATACTCCATATAAAGTTGCTGTAAAATATTGGCTGTATTCCCTGTGTTATACATTACATCCCTATAACTTATTTATTAGGGAATTCTTATTTATTTATTTATTTATTTGTTGCATTGGTCTTCGTTGCTGCGCGGGCTTTCTCTAGTTGCAGCAAGTGGGGGGCTACTCTTCATGGTGGTGCACGGGCTTCTCATTGCGGTGGCTTCTCTTGTTGTGGAGCATGGGCTCTAGGTACGCAGGCTTCAGTAGTTGTGGCACATGGGCTCAGTAGTTGTGGCTCGCGGGCTCTAGGGCGCAGGCTCAGTCGTTGTGGCGCATGGGCTTAGTTGCTCTGCGGCATGTGGGATCTTCCCGGGCCAGGGCTCGAACCCGTATCCCCTGCATTGGCAGGCAGATTCTTAACCACTGTACTACCAGGGAAGCCCTATTCCAGAACTTCTGGCATGCTAATGTTAGGTCGACAGAAGGAATGGAAGTATTGAATTCTGCCACAGCTCAGTATTCGTTTTCTCTCTTGGTTTTCATTGAGAAAAATGTATAAGAATTCTGCCTGTTTCAAGATTTGTGTAGTAGGACAAGAAGAGAGGAATTTGCTCTCCTGTCTAAACTGTTAAAACATGCTTCTTTACCTTCTTGTTAATCAGGAAGCCCAAAACCTCATGGCTCTGACCAACGTGGACACCCCATTAAAAGGTGGACTTAACACCCCTTTGCACGAGAGCGACTTCTCAGGTGTGACTCCACAGCGGCAGGTTGTACAGACTCCAAACACAGTTCTTTCTACCCCATTCAGGTATTGTAAATAAATTACTGTTTTCTGCTTTAGAAAAACTTGAATCCGAGGACTTGGACAACATGTTTGCTTTAGAAATGCTGGCAGAGAATGGAAATAAGTGTTTAACTTGCTTTTTAATTTCTCCTCATAGTAGCAAATAACATTATAGTATCCAGGAAATAGTCAAATACCAAATGGAGCTTCTTTTATTTTTTCAGGGTTTCTGGTGCTATCACCTCGTTTCTGAATACTTTTAATCTGATTTAAAAGAGCAGATCAATCCATTGTTAATGATGATTTGGTGAATTTTATAAAAATTCTAAGCCTTTTTATGTATGTATTACTGTTGCTTTTCCCCCAACATTTTATTATGAAAATTTCTAACATTCAGAGAGGTTGAAAGAATGGTAAAGCAAGCATCCATATACTCACCACCCAGTTCTCCAGTTAATATTTTACAGTGTTTGCTTTAATCACATATCCGTCCATCAATCTATCTTATTTTTAATAATTTCCAAGTTGCAGGTATTAGTCCATTTCACCGTAAACGCTTCCTAGTTGTGTATATCATTAACTAGAGTTCAGTATTTCTTTATACTTCTTTTGTTTTAAGCTACTGTTTTTAAAGAAGAATTTTTAAGATACAAACATTATAGAAGCAATTTGTATTAAAATGGAATTTGAGCTTTTAAGGTTAGAAATATTTAGGGTTTACTTTTAATTTTAAAATATGTCCTCCTACTGGTTGTTAAGTATATGAAGACTGTTATAGTTGCACATGACAACAGGATCAAGAAACATTGGCCCCTAAAACCTTATATAATATTTAATTGCAAGGCTTGCAAGAGAGCCTAATCCCTCTTTCCCCGTGGGTGTCTCATTTCTCAACTAGATTGTAAGCTCATTGAGGGCAGGGACCATGTGTTATATGGTAACACCTCACCTTACCTCTGGGAACAACTCTCTGGCAGCACCACCTGTCTGGAACACAGCCAAGATACAGGAAGTAATCAACCAAAAAAAAAAAAAAAGGCTTTGAACATTTAAACTATAAGGTGCAAAGTCTATGGCTTTTATTCCTAAGAGAGGTTCTTAGACCTAACTCAGAGCTATTCATATTTAGATGTGATTCTAAAAGCCTGGTGTTTGGTTTCCAAACTGTAGAGGGAAGAAGTACTTCAGGTATGCACATCTATGATGATGATGATGTGATAGCCAACAGCTACAGGCAGGGAGGAGACAAATGATAAGTTGAAGATACTGAACTCAAAAGGAGTCATTTGGGATCTTGAGTGTGGTGGCCAACCTCTCTGCCCACTGTGTGTTCTCAGCCACCCTGATGTGTCAAGAAAAGGTTGTGGGACTTCCCTGGTGCCACAGTGGTTAAGAATCCACCTGCCAGTGCAGGGGACATGGATTCGATCCCTGGTCCAGGAAGATCCCACAAGCCGCAGAGCAACTAAGCCCGTGTGCCACAACTACTGAGCCAGCGCTCTAGAGCCCACGAGCCACAACTACTGAGCCCACGTGCCAGAACTACTGAAGCCTGCGTGCCTAGAGCCCGTGCTCTACAACAGGAGAAGCCACCACAACTAGAGGAAGCTCGCACACAGCAACGAAGACCCAATGCAACCAAAAATAAATAAATAAAAATAAATAAATTTATTTAAAAAAAGGTTGAAAAATGTTTGGTGGACCTAGTTATTAATAAGGTAAGAAAATATCAGATGTAATGACTTTATTTGAAGTCATTAAAATAAATATACTGTGTGTAAATACTGAGTTAGCTGAACCAAAGCTTTATTTTAACCTAGAGGTCTAACTAAAAACCAGGTAGGGAGATGGAATTTCTGGAATCTTTATTTCTTTTCTGTTTTCCTTGTAAAATAATTTATGTGAAAAACATTTGAAAGCACGATCCAAATAAAATTGGCACTTTCATTAATTGGAATTTCTGTCTTTATAGAACTCCTTCTCATGGATCTGAAGGGCTGACTCCCCGGAGTGGGACAACTCCCAAACCAGTTATTAACTCCACCCCGGGTAGAACGCCTCTTCGAGACAAGTTAAACATTAATCCGGAGGATGGAATGGCAGACTACAGTGATCCCTCTTATGTGAAGCAGATGGTACATGTCAATTCCCTTTTAGTATTCTTTAAAAAAAATTAAAAAAAAAATCTCATGGGTACCAAATTAAAATTTGTCCCCTTGTCAGTGCATATCGCATATACCTTAAGATTCTGTACACCTGCGGACACCAGAAAAGCAACATGATTTGTAGGGTTTGAGAAGGGAAATCTTACGGTCTTATTGCTTACTTTTTCTTATTCTTAATATATTTTTCAGAAATGATTATGCTGATAGTAATGCTCCTTATATCTTTTGTGATTTTTAATTTTCATCATTTACTAATTAATACTTTACCTTCTTGAATGGTACATTTAATTTTTTTTCCTAGTTCTGTAAAATGTTTTGAGTTTCGAATGCCTCATAAATTAGATTTTGAACATTGGTTCCTCTGTTTTCATTACACTTTTAGAAGGACAGTCTAGATCTCAAAGCCACGTTAATTTGCTGTTTGTTGCTAACCTTAGTGAAGTTTTCTTTTGTATGTTTTGCAAGGTGAATGTAGAAAGCTAATTATACAAGTTATAGTTTTGTTTCTGCTCGTTACTGCTTTCATTACGTCACTGTTGAGCCTTCTTCTTATTTATGCCACAGAAGATCATTGTGAGATTTTTAAAAAAAATGAGTTCCAGTGATGGTCTGCTTCTGGTTTACAAATTAATTCTACCTTCATGTATAGATTTGGTTAGTTGAGAATTTTTTTTAGTGCCCAAATTGATATCAGGTAGTGCCAACTCTGAGTGGCTACATAAGAATTAAACAAATGAAGAATCTAATGTGTGCAAAGCATGGATCTGGACACTTCAGGGAATCTAAAGTTGAGTAAAGATGTCCTTTGTCTTCAAGAAGTTTATGCTCTGGAGAGATTGGCAGTACTAAACCAAGTCCAGAAATAATTGTAATATATGAATAAAATAAGCCCTTTGAGGAAAACCAACATGCTTTGGCTGGCCAGAGAAATAATCACATTTGTTGGGTGGGTACTAGGAAAACCTTCATTGAGGAGGTATGCTCAGAGGAGGGTTGGGGGCTGTCCCAGATGGAGGCCGTTAACATGAGTGAACCTGGAGCATGTTTGCGTCATAGCAGCTCATCTGGTCCTTCCACCTAGCATACGTGTAATGGAGCAGTGGGGAATGAGAGAAGTGAGCTGAGGATGGACTGGGGAAAACTTGGGTACCAGGCACTTTCTCTTGGGAAGTATGAATTGTTTTCTTTGGCTTTCATATTATCTAGTATTTGCATGGAAAAGAAACACACACACAAATTCAGGCATCTTTTCAGGTTAGGTTTTATTAGTCCAAGGACAAATTTACCTTTGAACTTGTTCTTTTCATTTGCTGTTAAATTTCAGAAATCCTTAAATGGAAATCCTAAAGGACTTTTTTTTTTTTTTTTGCTCCTTCAGAGATAATTCTCAAACCTTCTGTTAGATTATCCCAGAGTAAATTTGTTGACCACAAATGAAAGTTTATGAGCTGTCCTTTTTTTTGTTTTAAAGGTTTCATTTTTTTCCCCATAAATTTATTTATTTAATTTATTTATTTTGGCTGCTTTGGGTCTTCGTTACTGCACGCGGGCTTTTCTCTAGTTGCGGTTAGCAGGGGCTACTCTTCGTTGTGGTGCACAGGCTTCTCATTGCAGTGGCTTCTCGTTGCAGAGCACAGGCTCTAGGCGCACGGGTTTCAGTAGCTGTGGCTTGTGGGCTCTAGAGCGCAGGCTCAGTAGTTGCAGCACACGGGCTTAGTTGCTCTGTGGCATGTGGGATCTTCCCAGACCAGGGCTCGAACACGTGTCCCCTGCATTGGCAGGTGGATTCTTAACGGCTGCGGCACCAGGGAAGCCCTATGGTTGGTCTTAAGGTAGGGAAGAAATGGAGATAGAAATTAAACGAAATCTTGTTTCAACTCTGAAGTTAGGGGTCATTTTTCTAGAATTAAAATTAAGCTAATTACTTTTTAGAAACTCTTACACAATATTAGTTGCATATTTTAATGTATATGAATTGAGAAGGACCAATTTTTTTCTACAGGAAAGAGAATCTCGTGAACACCTCCGTTTAGGGTTGTTGGGCCTTCCTGCCCCTAAGAATGACTTTGAAATTGTTCTACCAGAAAATGCCGAGAAGGAACTGGAAGACCGTGAAATAGATGATACTTACATTGAAGATGCTGCTGATGTGGATGCACGGAAGCAGGTGGGTGATGACTGTTACATGTCTCAAGATCTCTACTTAAAAGTTTTTTCAGTATTAAAAAAAATTACACTGAAGAAAATTACTTACATCATTAATAATATTCGCTCACATAGTTCATAATATACTTAGAATATCTTGATAGGTATTCTTAAAATGTATAATTATATGGATAGCCATTTAAATATCCTCTGTCAAATTCATTATGCTTCTTTAAAATACATATAAGTAGTCTTTTAGACATTGCTTTCACTCTAGCCAAGAAAAGATGTTATTATCAGTCTTAAAAACAAGTACATCTTGGATTGGTTGAGCAAATGGTTTTTCATCAGTGTAAACTAATAAAAAATGTGGCTTTGGATATGTAGCCTGGGTCAGAATAAAATTAGTAACACCTTGTACTAATATATCTTCTAGTTAATTACTTTCTCATTTGTGCATAACAATCAGGTGATGTAAGTAGGATAGGTGTCAGCTTCGTTTTAGAAACGAGGAAACAGGCTCAGGTGAATTAAGTTAACTTTCTCAGGTCTTGTGGCTGGAAACTGGTGAAACTTGAACTAAAACTGAGATCATGTGACCCACTTCAGACATTCTTGCTGCAGTCCATTTCAGGATGGTTTTAGAAATTGAATAATTTCCCGGGGTTGGAGTGAGAATGGCATCAATGGAAATCGTTTTAGAGGGAAACCACGTGAATGTGCTTTTTGGTAGGGAGTAGATAATAATACTTTATGTGTTTAGTTCTCTTAGCTATTTTGAGTTACATTTACTCTCAGAACTGGTTTGAAGTTCTAATGTGTTAACCCACATTATTCATAATTTAAGAATCAGGAAACAACACATTCATTGGCTGGCTTTTTAAATTAAAAATCAGTAGCTTTTGAGGTGGAAGGGAAAGGTTGTGTTGCAGGAGGGATAATTGGAAGCATCCCCTCTACATTTAGGATTTGATTTAGACAAGAAAAGAATGATTATCTGATGGAGGGAGCCATGTAAATCTGGAGAATGCTCCTGGTAGACGTTGGAAGTTCTTAGTTTCTACTGTAATAGGAGAATGAATAGGCTGATTAATTTTAGTGGCCTTATATTGCCTTTCTACAAACTTAACACAGATTCCTACAGCTTTAGCTCTTGAACATAACATATTCTTATAGACTAAAGTGTTTTCAGCTTTACTGAAATGTGTCAAATACTGTATAGCTGCAAAAATGGTTTTTAAAATGATTTTTTAGGCCATACGAGATGCAGAGCGTGTAAAGGAAATGAAACGAATGCACAAAGCTGTCCAGAAAGATCTGCCAAGACCATCAGAAGTAAGTATTAGAATTTCTGGCTTAGGAAGTTTTAAGTTTCTTTTTATGTGATTGATGTTTTTTATATTATAAAGTCTATAAAACGACATTTCATCTACTTTCTGGAATATAGTAAAGCAGTTCCCAGATCCAATCTTTGAAATGCTTCACTGGTACAAATACGAATTTTAAAAATAAATTGATTGATTGATTGATTGGCTGCATTGGGTCTTCGCTGCTGCATGTGGGCTTTCTCTAGCTGCAGCTAGCGGGGGCTACTCTTCGTTGTGGTGCGCCGGCTTCTCATTGTGGTGGCTTCTCTTGTTGCGGAGCATGGGCTCTAGGTGCACGGGCTTCAGTAGTTGTGGCTTACAGGCTCTAGAGCACAGGCTCAGGAGTTGTGCATGGGCTTAGTTGCTCTGTGGCCTGTGGGATTTCCCTGGACCAGGGCTCAAACCCGTGTCCCCTACATTGGCAGGCGGATTCTTAACCACTGAGCCACCAGGGAAGTCCCCAAATAAGAATTTTGAAGAAAAAAGGAAAATAATTTCTTTTGAAAATGTAAAACTGCTTTAGGCATACATCGGAGATATTGCAGGTTTGGTTCCAGGCCGCTGTAGTAAAGAGAATGTCATGCAATAAAGCGAGTCACACGAATTGTTTGGTTTCCTTGTGCATGTAAAAGTTATGTTTACACTAAACTGTAGTCTTTTAAGTGTGTAGTAGTAGTGTGTCTAAAAAAAAAGTACGTAACTTATAAAGTACTTGATAGCTAAAAAATGCTAATTATCATCTAAGTTTCTGAGCCTGAGTCGTAATCTTTTTCCAGTAGTAACATTAACGATCACAGCTCACCATAACAAATAGAATAGTAATGAAAAAGTTTGAAATATTGCAAGAATTACCAAAATGTGACACAGACACAAAATGAGCAAATGCTGTTGGAAAAATGGTGCCAATAGACTTGCTCAACGCAGCGCTGCCACAGCCTTACAGTTTGTAAAAAAACACACTGCCTGCAAATCACAGTAAAGTGAAGCCCAGTCAGATAAGGTGTGCCTGTATTTAATTCATGCTAGTAGAACTAATAACATTAGTATGTTGCACTGACATGTTTAATAATTGTACTTGTTTTAAAATTTTAGGTAAATGAAACTATTCTAAGACCCTTAAATGTAGAACCACCTCTGACAGATTTACAGAAAAGTGAAGAACTAATCAAAAAAGAAATGATCACAATGCTTCATTATGACCTCCTACATCACCCTTATGAACCATCTGGAAATAAAAAAGGAAAAACTATAGGATTTGGTACCAATAATGCAGAGCACATTGCCTATCTGGAACATAACACTTATGAAAAGTTTTCCAAAGAAGACCTGAAAAAGGTATCATTGAATATTTCTGTCTCAAGACTTAAGTATTTGTTAGATACCATGTATCATGGACAGACATTAACATTTTCCCTTATTGATGTTCATAAGCAACTGAAATATATGGTTAAGAGAGAAATATTCATATTAAGTGTTATGCAAAGGACATACCACCCCCCCACCCCTTCCTGTGTTCAGTGGCAGGCCTTTATCAGATGAACACTGGTTGTGATGGCACGGTGTTCTTGTCTCATGGGTGTATGCCTCATTGATAGTTGCTACAGTTGCTATTTTCTGTGTTTAACTCTGCTGTCTCTGAATAGGGTGGAATGCCTTTAATACTTAAACCTCACTTATTTAGAATACTATGAAGAAACAAGAATATATTAAAAATATTTACAGATTCAATCTTTCACCTATTCACAGAAAGGAAATATTCACTGAATTCATTCCCCTGACATGATTTCCCCCTGCCCTTTTGGATAAGGAAATAAAGAAATGTTTTCTTGTCTAAAGTCTGTCCTGCCTCTTCCTCCATATGCATTTTATTCTTTCTGCTTTGACAGAGCAAACAGCTGTGATTTTGACTAGAAATCTGTACAGTGGCATAAGATAATAGAGTTAGTTTCATGGTTGGAAGCAGAGTGGTCATTAGCTTAAAAGTCTTTTTTCTTTAGTCTTTCGCCCTGAGGGGCAGAGATGGATTCATCCATTAGAATGGGCTAACTTGGGAGAAAACCGGTAAGGTTCCTTTGTCTGTCTTCTCTCCTGCACTTTCCCTCTCTCCTCTCTTTTTCTTACTTTCTCTTTTTCTTATTGCATACGTGATACATGTTTATTATAGGACTTTTAAAAAGAAGATAGAGAAAGGAAGGAGGGTTTAGATTTGTGTTTGTTTGCCCCTGATTCACGAGTAATTTTGACTTGCTGCCTTTCAGTAAGTGCCATGGAAGCTGTCCTCTGTTGAGCGCCTGCACTTTGGCAGGCACGTTCAGCCACTGAACCGGGTGAGAGTTAGACAATGAACTTGATGCTTGAACAGTTTCCTCTTTTTAGAGTGAAAATATGAGGGGAAGATGGAATTTAGGAAATAAATTTTCCTAAATTTATTGTACATATGGAAACCTGAAATAAAGATCACGTTGTTGCTAATAGAGATTCTATAAGGGACAAATTCTAATAAATATTTTGATAATAATGTAAGTAGTGCTTTGGAATTATTTGAAACGATTACACAGTAGTTTAAATATCCTCCCATATTTTATTTATCTATCTATAGTCCTCTTTGTTCCGAAGAATTTGAAGCAGCTATTTACTTAGCAGATTCTTTAGGGATGGTTTAAGTAGAACTTAGCTGTACTCTCTCCTAGTTATTATAAGAGGTGAATTTGTAAATTTTTACTGTGTACAGTTTCAGAGTGAAATACCATTTCTCTGATGGTACAGTGCCCGATTTTCATTAAGTGTGTTAAAATTGGTTTGTTTCCATTATTTCCCCTAAGAGGTATTGTTTAAAAGTATCCATTCTTTATCTTCTAGAGACTTGATTTTCCATTTTTTTGTTTACATTTTTTCATATGCTGGTTATTTATCTTGACTTTATGTATTTTGGCCTGTGTTTATTTTCTGATGTTCCTGGAGTGATTGAAAGCTTTCTATAAAGCACAAAAAGTAATTGTCAATTTTTCATGAGCCATGAAGCAAAGGGCTGGAAAAAGTTCATGTGGTATGTTCATGGAGTCTGTGTGTCTGGTGTTGGGCTGGCTCTTTGTGTATACTGTGTCACTTAATTCTCATAACAAACATGTTAGGTACTATCTCCACTCTACAGATGAGAAATGGGCTCACAGAAGTTCAGCAAGTTCAGATAGCGACTTAAATGCTAAATCTGTGATTGGAGCCCAGGCTTGTCCAACTCCATCCCCATTCTGTCATCTTAAACCGTATCTTTTCTACTGAACAGAAGCTGGTCTGTGATCCATCATTATTTGATTTGTGCCTCCAGTCTTATTCTCTGACAATGGCAGGGGCATTCTTTCAGATGAGAAAAAAGGCAGGTGTCAAAAAAACGCCTACTTCCGCTTCACCATGCTGGGAAGTCCAGAGTATAGCGGGGGATGGTAGAGAGGGAGGAGCACCCGCACGCGTTGGTGCCCAAGCATTGGCTTGGGTGTGACCTTGCCTTGTCCGCTTACTAGTGTTGTATTTTTGAACAAGTGGTTTAACCTCGCTAAGCCTTAGTTTCATCAGCTTTGAAGTGAGGTTAACGTTGACTGCTTTGTAAGGGTGGTGTGCTGTTTGCAGATAAAGTAGGTAAAACTTTTCAGTTCAGTTCCTGGCACATAGTAGGTATCTGAGAAATGGTAGCTGCTATTATAATGAATGAAGGCAAAGGACGTTTACATTATCAGGGATGATACAGGGATGCTTGGCTTTTCAGATCAACCTGCATTGACTTCTAGGCTTCTTAATTAATTTTGCTTAGGTATTATAACCCCCTTCCAAAACAAACAGTTAACCAGAGCTCATTGTCTTTGCCCAGAGGAGTAAAAACTAGTCTTTTATTTCTGTTGATGGCAGGTATCTCTAGTGCTCAAGCTTATTGTTATTATTATTGTGAACAGGCCCAGGATGTTCTGGTACAGGAGATGGAAGTGGTAAAACAAGGTATGAGCCACGGAGAACTCTCAAGTGAAGCTTATAACCAGGTGTGGGAAGAATGCTACAGTCAAGTTTTATATCTTCCTGGGCAGAGCCGCTACACACGGGCCAACCTAGCTAGCAAAAAGGACAGAATTGAGTCACTGGAAAAGAGGCTTGAGGTTGGTATCCTTTTAAAATTCTAATTTAAATGTACTTTGATTGAAATAATGAACCAGATAATACCACTGGAGACAACTTCAGAAAAATAGATCTAAGGTAATTGTTTTCGAATTTCTTGAGGAAAAACTACACTGAAGTGTTTGATCTTCCTTGGCCTTCTTCATTGGGTTTTCAGAGCTGCTGGCCTTTGTGATGAAGAGTGCCCTCCAAGTTGACCACAGGTCAATCAGAACCTTTTAGATGTGGGGGCAAAGAGCCAAGAAGTGAACACTGGTCACTCAGAAGAGTGTAGAGCAGTGCTACAAGAGCAATGCAGTTTTCTCTAGGGGGGCTCTCAGTGTACCAGGGAGCTTTCTTTCTGTAGCCAGAAGGGCACACTTACGGAACTTTGGTACCTTTCTGCTCATCCTCGGATTCCTGTCAGTTTGTTACAGAGAGAGCACTGAGCTGGATTATCCAGACAATGGCTTCTGTGATTTTTTTCATGTCTATGAAAATGTTGAAACATACTAGATGAGAGTTTCATGGCATGTGGTTTCTTAATATAGTCTGCATGTTTTGAATTCCAGAATCTGTGTATGCATTTTGCCAATGGTATGTAAATTGTGGTTCACAGACCGCTAGGCTGCCTTGTGAATTCTTAATGGTGGTCTTCAGGGATGTTTCTGAGGCCAGGATATCTTGGGATGGGAAGGAGAAAGGGGTGCTTCAGGCAATCAAAGTGGCCTCAGATTCCGCTTATGTGATTACCAGTTTCTCTGCAGAAAGTAGATTTGGAAATATTTTTATTTGGGGTTAAAATAAAAAAATAGTAAAATCACTTAGGGGTGTTTGGGGCTGTGTGGGGCCAGGGAAATGAACTGGAAAAAGCGATATCCTGTTAAAATTAACATTTTTGATTTTACCTTTAAGGTCACATGTATAGACACTAATGGTAATGCCTGTGCACATCTTTTATCATTTAGTGGGAAATCAGACTTTCTGAAGTAATTCTCATCTTGGGTGAAATTTTAGCAATCCAGTGCTGCTGGTTACTCTAGCTGTGTTACTAACTTCCAGCAGGGTGTGCTGTTGCTCTGTGTTTTAATTCACAGGGAAACTAAAAAAGAACATCAGTGGTTAAATTTAAGTTATATTTTTTGTTATGTAGGCTTCATTTCTTATAAGTGGTAGTTAGCAGTGTAATTCTGATCTAAGGTCAGCATCATAATTGATTGGAAAGCTATTTGGAAAGCTTCCTGTAACACTTATACATAAATACTTAGGTCTCTCACTTAGTTTGAAAATCTCATTTGAGGTGGGTAAACTCTTTCTTCCTCAAGTGGTAAGGACATTTTGTGCTGTTTAAGATATAAAAAAAAGTTTTTCCCTAAATCTCATTTACTTTGTTGAGGCCCTACCTTTCATGACAGCAAATAAATGTGTCACAAAGTGAGTGGTGCCATAAAGTACAGTAATTTTTATTTCTGTGTTGAATTGGTCTTGTGAGTTTTGAAGGGAAAAATACAGAGAGAACCACTGCTGTTCTTTTGGAGATTTATTTGGGTCGTTTATGAGCAACCATTAAAAACATGTGGTTCTCTTTGTTCAGTTCAGTACCAGGAACTGAAATCTTCTGTTGAACTATTTTTGCTGAAGGATTGGTGATTTTGGAAGAATATTCATAAAACAGTCTGAAGTAATTTTTCTTTTCTTGACTCCTGGATAACTTGCTTTAATGTTTACCCAACTAGTTACTTTTAAAGAACATGTAATCAAATCCTTTAATTTAGTGAACTATGCTTATTTCAAATGAAAGTTCATTAAGTCTTTAAAAAGAAGAAAAGAGACTCAAAAACCCAAATAAACAAATCCCCCATTTTATTTGTATTCATTCCCTAATTCAGAACTAGGTTTGTCTTAGCTTATTTTAGTTTTTGAAGACACAATTCTCCTGGTTTGAAATACATAAATATTTTATTTCAATTGTGGTAATTCTTTCATCATTTCAGTTGATTGCTAAATTATAAACATTATTCAAAGTTTGTTGTGGGGAAGGAACTCCAGTTGTATTATATAAACTAAAGGCTGTACTTAAATTATCCTTCCACTCTTAGGTTCAGGGAGATATGCCTTGCTGTGCAAGCACAGTACACCATGGCTGCCAGTGTGTTTGAGTTTTGCTGCCATGAACTCTGGAACAGTGAATCTAAATTATGGCCCTATCGCAGCATATCAAGCAAGATGAAATCCAGCTTTGTCGTGGTTGGTGTCTCCTAAATGGATTTAAAAAATACGCCCCGAGGTTTATATTGTAGCTAGTCTTCGAGCCATTACTCCTGATTAATATTTGAAACTTAGAACTTAACCAAAAATCCTTAAGATACTCATTTAAAACTAGTAGAACCATCTCAGATTTTACGTAGAATGTTGTGGGTGGTACAAGGAGTCTGTTAAATAAATAGAATCAGTGTAGTTGCAGGTCAGAAGTAAGTGGGAAAGACTTCTGAATTGTAACCAAGTCCATGTATTTTATTCTGCTTAGGAGGTAGAATTAATTTCAGGACCTTACCAGACATTTGTGTGTAAAATAAGGCAGCAGTTGCAAACAGAAATGACACCTAATATCAGAAAAGGAAAAGTTATAAAAACATAGCATGTTGAGGCCATTTAAATATGGCGGCAAAAAGCCCTGTTATTTGAATAGCTTTGAGGGTGTTATGGGTATATGGTAGGGGGGTAGAGTGATTGCTCTTTATAGTGATACCGCAGTTAATAAGAAAAGCTTAATTTCTGTTCAGTGTTATGTTTTTAAAAAACAGAAAAAGAGGGATGGCTATAACTGTAGAAAAATTTTCATCAAGTGGTTAAAAGTAAAAAGCTTTAGTACTTTATTTAATCACACATCTAGTGAATGTTACTGAGCATCTACTCTGTGCCAGCCCCTGTGCTAGGCCCTGGGGATATAGCAGGGAACGAGGCAGATGAGCTCTGTGCTCTTGTGGACTTCACGTTGAGCGTTTTCCAGATAAATGGAGAAGAACCTCATTTTCCGATGCCAGATAAATGAGTCATTACTGTATTTGGGAAGTGCAAATAGAATTTGAAGTGTTCTAATTTGTTTCCACTTAAAGTGGAAATAGGAAATTGTCTGAAGACATAATTATTTTGAGTGAAATAATTTCCAGTAGGTGCAAAAGTGAAATGAGAAGTCTGAATTTAGGCCTGCCATTAAATTTAATAGTATTTGAAATAGTATCTAAACGGCTGTGTTGAGGAAGTTTGGCTGAAAAGTAGATTTTGTCATGTTAGCTGTAAAAACGGAAAGGCTTTCCTTAGAGGTGGAAACCAGGTCCAGAGGTAATACTTCTCCCTGTATTTTACTGGCACAGTCAATTTAGTCAAGAAATACTATGTAACGTTGACTTCTTGGAGATAAAGTAACTTAAAGAACACAGATAACGCATTTAAAATCCTTCTCAGTGTATTTGTAGAACTCTTTTGGGGACCCCTGACTTTACTGAATGGTGATATTTCAGCAAAATTGGCTGCACAATGGCTCTCATTTTCTCAGTGATTTTCATTATAAAGTTAGATATTTTTACACAGGAAAAAAATTCCCTTAATACTTTAAAGAGTGAAAACTTAGGGTAAGGATTAAGTTGGTGGGCAGTTCGGGGTGGAGGGATTATACGTTGTGTATCAGCAGGTTTGCGCTTATGTTCCCTTGTGGGTGAGTGTATGTGTGTGGGGGGGTGGATGCTGTGGCAGGAGACAAGTCCCCAGTACTCTGGAACGCTCTCATCCTTAAGTTCTGCCCTCTGCCATGACCCTTAAAGGCATTAACAGATTTCTTGGTTGTTTCTAGCAAGAACTCTGGGAGCTGGACCAGAGATCTCCTGTGATACAACCATGTTGCTTTTGTTAGGCCTCAACGTCGAGTTGAATTTGTTTCGTGCAGTTTTTGAGTTTCATTTCCTAACTTATGCAAATGTAAAATGCTCTCGGCATTGCTTTATTGGTACATTACTGTCCTTGGAGATGTGTTTAGTAAGGTTTTGCCTTACTGCTTAGCTTGCTTTGCAGGGATGCAGTCTGATGGTTGCTAACTGATAGATGCTGACAATAATCACTGAATTGGACCTGCATCTCATCAATACAGAGATGGTTCACTGCTAAAACTTAATGCTAGTGAACAGTATAGAGATTAAAGGAGAGTCGCTCATGGTCTCGTTTGCAAACATTTCGGTGGCTGAACCACATCTTTACTGCTATAGGATCATATTGTGGAATGATGGACTAGGAAGTGGAGCTGCCATTAACTATATTTATTTTAGGTATCCTGAAACCTGTTTTTCTAGTGGTATAAGGTTATATTCTGGGTCCCCAAGCAAGAATTTCAGTAAGGGATGCTCTTAATGTTTCTGAACCTCAGTGTAACAGACTTTAACTGAAGACAGTATTGGAGACCCAAGGATAATGTGTTTACTTTGGAATTACTTAAGCTTAGTAACCTTAACAAACTTAGTGAGTTTGAAAGTAACAATTACACTTTTATAAGTCCCATACAGCCCCCTTTTGTAATGACCCAAGGAAACACTTATGGTTCCACTGATTCATCTCCTGGGGACCATCAGTTTTCCATTGGTCTCTGGCCAGTCTTTTTTAGACAGTTTCTCTTCTATGCATTTAAAAAATAACATTTGTAGGCTTTTTTTCTTTCTAAAAATAATAACTGTACTTTGTAGAGAATTTTAAATAAAAAAAATAAAGAGAAAAGCCTACCATTCAAATGTAATCACCTTAAACATCTTGCGGTGTGTGTATGTATAAGATTAAATATGATAGAAAAAGATGAATATATGAACATCTACACATATCTATGTGTGGGTGAAAGATGGAAGGCCTTTAAAACTAAATTGGGATCATTTAATAGTATAATATTGTAAGTATCATTCAAAAAAAGAATCACTTGCTCTCTTTTAAAGTCTGTTGCAAAGGATTAGCTTTGGTGAAATCTGTAAATAATTATTCTAGTTATATTCTGCCCAACTTCTTAAAAAGTTGTTAAATAACCTTTTTTGCCCATAAAAATTTCTGAGATGTTTGTTTTCCTATAGTTTTATAGCTTGTTATGAATAAAAGAATTAGGAATTAAAATATATAAGCAGGGGAAATGCTTTTCTCCAGTGTCAAACAAAATTCTTATAAGTGGCCTACGTACAGGTTAATGTCTAAATCAGGGAAGGAATGATGGGCAGATTCATTAATTGAGATCTTGTTTATGTGTGTCTAGAATAATTTGTTTTTCAGTGAACTGTGTGGTGACATTAAGCCATTTAGCCCCACAGCTTGACTTTCTTCAGGCATGTTTGCATTTCAGGGGCTGAGGCAGGGAGGACATCTGGTTTATTAGCTGTGGTGTAGCCTAATGTGTTGGACTTTCAAGTGGGACACAACTGCATAGCTTCATCTCTTAGTGACTCTGTGGCCTAGAGCAAGTTACTTAACCTCTCTGGGTCTCAAATTTTCTTACCTGTAAAATTTGGGTGTGTAATAGTTTTTTAGTCTCATGGAAATGAGAGTTTGAGATAATGTAAGATTAAATGAGATACTGTGTGCCTCGCAGTTGACAAGTTTTAGTGAATAGGAGTTCTCTCCCATTTTTCTTAGGTTCATGATTATCATTCTTAGTGTTAGCTAAATTAGATTAAATTGATATTTATCAAGTTATTCACCTTGAATAACAGGCTGGGTAAGTTTTCTGTTCTCTGAATTTTGATGAATGTCTGAAATATGAGACATGGGTCAATTTTAGGAGAGAGGTTTGAGTAACACTTAAAGGCTCAGATTTTGTTTAATATAAATGAATTTTACATAATTGTGCATTTTAACATTTCATATGTACATTTTGGTATGTTGAAGTAGTTGACATAAATTTTAATGTCTCCATTATGTTTCATTGTACTGATGTTTCATGGTTTGTGGTGTATGGTCTTAACAAAATAGTTATCCTTTAGAGTAGATATTGAATTTGAATTTTAAAAAACCTTTTATCATGGGAATTGTCAAATACACGCCAAAGTCGACTAGTGTAATGAGTCCTCACGTGTTATCACCCAGCTATGACAGCCACTCTTATTTCATGTTATTCTCCCTCTCCCACTATTTGAAACAAATTCCAGACATCATATTGTAAAACAGAATTATGATGCATGAAATTTGTCAACTTGGTCCCCCTACACATTTGTATTAGATCTATTCTCATTCATCCCCTCTTGAACTTTATGCTTTCATTTTGGATGTAGTCAGCTTTAATTATACCAAGTGTTGTCCTGCTTTAAAATCCTAATAATTTTAGTGAACTTCATTTAAGATTATTGGAAATTTTGTGCTGATACATATTTAAGCACAAACTTCCATTATAATCATATTTGGGAGACTTGTCTGGTGACACGTGAACAGAGTATTTAATCCTAATTCCATTACTAACTTCGTTAGATGTTTTAAGAAGACTTTAAAGTATATCATCTCTAAGTGCAGTTAAGGATTTGAAAAAAATGATTTTGACAACTTTTGGTAAATCAGCTATAAATGCAGTGGTTTGAAAATCATTTTTTGGAAGAACTTTTGGTAAATCAGCTGTAAGAGGCAGTGCAAGCTCCTTAAGCCTGTTTTGTACAAAATAAGTTGTCCCGCAGGGCAGTTGCTAATGCTTAATTGTAGTTTTTAAAAGGGCTTAGAAATATTAATCTGGTTAAACCTGAGTCTGGTTCTTCTCAATTCTGCATATTTTAAACAATAAGTTTTTATACTCTGTTGGACTTTAATGTTGTTTCTGTGTATGAATGTGGGGCGGGGCAGTTGGGGCTGATTTAAGGTAGTTCTGTTCCATACATGCATGTGCGTTTCGTGCTTGAGATTTATTGGCTAGGAAAAGGCCAGACGTTATGGGTTAGTTTTTTTCCTCCTAAAATGTATCGAGCAGTCATAGGTTGAGCATTTTACAAAGTTCTGTGTGCAGATATCTTCCTTTACGTTTTAACGATCAGATGGCAGATGTAAGATAAGTAAGCTAAAATTGAATATTAAAAGCTGTATTCCATTTCTTCTTTATATTTTTATACTAACTTATATAGCTATTTGATTTTTTTCTGTACTTTAATTTTTTGGTATTATCTATTTCCATATTTGCTTGGAATCTTAGCACAATATTTGAGCCAGAAGACGTTAATAAAGCTTGAGCTAAATGCAATAAAATTGTTGGCATTAATAAAATTGTTGACATTAGCAACTTTGCAGTTTTAAAATCTTTGGTGTTTTGGGAATAATAAATGACTCAACTGTGTGAGGTGAGGTAACTCCCAGATAAATGTGCCTTGATGACTAATTAAACACTTTCTGAGCGTATTATGCTGTTATACCAAATTGGAAATTGGATTTCCATGGAGTGCAGTGTATAGCTAACTGAATTATCTTAACCAATAAAAATGATAATTTGTATGACTAATTTAAAAAAGTATGTATTAATTTGAAATTCTGTGCTGTTAAGGTTTTTGGAATGTGTATTCGAATCCACATGTGATTAGAATATCTAATGTTGGTATTCTTGGAACATGTTGAATTATAGTGTAAGGAACTTGATGCAACTAACTTACGGATTTAGTTGTTCACTTTTTACTGGGAATGAGGACTTTTTGGTAGGTCTAGTTAAAACAGCTGACACCTAGCTTCTGTAATGACAGTGGCTGAAACAGGATTCTCCATCCTTATTGCCTATTAGAATCATCTGGGGGCTTTAAAAATATCCATTGAAATAAGGGTCTCTGGGTTTATAGCAGCGGTAGACTTTAAAAGCTGTATGGTTAATTCTAAAGTTTAGCTGGGGTTGAATAGCATTAGCTTAAAAAGGTGTGCTCCAGTACCGGTTACTTGGTGTGGTGGTCCTCAAGAGGCAAACGGCTCACTTACAAGAAGAAACAGCTGTTTTTCCTTGCTTTAGTCCCAGGAAGGGGATCTCCATCATTTTTAAAATTAAAGTCGGAATTTAAAGGAGGGTTTTAAAGTGTCATCCATAGTCCCTTGGTCCGTTAGAGAGGAGAGCAAAATGGTTAAACTCGTAGTACCTATAATAATTGTAATCAGAGCTAACATTTGTTGACTGCTTACTTTATGTCACTTACTGGGTGGCTAAGGGCTTTTCTGTACATTATCTTAGGGTTCATAGTAACTTTTAGCAATGACTGCCGTTTTACTGATGGGGAAAAGGAAATGCAGAGGTTAAATAACCTACGTCAACTCAAAACAGCTGGGTGGCCGTGCTGGGTAGAAAGAGTGACTCACTTCTCCACTCCACTGTGCTGCTGACTTGGCCCAGTATTTCCTGACTCTTAGAAGACAGATCATTGCTGTGGAACTCACTTTGATTTGTTATCTGTGAGAGGAAAATGGCTCTTTTGTAAAGGACATTATTTATTCATGGATTTAGTCTTCAAGTGCTTTGTAGAGGAATAAAAGGCTTATTAACTTTTATAAAATGCTGAAGATAGGAATTGTTTTAAAAGAGCTTTATGTAAATTAATTTTAGATCCATCTCATGTTCTTAAGGCGCACATGCAATGTGTCCCTTCCCTGCCATCGCCTCTGCCCTAGACTTATTTGACTTTGACTTCAATAAAGTAAGATGGAGATGGATAGGTATGAAGTACTACTTTTCTAGTAGAAGTGTACTTTATATTTTGGGGAACACTGTGTTTCTTGGTGTTCTTACATATTCTAAAAAAAAAAGGCATTGAGATTGACATGTTTGTTTTTAAATCAGACATAATGCATTGAAGTGCATGTTTCAAAGTTGTTATCTTGGAAAGCTATATATTTCTTTTGGTGACTGTGTTGTTCCTAAATATTTAGAAAAACATCCTATGAACAGCTTTCTTATCAATATTTTGTATTTGACAGTATTTTCCCGTGGGACCATTTCTGCTTATTTCCCCCCCACCGCCACATTTAGTATTTCAGAAAAAATATTGTCACACTGTCTCCCTTGTTACAGGATGCTCTCAGTTACATTATTATGAATTACAGAGTATCATTTGGGTATATATTATCCTGAAACTACTTAGTTTTGATTGCTTATAGAAGTCACTTGTTGGAATCAGTTTGGAGGGGGGTGGGGGAGGAACAGATAAACACAAAGAAATTAACACAGATTTAATAATTATCCCTAAGGCTTTGACCTCACAATTTTAAGCGTTGTATGTTGGAAACAAGCATTTGCAGATCATGATGAAGTGATAACATTGTGGGATGTAGAATGTACACCTAGAGAAGGCGTTATGCTAATGGGATTCTGCATCCCACATCTCCCTTCTCAGCCGTCTCTCCTTGGACCCTGTAAGCTGGGGCTTTCTCTGCCCTTCTGCATCAGCTCTAGAGTTTTGTTGAAACCTTCTGCTAATTGTCCCTCTCCAGTTCTCTTTTGAGTTTATACGTTTTAAATTCTTTTCACCTAATTTTATTTTTTATTTTTTGTTTTTGTTTTTGCGGTACACGGGCCTCTCACTGTTGTGGCCTCTCCCGTTGCGGAGCACAGGCTCCGGACGCACAGGCTCAGCGGCCATGGCTCACGGGCCCAGCCGCTCCGCGGCATGTGGGATCTTCCCGGACCGGGGCACGAACCCGTGTCCCCTGCATCGGCAGGCGGACTCTCAACCACTGCGCCACCAGGGAAGCCCCTGAAGGGGTTATGTTTTGATCACAGCTTTGGTACATTGATTGGATATTATTCAGTTATTAAAAATGTGGTCGATGTATAATATATAGAAGTGCATTTTTGAGATATAGATGGTGAAGATACATTGCTGTCAGTCCCAGAGTTGTTGCAGATTAATGATGGCAAACGTTATTTTTGGAGGTAAAGGTTAGTTTTCCCCATACTGTGAAATTCAAGCCTTCTTTGAGATTGAATCATCGGTGATGTTATTATGCATAATTTATTTGGGACTAACCTGTAAAAACTGTTCAAGTGCAGGAGAAGCCCTTCTTAAGCCTAATTTTGTTTTGTTTTGTTTTGTTTTGTTAAAATTTATTTATTTATTTTTGGCTGTGTTGGGTCTTTGTTGCTGCGCGTGGGCTTTCTGTAGTTGCGGTGAGCGGGGGCTACTCTTCCTTGCGGTGCGCGGGCTTCTCATTGTGGTGGCTTCTCGTTGAGGAACTCTAGGTGCGCGGGCTTCAGTAGTTGTGGCACACGGGCTTAGTTGCTCCGCGACATGTGGGATCTTCCCTGACCAGCGCTCGAACCCGTGTCCCCTGCATTGGTAGGCAGACTCTTAACTACTGTACCACCAGGGAAGCCCTTAAACCTAATTTTGCATTAAGGTAGTTGAAGTATAAGAAACTCTAATGTATTTTTTTCTTTCCCATTATGATTTATCATAGGATACTGAATATAGTTCCTTGTGATATACAGTAGGACATTGTTGTTTATCTAATCCCAAACTTGCAGTCCATCCCTCCCTCCCCTGCCGCCCACCCTTGGCAACCACAAGTCTGTTATTTATGTCTGTGAGTCTGTTTCGTAGGTAAGTTCACTTGTGTCATATTTTAGATTACATATATATGTACGTGATCTCATATGGTATCTGTCTTTCTCTTTCTGACTTACTTCACCTAACATGATAATCTCTAGGTCCGTCCATGTTGCTGCAGATAGCATTATTTCACTCCTTTTTATGGCTGAGTAGTATTCCATTATATATATATGTACCACATCTTCTTTATGCATTCATCTGTCCGTGACATTTAGGTCGTTTGCATGTCTTAGCTGTTGTGGATTGTGTGGCTGTGAACATAGGGGTGCATGCATATTTTTGAATTATAGTTTTGTCTGGATATATGCCCATGAGTGGGATTGCTGGATCATATGGAAACTATTTTTAGATTTTTGAAGAATCTCCATACTGTTTTCCATAGTGCCTGCACCAGTTTATATTCCCACCAACAGTAGGAGGGTTCTCTTTTCTCTACACCCTCTTCAGCATTTGTTATTTGTAGACTTTTTAATGATGGCCATTTTGACCCGTGTGAGGTGGAGTTTTGCTTTGCATTTCTCTGATAATTAGTGATGATGAGCATCTTTTCATGTGCCTATTGGCCATCTCTATGTCTTCTTTGGAGAAATGTCTATTTAGGTCTTCTGCCCATTTTTTGATTGGGTTGTTTGTTTTTCTGTTATTGAGTTATATGAGCTGTTTGTATATTTTTGGAAATTAAGCCCTTGTCAGTAGCATCATTTGCAAGTAGGTTGTCTTTTCATTTCGTTTATGGTTTCCTTTGCTGAGCAAAAGCTTATGAGTTTGATTTGGTCCCATTTGTTTATTTTTGCTTTTGTTTCTATTGCCTTGGGAGACTGACCTAAGAAAACATTGGTATAATTTATGTCAGAGAATGTTTTGCCTATGTTCTCTTCCATGAGTTTTATGGTGTCATGTCTTATATATAAGTCTTTAAGCCATTTTGAATTTATTATGGTGTGAGGGTGTGTTCTAACTTCATTCATTTACATGCGGCTGTCCAGCTTTCCCAACACCACTTGCTGAAGAGACTATCTTTTCCCCGTTGTATGTTCTTGCCTCCTTTGTCAAAGATTAATTGACCGTGAGTGTGTGGGTTTATTTCTGGGCTCTTTTCCTTTCCACTGATCCATATGTGTGTTTTTGTGCCAGTACCATGCTGTTATTTATCTAGCTATCTATCTATCTATCTATTTATTTATTTATTTTTGGCTGCGTTGGGTCTTCATTGCTGCACGCAGGCTTTTCTCTAGTTGCTACGAGTGGTTGTGGTGCACAGACTTCTTGCGGTGGCTTCTCTTGTTGTGGTGCACAGGCTTCTTGCGGTGGCTTCTCTTGTTGCAGAGCACGGGCTCTAGGCACATGGGCTTCAGTAGCTGTGGCTTGTGGGCTCTAGAGTGCAGGCTCAGTAGTTGTGGTGCACAGGCTTAGTTCCTCTGCGGTATGTGGGAATCTTCCCAGATCAGGGCTTGAACCCATGTCCCCTTCATTGGCAGGTGGATTCTTAACCGTGATGCCACCAGGGAAGCCCCCATGCTGTTTTGATTACTGTAGCTTTGTAGTATTGTCCAAAGTCTGAGAGGGTTATGCCTCCTGCTTTGTTCTTTTTCCTCAGGGTTGCTTTGGCAATTTTGGGTCTTTTATGGTTCCATATAAATTTTAGGATTATTTGTTCTAGTTCTGTGAAAAATGTCATGGGTAATTTGATAGAGACTGCATCTAATGTACTTTTGCTTTGAGGTAGTAGATGACCAGTTGTGCCTTTTTAGTCCTGTTATTTAGCCTGCTTTTCTCGTGTGTGCTGATGTGAATCTTCCCCGACCCCCAGATAAACAGGGGTCACATGACGACAGAAGCCAAGAGAGCTGCAAAGATGGAAAAGAAGATGAAAATTTTGCTTGGGGGTTACCAGTCTCGTGCAATGGGGCTCATGAAACAGTTGAATGACTTATGGGACCAAATTGAGCAGGCTTACTTGGAGTTACGCACTTTTGAAGAACTCAAGAAACATGAAGATTCTGCTATTCCCCGGAGGCTAGAGGTAACGTTATTGGCTTGCAGCATTGCTTAGAAAGAGAGCTCCAAAGAATAATCAGGGCTTTCCTCTTTTCCTTTCCTGTGCAGGCTGTCTTTTGCAGTTGACATTGACTGGCTTTTTTTCAATGAGAGCCTAAAGTTTTTGACTTTCTAGTCTAGAATTGCCTGTGTGTAGGTGGATAGACCAGGCCAGTTTTGGATACACAGGCTTTTCCTGTACCAATTTTTTGTTTTGTATATAGATGCACTGTGAAATGGAATAAGTAACCCTCGTGATTTTTTTTCCCCTGAAATTTAATTGCATCCCATTCATATAGCTCTCTGAGGTACATTAAACCAGTGTCTTTTTGTTTTGTAATTTAGGATGCTGGGAATATATCAGTAATCCCAGAGCATCAAGTTCCTTTGGCCAGATTTGGTTTAACTTTATTTGCCAAGTGTGCATGATAGCCCCTGCCCAGATAAAGGGCAGCCAGGGCTTATTTAAGTGCATTTGTGGGTATTGATAGGACAATAATAGCTTGTTTATTTGAGATAGCAGCAGAGGTTTTATAACAAGATGGTAGTTGTATGACCAAATCAAAGAATGGCCACAGGACTGGTTTTATCGGGGAGGAGTTTTTTTTTTTTGCCGTACGCAGGCCTCTCACTGCTGTGGCCTCTTCCGTTGCGGAGCACAGGCTCCGGATGCGCAGGCTCGGCGGCCATGGCTCACGGGCCCAGCCGCTCCGCGGTATGTGGGATCTTCCCAGACCGGGGCACGAACCCATGTCCCCTGCGTCGGCAGGGGGACTCTCAACCACTGCACCACTGGGGAAGCCCCAGGACTGGTTTTATAGCAGAAGTAGTTACTATTTTTGTTTCTCTTTGGGGAATACTTACCTCTTGAAAGTGTTGACTTAACTCAGCTGTTTGTAAGATGATAAAGTACCATAAGATATTTTTAATTTTCAGTGTGCTTACATATGAAAAAATAATTTAATGGTTTTGTTTCTTCAAGTGTCTGAAAGAAGATGTTCAGCGACAACAGGAAAGAGAAAAGGAACTTCAGCATAGATATGCTGATTTGCTGCTGGAGAAAGAGACTTTAAAGGCCAAATTCTGAAGCATATTCTCTCACAAGATGAATTAATTGCTGGTGTTCATACCCTGGAAGGCTGATACTGATGTTTATCTTCATTGACAAATTTGCCCACCATCTGTGGTTTTTCAGTTGTTTATTTTAAATGATATCGATCTTACACATTTATGTATAAAGACTTTAACTCCACACGACATTTTAGGTTTAAATTATTAAGACGATCATTCTTTTAAAAGTGCCATATTTGCAGATTTTTTTTAGTTTTGGCCTTTAATTTTAAAAGCCTGATTTTAAACTGCTGCCTGTGAGTAAACTCTCGAATAAAAACAAAATATAAAAAATTGAGAATGTAGCCTTTTGTTTGAAGTAATTAGATACTTAAGAGTGCCCACAAACCAGGAAATATGTACTCTGTGTCATATTTAATGAGTAACTCTCGGGTGATCAAAATGACGATCCAGTATCTTAATTTAAATCCTTAAGAGGCAATCTTTTTGTGGCTTTGTTAGTTTTGACCATTTTTGCATAGGATGGTCATTTCTCTATACCTTGACAAGATAGATTAACTTTTTAATACCTCAGTGTTTTTTTCAGTGTAACTTTAGGGAGTGCTCTTCTCTTCCCAGCTACTTACACAGTTCATGGATTAGGACTCAAAAGATTTAATTTTTCTTGACCTGTTATTTTCTTACAAATACTTTTTTGACAAAGGCATTTTAAAGATTAATTTCAACAGTACTATCAAACTTTATTAAAGCTCCTTGTTTATCTAAACAAGTCAGTCATACAAGTGTAGAATTTGGGGAATGCATAGAGGTGGGAAGATCTAACTTTATAACAATTCATATGGAATCGTTAGTTGGCTGCAGTTCAATATAAGCCAGTAATATGTTGGACTCACCAGAAAGTTTGCTTAATCTTAGACTGCTAGGAATTATGGGGAGGGGATGGAGGGACTCATTCATTTGTCAGATATTTATTGATTATATAGCCAGTGTCTGAGTCCTGGAGATAGAACAGTGACTAAAATAGGCAGAGTTCCTGTTTTGTGGAGTTTACAGTCTCTTGAGAATGATAGACAATGAAAATTCAGGGAAGAAGAGCGACTCTTCTTACGCACCAGGCGTTTATTTAAGTTTTGGAGATGAACAGTTATTAAGACAAAGTTCTTGCTCCCATGTAGGTGACATTAGTGGGAGGAATACCAAACATACAGGGAAAAGTATCAGATCGTGAACTTCAGATTTAGTGGAGGGAATTAAAATAGGGTGATGAGAGATAGTGCCTGGGTGGCTGCTGTAGGTTGGATGATCAAAGAGCTCTCTGAGGAGATGTAGTTGGCATCTTAGAAGGAGCCATCCTTGTGAGCTTCAGGGAAGAGCAGTGCCGACAGAGTGAAGAACTAGCACAAAGCCGCTTTGGTGTATTTGAGGAGCAGAAAGGAAGACAGTGTGATTAGAGTGTCAACAATGGCATTTGTATGAGTCCTGGTTGGATAGGGCCATATAGGAAGCTGTCGTAAGGAATTTGGGTCTTATTCTAACTATGATGGGAAGCTGTGAGAAGGTTTTAGCAAAGGAATGACACTATCAGAGTTATCCTGTGGCTTTACTGTTATGTCTCACCAGGCTGAAGGTAGGGAAGCCAGTTAATGTAGGAGCCTGATGCAGTAATCCAGGCAAACAACAAGAGCGACTCAAACTAGGATAGAGCCAGTCCTGATGGAGACAGGTTGGAAGAATTTGAGCAGTAATAATTCTGTGGTCTCATCTGTAGTCTTTATAAATTTACGTTTTCCAGGTATCTAGTCACTTAATTCTAGTACTTTTTCCAATAATTTCACATGTATTTTTAGGAAATACTTTGATCTATGGTTAATGATAATGTTTCTTCTAATAGTTTTATTTAATTTTTATTGCATGTTTTGTTGGCTAAAATGTTAAATAATGACGATGGTGATAGTGGACATTTCTTGTTTTATTTCTCATTTTAATGGGTGTGTCAGTAGTGTTTTACCTATAGGTTGGCTGTTTTGAGTCAGGTATTCTTTTCTTTATCTAGAGAGGAAATACCCTCTATTTTTAGATTTTAAAGAATTTGAATTAGAAATGGCTCTGAAACTTTGTCAGATATACTTTTTGGGTATCCATGAAGAGGATCTTATTTTTTGTGTGTGTTTTTTTCTTCATTTGATTTGTTAATGATGCTTTAATAGATTTTCCAACATCAAACCATCTTTGAACTCCTGGAATCAGGTCAGTTAGTTAAAAAATTTTTTTTTTAAAGATTTACAGTTTACTTGCTTCGTATGTAGACTTGAGTTATAAGGTTTAAAAATAGCCAATCAAATAATATTAATAAAGAGTCACTTTGTTTTTGAAATTTGAAGTAATGCACATACCCATATCCTAAAAAATGACCAAGAATTTCATCGTTTTGAACCTGGCAGTCTTTCTGCAATTGTAAACTGCTCATGATTTTGCCTTTTAGCAGTGCAGCTTTAACTGCTAAACAGATGTGCCATCCTTTGTCAGTGTCCTGTAATGCCTCGGGGTTCTTTACCGACACCCTCTGAGAGCCATTTGGGTGGCTGTTTTAACATTCACCTTTATTGTATTCTCTTACAGGCGTTCATTCAGTGGTGGTATACAAACTAGTGTTCAAAAGCACGTTCAAGTTTCAGTAAATTTGGGGCAGAAATTAAATGTGATAAAGAGCCAAAAGAAACCACCACTATGAGTGAGAGCTGTCTGTGAGATTATCAATATTAGAAATAACGGTGAGATAAGAAAAAGTAGCCTCAAAGAAAAAAAATACACTACAGTGACTGTAGACTTAACGCTCTCCAACCATGCATCCTCTATCTTTACATTTATTTTCCTGGGAAAATTAGTTTTGAAATATGGGATGTCCTTTGGAATCCATTTCTCCTAAAATGTGACTGCCCTATTGCTACTATAGAATTTGATTTGCTAATATTTTATTTAGGAAAATTGCTTTTTTACATGAGTGAGTTTGGTCTTCTGGGCTATCATCCAAGTTTTGACATAGGGATTTTGCTAGCTCTATAAAGTGAATAGGATAACTGTATATATTTTTCTGTAGTTATATATAACAGTTAATATAGCAGTTATAGCATGGGAGTGATTTGTTCCATGAAGAATCGAAGGACCATGCTTATAAAACTTCTGAGTTCAGACTCCTTTTAGGAAATAACTTTTTGATAACTACCAGTTTCTTTTGTGGCTATTAGTATGTTACGTCTTTTTAAGTTTAAGTAACTTTAAAATTTTTTGTTTTAAAATGTATATCTCCTTTTGTGTTTATTATTTACTAAATTTATACTTTTCCAGAAAACTTCTCATTTTGTTGAAATTTAACATTGGATAATTTTAATAGAGAATAAAAAAGTCTCTTTTCTATTAAGCTTGCTACTTCTAAGTTGTAAGAAATTTATCTTAGTTCTACCATTTTTTTCCCCTTGATTAGACTTGCTAAAGGTATCTTTTTTTCCCTTAAAAAAAAGAAAACTGGATTTATCAATTGTGATTTTGTTTTAAAATGTATTACTTTCTCATTTTATGTTTATTATTTCCTTTGTTTGCTCTAGATTTTTTTCCCTGTACCTTTTTGAGTCTGATACTTTTTGTTTGTATACAGTTGAATACATTGAAGGTTTTTGGTTATTTCTAATTTCAAATATGTTCACATCCGAGCTATGTTAATATGTCTTGTTCTAGTAGTTTATTTTTGTGTCTTAAGTTTTTGGTTCAGTAACTAAGAGTATTTAAGAATTCCTGTGTGGTTGGCCTTTTTTTTTTCATTTTTTGCTACTTGTAGGATTTTTACCTTGAAAGAAAATATGGCTTATGTGGTTTCTGTTTTTAAGAATTTATTGCGGTTTGGGGGCCTAGCATTTTTTAAGAGTGTTCTATGGGTGTTTTAAATGAAAGTTTACTCAATTTGTGTGGGATAGAGGTGAATGTGTATCTATTCAACCACTTTAATTCAATTTTTGTTTTCTTTTTTTTTTAATAAACTACCATAGAGTAATAGTATTGTCTTAGAGTCTCCTATTATAGTTATTTCTCTCAATTTCATCTTGTCCGTCTAGCTTTTGCTTTGTATATTTTGATGCTGTTACTTAGTATATAAATACTTGTGTCTGTTAGGTACAATTCATAACGAAGACTTATTAGTCTAAAGTTATTCTTTATCTGCTATTTATGCTTTTTGCCTTGAATTTTACTGTTTTTGATATTAGAATATTTGTCCTCTTTTTTGTTTGTATTTGCTTGATAAAATTATCCTCTTATTTTTAACTTTCATATAATTTCTAGTTGTCTCTTAAACAGTGTGTCGTGTTGGATTTTCTATTTCAACCCATTTGGAGGGTCTTTGCATTTTAATAGGGAGTCTAATCCATTTGCTTTTATGTTAATTACTGACTTTGGTCTTCTGTGATTATGTTTTATGCTTTCTCACTGATTTCTCTCATTTCCTAAATGGACTGTAATTTCCTGGTTTTAATTTTCTTAGTGATTTAGAAAATATACATCCTCAAAAAAAAAATACATCCTCTTGTAAATTTTACAAATGATTTGTGTTATCATTTAAGGTTCAGGATCCATTCAGGAGAAAGAAATACCAGTAATTTGAACAGGGAAGTTTCAATATGAAGAATTATTAACTAGGTAGCAGGGGATTAACCACTAAGGGGCAGACATCTCTAAAGAATACCTGCATAGCAGATGTAGGGAGCAGCCACTACTTGTAGACTGAGAGAGTCCCCAAGGAAGGAACAAACTTGAAAGAGCCCTTTCTCCTCTCCCCCCAAGGCTGATATTCAGGTCTCATTGAAGACTGTGGTGTGGCCCACTGGATGGAGAAGTTTGCTGAGGTGCCACAGTTTAAGGTGGCAGGCAGCGTGTCGGGAAAACTCGCTAGGAAGTCACTTGCTGGGGTGCCTGTGCTCCTCGGAGGAAAGGTGCTTCATGAGGTGCCAGCAAAATTCCGGAGAGTGTGTGCTGCTGGCGGAGAACCTCTCGCTGGCAAGAAAGCCACATGCTGACAAGGATGCATTAGGAGCAAGAAGGAGAAGCACCAGCACCGGGAGTGAAGCCCCTTCCACTTGTAGTGCCCCTCCAGTGCCCTTCTGCTGAGAGCGCCTAATAATGTGTCACTGGTAAAGGAGGAGTGTTTATAGGTCACAACTCTAGTATCACACGGCAGTATCGTTCTTTGTGTCCCCTTTATTCCACATTCGGAGTCAGAAATAAAACCAAGGAGGGGAGTGCAGACAGTATTTTCTCTTTCAAATTTTTAGTTTTATCAGTCATACATGCATATGTTTAGAAAATCAAATTCTGGAATGATGGTGATGGCTGGAATATCTTTTAGATTTTTGAATTTTCTTACTCCCTACATAAAAATGTAACAACTAAAAACCCCTGGACAACACTTTTGAGAACTAGACGACAAGCTATCCGCATGCACTCCAAAATATGAGGGGGTGGGGATAAACCACCAACAGGCACAGGACCTGCGTGCTCTCGTGTCTGTGCAGGAAAAATAAAAGGGAGGCAGTGGGGCATCTGACAGACGTAAGAACAGGAGAACCCCAAAGTAGCCAGCAGGTATTCATGGAATGGGTGGTAGCTAAGTTTGAGAACGATGGATAAAATTGGGAAGTGTTCTGCCCACTGGGATAGTGGGTGAGTGAAAAAAGGGAGTAACAGTCTGAAGACAAATTGGTAACCTTGATGATTGATGTGTTAACATTTTTTAAGATAGGTCTAAATATTTCAAAAGTGTGTCTCAAGGCAAGATTTTTTCCTTTCGGGGGAAAAATGCAGTAACTTATTATAGATGGGGGTTAAAATTACCAGCTCTAACATACTTGTTAAACTACTATGTAGAGTTGCACTGTCTAGTAGCCACTAGCCACATGTGACTGTTGAGTACTTGAGATGTGCCTGGTTTAAATCGAGTTGTGCCCTAAGTAACTTTCTGGATTTTGAAGACTTAGTATGGAAAAAATGTAAAATATCTCAATTTTTAAATATTGCTTACAGGTTGAAATGAGAATATTTTTGATATAGTGGGTTAAATAAAACATTATTAGAATTAAGTTCACCTGTTTTTACTTTTTAAAATGTGGCTAGTAGAAAATTTAAAATTACGTATGTGGCTTGCATTATATTTCTACTGCCAAACACTGTTGTAATTTTTTTGTTATTGATTTATAATTTAATTCCATTGTGGTTTGAGAATATACTCTGGATGATTTCAATCCTTTTAGATTTATTGAAATTTGTTTTATGGTCTACCATATGGTCTGTTTGGGTGAATGCTCCTTGTTCACTTGAAAATAATGTGTATTCTGCAGGCTGTAATGTTCTATAAATGCCAGTTAGGTCACACTGATTGGTAGAGCTCAAGTTTCCTATATATACTTAGTTGCTTTTTTCTCTCCACTTGTTCTGTGAGTTGCTGAGAGAGATACTGGTGAAATCACCAACTACAGTTGTGGATTTGCATATATGTCTCCTTTTAGTTCTGTCAGTTTTTTTTTTTTTTTACATCTTTATTGGAGTATAATGGCTTTACACTGGTGTGTTAGTTTCTGCTTTACAAGTTCTGTCGGTTTTTGCTTTTTCTGTTCAGGAGTTTTGTTATTGTCTGCACTCACATTTAGGATTATTATGTCTTCTTGTTGAATTGTCCCTTTTGTCATTGTGAAATGTCCTTTATATCTGGCAACATTTTTTGTCCTGAAGCCTGCTTTATCTGATACTATGTCAATAGGCATCTTTTTCTGTCCTTTTACTTTTGACCTCTCTATCCTTACAATTACGGTGGGTTTTATCATGTTGTGGTAGGCATGTCTCTTAAGACTGCTTGATATTCCACAGGTCACTGAGGCTCTGTTCTTTTAAAAACTTATTCCTTTTCTCCTCTGTTCCACATCTTGTATAAATCCTACTGCAGTCTTTCAAGTTCACTGATCTTTTTCTTCTGCAGTATCTATTTTTTATTATTCCTTTCCAGTGAAATTTTCATTTCAGATATTTCATTTGTCTTTAGCAGTTCCAGTGTGTTCTTTTTTTTTAAATTTTATTTATTTATTTTTGGTTGTATTGCATCTTCATTGATGCATGTGGGTTTTCTCTAGTTGCGGCTAGCAGGGGCTACTCTTCGTTGCAGTGCGTGGTCTTCTCATTGCAGTGGCTTCTCTTGTTGCGGAGCACAAGCTCTAGGCACGCAGGCTTCAGTAGTTGTGGCACATGGGCTCAGTAGTTGTGGCTCCTGGGCTCTAGAGCACAGGCTCAGTAGTTGTGGTGCACGGGCTTAGTTGCTCTGCAGCATGTGGGATCTTCCCGGACCAGGGCTCAAACCCATGTCCCCTGCATTGGCAGGCGGACTCCCAACCACTGCGTCACCAGGGAAGCCCCCACTGTGTTCTTTTTTACATCATTTCTCTAACAGTATTCGTATTTTCCTTTACATTCTTGAGCATAAAGAGCTATGTTTACAGTAGCTTTTTATTTTTAATTTTTTAATATATATAATTCTTATTTAAGTATAGTTGATTTACAATATTAGTTTCAGGTGTACAGCATAGTGATTCAGTATTATTGTAGTTTATACTCCATTTAAAGTTTATAATAGCTCTTTTTGGATTGGAAAATGCATCATTAGTTTATTATTTTTTATTTTTTTATTGGAGTATAGTTGATTTACAATGTTATGTTGATTTCTGCTGTACAACAAAGTGACTCAGTTATACATGTACATATATATATATATACACACACACACTTCTTTTAAAATTCTTTTCCTTTATGGTTTATCCAAAGACGTTGAATATATAGTTCCCTGTGCCATACAGTAGGACCTTGTTTCCATCCATTTTATATGTAATAGTTTGCTATAATAGCTTTTTTTTTTTTTTTGCGGTACGTGGGCCTCTCACTGTTGTGGCCTCTCCCGTTGCGGAGCACAGGCTCCGGACGCGCAGGCTCCGGACGCGCATGTCCCCTGCATTGGCAGGCCATGGCTCATGGGCCCAGCCGCTCCGTGGCATGTGGGATCTTCCCAGACCAGGGCAGGAACCCATGTCCCCTGCATCAGCAGGCAAACTCTCAACCACTGTGCCACCAGTGAAGCCCTATAATAGCTTTTTAAATGTCCTTATCTGCTAATTCCATCATTTGTCATTTCTGGGTCTATTTCTATTGACTGATTTTTCTCTCAGAAGGTCATTTTCCAGTTCTTTGTAGGTCTAGTACCTACAAAGGATGGTATACATTGTTAATGTTACATTGCTGGCTCTTGTGTTCTTTGTATTGGGCTTTATTCTAGCAGGTAGTTAATTTACTTGCAGATTTAAGTAAAATTAATTACTTAAAGTAAAATTAATAAAGTAAAATTACTTAAAGTAAAGTAAAATTAATAAAGTAAAATTAATGTACTTAATTTACGTTTAATTTACTTAAAACAATCCTTTGAGGCTTGTTTTGAAGCAGACTATGGCCCATGCCTGTTTTTGTAAATAAAATTTTATTGGAACACATGAATCCACCTTTTTGATTCATGAATAATTATGGAGGTTCTTTCTACATCTTAGGAGTATATCTTGTACTGGTAACCTTTGAATTCATGGAAAAGCAGTTGTCATCCTTTTCCACCAAACATCACTTGATGTTCTGCCCCTGCCCCTCTCCACCACTGAGAACATTTGGCTGAATGTGCTCAAAGATTGTCCTGCTGTAACGAAGTGGCTAAAAAACAGAAGTTGGACCAGATTTTAAAAACGATGCATGTGGCTTGCCTCTAGGAGGTGTATGATGGGTTAATTGGAAGATTAAATGTATAATTTACTCTCTGCTTCCAGAGTAGCCCTTGCAAAGAAACTTAATATCTGAGTGAGAGCAGAACTGTTCAAAATATGTGGGTGATGGTTATTTGATTACTCCAAGGAGAACTTCCTGCTCACCAATAAAAAAGGTCAGGTTTGCCAACTGTAGTTTTGTGTTTAAAACTCTTTACCTGAGGGAATTCCCTGGCGGTCCACTGGTTAGTACTCGTTGCTTTCACTGCTGGGCCCCGGGTTTGATCCCTGGTTGGGGAACTAAGATCCCGAAAGCTGCGCGGCTGAATTCAAAACAAAACAAAACAAAAAAACCTCTTTACCTGAGGAAGCAGAGGTCAAGAAAACCTGTTTAGATTTAGGATTTGCGTGCTTTCTTGAGAAATCTAGAAGTTTTTAATCTCCATAGGACGTGTCCAGTGTCTGCCCCCAGAGTTCAGACTTGGTTCGTAAGATCTTGTGGAAGGAGAATGACAGCCATTGGGGTGGCAGGAGCAAGCTGCTCCTCTGCTTGGTGAGTTAGGAGGAGCCCGTGTGAATGAACTGCCTTTGAGTACTTACATGATTGAGCTCAGAGGGAAGGTGGGGATCTTAGCAGTGATGAGGCTGCAGGTGGGAGTAGGCACTAAACTAGAGGGATTTGGGGGCATTTACCCTGCAGAATCTGTCATTTTCAGAAGGAGGGGGAATGGAACTAGAGGGTGGGACTAGGGAGCCTCATGACTTACAGACTCTTGTGTGGAATTATTTTCCCCGTCACCTGTCTGGTTTTATTTTCCGCTCTTGCTTTGATGGTAATCAAGTATTTTGTTCTTGCCTTTAATAAGAATTAGTTCTGAAGTGACAAGCCTGTTATGGTTGGTTAAGGAAGTCGTGGCCTACCTCTTCCAAATTTCCACTGACTCCTCTGTCACCAGGGCTCAAATGCCATCTAGTGGTTGAATGGAGGAGTTGCTTTTAACTGAGGGACCAACAACTGGCCCTTCAAATTTGAAAAATAGAGCATGTTCATTCTCAAATGTCATCACTATCTTCAAGTGAACTTGCTCTTTCGGAAATACTTATCGTGAACTAGATGAATTCCAAAATAATACTAGGTCCTAAAATCCCTAGCAGTTAATGAGGAAATAATAGCAGTGATTTTGCTTGATGACAAAACCACAGCAGATATGTAAAGGGAAAAACCCAAACAAAACCAGTGCTCTCTGAGAAACAGCTTCATCCAACCTGAGACTTAAGTCTCCCTCAATAGACTGAGCTACTATAGGGAACTCCCTGAGTATGGGTGCGGCAGTGAAGATCTGCGTCTCTCTAACTGTGCCTGCGACGTGGCTGTAAGGTACCACAGTGATTGTGGAGCAATTTCATAAGCATCAGGATACATGCGTGTAGCCCTTTCCCAAGTAGTCAGGCACTTATTGCAACTATGCTTCCATTGCTTTAAAAAAAAAAAAAGTCTTTGGAACTACGTATCGGGATTGTTTTGAAACCTCCAGTGGTGCTTGGGAAAGATTGACCTGGAGGCAGTTCCTGTAATGGGGCTGGAAAGGAGAGAGGCAAAGGCAGGAAGACTGGTGAGAAGGTATTGATTGCAGGAGTCCAAGAACAGGTGACAAGGTGTGAGCAGTGGAGACAGAAGAGGGTGGATTCAAGAGGCTTTGTGAAGGCAGAACTGAGAAGTGTTGTACTTGGATATGGAGGCAGAAGATGGCTGTGGGTTAGTTGCCTCTGAGAGGGACATTGATGGCACCTCTGACAGGAAGGCGAGGGAGACTGATTTTTGGAGAAAAGATGAAACGTTTGCTTCTGGTGGAAATACCGAGCGGGCATTGGGTCTGGAGGTGAAGAGAGAGATTGTTATTGGAGACCAATCTGTACTTTTTTTTTTTTTAATAATTAAAAAAATTATTTATTTATTTATGGCTGTGTTGGGTCTTCATTGCTGCGCACGGGCTTTCTCTAGTTGCAGCAGGCTGGGCCTACTCGTTGTTGTGCTGCGTGGGCTTCTCATTGTAGCGGCTTCTCTTGCTGCGGAACACGGGCTCTATGCGTGTGAACTTCAGTAGTTGCAGCACGTGGGCTCAGTAGTTGCGGCATGTGGGCCCTAGGGGACGCGGGCTTCAGTAGTTGCGGCACACGGGCTCAGTAGTTGTGGCTTGCGGGCTCTAGAGCACAGGCTCAGTAGTTGTGGCGCATGGGCTTAGTTGCTCCGCGGCATGTGGGATCTTCCCGGACCAGGGCTCGAACCCGTGTCCCCTGCATTGGCAGGCGGATTCTTAACCACTGTGCCACCAGGGAAGCCCCCCAGTCTGTACTTACTCATGGAACAAACATCATAAAATAACCTATAATAACACCTTGCATTTAGTAAGCATCTGTCATACTTGGACAGTGCTAAACCCCTCTGTGCACTAGCTTAATCCTCACAAAATTGAGAGTTATAGGTGCCCTATTTTCCTCCTTTTGTAGATGGAGATAAAATGGTTTGAAAGGGCAGATTATACCAATTTCATCCCGAATTAAGGCTGAATTAAGTGAGCAGTAGTAGGGAACAAGAAGAAATAAGGGAAAACACCAATGTTATTATCAATGAAACTAGAATGGAGGATGGAGCTTAGGTTTGTGCTAACAGGTACCCCCCTGACCCTCAGGCCTCAGAGCAGACCCCCTGTGGGCTAGTCTGAATTTGTGGAGCAGACGCATTCACTCAAGACTGCTGCCTCCCACTGGTCTCTCAGGGCTTTGGTCCTATATGTTTGGTCAACTTTGAAAAGGTCTGTTGATCTCTGGTTGCAGCAGGTGAGTTTATAAAGTGGGGCTGAATTCCTAGGAGACAGGCTCCAAGATGATCATTTCAAGAGAAACTAGCCCTCGGCAGGCAGGGGTGGGCTGGGAGTCAGGGCCCTGGCAGCCGCCTGCCAGATGTCCTGAGTGGACTTCAGGAGCATCGAGGCCTAGAGGCTCACTATGTAAAGTGTGGTCTCTGCACCCACATCTTTGGCACCACCTGGCCCTGCTGAATGCGAATCTGCGTTATAACACGACTCTCCGGGTGGCGTGCGTGCACATTGAAGTTGGGAAGCTCTGTTGGAACTGTCCCCAGGAGCTGCCTTGTACATGAAGGAGAAGCTTGTTTTTCTCCGGGTTGCCCCCGTGCTCGGGAAACCTTGATTAATATTCTCCTCCCTGCAGAGGCCTTCCTGCTCCAAAGGCTGCCAACTGGCCCTTCCTTCGATCACTCGTTATATCAACAATTTGTCCGTTATTTGGGAGCAGGGAGAAAAACCTTCTCAAAACATGCCCTGAAGCTCATGGGGCATATGTGATAACTTACTCAAACCAACCTGATACTTACTTCATTTCCCTGCATAGTCCATTCCAAAGAGTTTTTAAAAAGTAATTTTCTGAAACCTTTGGATAGGCCGTTTGTTTCGCTATAAGACTTTCTCCCCAGAGGGATTTGTGATTATAACTGGAGTGAGAAAACTCTGTTATTAGAAATAATATTTGGTCCTGGAAACCTCTAGAGAACTTGGGTGGAAGGGGGAATGGTAGAAAGGGCAGGGGGAGTTGGGGGCGAGGATGGAGAAGACAAGGGCTCTTGCTGTATCCATAGTTCCTGTGTTTGTACTTTGACAAAGACGCAGACAAATCCAAGGAAAAATAAAGGTTCAGAAAGGTGCTGCTTCTTCTAGAACTGTGCTGTCCGATATGGACAAGAGCTGCATGCAGCTGTTACAACGAACATTTTAATTAATCAAATTTACATAAGTCTAAAGAAATTTACATTCACTCACCCTAGCTGCATATCAAGGGTTAGGTAGCCACATTTCCACCCTCAAGGAAGTTCTGTCGGGCAGTGCTATTCTAGAAAGTCATGTCGGGTGGTAAGGCATGTTGGCTGCTAAGATGTAGTAATTTATTTCTAATGCAGAATTGAACTGCACAAGAAGGGGCCTGAGAGTCTGCTTGGTTTTCGCTAGGCCTGGGTGGGTAAGTGTGCCTTTTGACTCTGGTGCTTTGAAGGCAGGAAGTAAAAGGGGCATCTGTGCCCATTTCCTCTTGGAGTGACAAGGAGCCACGGGCCACATACGGAGCCCAGAGCCAGAAGACCAGTGTTGCTGTCTGCCTTGTGTCACGCTGGACAGATGGTAACACTAGTGATCTCCTTATACAGGGACTGTGTCTGTCCCTGACTGGCCGTGTGCTTGTGTGCTGGAGAGAGCGACTGTGCAATTCTGAATTGCACATGGGTTGCGAAGATGAAAACCCTCATGAATCCTCATTTAGTTAAAGGAAGCAGCAACAACAAAATTAAACAACATCAACAACAAAACATACACTCCTGCCTCCCTGCACTTCCCATAATGTGCGTATTATTCTCTCTAGAAGAAAACTCAGGGGTGAACATGGCATCAGTGAGCTTCTTAAACTGTATTAAAATATGACATTGTAGAAGTTTAGTGTTGCTTTTGTGATTCAGTTTTAACGGGTCTGAACCAAACCCTGATGCTGGCTGTTTTGCATCACAAAATCTTAGTTTGGCAGTTCAGCAAAATGATATTTTAAAACACAAAGGTATTTGCATTCTTATACAGCTCAACGTTTTAGGTAGGTAAGAGTTTGTTCATGTAAAATGTGTCTATACATTTCCTGCCTAAAATTCAGGGCACCTTGTCCTGCATTTTTTTCTCTGTCACTAAGGGGAAGCTTCTTTTCTTTTCTCCCTGTGTATAAGTAAGACAGCGTCTAAGAAATAATCCTATGTCTGTGTTCTCGTCTTTTTTTTTGTAATACACGTAACACAAAATGTATCATTTCAACCATTTCAAGTGTATAGTTCAGTAGTGTTTAGTATATTCACATTGTTGTGCAGTATGCAAGATGAACTTTTTCATTTTGCAAAATTGAAACTCTAAGCCCATTAAACAACTCCCCATCCCCTCCTCCTCCCAGCCCCTGGAAACAGTGATTCCACATTCTGTCTCTATTAATCTGACCACTTAGATGCCTCGTGCAAGTGGAATCCTATAGTATTTGCCTTTTTGTGCCTGGCTAATTTCACTTTGCATAATGTCTTCAAGGTTCATGCATGTCATAGCATGTTGTCAGAATTCCTTCATTTTTCAAGGCTGAATAATATTCCATCCAGGTATAGTTTTTTGTTTGTTTCTTTTTGTTTAATTTTGAACTTTGTATCGCTTTTCAGTTTCCCGTTTCCGCTGTTACTTTCTAGTTTCATGCATTGTGATTAGGAGTTATCTGTACTCGTCCTGCTTTTTGAAATGTATTTTTTGTTTGTTTTTGTGGTCTTACATCTGGTCCGTTTTAAAATTAATGTACATTGGTCTTTCATAGCCTATCTCAACATGTTTCAAACTCACCTGAGATCACATCTTGTAGATGCTGTGAAAACAGGTACACACTTCTAAGTGACACGGAAGTGGATGAGAGAAGGGATGTCCAAGTCAGGATCGACAGTGAAAGACAAGGTTGGGATTGTGACACAGTCTAAGAGGCCGACATGGTCCAGCCCTGATCTGTGACCACCCAGTTCCCAGTCTTGCACCTGCTTTACCATCTTGTGCCTGGGGTTGTGGAGGTCACCGCGAGAGGACAATGTCCTCCCCACACCCTTTTTTTTTTTTTTTTTGTGGTACGCGGGCCTCTCACTGTTGTGGCCTCTCCCGTTGCGGAGCACAGGCTCCGGACACGCAGGCTCAGAGGCCATGGCTCACGGGCCCAGCCGCTCCACGGCGTGTGGGATCTTCCCGGACCGGGGCACGAACCCACGTCCCCTGCATCGGCAGGCGGACTCTCAACCACTGCGCCACCAGGGAAGCCCTCCTCACACCCTTTTAAACAAGCCCTGCAAATACCAATCCATCTGAAAACTTGGACATTTTCCCAAAGCACATAAAAGACAGAGTGATTGTCTACTATATTTGAGTCAATGTGGAGTTTACAGACCCGGTACATTTGAAAAGGTTAGAATATGTCTGTAAACCTTAATTTCCCTACATTTCCTCAAATACGTGATCAGGGCACAAATTACCATGTCCCTGAGCTGGGAAGAAACAGAAGAGCAGCCCTGGGGCTGTCTTCCTACAGGAAAATCCCTGTCTTCCTGGGGGATTTATCCTACAACATAAGGGAAATCCATTACACATTGTGTAAGTGAAAAGCTGGGAACACCTAGATGTCCATCAGTTGATTCCATGCATCCTGGCAACACCCATACTGAGGAGTACTGTGCAGCCTTGCACCCTCAGGCAGAGGGGCCTCCCCCGCTCACCCTGCTCCGGGCTGGTCTTCCCTCCATCCTCCTACTGGGCTCTGTCCAAACCCAGCCAGGCCAGTTCCAGCCCACCCTCCCCGACTCAGCCCTCCTCTGTCACCCATGGTGCCAACGTGTGCTTGGTCTCTTGTATTTTAGTCCTCCTTCCTGTGTTGTGTCTTTGCTCTTTAGCTAGATCATAAGCTTCTTAAACCGTGTCTTCTGCCCAGAATGAAGACTGCTCCCTCAATCTGTCTCTCTGTCTCTGCTTCTCTTTCTGTGTCTCTGTGTGTTTCTCTGTTCCTCTTCTTGTCTCTAGGTGCCTCTGGTCTACAAATACCAGATCCCCACCTCTGGCACCCATACCAGCAGGATGAGCCTTCACTCTGGAAATTATCATTTGACAACAGGGAGTGGGAAAAGGGGAAGCACTGAGGAGGAACTTCCTGGGAACAGGATCAAGCTCTGTTCTCAGAGTCAGAAGTCCTGGGTTTGAGTCCTGCCTCTGTTATTTTTAGGCTGTGTGACTTAGGGCAAGTTACTTGATGTATCTGAACTTCTCTGTGTGAAATGCAGCTGTGTTTGCTCTCCTGAAGGACCGTTTCGAGAGTCAGGTTGGTGTGGTTGGTGAAACGCCGAGTGCCCACACCTGCAAGGCTTCCCTGCCTCCTGGGCTCTTCATGACCTCTTGACTGGAGCTCACAGAGAAAGAACCTAGAGAGAGCCTCACACCAGATTGGGAGCCGCAGCGTGGTCTGTGGAGGAGAAGGGGGCTGGCTGGGGAGGCTGGGAGCGCCTGCAGTCTCACCATCCCTGGTGTCTTGACCCGCCATGTCCTTGGCATTGGTTTCTGTCTGAGTGAGTGGATGTGCTGATTAGTTGTACTTGGTGAACCAGAGGCACAACCAAAATATGTTGCTCTGTGGGATTTAAAAAAATGAACAGAGCAGTGTGGTAATGAGTGTGGAAAGACATTTCAGTTTTAGTTTTCAACCATTAACACATATGTTCTAAAAGCCAGTCTGGGAAAATGCGCTTTTGTCAACTGCACGGAAGCTGGGTGTTGTCCCTCCCTCCTTAGCGCTAATGGGGGAGACGTGAGGGTGGCACCTGTTGTCCCCTGAGTGGAAAGAGCTCTGGATTCATGAAGGCTCGACCACAAAGGAGCTGTGTGACCTTGGGCAAGTTACCTACCTTCTCTGAGCTTCAGTCTCTCACCTGTAAAGTGGGGTGCTCCTTTATAGGGTCTTGTGAAGATTAAATGTAAAGCATCTGGGACCTTGCCCAGTATACAGTGGCCCTCCAGTCAAGGGAGGTTTAACTATCACTTTCATACAGTCAGGAACGGGATACAGAACCAAACCACTGTTACTTTGGGGTTTTCTGTTACAGCTGAACTTAATCCTGGCTAATGCGCTTGCTTTACGAATAAATTCTCCACGTCTCTTAGGAAAGGAATCCAAAGTTACAAGCCCCAAACTTCCTACACATGGCCTAGCGTCTAAGCCTGTTTTGTATTTTTCCAAAATAACTACCGTTCTCTCAGCGAACATTCTCGGCACTTTTAACAGCCAGTTTTCCAAGCCCATATAAAAAAGTTGGGTGTCTCAGTTTTGGCCAGAGGGGCGGAAGCAGAAATGTCAGAGATGTGTTCTTAAAATGAGAGGGGGTGCCCTTCCCTCTTTCTGCACTGTTTTTACTTACATTCCTGGCACCAAATGTGTAGTTTGCCCCCCAACACCAGCCTGTTCTCCAATTTTCCAGACACCCACTGGGTGTCCTACAATCCAGCTCAGTTCTGACACTGTGACCACTTAGAATTTTTATTTGTATTCAAAAATTAAACAGTCAAACACTGCAGATAGTGAGTTGTAATATTTTTACAGCTCACCATTTGCACTGTTTGATAAGTGCAAATTTTGATAAGTGCAAAATTTAATAAGTGCAAATTTTAGATCAATGTTTTAATTATGTAAAAAGTGAGATGTGTTAAACTATGATGACTGTGGGTATCAAATATGCTGAGTGAGGAGGGGTGCTTGTAATAGTTGAGAAATCAGGGGAAACTTGACTATCCCAGGCAAACTGGCTATCCCATTATTCAGAAGGTCAAAGGATGATTCTTAGGGGAGCAGTTCTTCTTTTCACAGAGACTAGAAAAGACCAATCCTGGGAGAAGGTTGCGGGAGAGGAAACACTGAGGGGAGATGAGGACCACCAGGAGGGAGGACGAGTCCAAGGATGACCTGATCTATCCTTCAATGCGTATAGTTTAATAAAAGTGCAATAATAATATACATGCAGTTTTGTAATTGGCTTAAAAAATGTATAATATGGAAAAGCTTTTCATGTCATTACTTTTTTTCTGTACTACTATTTACTTTTATTTTTATTTATTTATTTTTTTATGGACTATTGTGGGTTTTATTTGTATTAAGAACAGCTTTGGACAGATGCAAGGGTGGGGGTAGAAGGAAGAGGACAGGGGACAGAAGAGGATGAGAGGGGGGTTAGGTGGTTCAAAATGTGTCCCCAAAGAGGAGCTGGTGTTTAACAAGAGGAATTTGGGGAAGAGAAAAGAAAAGCGCAGGAGATTCTAGAGGCAGGGTGGGGGACCAGGGTCTGGAGGATGAGGGACGCCCGTGGGAGTGACCGCACTGCCCCAGCTCTGCCGGTCCTGGGCTCCGTCCCTGGTTCTGTAGCATACGTGGGCCAGAGACCTGTGGTACCCAAGGGAGTCTACTCCATCCTGAATCCTGGGGCCCATCGAAGATGCTCAAAGCGGGATGATTTGGGGAGAATTGGAAGCCGATGAGTAAAAGAAGTACTCCAGGACCTCTATCACCCTGAGGCGTGGGAAGGCAGAAATAGTTGTCTCCGAGACAATACGTGGAGAGAAGTAAGAAACAGTGGGAGAGCAGAAAGCAGGTGGAGGCTTCAGCAGGGAACCCCTCTCTGGCCCTGCTGATCCTCACTATGTCCTGGGCCCACAAAGCTGTTGACACCCAGTGCTCCAGTCTCCAGGGAACTGGGAATCAGCAGAAATCAAATTCATACTATTATTTTTTGTGGTTGCCACCTTGTCTCCAAAATTCCCTTCTGGGTCTCCTTGCCTTATCTCCCTACCCCATACCATACACAAAAATAAATTCCAGATGCCATAAGAAATTAACATGAAAAATAAGTTTTGAAACTATTAGAAAAAATAGAAAACTATCTTTAAGAACTTAGGAAGGGAAGGTGCTGTTAAATAAGATTACCACCCCACTCTCTAACCACGAAGGGAAAGAACAATTTGATGTCATTTTCAGAATGGCCAGAGATATCACATAAAAATGAAAAGACAAGGAACAAATTTGTAATCTACAATATATAGAAGGCAAAGGATGGGTAACTAGACTTCATAAAGAACTCCTCCAATTAAATTAAAGAAAAAGACAAATGACTCAATGGGAAAAAAATATGAATGAGCAATTTATAGAAGAGGACATCTCAATGGCTAATACACAGGAAAGGTGCCCAACCAGTAATCAGGGAAATTAAAATTAAAACAACATTGGGGGGCTTCCCTGGTGGCGCAGCGGTTGAGAGTCCGCCTGCCGATGCAGGGGACACGGGTTCGTGCCCCGGTCCGGGAGGATCCCACATGCCGCGGAGCGGCTGGGCCCGTGAACCATGGCCGCTGAGCCTGTGCGTCCGGAGCCTGTGCCCCGCAACGGGAGAGGCCACAACAGTGAGAGGCCTGCATACCGCAAAAAAACCCCCCAAAAACAAAAAAAAGCAAAAAAACAACATTGGGATACCATTTTCACTCACCAGACTGAAAAAGTTAAAGTCTAACAATATCAAGTATTGATGAGGATAAAAAGAAAAATGGTAATTTCCAGACACTGAAGGTGGGAGAGAGTGACTCCACAGAACCCGGTAAAATAGAAAACGTGTGTATCTTGTGGCCCAGCAATTCTGTGTCAGCATTTATACCCAAGAGAGGCTCTTCAGCTTGTGCACAGGGAGAAGTGTACAGGGTTGGAAGCAACCTGAACATCCACGAGTGGGGAAAGGATACATGGGATGTGGAAATGTCTCAAGAGGAATTGCTGTGCAGCAATTGAAAGAAGTTACCGAGAAAAATGGGATGCAGAGTCATACACTTAGCAAGACAGCATTTGTGAAAATCTAACCCACTTGTTCATTAGGTAGGACTAGGAGCTGATACACAAATATTTAACTGGAATGATAATGTAAACCAGGCATACAGATATATACACACACATCAAAAGTTAAAAATATATTCTCTTTTATTCTCTAAGTGGTAGCACAAATGGTGATTCGTCAAATAAATCAGATAATTTCTAAATGATTTGTTCATGTATAGGAATTGTAGGTGTGAGCTTTTGTTTGGTGTGGTTGACCTACTGAAATGATGCAAGTGACTGGGCCATGATTTGATACAGGAAATGGCATCAAACTCTTCCAACAATTTCCCTCTTAAATTATAGTCATTAGGTAACTTGTAGCCTCAGTAAGTGGAAAATCTTTCCGAATGTCAACGATATTATAAATGGCGTTGATCTCGTCTCAGATTCTGCTAAACTAACAGCAATTAAACATCTTCTAGGCCTTATAAAGCTATCCGAGCTTTCCACACATTCCGTATCCCTATTGTTGACTAAATCACTGAAAGTCGGTCCTTGAAATGTCATGTCTAGTTAGGTCAAGGCTAATCTCTCAGGTGGCTGAGAGGGGGTGCACGCTCGCCTGGTGCATGGGCTCTGTTGCTAGATTGCCTGGTTTTGATTCCTGGGCTCTGCCACTCATCTCTGTCATCAGATTCCTCATCTGTAAAAATGGAATGATGATAACGATGATGTGGATTGTTTTCAATGAAGTACAATACATTTAATATGGTGCCTGTCAGTGAAATAGTACTATGTAAGTGTCAGCTCTCATTTTTATTAATTAAATTAAGATTGTTAATGCCAGTGGATGAACAGGTGCCCCATCAAAAAGAGGTGAAATTCAACAAGGATTACAGAAAGAGGGACCTGGGGCTTCCCTGGTGGCGCAGTGGTTGAGAGTCCGCCTGCCGATGCAGGGGACACGGGTTCGTGTCCCGGTCCGGGAAGATCCCACATGCCGCGGAGCGGCTGGACCCGTGAGCCATGGCCGCTGAGCCTGCGCGTCCGGAGCCTGTGCCCCGCAACGGGAGAGGCCACAACAGTGAGAGGCCCGCGTACCGCAAAAAAAAAAAAGAAAGAGGGACCTATACTCCGAGTGGCTTCTGGCCCTGAACTGCCTCTACAGGTCCGGGCCATCCTGTATCCCTTCCTCCTGTCACATAGGTGACCCATCTCGGAAATGGCAGCATTTGACCAATGGTCCCTGTTGCTGGCTGCCCACCTGTTTTCCTGACTTTTGAGTGTCAGTCCTGCAGAGGCTGCAGTGCCTACATGTGGCCATGTGAGGGCGACTCCAGGGGAGCAGCAGTGGGCAGGGACCTCTACAGCCTTTGGGAGTTGGGGTGGAAGCATGGTCTTTTCCATGCAGGATGTTAACATCACTGCTAAGGAGTCCAGGCTGCTGTGGCCAAGGAGGTACGTAGGGACGGAATCTTACACTCAGGAGCTTCAAAGGGCCAATGGGACAGTAACCTACGTCCTGGGGCCCCGGCCTGTGCCAGGTGCTAACTCTTTAGGTGCTGGGTTGTAGACAGGTGCAGGAGTTTTAGGGAAGGGCCCAGGACAAGGGCTATTCACCAACCAGTATGTAAGAACTTCAACTTTTTTCCAACCAGTATAGCTGGGCACTATTAAATACAGCTCCCTTGTCATGGATCCGTAATAAAAGCAGAGTAGGCATGATCATACCTCATATTTATTTTCCCTGTGAAAATGAACAACTCTTAATTCAGGGTGGTGTGAATTTGAGTGATTGTTATTATGCTTTATACGTACTTGTTTGTATTGAGTTAAAAAATTCCCAGAAAGAGAAAGCTTGGGTCATCCAAACCATTCTTGAAAGCCTCAATTGTGCAACATCTTTAAACAAAAATCACCATAAACAAATCTACTAAGGTGTCATCTGGCACCAGCAGCATTCTTAACCAATTTGCTAAAATTGCAAATTAGGTAATTTTATCTTCAAAATTCCTCACTCCAGTTTCTGTTTCCTGTGTCCCCCAACTCCCTTGTTACCACTATCTCTGTGGCCGCTTCTGCTCCCCATTGTCTGAACTTGACTATGCTTGACTTTCTGTACAACAAGACAGGTGATTGATGGGTGTGCGATGTTCTTCCTTTTTCATTCTGCCCCCAGCTGTTTTATTTTCTCTTTGGGGCTCAGAATTGTTCCTTCCTTGAAGATGTCCGGAGGACGTGAATATCCAAAGTTTTGCTTTGTAATAGCAAACATTTCTTCTTTTATTCCAATTTTAACTTGCTTTTCAGAAACTGACAAAAGTCCAGATGCTGGATTTATAAAGGTTAGCAGTTTATAGCCTGGTTTCACCCACACGCGCACACACACACACACACACACACACACACACACATACACACACACACACACACAGAATGAAAAATGCAGTTCAGTTAGTAAATCTGTTATTTTCTGACCAAATTGTACTTTTAAAAACAGAAACAGATTCATGGATACAGAAAACAAACTAGTGGTTGCCAGAGAGGAGACGGGTAGGGGGTTGGGTGAAATAGGTGAAGGGATTAAGAGGTACAAACTTCCAGTTATAAAATAAATAAGTTGCAGGGATGTAATATATAGCATAGGGAATATAGTCAATAATATTATAGTAACTTTGTATGGTGCCAGATGGTAACTAGACTTATCATGGTGATCATTTCGTAATGTATATAAATATCGATCACTATTATGTGTACCTGAAACAGACAAATGGATAAAGAAATTGTGGTATATATACACAATGGAATATTACTCAGCCATAAAGAAGAATGAAATTCTGCCATTTGCAGCAACATGGATGAACCTAGAGATTATTATGCTTAGTGAAATAAGTCAGAGAAAGACAAATACTATATGATATCACTTATATGTGGAATCTAAAAAGTAATACAAATGAATGTATATAGCAAAACAGAAACAGACTCGCAGATACAGAAAATAAACTAGTGGTTACCAGTGGGGAGAGGGCAGTGGGGAGGGGCAAGATAGGATAGGGGATTAAGAGGTACAAACTACTATGTACAAAATAAATAAGCAACAAGGATGTATTGTACAGCACAGGGAATTATAGTCATTATCTGGTAATAACTCTTAATGGAGTATAATCTGTAAAAATACTGAATTACTATGCTGTATACCTGAAACTAATATAATACTGTAAATCAACTATCCTTCAAAAAAATTGTGTATTTCCTGCTTAAGGAAATAAACAGCTAGTGCTGTCATTTCAGGTACGGACATTGCAGTTAGATCACTTGGGCAGGGCTCCTCACTGGACTGGTCAGGCTGCACTGGGTGGACAAGGGCCGGCCTGGTGGAATTGAGAGGCCTGAAGCCCGTAACGCAGCATCAGGGCTGTTGCAGACCAGTGGAGGGGACAGTCTGGGAGGGAGGCAGTGGGCAGGTGTTGGGGTCCTGGAAGGAGGTGCAGGGCAGGTGTAAAGTTGAAGGGACATGACCTCCACACCAGCTCCCCTTCTGGACCTCATTACTGGTAGAACTCCAATGGCACGTGCAGACACCTGGGCCAAGGGACAAGCAGGCTCCTGCAGCCCTTGCACCAGAGAGGGCATTTTGTAGGTGTCCAGGGGGCTCAGGTGCCCCAAAGCTTGCCCGGGGGACCTCTCCGCCACTGGCCCTAATGCAGGAGATAGGCTGCTTTGCAGCTTGGTTCTCAGACACGTCGCCTTTGGCTCCCCTGACTGGCACCACCATCACCTTTACTTTTCTTGATAGGCTGCTGGAAACCCTCCAAGGTTATCCTTCCTGGAGCATTTGTATTTTCAAAGGAGATAGTAGGGCAGCAGGAGAGGGCAATGCTCTAACCCAGAGAATGCAATAAAAACTAGGGTGTAATGAGCACCTACAGCGTGTCAGGAACTTGCCAAGCGTCACCTCATTTAATCTCCACAACAACCCCACTTAACTAACAGATGGAGAAGTGGAGGTTTGGGGGCTTAGAAGGTGCAGTTACTTGGTCAAGGTCACAGGGCTGGTAGCTCTCTGGTGGGGCTGCACTTGAATGCACATTGGGTAGAGTCTCAACCCTCGGCCTTTTCTCAAGACAGTGCCCCTTCCGCTCCCCTCCTTCCCCTCCCAGGTGCCCCCGGCCTCCAGAGCCCACCCGGGAGCCAGGCCCCTCGCCCCTTGCCCAGGCGCCTGGGCTGCGGCGGGTGGTGGAAGAAGGGCTTGCTGGTCCCGGCTGCCCTTCTGCGGCTTGAACAGGAAAGAGACAAAGGTCCCATTTTAGGGCCGCTGTCTGTTTCCATGTCTCTAGTTGCTCAACCACCAGGAGGAAAAGCATTTGAGGTATTTCCATGGGAAATGGTAGCCAACAAAAGCGCCGTTGGGTGGTATTCTAGTTAATTGCAGGAAGGCGGGCAGCCCTCCAGGATATTACCTTTCTTGGGCTGGAAAGTGTTTCTTTGAAAAACGTTTCGGTTCAGCCGAGGCCTCCTAAGTTTTCGCAGATTTGCTTGTTCATAACTACGAAGTCACCAAGTCGGTCCTTCGGGGTCTGGGAGGGGGTAAGGTGGGAGGGCGGGGAAGGCAGGAGGGAACCACTCCGATGACAACTATTTGCTAAATGATGGCTGGAAAACACTGGATTATATTTCCCAGCCGGTATAAATTCCTAAAGGGGGTCATTCCCCGGAGGCCTGCCTCCCCCAGACGGAAACAGAATCTGCAACCCTGAATGAAACGTCTCTGCCCCTGTGAAGGGGAGAGGGCAGGAAATGAGGAGAGGTGATCACTCTTCTTAAACACACTTTAAAAAAAATAATGAAAAGAAAAGCATTCGCAAAGGTGCATGAATCCAAGTGTGTTACTCCTGACACGTTGGGTTTACATGTGCTTTTGCCTTTTCAGAATGTTTCCAATTCACGGCAGCCCCAGGAGGTGAGCAAGACCTCCATCAATCTTTGCACCCGAGAGGGGAGGGCTCCGAAGTTAATGACACACAGCCCAGGTCACTCCTGCGGTGACAGAGAGCTGGCACGTTCCGTCTGTCATGACTGCGTATTTACCAGGCACCCCTTTGTGCCCAGCGCTGGGCTGTTGGCAAGGACATTGTGGTGGCTGCTCTCTGGCCGTGGACACACGTGCCTGGTTGAAGTGGAACCGTCTAGAACAGCCCAACCTGAGCTCCAGTCCTCCCTCCTGGAGCTCTGAGCAGGGAGGATGAGGGTGGTCGGAGTGGGAAGACAGGTGGGACCTCTACCCTCCTTCTCCCGTGGGTCTATATGCTGTTCCCCAAATGCAATATTTTAATTATCGTTGGCGATTATACATTTCATATATGGCAGTTGTTATAAATTCAGATACAGCGACATAGGAAGTAAAAGGTCAAAATGTCACTTCCCCTACTTCCTGCAGTTCCGCCCCCTCCCCCCACGATGAACACTCTTTAACACTTTATCTTGTCGGTGGGTATCCTTTTGGTCATTTTCACATGTATGCAACCTGCGTGGGTCTCTTCCTGAGCACTCCTCCAGGCCCACCCACCCTGCCCCCCTGCTCTGCCTCTGCAGGGGATGGGCATGGCCGCTGGGATATTTATTCCCTGGCCGGCCCCCTCTCTGCCAGGTCAGCTGCTCTGTGGGGCAGAACTCCCGTCAGGCAGCTTCCCCTCCCGGATTCCCATAACCGCTTCCTCCCTCACCCTTCATCCTCAGGGATGGCTGCTGGCCCCTGAGTGCTTCCTCACCCCTTAAACCCCATAAAGAAACCCTTTTATTAAACTCTCCTCAAATCACCCCCCTCCTTTTGCAGGACCTTGACTGATAATATATTGTTTTGTAATCTGCATATATATGTGTATATATGTGTGTGTGTGTAGGAAGTAGCATAAATGTATATATAAATCTACTTGTGGGATCTTAGTTCCCCAACCAGGGATTGAACCCTGGCCACAGCAGTGAAAGTGCCGAGTCCTAACTACTGGTCCGCCAAGGAATTCCCTAGATTTACTTCTTCTTTTTTTTTTTAATTTTATTTTTATTTTTGGCTGCATTGGGTCTTCGTTGCTGCACAGTTTTCTCTAGTTGCAGTGAGCAGGGTCTGCTCTTCGTTGTGGTGCATGGGCTTCCCATTACGGTGGCTTCTCTTGTTGCGGAGCATGGGCTCTAGGTGCACGGGCTTCAGTAGTTGTGGCTCACGGGCTCCAGAGCGCAGGCTCATTCGTTGTGGTGCACGGGCTTTGTTGTTCCATGGCATGTGGGATCCTCCCAGACCAGGGCTCGAACCCATGTCCCCTGCATTGGCAGGCGGACTCCCAACCACTGCGCCACCAGGGAAGCCCTAGATCTGCTTTTTGAGATGAGCATAGTATTCTACAGTATCCCATTGAGTGGATACGCATTATTAATGTAACCAATCCCCCTACTGATAAACATTTAGGGTTGTGTTCAGTTTTTCTTTTTGATATCATGGCATTCCCAGACACGTCTATGACTTCTTGCAGGAGGCTGGAGCCTGGCATAGAGCAGTGGAAGTGAGCTGTGAGATGCTGGGCCACGCACTTCACTGCCCCAAGCTTCAGTTTCCCCATCTGTCCAATGGGAACAGCACACTGTATCAATCATTCACCCGGAGACACGGGATGGCCTGTGATTTCGCTGAGGGCTCATCTTTGAACAGCTGCTGTCAGGGGGCTGGAGTGTGGGCAGTGGTCACCTAGCCACCCGGGAGGCAGCGGATGGTGGGTGTCCCCACCTCCACACGGTTTCGTGGTTGCACCTGGGGAGACACCCTCCCGGCATGCTCATGATTGGCCAAAATATTAATTTCTGGAGGAAGCCCTGGAGAGAAAACCAGCTATGAGTGCTAGAAGTGAGACAAAGAGATAATGAAGATTCAGAGACCGTGCAGATTCTTCATCACAACGAAGAAGTGTCCTGGGAGACATGGTGTGCTCTAGGGGCACTGGGGGAACTTTGAAGAGGAAATGGGTGAACTGGGAGGAGGGTGTTTGTGGCTGCAAGGCTGGCAGGTGGGTCCGCTGCTTCAGCCTCTCTTCAAGGCTGTGGGAGGCCCCACTCCCTAGAGCTGGACCTCTCTGGCCAGTGGTCCTTCCCTCCACAAGGCCGCGAGGCCATGGCTCCGCGAGCATCTCCAGCCCAGTTGCCTGGCTGGGGCATCCTCACCCCAGGGCCTGCGGCCCCGCTTCTGCCACAGGGCTGGAGGTCAGGCAGGCCCGGCCTCCCCTCTGTGGCCAGCGAGGGCCCAGGGGAGGCTCACTGGGGCAGTGAACGGTGGCCCCCAGGAATTGCCGAGAGTCTGCATTAGGCCAACGGAGCCCGCAGCCACCGCGGCCCCGGCCAGCAGGTGTCACTGCCGCCCCAGCGGAGGGCCGGGCGCGCAGGCTCAAGCTGCTCTGTGCCAGCCTCGCAGGGTTTGCTTCTAAAGTGACAGAGTTAGAAACCTGTCCCCACCATTCCCAACCCCACTCGCCACAATTTCTGCCTAAGAAAAAGAGTGAAACGCTCTCCTCCTTCCCCCAAAAGGCTGGGGAGCTGCAGGTGGAGGAGGACTTCACTCAGGCTGGCCGGCGCATGTGGCATCATCACTCAGGAGTTGGCTCCCAGGGCCCCACTGCCTGCTCTGCCCTGGGGAGCCGTTGGGGTGCACGGATGGAGGGCCGTGGGGGGCACCACTCTTCTGGACTTGATGATCCCGCAGGCAGATGGGATAACTTGCAGGGGAGTTAGCAAGTGTAACAAAGAGGGGGCCAGCCTAGGCCTAGTGAGCTGAGTCTGTCTCCCCACAGCCTGGTTTTCTTTACTCCAGAGGCTGCACCAAGGGTCTTGCTCAGGTTTCAGCAATTCCTCTGAATATTAGGCGAAAAGGAAGCAGCTCACCTGAATAGGGTTATAGGGTGACCACTTGTCCCATTTGCCCAGCACCTCAGGGGTTCCTAGGATGCAACACTTTGGTGCTAAACCCCAGAAACCCCAGGGCAGCAGGAAACACTTGGTCATCCTAATTGGGTACCAGCCACTTTTTAGACATTATTTCTTTTACTCCACATCGGTGGTCGTATTATCATCCCCATTGTACAGAAGAAGAAACTGAGTGTCCAAGGGGCCCAACAAGCTGCCCAAAGCCTCAGATGGGGAGGGAGGGACTGACGTTTGAACGCAGGTCCACTTGATGTGTGTTTGTCTGCTGCACCGCCCGCCCCCCTGCCGCTGTCTCCTGATGCCTCTGAGGTTGGGAGCTGAGCAGTGGCTTTCCCAGGCCAATCCGTGAGGCCCAGACGGTAGGCAGCTGTGGGTCGTGGGCGCAGATAATTACAACGAGTGCGGTGGTGGTTGCCTGAGCGGGGGCAGCAGCCCAGGAGCTCCTCAAGGGTTTGGAGTTCTGGGGGAAGCAGCCCGTTGGCAACTGGCGGGAGATGGGACTTGGGTAGATCTGGCAGTCACGGCACAGGCAGCAGAAGAGCACACAGGAGGCCAGGCCAAGGGAGCACGTTTGGGCTGACAGGCCTGATACCATCAGGTGGAGAGAGTCCAGACCACACCACCAAGAAGGCCCTGGTGACTTCATCTACCTTCCCTAGAGCCCAGACATTTATCTGGAGTACCTTCTAGTATAAGAATAAAAGCCCCAAGCCCGGTGAGCTCAGGCCCCGGGTATGGGAGCACAGGGAAGAGAGTTTGTCTGGCTGAGCTGGGTGGGGTTGGAGTGGGCAGGAAGGAGCAGATCCTGATGGAAGCTCGCTGTGGTCTCCCTTGCGGGCAGGCAGGGGCAGCATCGGCCACCTTCACAGCCTGTCATGAAATGGTATCAGGTTCTGACAGAGAAGCTGGAAAAACACTCAACCTGAGTATGGAAACCCAAATGAAGTGATTCACACGGTCCTGGATTCATTCCGAGAACCAGCTCTTGTCAGCCGGCAGTTGCCCAGACTGGGTGCGGTGCTCAGGACTAGTGTTACAGAGATAAGCCCCAGTTCTCCCGTCCCCTCAGCAAGTCACTGCAACCAGGATGAGTGACAGGTTTATCAAGGCAGCTGGCCAAGGTGTCAACCCTCTGCTCCTGGAATCTGCATGTGGCTGCTACTTACTGCCTTTGCAGGCGAGAATTAGAGAAAAGGGTCCCGCCTAGATGGGCACAGCTCTCAGCAGCACAGTTTGCAAGTGGAGTTCAGTCCCCACTAGCCCCCGCCGCTGGATGCCTTTGTGCAGTGTACAAACTGCACAACTGTACATGGCGGTCTTGCTGACAGAAGCCTGTTTGTGTCAGGGACTGAAAAGCCCTCTGGGAGAGAATTCATCAGAAAGGAGGAGAGTGCCGGGCATGAGTGGGCATAGGAGTGAAGCTGGAGTTGTCTGAGACTTGGGCGATGCTCTCTCCACCTGTCTCCCCTCTGTGCACAAAGTGGTCAACTCCGCCTGGGAAGCACTCAGGAGAAGTTATTCGGGAAGATGAGGAGGAAGGGTCTCCTGGACAAAGGAATACCGCACGGAGGCATGAAATCTCCAGGCTGCCTGGAGAGTAGGGAGCAAGGTGGAGACAGTGGGGGACGAGGTGGGCAGGGGCCTGGGCTTCTGGACATTGTTCTGTGGTTGAGACGTGGATGGGATGAGCCAGGCTGGAGAGAAGGGGGCAGCAAGAGAGGCCAGGTGGGGAGGTAGCCCTTTGTAGGCTCCCCTGATATTTATTCCCATACCACATACAGGGCATCCCGAGAGACCTCTGTCAATGTCCTGAGCTCTGTCTTCTGCCCATCGTGTCTGTTCCTGCTGGGAGTCTTGGAAATAGTTGTTGGGAGACTTCCTCTCAAGCAGAAATGTCAAGTCTGAAGAAGAAGCTCCTGACCCCGCATGTGTGCCTGCTGGGACTTACAGGGGACAGAGGGTGCAATGGGGGCTTGGAAGGGGCCAGTCCCTGTGGTTGGGGTGATCTGGGCAGACTTCTCATGCCTGCCCACTGCTTGTGTAGACCTGCCTAGGGCACTGCGGGAGTCACACACCCCTCCCCCGGGTTCTTCTGCCACCTGCAAAAAGGCACAGCAGCTCCCGCCCAGCTAGTGGCCAGGGCATAAACTGCCCGGATGTCCTGATTACTTTTGCTTTTTCCTGGTGGGTGGCAGCATCTCAGGGGCCAGCTCCCGCCTCTTGCCCATGTGTGCATGTGCGCCAGGGTGTGGACCAAGTTTGATTTTACGTAGCCAAGAAATTTAGCTCTTTTCTTTTCCTCTTCGGTTCTGGTTTCACTTTTTGGAAGACTCAGGGAGGAGACTGGAAAGAGCTCACTTGACTGATGCTGATCCGGAAAGGCTGAAATTGTGCGGACAATGGCTAGGGGGCCAGGCTGGCCGCGTCCCAGGGGCCGAGCCCCATGCTGGGCTGTTCTAACAAGAACTTGAACTGAACCGAACCGTGACCCCCAAATTGGAAAAACACTGCCCTGATTCACCGAACCCAAAACCGAATCCAAATATTATTATTTTTCGACTGAACTCTGAATTGAGCTAATGTTTTTTTCTCAAATACCCACCAAGCCAGTTGGAACTAGACACAAACACATGTGTTTTCTGAAACTATTGAACCTGAACTTCAAAATAATCTCCTATCCGAGGGCGAAGTGAGACTTTATTTGCTTGAGATTGTCCTATTCACAGCAGGCCAATAGAGCTTCCTTTATGGTAGCTTTCGTGTATTCAGTTTTACTTCTCATCTTCAAAAATTGGGGTATAATTTACATGTAGTGGGATGCACAGATCTTAAATGTACACTTTGACCAATTTTAACAAATGCATGTACTCAAGGAACGCTCCCCCACCCGTTAAGATACAGGACATTTGTCTCAGCCCCTCGAGTTCCCTCTGTCCCACCCCAGCCCATCCCCTCCTCCCCCGCCCCGCCCCCAGACAACCACTGTTCTCATTTCTATCCCCTTTTGCTTCTTGTTTGAGGCTATGAACAACCCTCCTCCCCCACCCTGGAAGAAGGAGGACAAATATGATAATACCCATCTTCTGGATGGGAGAACTGAGGATCAGAGAAACGCAAATGACTTCCTTGAACTCATAGAGCTAGGTAGTCTCAGGGTTAGAACGACCCAGCTTTCTGGTCTTCCAGACGAGTGTTCCCTCTTTCCATCTCCAGCCATCTGTTCAACAATGGATTTAATACCTCCACGGGTTTTCATAGGGTATGTACCCACCTCTGGCTTCCAGGGCCCGATGGGATTCGCTCACCCCACAAGCAGGGTGATTGCACCTATTTTTAAAGACCTCTTGGCAAAGAGGGTGTGTCTGGGTCTCGGGCTGGGCCGCCCCTACAGGGGGGACCCTCTCCTGGGGCCTCTGTGCACCCCGTGGTGGCAGCCTGCACTGGGGCGCCTGTCCGCTGTCTCCAGCCCGCCTGTGTGTGGCTGTCTGTCGGTGTCTCTGGCCGCCTACGTGTAGACAAACTGCGTCTGACCCCCGAGGAGCAGTGTCTGTCTCCCCAAACAGCACAGCTAGAGAACATTGACCAGGTTCCCAAGCTGGTTTTCCTGGGGAAACATTTTCCAGAGCCTACAACAATGTTGCATTTGATTTGATTTTTCCCCCCTTCGCAGGCGATTGTGTGGTTTGGGGTGTTTTGCTCCTAGTTATAATCCAATAAAGAGCAGCTGCTGAGATTTTTCCAAGAGTGCCGCTTTCAACCGCCCTCGTTGAAAACGCTCTAATTTATTTCAGTCGCTTGTGGGAAAACCAGCCTCAGCTCAAAACAAAGGCGTCCTGTGCTGATGTAATTGCCCCATGAGTCTCTCCTCCGGGCTCCAGGTCTGCTGATGCTCACAGAGGCGGCCAGGGAAGAAGCATCCTTTCTAGATGGAGGAAGTTATCCTGAAGAACCTTGCTCTCTTCCCAAGCTCTCCGGGAGACACAGGCGTCCCCGAGGGTTGGGAGCCAAGCCTCTCTCCGTGGCTCATCCATTTCCTGTGGTTGGTAGGGGTCAGTCCATTGGTCTGTCACCTTCACGTGAATTGATCTGATCATGTTCTCTCTGTTCGGTAGGTAGTTGAGTCCTGCCTGTTGAGGGGCTGGAAGTTTGGATGACAAGATTGATTAAGGAAGAGGGAATTGGGGGGAATTCCCTGGGGGCCTAGTGGTTAGGACTCTGCGTTTTCACTGCCGAGGGCCTGGGTTCAGTCCCTTGTCAGAGAACTAAGATCCTGCAAGCCTCGCAGCATGGCCAAAAAGGAAAAAAAAAAAGAGGGAATTGTGGCTAAACAGACGCTCAGTGGGGCCCAGGTGTGGTGGAACCGGCAGGAGGGGGTTCTGGGCACTTTGGGGCAGGGGAGGGGGAAGAGATGCCAAGGTGGGAGGAGACCTCAGAGGTCAACCTGCTCTCAGCCATCCAAGCTGGCCTGTTCCGCCTCCTGTTCTGTCCAGGTGCCGCTAGACCCCTGGCTCAAGTGATTCCAGACCATCTAATCATTGACTCAGTTTGAAGATGTGCAAATGCCTTTCCTCTTTTGAAGCACAAGGGCCTCCTGGACTGAAAATACAGAATGGCGGCCCCATGGCAGAGCGATGTGTGAATCGTAGAGAAGACTCTGAGTTACACGGGGTGTTGCCACCTGTTTGGCTCTGTTATTCCAAGCGAGGGACTCTAGGGGTGTGCTGTGCGGCAGTCTCCAAGGCCCTGTTTTCCATTGCATTTGCAGAGTGATTTCCATAGGGCCAAAGAGCTCTGTTTTCTTTCAAGTCAGAGGAAGTCACCTGCTGGTGAGCATTTGCTTGGGAGGTGACCTTCCCCGCCCATGGGCTCCCCTCTCCACCCAGCTTTTCCTTCTGGAGGGGCAGAATGAGGCGGGTGGCCTGAATCTTGCACAGGCAGGAGCTGGACCTCTTCCGGCCTTTGATTATTAGTGACAAGTTAAAGCACTGGCGTGGTGGAGACATGGAGGACACCCAAGTGCTTTAAAAGTCCAGATTTCTAGGATTCACAGCCTTCAGCGATTCTGGTTTAGTCTATCTGAGGTGGGACTCAAGTATCTTTATTTTTATTTCAAAAAATCTTGAAGGCTCTATGTTCATTCAGAACATTTAGAGAATGAAGAAAATATCACCATAGGGCTTCCCTGGTGGCGCAGTGGTTGAGAGTCCGCCTGCCGATGCAGGGGACACGGGTTCGTGCCCCGGTCCGGGAAGATCCCACATGCTGCGGAGTGGCTGGGCCCGTGAGCCGTGGCTGCTGAGCCTGCGCGTCCGGAGCCTGTGCTCCGCAACGGGAGAGGCCACAACAGTGAGAGGCCCGCATACCGCAAAAAAAAAAAAGAAAAAAAAAAAAAAGAAAGAAAATATCACCATAAATGTTTCCTTCCTCCAAAAATCACATTGAACATTTCTGCAAACTTCCAGTCTTTAGCATTATACATACACTTCTTCCTGGAGTACCACGCACTCACTTCGGTGTCCTTTTCCTTTTGAACATCATGAGTATTTTCCCGTGACATGCAATATTTTTTGAAAGCGTGGTTTGTACAGGCTGCGCATAAAGGAATCTTTGTCTGCATGTCTGATTGCTTCCTTGAGCTGAGTTCCCGGGTGTGTGAGAAAGCTCCAGAGGAGACTTTGAAATACTTAGCTCATTCCCTTGTGCTGGGTTCCATTCCCCCAACGCACCCACCTCCTGCCCCTGACCAATACGGAGCGCATTTGCTCATTTTTTCCCTTCGTTTTAAGAATCACAAAAGCAGCGCATGACCAAGGAGAACCAATCTCCTATGAAGGTGCGTGAGACAAAAGCACAGCCTTCCTGTTTCCCTTCAAGGACCCACCAACAGTTTGGGTGCATCCCTTTCTCTTCCGTCTCATTCTTACTTCTCGTAAGTTCTGTGCAGGGGCAGATGGGGAGCTATCGGTGTGGGGAAAGGACAGGCTGGAATCTGAAACCTGAGGTCCCATCCCAGCCCCACCACTCACCAGCTGTGGGAGTGTGAGTACAGTGGACAGTCCTGCACCTGTCTTTCCTCTCAGCGGTGCAGGGATAATGACATATTCACTACCTGCTCATCCAAAGATTGTTCTGGGATTAGATTAGCCAGATTTAGCAAGGAGACAAACAAAACAACAAAATAACATAAAACCAAGCAGCATGCCTACTTAAATTTGTATTTCTTTTTTTTTTTCGACGTGCCACATGGCATGTGGGATGTCAGTTCCCTGACCAGGGACTGAACCCGCGTCCCCTTCAGTGGAAGCGCAGAGTCTTAACTGCTGGGCACCAGGGAAGCCCCTAAATTTGTATTTCAAATAAACGTCCTCGTGGCCATCTCCTCCAGGGCTCAGAGAGCCTTAGAGCCCCGCTTCTCTTTGTGTGTGCATGCCGCGGGAATTGTGTTAAAATGGGGAGTCCGATCCAGTCGGTCTGGGGTGAGGGCCTGAGATTCTGCATTTCTAACGAGCTCCCAGGTGGTGCCCATGCTATGGTCTGGACCACACCTGAGCAGCAAGGCTTTGTTTAGTTAGCATCACAAGTGTCCAGAGGCTTTTTAAGGGGGAAAGGAGGAGTCGAGGGGACACAGTTGTGGTGTGTGGGCCGTCATTGACCTCCAGGCTGGTGGGCACTTTGACCATAATCACTGTAAGCACCAAAAGACCAGACATACCCATGGCACACCCAGCGTCAGAGCTAGGAGGGACCCAAGAGGCCAGCAAGTTCAGAACACTGAGGTTCCCCAGAGTGGGGAACCAGGGCTGAGCCAGATGCCACAACTCCGCATCCCACTCGGGCCTCTCCACGTGGGTGGGCCCAGGAGGCCGGTGGCTGCTGGACCCCGGTCCCCATCCCCTGTCCGAGTTCCTTCTTCCTATGTCTTCCTGTGTCTCACCATTATGCCTGCAGAGCTTGATTTGAAGAGCTGAGCCGGGGAAGATGCCTAGGGCCTCAGACAGCAAAGGTGCCCCTAACTGTGCAAAGAGGCCTTTTAAAAAATGATTGATATGGATTTAATGGCAAGTATTCCATATTGATTTCTGAACAGAATGCTGTTCAAAGCTTTTAACTAGGCCCAGCTGCCAGGCCTTGTCCGCAGGGGGGCTGACCACTCACTGGGTTTGGCAGCCAATGCTTCTTTGTCTTCTGCCTGCCAGCCTGTCTGCTGCAGCCTCCCAGCCGTGGGACCACACATCCATCCATCCACCCATCCATCCATCCATCCATCCATCCACCCATCCATCCACCCATCCATCCACCCACTTACCCACCCACCCACCCACCCACCCACCCATCCATCCATCCATCCATCCATCCATCCATCCATCCATCCATCCATCCATCCATCCATCCATCCACCCACTTACCCACCCACCCACCCACCCATCCATCCATCCATCCATCCAGCCAGCCAGCCAGCAAATGTCTTTTGCTCTCCTATCATGTGCCAGGAATGGCCCTAGAAGCTGTAGGGGGATACAAATGAAGGAATCGGGGTCCTTGCCCTGGAGAGGGGGAGGTAACTCAAGATGTCAGTCACGCTCACATCGTCCACTTCATCTATTCTTCAAAATCAGAGATTGGACCCTTGGGAGGGATGGTGGTTGAGCCAAGCCACCCACGTCCAGGTGATGGCTGTGCTCCCCACCATCATTTCCTGGGAGCGGTCTGTGAGGGGAGATGCTGAAGGCACTGCGTGGATGGGGACCTCAGAGGGAGGAGGGACAAAGGGACCCTGGAAGCCACGTCAGAGCTCCCGTGCGGGGGTTCACCGTCGGGGGAAGCTCATAGCCCAGCTGATTTAGGATGCAAGGAGTGAAGGGCTGGTGGGGAAGTGGCCTCTCAGTGACCTGCTAGTCCCTCCCCGGGGCACGGAAAGGAGCCCAAGGCTCACACAGGGGAGGGATTTGCTCAAAGTCATGCCGCCCGTGGGGGCAGGGCTGGGGCCGGGGCTGGGGCCAGGGCCCACTTTCTCCCTGAGGACTGTTTCCCTGCTCTGTTCAGAGCCTGAGTAGCGACCTCCAGCTGCGGACCTGATGTCCCTGATGGACCCTGCCTGCTCCGCCCGCCTTTCCCGCTGGCCTCCCACTGCACCTGCTCTCGATTTAGGGCTGAACTGCTTTTTTAAGTTGTGACTTCGGGGTAATAATCTTAAGTGAGGCGGGTAGAAGGTCAGTCCCTCACTAAGCTGGGGGTTACTCTAGTCGCTGATGATTTTTGAGCGCTACTGAGCACCTGGGAAGTGCAGGTGGGCGTCTGGGCACCTGCGGGGCCTGGAGGCTCTGGGTGGGGATGTTGAGGGGAGGGCAGCTGCAGATAGAGTGTGAGGTGTTGGCAGTGGGTGGCGTCTGCCCAAAAGATGTGGACGTGAAGGGAGTGGGAGCACCGGAGCCAACCTCACTCACCTCATGGGTGCTCCCCATGACCTTTGCACCTTGAACTTGGGCCTTGAACTTGGGGCCTTGTGCAGCGGCTTCGGTGGGAGCCAGTGGGCAGGAGTAGTTTCATTGGTGTTGATGCCCCACCTGCCACCCCAACCTGCGGGAGCTGGGGTGGCACTGATAGTTCCCGTGTGCCCCTGACTCTGGGGAGGTGAGGCTCCAGCTGCGGGGGAGGCCTGGCGGACCTTTGGGGCCTCATGCAGCGTTTAACGGAAATCAACCCTCAGCAGACCCCAGCGTCTACCCACACCTCTGGGCCTGGTGCCTTGGGGCTCTGGAGTTGTAGAGGGGCTCTGAAGTATTTCCGCTTTGCCAACAACCCCCTGGGAGCACCTCCTGGGGTCCATGCACACACGCACGCGCCTTGGCCTTCACCCACCCTTTGATGCTGCTCTTTCACAGACGAGGCTGGTGAGGCCAGGGGAGGCCAAGGAACACGCGTGGTTCCATGTTGGAAGAGGCCGACGGGGATCCGGCAGGTCTGCCTGACCCCAGAGCTCGGCTTCCTCCGCTTTGACTTTGTAGGATTGAGGTGAGACGCTGGGCCTGGCTCTGTGCTGGGCTTGGCAGCTCTTTGGTGTAAACTGAGATTCCATCACCCGTCAATCATTTGGGCCAAGGAGGGAGAAGGGGAAAAGCCGAGATGGGGCGGCTGGGCTCCGTCTCTGCTGCTGTCTCACCGGTGCTTCGGCAAACCTACTCCTGGGAGGAAGAAAAGAGGACACTATCATGAATGACTCCCTCCTGCTGCCTTTTTACACTGGGAAAACTGGGGCTGGAAGGAGGCAATTTGCCCAAAGCAACTTCCAGATTTTGAAAGGTTCTAGCTTCATGGAAGTCTTCCCTGCCTAACTGTGTATCTGCCCTAGGAATTCCATACTGGCTCTATTTGATTTATTTGACTGTGTGTGTGTGTGTGTGTGTGTGTGTGTGTGTGTGTGTGTGTGTGTGTGTGTGTGTGTGTGTGTGTGTGTGTGTGTGTGTGTGTGTGTGTAAATGGGCTTAATTATGCACACAAGTGTGTGTGGCACCTGGGGAATCCCCCACCTGACTTGCGGCATTGGTGTACCTTGGGGCAGGTGATAGACCTTGGGAATGAATGTTTCTTCGGGGCAAGAACCAAGCTCTGAGTTTTCCTATGGGTCTCTGTCATGGCCTAAAAATGGGTGCATTTGCTGTACCCCATAGGTGCGTCAAAACATGTGTGCGTTATTTGGTTTTCTGAATGCCCAGAACTTAGTGCTCTTGGAGAACAGGGATGTTTGCAGAGTGTAAATATTTTAGAGACGCTCCCCAACTCCAAACCTCCGAGGTGCCCCTGCAAAGTGAGGGACCCTTTTGTATTAGGGGGTAAGCCTTCTCTAAAGTGATCTCTGAAGGAGACACTTGAAAACTGGTCATCTTAAATGAGAGGCACCTCGACACTAACAGAGCTTCTTATTTTGTGGCGGTGGAGGCGTGGACTACAGTGAATGAGGCGTCCTGCGTTCGGGGCTGTGACAGTCTTTAACTCCGGTGAGCTGTGTCACTCTGGGCCTCAGGCATCTCCTGTGAAGTGAGGCAGTGGGGCTGCCACAGCTCAGATTTTACCGTATACATGAATTCCCGGGGGGTCTTGACAAAATGCCCGTTCTGATTCACCAGATCCGAGGAGGGGCTCCAGCATCTGCTTTTCTGACCAGCAACAGGTGATGCCAGTGCTGCTGGTTCACAGACCACACCTGGGGGAGCAAAGCTCTAGAAAATCCCCAAGAGCTCTTTTAATGAGAACGTCCTGGGCTGCAGTTCTGAAGTGAGAGCACAGAAGCTGGGCTTCCTCAAACAGCCCTGGGCCCAGAGGTTACACACACACACACACACACACACACACACACACACACACACACACACACACACACACACACACACACACACACACACACACACACACACACACACACACACACACACACACACACACACACACACACACACACTCCACCAGGGGAGGCAGAGACAGAAAGAAAGACTGGAAAACAGACAGTGGGCACCATGGAGTAGACATTGCAAGGGATGCTGTGGATAGGAAAAAGACAGGAGGAGAGGCCTGGGAACAGTGAGGGAGGCAGGGAGACGGCCAGGGGAGAGCGTGGGCAGGGGAGAGGAAGAGCGGGGGCAAAGGGAGAAGGGGAGGATCCCAGCTCTGCTTCCATCGGGGCGGAGTTTGCAGATGGAGCCCTGCCCCGGCATCCTGGTCCCCCAGGGGTGACGCTGCTTCCAGCTTTAATCAGGTCTGCTTCAAGCCCTGAGAGGTCCCATTATTTTATTTCTCATGTTTATATTTGAAAAAAGATCTCCCCTTCCCTCCCCTTTCCCCTCCCCATCACTGGACTCTAGCCACCATCCCAGCCCCGAAGAGGAAAGACAGACACCCCTCCCCCATTAATCAGAGCCGACCGCGTAATGGCAGTGAGCGAGGGGGCTGGAAGCTACTGTCTGATTGAACATTAGTCATGCAGCACGTTATATTCTCTAATGAGAAAATTATTCCAAATTGCCCCGAGGGATGGTCGTGATTAAACTATTTGCCTTGACTTCCTCTGCTAAATTGAATGTGTGTGCATGTGCGCACGGACACACACACGCACACACACACACACACTCACAGTCACCCCCACCAAGCCTGCTCACCCAAGGCCTTGGAACATACTCTCTGTTCCAAGGGTTTGGTTCAGCCTCAGAATTCCAGACGGTTTATCCCCAACCTGTGCACAGCTTGCCTTTTCCTGCTACATTTTGAAGCCATCTAGGCGCTGAGGAGGGAGAGGGAAACTGTCAGCCGGGCCATGGGAAGCCCTGTCAACCAACCCTCCCATCCCCCCAAGGCCCTAATTGCCCACATTCTGAAGGGGGCTCACCTTCTATGGATGAGTGTCTTGTGGGTGTCAGATGTCTGTTTTTTAAAAAGGAGAATAGCTTTGCAGGCAACAATCTGGAGCTCTTTTCAGATCCCTCTTTATGTTCTCTGCTCTGAAACCCCACTTTTACTTGGACCTCCTTCCCCTGAGTGGCTGGGTCGAGCCATTCTTACGCAGCCCCTGTTTGCTGTGACAGGATTTTGAAGCGTATTTCAAGAGAGAACCAAAGCACGCTATAAAACAAGGAATCGTAGGAACTAGAACATTTTTCTGCAGGAGTTACAACATTAAAAAAAAAAAAGTCATCCGTGTTCTTGATTATTAGGACATTATCACACCACATCCCCCGTGCCTCTTCTTTAAATTCTGGCCAGACCTCAAGGTTTGGAACAAATGTTCCCTTCTCTGGGGTCCCTCTCTGATCATCACATCATTTCTACTTAAGTACCCCCAATTCTGGGCTCTCATCAGTTTCTCTTGAGTTGACAGGATTCCATGAACATTTACTGGGTATCGTATCAGTCAGCTTTTGCTGGGTTATACTGTGTTAGCAAACCCCCTCACCATCTTGGTGGTTTACAGTAATAGCCTTCATGTCAGCTGCAGGCTGGTTGTCACACTGCCTGTTCCTTCTGGGATCCAGGCTGAAGGAGCAGCCTCCATCTGGGAGGTGCTGTTCTCAAGGTGGGGGGGAAAAAGAGCAATGGGGGCACCCCGTGCGGTTCTTCACACTTCTGCATAGATGTGGCACACATGACTCTTTACATCCTATTGGCCAAAGCTGGTCACAAGCCTGATGTCAATGGGGTGGAGAAGAAGAATCCTATTACCGGAAGATTCTAGCCCAGCATCTCCACTTACGGGTGTGATGTGTCCTGGGTACTTATACAAAGAACAGTTCGGCGCCTTCAGACTCAACAGCCAGAGCAGTTTTGCGTCTGTTCTTCACACTCTGCCCAAAGTCTCTCAACATGATCATTAAGGTCTTTGCAATCACCATGTCTAATAATTCTTTTTTCTTTTTTTAAAGGCAAACTGCATGCAACTTAATATCTTGGTAGCATATGATTCTGTCAACAACTCTCTCCTCTCAGCTTCTAGGGCAGAGCTTTCCCATGGTTCTTTCTACTCCTCTGGCCATCTCGTCGCGTCTCCTTGGGTCCATCTTTTCCATCTATCTTTTAAATTCCTTTAAGTGTTATGGTTCCCTTTGGGTTGGGAAATCTCTTCCTTTGAGTTAATTTTAACTTTCTCTTCTATCCCTATGACCATAAACTTATTTTCTTTGCTAAACTTGGTCCTCCTCTTATATGGCAGATTAAATATGGCCACACCTTCTTTGCAGCTTCTCTTATCCAAAAGGGGAATCTAGCTCCCTTCCCCCTGAATGTGAGCTGGCTTTGTGACTTGCTTTGATGGATAGAATGTGATAGAAGTGGCACGCGAGAGCTCTGAAGCCTAGACTTTAAGAGAATCCAGCTGCCATGGAAGGAAGCCAGTCTAGCCTGTTGGAGGATGAGGGGGGGGATGAGAACTGAGGTGCCCTAACTGACAGCCAGTGCCAACTGCCAGACTCACGAGTGAGGCCAGCTAACCAGCCTAACCGACCCTCCTGCTGAATGCAGCCCAGTGAGTGAGCCCAGGCCAAGCCAGCAAAGGAAGCCTCCAGCTAACCCTCCAAATCCTGAGCAATAATAAATCTTTGTTGTTTTAAGTCACTAAGTTTTGGGGTGGTTTATGATCAACAGGTAACTGAAGTATCCTGTATCCCCGGAAGTGGTTAGTGGCACCACCACTTCACCAGTCTTCTAACCCCCATATCTGGGAGTCACCCCTCGCTCCTCCCTCCTTCTTATCCCCACATCCGGCAAGTCAACAAGTCCTATCAAAGTGATCTGAGGGAGGAATGGGGAGTTGTTGTTCCATGGGTATAGAGTTTTGGTTTTGCAAGATGAAAAGGTTCTAAAGATGGGTTGTACAACAATGTGAATATACCTAATACTACTGAACTGCACACTTGATAGTAAATTTTATATGCCTATGTTATCACAATTTAAACAAAGTGATTTAAGCATCTCCTGATCCTGCCCCTTCCTCGCGATCTTCACCCACCACCCTGCTTTCTTTCTGAGGTGCAACTCCAACCCTGACACTTATTTTAAAACCCAGAGTCTCTCCCACTGCCTTCAGGGGAAATCCAATTCTGTACCAGGAAAGGTAGGGTTACCTGTTTACCCTCGTGCCCATCAGCTGATGCTCTGACTAATGTTCTCCCTCTGTCTGTGTGTGTTCCAGGCCCTTCCTTGCCTACTTATCTCCAAGCCTTTGTACAAGGAATTCTTTCCACTAGAATATCCTCACTGCTTCTTATTCAACATTAGCAACACCCACTGGGTTTTCAATGGTTCCCATTTTTTTTAATACAATTTAAGTAGCCAATATATTCAAACCCTTAATTTTTCTTCATTCCTATTAATTGTCCTACTAATTTTAATTCTGAAAATCTAACCCTGAAAATAATACCAATGCCAAACAACCAACAGACACCTTGGGGTTAATGGTTGGGAGTGGATGAGAGGGTAGGGCAGTGGACGCCATGGTTTATTGTGACAATCCTGTCCTATCACAGGAGATCAACACCTTTTGTCACCTGTAGCTTCACCAGGCACTGAGTGTCTACTATGTGATGGTATTGTGCCGGACACTTTCCATCTCTAATCCTCGCCACACCCCCATGAGGCAAGAGGTGTTTATGACTATCTCTAGTTTGCAGATGAGGAAATTGAGGAGCAGGTAGAAGAGGTAATTGAAAAAAATAAACTTCTAATGGAAGTATACACATGGAGAAAGCTCTGTCCCAGAAGCTGGGAGCAGAGATTGGTTGACAGACCCACGTGCTGTTAAGATGTCAAGTAGCATGCGACTTGCGTAAAAAAACCATTAAAAGAGTCACTAGGTTTGATTGAAAATCTTGATGGTTTAGCACAAAGTGAACACATCTGATGACCACCACCCAGAACAAGACGAGGAACGTCACCAGTGCCCCAGGAACGCCCCCTTGTGTCCCTCCTGGGCACTACCCTCCTTCCCCAAGGTAACCTTCATCCTGGCTTCTAACAAATGGGTGAGGCAGTTTGCCTGAAGTTACACCCTGGGTAAAGGGACTGGTGCCTTCTCTACCAGCTGGAATATGAGCCCCCAGAGTGGGCAGTGCTCCTGTGAGGGCAGTGACAGGAAAGGTGGGGCTGACTTCATAATCTGGCTCTGTCCCGGCCCTGACTTTAGGAGGGGTAGGCTGGACATCTGTGTGTCTGGGGCGAAGGTCATGCATTCTCAGCAAATGGAGAAAGGCCTTTCAGGGCACTAATTCTCTTTTTATCTACCTCAGCCAGGCCTCAGTCTTTAAGGCATGTGGATACTCATACACACTCACGCATGCCTCTCCCCATGATCCGTCTACCGCTTCAAGTCTGGTTTTAACTGCAAACTTCCTAATAAATCTCCGATCTGTCCCAGAAAGGTGTTGTGAATTCGGTGGAAGGAAAGCTTTTAAAAGTGACCCTCCATTTAAGCCCTGTGTCAAAGCCTTGTGTGTTTTCTTTCCTTTTCTCAACTGGAAGGTTATGTGTTTCTTAGCTACTGGTCAGACTGGACGAGACTGCCAAAAAGCTTTCAGGGAATTTCCTCACCATGTAACAAGTTTATGAGTCATATGAGAAACTGGGAAACGCTTCAGCCAGCTGCCTCTCATTGACTCAGAGCCTTTTTTTTTACAACACCTTGGTGCTGGGGCCTTGGATGGAGCCAGCAGAGGGTCTATTATAACTGTAGTACAAAGCGCCTGACATTGCCTGGGAGGAAGCAGTCTTGGTCTCCCTTCTCATCTCTGTCTCCTGTCCTCCCCAACAGAAAGCTATGAAAGGTCTCTGAAACTGCTCAGCCACTGAAAGGCCAACTACCGAGTCCTGGTTGTTCCCTAAAGGACTTGCAGATGGATGGGCCGGTGGATGGATAAAGGCAGGTGTGGGGAGGGCAGCAGGGGCTCCATCCATCCGTGCTGCCCTCCCCATCTTAGAAAATGCTAATGCCATCCGTGGCAGATCGTGTTTTCCAAAGATGGTCACGATAATATCTACCATCCCATGTGCTCTTCTGCAATGTGGCCTTCATCAAGAAGTAGAGTTAACGTTTCACCCCCTTGAAATGGACCAGGCCCTGTGACCACTTTGAGTAATAGAATAGGGTGGGAGTGACACTGTGTCAGTTTGGGGCATACCCCTTTACTAGCCTAGTCTAGTTCACAGTGTGTGTGTGTGTGTGTGTGTGTGTGAGAGAGAGAGAGAGAGAGAGACAGACAGACAGACAGACAGACAGACAGCGGTCAGCATGAGTGAGGAAGCCATCTGAGTGGTGGATCCGCTTCCCCAGCCGCCCAGTGGACCTCATGGAGCAGAGACAAACTAGCCAGCCAGCTTTTCCCTGACTCCTGACTCACAAAATCATGAGCAACACAAATGGTTGTTTCATGCCACTAAGATTTGGGGTAGTTTGTTACATAGCAGTGGGTAGCTGAGGCACCACCCTCTTCCCAATTGCCATACCAAAACCTCCGGAGGGTCATTCTTGAGTTTTCTCTTTCTCTCACAGTTACATCCAGTCTGTATGCAAATCTTGTTGCATCTGTCTTCAAACTGCATCCAGCATCTGACCGCTTTTCATTACTTCCGCTGCAGTCACTCTAGCCCAAGCCAGCACCTTCATTTCTCCCCTGGGTTATTGCAGCAGCCTCCTAACTGCCTCCTTCAGTCTACTGTCTACACAGCCACCCCAGGGATCTGTCTACACAGCCACCCCAGGGATCCTGCAAAACCCAACTTAGACCTTGTTAGACCTTGTCGCTCCTCTGCTGGGATCCTCCAATGGCAGCCACTTCCCTCTGGCCCCTGTACCTGTGACATCGTTTCCTAGTTCCCTCCCTCGCTAACTCTGGCCCAGAGGCACTGGCCTCCCTGTTGCTCCTCCACCGGCCTCAGGCCCTGCATTTACAGCTCCTTTTTGCTGGGACACTCTTGCCCAGAGGACTGTGTGGCTCACACGCTCACCTCCGTACAATCCGGATTCATTTGGCACCACTGAAGCCCTTCTCTTGCTGTGCCCGCCCCCATCACAGACACCCCACGCCCCTTCTCTGCCACTCCACGTGCTTTCTCCTGATGTGTGTCAACCGAGGGGCCACACGGTCCAGGTATTTAGCTCTTGTCCCTCTTTCACTGCGATGTGGGCTCCGTGGGGGTGGCCTTGGTCAGCTCTGTTCACAGACACATGGACCTGCACTGGGCACATAGTAGGAGCTCAAAAACCATTTGCCCAGGGCCTGAGCCTCAGTCTCTGAACTCCAGAATGAGGGACATTATTGTCACTTTCAGGGGGTTGTGAGGACTAAATAATAACATTTATGTACAGCACATGGCATTGAACCTGGTGCAGAACAGTGCTTGGTAAACCTGAGGGCCTGTTCCCACACTCCCATTCACTTCCAACAACCGGCTGCTTGAAGAATCTATTCTGGAAAGGCTGGGGAGAAATTATATATGTAGTTATGTACATTAATAGAATTATATTAATATACAAAATAATATTAAAATATTATATATATTTTTATTGTGTATATAAAAGGACATGGGTGAAAGCCAAATCTGTTTCTAGTAAATGGTCCTGGATATATCTAACGTTTTGTCTTGCATTATGTTTTTCGTCTTTTTTTAAAATTTAAGTTATTTATTTATTTATATTTTTAGTTTTAAAAATTTATTTTATTGAAGTATAGTTGATTTACAATGTTGTGTTAATTTTTGCTGTACAGCACCGTGATTCAGTTATACATATATATACATTCTTTTTCATATCATTTTCCATTATGGTTTACCACAGGATATCGGATATAGTTCCCTGTGCTAAACAGTAGGACCTTGTTGTTTATCCATTCTCTATATAATAGTTTGCATCTGCTCATCCCAGACTCCAAATCCATCCCTTCCTCTATGGTTTTGGTCTTTATCACCTTCTGGAGTGATCACTTTTATAGGTTTACAAGCCAGGTGATAGAGTGTATCCTATCAGACCCGTCGGTTACTGCCTGACTCAGTGGCTGGGTCTGTAATTCCTAGTTTGAGATGGAGTAAATATGATTGGCCCCCTTGCGCCAGTTGTCCGTGCCTGGTCCAGGGCTGGCCGTGAGGTTGGGAGGGCTGGGTTGTACGGCCAGACATGGCCCCTTAGACCATCTGTAGCTGATGTTATGGGGAGGGGCGACTCTGAGGGAAGGGGGCTGTCTGCATGATACCTTCTCATATTTGTCACAGGACTGTGTTCTGCTGATGGCAGCCTTCCCCCTGATCTCATGGTCCAGGGTCTGGGGAGCAAGTCTGTGAGCCCCAGGATCAGCCCTTTCTAGCTCGGCAGACCCTCATGCTGTCTCCTCACCACTTCCCCCTCCAGGCTGGCAGGCCCACTCTTTAGTACACCTGCATCATCAGTGACCCTTCCCTACATTCCCACAGGAAACCGGTGGCACGCTAAAAATAGGACATTGGAGGAGGGTTTCTGTGCAAAGATGTGGGTGTAGAGGAGCCATAGGGATTGTGTTAGTACAGGCCAGCTGTTACCACTCTGAGGCCCAAGGGGAAGGAGCAGTTACTGATACCGGGAAGGGGAGCTGTCTGGAGAAGCAGCGTGACATCACCAGCCCAGGGCAATGGCCCAGGGAGGGAAACTGAACAGGGACCAAGCCTCACTCTCTCTTGTCCTCTGAGCTCCTGCTGGGGCCTCGCACGGGCTGAACCCAACCAGAGGCCAGAGGACACGTGGGCATGGACGTAGCCCACAGGTTGTTCCCTGGGTCCTGGAGCAGGGGGAAGGGCAGAGAGTGCACGGGTTGCAGTAAACGAAGGCACGGTGCCCTCCCCTGCACTCTCTCCAGCTCTCTCCGTGCACAGTAGGCATTCCAGACCTGACTGCCCTGGGGACTTGGGTCAGGAGAGGCTCCAATTTCTGGCACCCCTTCGAATAACCTCTGCCTTTGGGGCAAAGAATATATTGGCCATTATCATTAGGAATTCTTGAATCATAACTGATGATTAATACAGAATCTGCAATACACAGAGTTTGGGTCATTTTCCCCCAGTGCAGATCCTTATACTTGCTCCTGTAAAAACCCAACTGCACACTCATCTGGCAGGAGTCCACCCCGCGGCTTCTTCCTGGTCATGGATGGCTGTGAACCTTCAGAGCGTTAGGGCTTGTTTTCTGATGGTCCGGCTGTATCAGTCTACTGGTAAGAAAATGGAAGCCCAGGGAAGGGAAATGACCTATTGTAAAGAAAAAGGCTTCTTCCTTTACTCTCTGCTACTGCCGTACTCACACTTCTGCTCACCATATGTGTGGATGTTTCCCCACCCTCCAGTTCTCTGACACCAGCTGGGTGTCCCACCATTCATTCAGGTCTGATACCATCTACCTGAAGTTATCATCCAATCCCACAAGCAAGGGCTCAGTCCCACAGGATTGCCCTGACTTCAGATGCCAACCAGGAGTCCAGGATGTCACCTGTGCTTCTGACCAATCCACCATAAATCAGGGTTCCTACGGCCCCCTCCTTGGGTTCAGTCATAGAACAGCTCACAGAACTCAGGGAAACACTTAGTTATGTTTCTCAGTTTATCATATAATAGAGGACATGATAAAGGTTCCAGATGAAGAGATACATAGGGCGAGGTATGGGAGGGGGCTCAGAGCTTCCACGCCCTCTCCCAGGCAGGTGTACCACCCTCCTGCACCTTCATGCGTTCAGCAACCCGGAAGCTCTCTGAATCCTGTACTTTTGGGATTTTAGTGGAGGCTTTGTCACATTGGCATGATTGATTATTAACTCAATTTCCAGCCCCCCTCCCCACTCCAGACGACGAGGAGTGGGGCTGAAATTTCCAAGCTTCAGACAGCTTGGTCCTTCTGGTTCAGCCTGCACCCAGGAGAGCACTAAGAGTCCCCTCATGAGAACAAAAGATGCTCCTATCACTCAGAAAATTACCAGGGTTTTAGGAGCTCTGTGCCAGGAACCAGGAGCAGAGAAGGGACTAAATGACATCAGAGACAGAGGAGAGTCAGGCCCATCCTCCCTTGTCCTCTCAGTCCCTTTCTTATTTTGTCTCATTTGTTCATTCATTCACACATTCCAGCAGCGAGTGAGTGATTTCTGGTTCAGTTAATAGGACTCCATCGTGTCTGGTTCTTCTCTCCTTCTGGGCTGATGAAACACCCACTTCCCACTGGGGAGGGATGGCAAAGGGAGGGACAAGCTTACACGTACGAAGGCCCTGAGACTCTGGGGCTACTTGGTACCACAGAATAAGCCCATGCTGACTAATACATAGCTCATGTTTCAGAAGAAAAGATGTCGACAACAACGCAACACAAGTGAGATAAGAGAAAAAATAATAAAAAGACCCAGAAGAGGAGTGCTAAACCCCGTCTGGTCCATGGAGACAGCCATGGGCAGCAGTGCCAGGTCGGATGTGTCCCTCACTGCAGGACAGAGCTTGGTCCAGACTCCAGCCCGAGTTCATCACCAATCTGCTGTGTGACCCTGAGCTAGTCACTTTCCCTCTCTGTGTATAAAATGAGGGGATTAGACAGGGTCGTCGCTAAGGTTCCTTCCAGCTCTGTGCTTCCCTCCCCCGGGGCCTCAGTGGAGTCCACATGGCCTTGTGGGGATGAGGACTGATTGAGCAGGAAGCAAAGGGAAGGGAAACAGTTGTTGTGCAGGCGTTCAACGTCCGAAACAAGAGTTGTAAAAGCCATAACATGAGATTTGCTGGCAGGGTTTTGTGGAGAGAAGGAAAGGCTCTTGAAAACCATCACGAGAAAGACCTGGAGGTTTTGCCTTAATGACAGCCTGGGAGGCTCCCTCTTTCCTTCCTGCACCTTCTCTCTGCCCGGCACAGGCACTCTCTCTCCGCCCCTTCCCCACAGCCGTCACCCCGGGGGGCAGTGGGCAAGGATGATGGAGAACTGGCAATGGCACTCACCTCTGGATGAGTTTAGGTGAATGACGGGCCTCTGAGGGCCTTGGGTTCCTCCTTGGCTAAGTGGGGCGATGGTTGCTGTCCTCGCCACTGGGCATCCAGTGGGAGAACGGGCGAAGTGCCTGGCCCGGGTAGGCTGCCCCGTGGATGTTCACAGGTGATGAGTCTTTGCCCCGCCGGGTCCCTGACCTTCCCCAGGTGGCCTCCCTGCTCCCGGCCTCACCAGCCGTCCCTATGTAGTAACCTTCCCGCTTAGCCTCCCCACTTCTCTGGGCTGTGAGCCGTCTGGTTCCAGAGATCACCACCTCTCCCGGGCTCCAAACGCCCCCACTCAGCTCCAGCGACCATCCCTACAAGCTCCGGCCATCCATATATCGTCGCCACCCAGAGCCGGGATGATGACACGCTCGCTCTCAGGGCCGTGAAAAGGAGCTCCTCCTTAGCGTTTCCCATCTCTCTTGCTCACCCTCCTCCTGGCCTCACGCTGATTTCAGTTACACAGGAAAACCTCTGAAGCACTGGTTCTCAAACTCACTTGGGCGTCAGAGTCACCTGGAGGGCTGGTTAAAGGGGCTTGTTAAACGTAAATGGCCAGTCTGAGCCCCAGAGTCACTGATGCAGGAGGCCTGGGAATGTGCATTTCCAGCTGCTGGTCCGGGGACCACACTTTGAGAATCACTGTCCTGGAGAATTTTGAAGCGGCGCCAAATCCCCTTGAGGGAGACTCGGGAAATTCAGGGATGGGCAGCTCTCCTCCCCCGAGGCCAGGCTGACGTTGCTTTTATTCTTCCTGTTCCCTGGATTTGCTGCTCTGGCGGCTGGGAAGTCTCCTTCTGTGGCTCCTGAGACGTTTGCCTAATTTATGGGACTTGGCGGACACTCAGAGGCTGAGGGCAGACAGAAAACTCCTAACGTACAGCACATCCGACTCTTGTGTTTGGACGTTTTTTATTGCTCATCAGGGAGAGCTACACGTGGAAGGCCTGCTCCCTGGCCTGTTGTAAACCTCAGTGATGGAGTGCAATGGAGTGCTACGATCTCTCAGGGGGATGAACCCTTGCCCACCCTGGAGCAAGCGGGAGGTCTTTCTGAAAAGCGCTGGAGCCGGCACTCGATGGCCTTGGTGGGGATTTGTGTGCCCCGGGACTGCCCATCCTCTGTGCCATTCAGGCTGGCCTCTGTAGGAAATGGCCTTTGAGGCTGTCTCTGGTCAGCCGACTCGTGGGTTGGTAGGCTGGTTCCCCGTGGACAGGTGACCAGGACGGCCACCTCAGAAGAAGAAGATGTGTCCAGCTACAGCTCCCTTTTTCTGAGTGATGAGACAATCACCTTGCTGGGTACTGAATGCGAAAGAGCTTCCCTGCCCTGATTACCTGCTGGCTGCATCATCCCATTCTGTCTCTAACAAGAACCCATGAGGCCCTGAAGCACGGCGCCAACTCATTGCGTGGGCTCAGCCAATACTTGTGCATTAGGGAGGTGGGATTCAGAGCCAGCTCTTTTCTGCACCAGGAAGCGGGGAGGGCACTGCCCTCCGCCATGCCCACCTCAGAGCCGCCAGTTTGTCCGGTTTGTCTCTCTCCCTGCAAAGGTACCAAAAGCCAGGGCTCCCAGCCTTTCAGGTTTGGTCAAGTGTGAGCAGAAAAATCAAGCAGACAGGTGAAGAGACACCCACTGTCCGTCCTTGTGGAGTCTTCCTAACGTTGTACAATTAGCAGCAGAACCCTCCAGGATTCCTCTTGCTGGGTGTTGGGGCCACACTCTGTTTGGGCCAGTAGTCTTTCTTTCACAAAACAGGCACAGGCAGCTTGAGGTGGTGAGGAAACCAGCCTCTAAGAAGTCACCCAGCTCTCTGGGGATAAAGCGGGAGACTGTCCCCACTCTCCTCCTTTTGGGTTTCTCCAGATCTCCTCACTCTGAGTCATATTGTTGACCACCCTCTTTAATGCTCTGGACATAAGCATGAGGAAAAAGTCCCTTCTCTGTTTTCTTCCCAATTCAGCCAAAATCTCTGAGACTCGCCTCTGGGAATTTACTAAGAAACTGAGGATGAAGCAGATCCCTTTGGAGGGCGATAATAAAAGCCCTCAGCACCTGCAGACGTTCTCCTAAGCTTTCCACCAGTATTAACTCACTGAATCTTCATGAAAGCCTAGGATGAAGGATTATTATTTATTTCCGTTTTGTAGACGGGGAAACTGAGGCTCAGAGAGGTTATGTCAACATGGCCAACATCACACAGCTAGTAAATGGGGAGCTGGGATTTGAACCCAGGCAGCCCGGCACCTGAATGTGGCCTCTATCAAGTTTGGGCCCACCTACTTTTCCAGCCTCATCTCCTGTTCCCCGAAGCTCCCTAGGATCTAAACCCAGAATTTATTTCTCTTTCCTGAAGATCCCAGGCTTTTCTAGACTTCTTGACGTTTGTCTGTTTTGGCCTCTCCCCTGTGGGGTTCTTGCTTGCTTGGCCCCCTCCCCTACAAATTTCCACACACCCGTTTGGGACCGGTAGAAACGTCTTTTTTGGGAGCAGCCTTCCCTACCCCCAGTGTAAGTCAGTCTACGGTCCTCTGTGCTTCCAGAGGCCTTTCAGTTCATTTATGGTGCACTCAGGTGTTTCACTGTTTGCTTGTCTGTCACCCCGATGGCCTCTGAGACCCAAGGGCAGAGGCTAAGGCTGGATGGGCAGTCTGACTCCTAGGCCTGTAACTGTGCGCCTACCTTCGCTTGGCTTCCCTCTAGCAGCCACGTGGCTTCTGTGGCAGAGGAGGCTAATTGCTCCCTAATCTCCACTCCCTCCTTCTGCTGTTAGAGAAGTTTTGGCTGGGCTTGTGGTGCCCAGAACAGAGATGATATTTCCCTGCCAGGTGCATCCGTATACCAGGTTTTGGCCAATGCAATATGGGAAAAGCAATTTCTGAATCATGTCCTTAGATGGAAGGGAGGGCATACCCCTCCGCCTTTCCGATGGACACGGTGGGCATGGTGGAGAGCTTTCCTGGCCCTGTGAGTGGTAGCCACACTCTATAGATGGCAGAACAACAAGATGGGAGGAGGCTGGGCCCTGATGAGTACGGCTGCCATCCCAGCTCAGACTTCTCCTTCAGAGAGAAATGGTGTCACCATTGACCATGATGTTTAGCGCTGCTAGGTGAGGCCTCTGTCCATCATAGCCAAGTCTGTATCCTAAATAACATGCCCACTTGCCCGTGAAGAGCACTTTTTCCTGGGAGGTGGTCATCTTCAGTCTCCCCCAGCCATTGGAGGTCCGACAGAGGCTGTCTCCTTTCCACTGTGTGGATGCTCTGAGTTCCTTTCTGAGGGGCACGTCCAGATCCTGACCAGAGCCAGAGCAGCGACTCTCAAACCTGGTCACACATTAACACACAGAGGTTTGGTCCCTACTCCATGCCTGAAGCTGACAGGTTAGAGCCTTTGGGCGTGGGACCCAGGAGCTGTGCTTTTAATAAGCACAGTATCCCAAGGTGACATGGCCCCAAGATTTGGAAACCAACTGCTTAAGTTTATTTATGCTTCAGGACCTCCCAGCTTAGGTTCCCAACATGGGCCACTGTACTTATTCAACAAATATGTACTGAGCAAGCACCTGTTCTGTGCTGGGCCCTGTGGGGATACAGGCAGAGTCTCTGCCTTCAGGGAGTTTACCTTCTAGTAGAGCAGACAGACAATGAACAGCTAAACACATATATGTGTAATTTCAGATAGGGGTACGTGCTGTTTAGCAAAAGAAAACCGGGTAATGTGATAGAGGCTGGAGAGGGGCCAGTTTATTTTATTTTCTATTTTTTAAAATTTTAATTTTTTATTGGGGTGTAGTTGATTAGCAATGTTGTGTTAGTTTTACGTGTACAGCAAAATGACTCAGTTGTACCTATATATGTATCTATTCTCTTTCAAATTCTTTTCCACTTAGGTTATTACCGAATATTGAGCAGTGTTCCCTGTGCTATACAGCAGGTCCTTGTTAGTTATCTATTTTATATATAGTAGTGTGTATATGTCGATCCCAAACTCCCAGTTTATCCCTCCCCTCACCTTTCCCTTTTGGTAACCATAAGATTGTTTTCTAAGTCTGTGAGTCTGTTTCTATTTTGTAAATAAGTTCATTTGTATAATTTTTTTTAGATTCCACATATAAGGGATATCATATGTTATTTGTCTTTCTCTGTCTGACTTACTTCACTTAGTATGATAATCTGTAGGTCCATCCATGTTGCTACAAATGACATTATTTCACTCTTTTTAATGGCTGAGTAATATTACATTGTATCTATGTAGCACATCTCCTTTATCTAGTCATCTGTCGATGGACATTTAGGTTGCTTCCATGTCTTGGCTATTGTAAACAGTGCTGCAATGAACATTGGGGTGCATGTGTCCTTTCAAACCATGGTTTTCTCTGGATATATGCCCAGGAGTGGGATTGCTGGATCATATGGTAGCTCTATTTTTAGTTTTAGAGAAGGGGCCAATTTAGATGGGTTGAGAGGGAAGGCTTCCTGAGCAAGTGCATTTGAGCAGGTCTGAATGATATAAACGAATGAGCAATGTGGATAGTTATAATGTTAGTTACATAATATTGTAATAATAACTATATAATTATAATCATATAATGTTATTTATAGGCTGAGCTGATATAACAAATAGACCCTCAAAGTCAAACAGTTTGAAGAATAAGTTTCTTTATTTCTCACATAACTCTGCAGGATGAGTGTTCAGGCTGATGGGATGGCTGTCCTCTGTAGAGTCATTCAGGGACCCAGACTGCTCTATCAGCTACAAATTTTGACTTCTAAGGCATCACCATCCTGATTGGCTGGAAGGTCAAAGAGCTTGGAGGAGCATCATGGGATATCTCTATGGGCCAATCTGACCATGACAGACATCACTATGCTCATGTTCCACCACAGTGAGTTTGGTCACATGGTCACCCCAACCACAAGGGAGCCTAGGAAATGTAGTCATGTGCCCTGGAATGAGGGGATGATGGATTTTGGTGGACAGCTAGTGGTCTCTGCCAGAGGCAGGGGGAACAGTCAGTGCAAAGATCAGGGAGTGAGTTTGGTGTGTTCAAGGAATAGTGAGGAAGCCAGTGCAGCTGGAGAAGAGTGAGACTGGAGCAGAGAGGGGAGAAGATGAAGATGGGGAGGCAGGCAAGGCCTACTGCCAGGGGCTTCTCCCTCTCCCACTCACTTTAGTAAAGGTTTAGCAATCTTTCTGACCGTAGCATTCTTTCATTGTACGCAAAAGAAAAGAGAGTAACATAATGAACCCTGAGGTACCCATCAGCTTATCGATGTTTGACCAAACCTACTACAATTTAAAAGCAATATACAGATTTCTCAGGTAGCAAGAGGGAGGGTACCTACTGCCTCACACAATCTTTCAGGGAAAATTTTGACAGATATTTGTAAACATTTCAGACCTTTAGAAGAAAAAAAATACCATAACCATCCGATCATTATTGTTACCTTTATCAGAATTTCTTATTTTCACATCAAATGAATCAGATATAAATTTTTAGAGATGAAACTTGTTACTTTGGCTGGGCAACAAATTACCCCAAAGCTAAGTGGCTTAAACCGACAATAAACATTTATTATCTCCTATCGTTTCTGTGGGTCAAGAAAGTGAGAGTGGTTGAGCTGGCTGGTTCTGACTTGGAGTCTCTCATGAGGCTGCACTCAGGGTGTTGATCGGGCTGCAGCCACCTAAAGAAGCTGTTTATAGGGTGGCTCACTCACACAGTTGACCGTTTGGTGCTGGCTGTTGGCAAGAGGTCTCAGTTCTCCACAGAAGCCTTTCCACAGGGCTGCTTGAGCACCCTCACAAAATGGCGGCAGACTTTCTTCAGCATGAGCAATCCAAGAGGCCAATGAGGAAACCACAATGCCTTGGATAACCTAGCTTCAGAAGTCACACCCCATCCCCTCCACAATATGCCACAGTCATACACATCACCGTGATTCAGTGAGGGAGGAAACCACACAGGGCATGAATAGTAGGAGGCAGAGATCACTGTGGGCCATCTTGGAGGCTGGCGACCACAGAGACCTAACCTAAGATCATTACATTTTGAGACATAGCCCATTCAATGAGCTCTAGAAGGACCACTTTTGGAATCAGTGCCTAAATGTGAATAAACAGATTTCTGATGACTGGTTTAATAGAACTGGGGGATTTTGTAGTTATGAGGGAATTTAGAAGTAATTGATTTCTACACTCCCATTTTACAGAGGAGGAAATTGTTTCCAGAGAGACAAAATGGCTTGTTTCTGGCTAGAGAGTGAGTTTGTGATGGAATAAAGATCAGCGATCCAGTCTCCTAACTCGGGGGTCTGCAGTGCTTGGGACAGGGACAGAACCCTGGATTTGGAGTCCAGACATTTGGCCTGAGGTCTCTGAATAGATGAGCCATTCCCCAGTGTCTGCCTCCTAAGCTTAATCATTGTCTAGACAAAAATGTCATCCATTTGGGACAATGTTTATGTACAGTGTTAAATATTCTCAGTAAAACCCAACATATTCTTTAAAACATTGGGTTGGTGATGCTTTGTAGCCTTATTCATTTAATTAATTAATTTTGCCCCAGTAAATAGCTCTGAGGGATTTAAAGCCATGTGACTCTATTTAGTTCAGCTTCATGGAACTCTCAGACATGCTGTCCGTGGAGCAGCAAACTGGGACAGCTGTGGAACACCAGGCTTGTCGTTCTGTTAGTTAAGCTTCTTTTTCCTCTTGTTTTGTTTTCTATTTTGGTTGCATGCCACAGAAATCCCCTCTGACTAGCTTAAGCAAAGAAAAACAATAATTTGTTAGAGGGACTATAGGATACCTCTCAAATCAAAGGAAGACTTGAACAACTAAGATCTGGAACGAAATGCGGCTGCCCCCGATGGCTCAGCAGCTGGAGTTCCTGGATCCTGTTGGTGGGCTCCCATTAACACCACCCAGTCCCAAAGATCGCCAGCCCATGTGTGCTGATACAGATGTCAAATTCTTGGGAAGCAGAATGTCTCTGATCCACTATGGGTCATGCATCCTCCCATGGGCAGTCAGCTGTGGCCAGATCATGTAACACAGCATGACCTTTGGGCACCACCTTGAAATGTCTGGCGGTGTCCACTACTGAAGGGGGCATTCCAGGGAGCCACCCAAGAGGTGTCTATGGTGCTCCGTGAAATTCCACCACAACAGCCAGGCTTGACCTTGGGTAGTGTACGGAGTCATTCCTACCACTTTATTACGCAGGAAACCAGCATCCTTAACACCACTATTAACTCACTTGTTTTCACTTATTTTAAGCATGGGGCTTTGGGATGCTGGCCAAGACTTTTTCCGTCTTGGGATTTAGCTTCTCCGCTGTATAGTGAGGGGCTTAGCTTCTCATCTGTATAGTGAGGGGTTGTTCTTTTAAGTTGTAATATAACCTGCTGACAGCTCAACAGCCCCCTTCTCCTGCCTGGCTTTGAAGATTCCCACACTATGCATGTGAATACCCACAAATATATGTGTGTGAATATGGTCTCTAAGAAGATATCTTCGACATCTTCTAAACTGCCATGGTGTATATTCTTTTAATGTGAATAAACCAGCTCTGGGCTGAGCTGGTCATGTGATGAGGGAGAATCATCTGGATGGATTGTTAACTTTTCCAGGCAGGAAATTCAAGGGTTGGTGTATCTCTCTTCATGATGTGTAATTGTTGGTGTAATTTACACTAGGACTGGAATCGGGGGTTCTTCCAGGGTTTGATGGATAGGAACTGCAGCAATAAGTAGGGGATAGGAAGGGGTAGTTGGGTTTCAGGTGGAGAGGGCATGAGTGAATGAGAGTCAGAATTCAGTAAATCTCAGAGGCTCCTTAAGGGTCAGTAGGTACATGGACTTAGATGAATAAAATCTGTGAGGGGCTTGTAGGAACCCTCTAATCATAAACAATTGGGAAAATGCAAATCTACCTTATGATTCATCTAGGGCTGTGAGGGTGGTGATGGAAATGGGGGTGAGGAATATGTCAGTGGAAAGGACCCATCCCAAGCTGGGAAAACACCTATCACTAGACTCTCAAACATGACCTTGGTCCCCACCCACGATGTGAAGTCCAACCCAAAGATGAGTCTTGAACCATTCTAACCTTTCCTTGGGATCCCGAGTCAAAATCTTGGATTTAGACAATGATAAGCAGACAAATCCTCAAAGACAGCATGACTTGATCCCAACACGTTTCCCCCAAGTTCTCCAAGCTCCCAAAGTCATGTCTTTGGGAGGTCCACACAAGTAGGAAACTTTCCTCTCTGTGGTCACTAGTTTTTCACTCTGTTGGCTGCTACAGAGACAAGCATCTCACCCTCATACACCCAACCACATTCAGGGTTCCTCATTTTTCTCACGGAGGAGAATCTTTCCCAGAAACCTCCAAAAGACCTTTCCTTTTTTCAGAAGAAGTTGATCAAATGTCACCTTAAAACCAGCCACTGTCAAAGAGCACTGGATTGCCGCTCCCAGCTCAGACTAACCCTGTTTCATCCCCTGGGGCTGGGGGCAGGCATTCCTTTCCTGAGCCCATGGCTGCCCGCTAGGTGTGTATGCAGCAATGTGGTGGTGGATGTGTGCAAGGTGGGGACATGAGTAGGGAGGGCCACTGGCTGACACGACTATGATGGTACCCAGCCTGGCTATCTCATTCATCCCTCAGCTCTGGGGTGGCTTCCTTGTGATTGAGATAAACGGGCCATATAGGGTTTTAAAAAACATTTCTTTGTGTGTTTGTGTGTGTGTGTGTGTGTGTGTGTGTGTGTGTGTAGCAGACGTGTGCACATGTGACAGAAAGAGAGTTATGACCCAAGGCCTTATAATGTTCCTTCCTTAATTAGACTTTCGGAAATGCACCAGTTTTGCTTTAAAAGAAGTGTAATGAAGATGGATTACAGTTCAGGGTCTGATTGGAAAGAGCCAGGAACTAAGATTAATTAGCAGCAGCATGTGGTTTATTTTCAAGGTCGTTTTCACTTGGCTTCCAGAAATCCTGGCGTAATACCGTCAAACTCTCACTGAACTTTTCATACGTAATGGGGTGGAGGACTTAGTACTCTTGTTTGCTGGGGAGAGGCAGTCTCTTTCCTGTGCTACTCTCTGGGCATCCAGCCCCTGTCACTTGCCTTGTCGGGGTGTCTGTGAATGGCTATGCAAGCTCAACTGACCCCCGCCCCTCTTACCTGGGTGTGGCTTCAGTATGAATTGCTTTGCAGTTGACGTTTATCCGGAGGCGTGTGGGTGTTGGAGTTGAGGGTGGTTTTTAATCGTGAAAGCTGTTTAAAGTCTCCTAAAATTCCTCAGTATCTTTTCTTTTTATGAGTGCTTAAAAATTCCAAGGATTTTGTGGAACAGACACAGACACACACACACAGCTTAAAAATAGCCCACATGACAGTTCCTGTGTCCTTTGGAGGGTTTAAGCACGTTGTGAATAATTCCTTGGTTAGCATTCAGACACCATCCCACGTAGACTTTCAGCCTTTGTTTTCTTACTTGGCACCTTTGCCTTCTGAAAGGCAACCTCTTCTCCTTTCTACCCAAGGACTGGCTGTTACCGCCCTCGTAAGCCCACTAGTAGACTCTTACTGCTCCTGGGAGAAAAGCTAAACTCCTCACCATGGCCCACAGGGCCTGCCTGCTCTGGCCCTCAGCTTTCTCCCTTCTTCCCTATGCTCCAGGAACACTGGCTTTCTCTGGATTCTTTAAATAATTGAATCATTTTTCCTGCTTCAGAACCTTTACACAAACGGTCCCTTGTGCCTGCAATATTCTCCCCACTTGGTCATCGGCTAATTCCTTCTCACCTTCCAGGTCTCAGTTTAAATGTGACCTCCTCTTGGTGGTCTTGCTTGACTCTTCTAAATGGGATCCCTTCTTAAAGTATCTACCACACCATCCTGTATGGGTCCTCCGTAGCATTCAGTGCAATTTGCTATTATCTTGCCATTTTTCCCATGCTGTCCCAGTCCTAGTGGGATCTGCCCACCATCCATCCCCATTTCCCCCAGAAGACAGAGCCCAGTTGTATTCAGGTGACAGCATGTTTAGTCCTCAGAGACAAAAATGGTTCAGTTGAAACCAGCTATACATGGCTGCCCCATTTCCCTTTGCCGGGGTTGGTGTGGGGCTGCCGTGAGACCCCGTTCTGGTTAATGAGATGTAAGGGGAACTCTCTGGGTGATTTGGGAAGAGATTTTTCTTCTTGGTAAAAGGTGAGGGTAGTGTGAGGAAAAGTCTTATGTCCTCCACCCCAAGCTTTCTGCTCTTGAAGCTGTCGTTTAGTGGGAGGAGGCACGGAGCTATGGTAGCCTTGAGGGGAAGGCCAAGGGAATCACAGAGACACTGACTCAGCACCCTGATGTCACCGAGCTCCTATCTAACCAAGAACCCATACCTCAAGCCCTGCAATGAGAAAGCAGCAGGAGACAGTAGACCCCGAGGCTACACCACCTTGGAACCAGTCAAGTCCTGGCTCTACCACTCACTTGACCTTGGGCAAGGCGCTTAACTTTTCTGAGGCTCAGTTTCCTCATCTGTAATATGGAGACCATACAGCACTTCCCTTGAAGAAAACATAGAACAAAGGCTGGCAGGCAGTAAGTACTGCATAAAGGTTTGCTGTTATGATGTGAGATCATTAAAATCTTTATTATTTAAACCACCAACAATTAGGACTTCTATTACTTGCAGCCAAATACATACTAATTGATACACATGCCTAACAGCTATTACTTTTTACGTCATTTCGTAGTGGTCTGTCTTTATCACCATCGTCAGCATCAGCATCACTATCTTTGTCATCACCAACATCATCATTATCCAAATCATCATAATCACTGACATCATCTTACCATTTCCCCTCCTCCTTCATCATCATCATTATTGTCGTCATCATCACCAACATTATCATCGCTGACACCAGCGTCTTTGTCTCCTCCTCTTTCTTTTCATTCTTTTCTTCTTCCTCTTACGTCTCCTTTTCTTCCTTTCCCTTCTCCTCCTTCTCCATCATAATCATCATCATTGTCATCATCATCATCATCATCATCATCATCATCATCTGAGGACCTTTTATTCAGGTGATTTTGAAAACCACAGTCCAGATGATCACTAAGGTTTACCCAGCACTGAGGTTTAAGGCATCTCTGATCATTCTCTCTTCTCCCTACCAAGGAGTCTGTAGGGAAGGCTCTCAAGGACACCTTAGCAGGAAGTGAGGGGATCTGAAAAGGTTCAATGTGAGCCAACCCTGGGGCAAGCCAGGCTGTAAACCAGGAAGGCTGGAGCCAAGAAAGCCTACTGAGAGCATGGGACTTGGGTCTTGAGGACCATCACCATTTCCCTCAACTTTATGGCCATCTCTGCTGATTGTGGGGCATCTTAGAGACAAAAATAATATTCCTCATTGTCCCTCCCTTTAAAGCGAAGGCAGTTGTTGTCTAGGAATGAATTTAGAAAGAATAGTATCATTCCATTCTGAAACACACACAGCTTTAAAGCTCATTTTATCCAAGATTCTTATTGTATAGTGAGGAAACTGAGACCCAGAGACGGACAGTGGCACAGCCAAGGCCATGTGGCCAACTTACTCGTCATCCATTGGAAGGGCTTACTTGCTGTCATGAAGAGTAAAGCCCACCAGCCTTCTTGCTATGAAGGCTTTATAAAAAACCAACTCGGTATACTTACTATCATTTTTATTCATCTCTTTGAAAGACCCAATGTGCCAGCAAAGTCCACTGTCAATATTTTTATGAACTCTGTGGAAAATATGATGTTAAAGGCTTTTGTTAACCACTTCATTAAGCTTGGCTTTTTCTAGGCCACCACAAAAGGTAAATAAACCCTAATGAGTAATATACCCAGACTGAGATCCTGTAAGTTATACAAAGAGTCAGTGCCTCAAAACACGTTTATCCCCCCACCCCAAGCCCCAGGGGAGTCTGAGAAAGGTGATCCTCGTCCTGCACTGTGCACCAAGACCTTCAGACAAAGACTTATTAACCCGCAAATTAGATACTAACTAAATAAAGCCAGAATTTCCATAGACTGAAAAGAATTACATAGCATCAGTAATGCTATAAATTTAGCACTCGGCCAAGTGGCCTCCCATCAAAGCAGAATTCCCTGGTAACTAGTACACAGAGATTAATGTGGGCTGCTGGGCCTAACAATGACCCCAGCTTATGCTTCAGCTCCTCCCACAAATTCTATGCTAGATGTTGGGGATTCAACAGTGGTTAAGACAAAGTCCCAGCCCTCAAGGAACTCATCTTTCAGGGAGAAATTGCAATACAAGGAAACAGACTATAATTCTGGGGTGCAGTGGGAACTGGTAGTAACTACTCTGTATTGGGAGAGCAGAGCCAAGAATACATCCTTGGACAGACTGTAGAGTTGAAGGAAAGAGCTCCTTTTTAAAATAGGAAGAAGTTGAGAGTGTTTACAAGATGGTGGGAAGGAGCCACTGGAAAAGAGAAAGGATTGAGAGCAGTTATTGGTCTGAGGTTCCTTAGAAGGTGGAAGGGGATGGAGCCAGGTGGAAGGAAGAGGCTTAGGAGGAAGGAGAACCTTGCCTGTGAAGCAGATGAGAAAGAGACAAGGGTGGGCACAGATGCAGATGAGCTGGCAGACAAGAAACCAGAGGTGGAGGAATGGGAAGATGCAACTGCTTTGGGTGAACCAGGAGGTGTGAGCATCTTCTGAGAGTGTGGGGGGTGAGGAGAAGGTGAAGGGCTTTCTGGGAGGGGAAAGTTTAACAAAGCTGCTGGACATAGTGTCCCACTGTGTCATAGAGGATGTCTACTGGGCGGTGATGGGGGCCCAGCTGTTGTCAGGGACCAGGAGAGAAGAGTAGCACCAAAACGAGTGGTTGGGTGGGTTTCCCCAGAAGTATTCAGCAGCATGAGTATAAACGCAGAGAAGCTTGCCTCAATCTGGGATTAGTTTTTTCCAGGTAGATCTAAAGGAAGGAAAATGGGGCAAAGGGATTAACAGTTTTTGTAAGACAGAGGCTGAAGTGATGAATCATGGTATAAAGAAGGGAATGGAGACAGAGGGTCTGATATATTAGAAGAAATGAAGTAGCCAAAGGTATAGAGGTCTCAATGAAGTTAAAAACAGATGCTACGAAATTAGTAGAGGAAAAGTACTAGAAGAAATAGGTGATTGTTGATAGAGAATGGGCTATTAGAACTTTGGTTCCAGGTAACAGTGAGTTAGGTTTTTTGAACTATCCTGCCTGCTGAAAACAACCAAGAATGCTGGATAAAATATAAAAACATCTTCTTAAAAGTAGCAAGAAAAGACAAGATTGTAAGGAATTACCAGGCCAACATTTAAGGAAAATAAGAAGCCAGAGAGGTGAGCACAGAATCTGCTCTTGCCCTGAGGGAATTTGACATTTTAGCAAATCTGAACCTTTGTTTTATCTGACAAAACTGAAGTCAAAGGCGGCACAAAGTGCAGAGTCTAATAGGAATCTCTCCCCATTATGAGCTGGGCCTCCTAAGAAGCCTTAAGGCAGGTGAGCTGAATTAAACCAACTCTTACATGGTCTTGCAGCTCAGATTTGTACTACACGGGTGGTCCAGGGAAACTCAAACCTTGACTTTGGATTAAATGTTGGTTCTAGACTAAGGTTACCAGATATGTATTCTCTATAAATAAATTTTCAAATATAATGACTAGCACACAGTCAAAGATAACTAGATAACATAAAAATAAGATACCATGAGCAACCCATAGCTGTAACAGACGCACAGATTTCAGATATTATCATTATCAGACACAGATTATTAAAAGTATGCTTATTTTGTTTAAAGAAATAAAAAAAATTAGCTGAAAAATATCTGCAGGGAACAGGAAACCATAAAAATGACACAGATTTGAAAATCAAATAGAATTCTTAGAATTAAAAAATACAGTAATCAAATTAGAGAATGATCTGTTTGATCGAAATAGAGAATAATCAAAATAGAGAATGATCTACCTTCTGAGGCAGAGCAGTTACTAGTGTTGACATTGTCCAGAGTGTGGCCAGTGGGAGCATGTGGCTCAGGTGGAGTGCAGGAGTCATTCAAAGGAGCTGAGGTGATGAAGGAACTGAGAGGCCTGGAGGTTGGATAGGTTGTTCATGTGACCTGTGAACTCATCCAGAATTATGGCAGGACTTGGGGTGGGGAGGCCACTGGATGAGAGGAAGTTTATTAGATGACAGAGGTGAAGAGAGTTAGAGTAGTCTTGCCAAATGAGATTGACACATAATGGAGCAAGGAATTCTAACAGGAGTGGAGCAGAAGTGATCTGGAAGTGGCACTGGGGAGTGAGGAGATGGATTTCACCTCTGTGTCAAGAACTATGTAGGGTCTGGGATTTTACACAACTTACAAGCTAAGTTGGACTGACACAGCTTCATGGATGCTGGCAGAAGACTTGAAACTCCTGGGTCAGAGACAAAGGACAGTTTATTACTCCCAGCAATATCAGTAGCCAGAGGATTATCACTTGCATTGATTCTTTGAGCCCCAGTTCCTACAGGGTGATGCAAAGAGCGTCAAGTGATACGTGCACATGAAGTGGGTTATGGGAACCCTGAGCTTAAAGACTGACTCTTTTATAAAGAGCAGTAAGTTGGCCTGCCCTCTGCTCTGGAGGGAGACACTATCTATATCTTCCAAGCTTGGTCTCTATACAAACATCTTGAAAAGAAAGTCCAGAATGAAGGGAGTCGATGCCTCTGCTGGCAAGACGTGCTATAAGATGAAGGACCCATGGAGAACTGTCAACACTTACAAGCCTCCGGTCCACCAGGTATGAGGATGAATGGTTTTTACTTGACAGGGCTCAAAGGAAGTGATGTTTTCAGAGGCCAGCAGGGTTTCAGGTAAGGCTAGGAGGTGAAGAATGTTATGAACTTCTACGAGAAATTTAGGAATTTATGGGATTTGTTCCACCATTAAAAGCAGAAGTGCTTATTGGATCATTAAAAATAAAATTTTGTATCAAAATTATATTACAAAATTATAATACAATACAACATTTTGTTGTAGTGTGTTCCAAAAAAGAGTGGGAGAGGGGCTGGGCACTGGACCAGGAACGAGGAGACCTGGATGGCAGTCCAGCTCTCCACCAACTAGCTGTGGGAACATTGTTTTCATCATTCCTTCATCTGTAAAATGAGAAGGAAGGAGATATTCAATAGTTTTGAGATCTCTTCTTATCACTAGCAATCTATGATGTCCATACTTAGAAAATTGGAAACCTAAATATAATACCTAGAGAAATTCTCTATTAGCCAGAAACCCACACTTTCCAGCCAGGCTGAGGACAGAGTTTAGTAAAAAAGATGATAAAAAAAGGTGGTCATAGAGGTGGTGATAACAATGGCTATGAAATAGAAGATGGACAATATGGCTCCCAGTCTAGAGCCATCCTTCATCTGACTTTGGATGCCAGAAGTATCCATGGCTATTATTGCCTAGTCAGTAAATTTGTTTTAACTTTCTGGAGAGGCTGACTGACCAACTCTGATTTCCTAATACAGAAGTAGACATTTAGAGTCTCAGAGAGGCAGCATGCGTCAGAGAATGAATGTGGGCTTTGGAGCCCAACAAACCTGGGCATAAATCCAGACTCTTGCACTTATTGGCGATGAAACTAGAATGTGCTACTATTTTGTGGCCCGCCCCATGCCCCTGTCCTTTGGGAGCTGCACACTCCCTTTCTGGAGGCTGGTCAGGTGGTTCTGGGGAAGCAGCACATCTCACATGACCACACCCTGCCTGGCCACAGCTGATTGGCTAAGGGGTGGGAATCTAGCCCAAGCTGAGCCAATCAGAGTCTTTCCCTGGGATTTCTGAAACTGGAGCTGAGGAATGGAGTCAGTCCTCTGCTGGCCAAGGCTGTGGTTGACAGCCATGAGGGAATGTAGGCAGACACACTTCCTGCCACATGCAGTGAGAACAAAGACCGGAGGTGGGGAGAGAGGCCTGGGATATCTGAGCCACTGCTTCTGGTTGCTCTCAGGCTGCTGTCCCTTGCCACTCCATGCGTGGTTTGCTTCTTAAACACTTGATTGTATAGGTATCCCTTGCTTTTTGAAAGTTCACTTTACACGACTTTGCTTTTATGAAAGCAAAGCATTAGTACCTGTTTTTGCTAACCGAGAGAAATCTGAAGAGGATTTTTGCTATTATGAAAAAAGGGAAAAGCAAAAATAGTGTACAGTGTTTGTTTTTCAGCCAGCATTGTAGAGGCAGCGTGCACCCCAAGCAGTGGTAGTGGCACTACCAAGCTCCTGCCCCGGACACTACACTCAGCATCTAAGCATCAAGCCGCCATAACTTTGAACTGTCTGTGAGCATCTGTGTTTTATCTTGATTTATTTTGTGCATCCCTTAGCAAGAAGAGTCCTAAGGTAATTGCCTCTTTGCTTTAGCACTACTTTCAGACAGTGGGGGGAAGCTGTATTTTCGGAAACATTGAGTCCATTTGTGTGTAAGGTTGGTCAAGTTGGCTTTAATCATTTGCAACCCAAAGAAGTCTGACTCATTTAGAAATTCTGAGCAAGAAACCTCACAGTTCTTCAGTTTCCTGGTTTATGAAATGGTAAAAATTGGGATAAAAATGTTCGTAGGGGTAGCTGAGCCGATGAACTGACATAACTTACGAGAACACCTGCCACCATGCCTTGCCAGTAGGGAAGCTCAAGAAATATTCATATTCTTTCCTTTTTGGTCTTACCGGCATCCAGAGTGCTGTTTCTTTAAGCCAACATTTATTGAGCACTTGCCCTGAGCCAGGCATCGTGCTTGGCGCTTAGAATGCCTACTCTCATTTAGCCCCACAGTCATCCTAAGAGGTAGCTACTACTTATCTCCATTTTACAGATGTGGAAACAATCATGAAGGGAATGGATAAGGGGCTATGAACTTGTTCACTGGAGTTAAGGACCTTCAACTACACCCAGACCCTGCATTGCCTAAACCTCAGAGAAGGTGGGTTTGGACAATTAAAAAAAAATTTTTTTTATTTTTAGATTTTTAATTGGAGTATAGTTGAGTTAAAATGTTGTGCTAGTTTCTGCTGTACAGCAAAGTGAATCAGTTATACATATACATATGTCCACTCTTTTTTAGATTCTTTTCCCATATAGGTCATTACAGAGAATTGAGAAGGGATCCCTGGGTTATACAGTAAGTCCTTATGAGTTACATATTTTATATATAGTAGTGTGTATATGTCAATCCCAATCTTCCAATTTATCCCTCCACCCCCTTTCCCCCCTGGTAACCATAAGTTTGTTTTCTACATCTGTGACTCTATTTCTGTTTTGTAAATAAGTTCATTTGTACCATTTTTTTTAGATTCCACATCTAAGCGATATCACATATTTGTCTTAGTCTGACTTACTTCACTCAGTATGACAATGTCTAGGTCCATCCATGTTGCTGCAAATGACATTATTTCATTCTTTTTTTATGGCTGAGTAATATTCCATTGTATATATGTACCACATCTTCTTTATCCATTCCTCTGTCAATGAACATTTAGGTTGCTTCCATGTCCTGGTTATTGTTAACAGTTCTGCAGTGAACACTGGGGTGCATGAATCTTTTCAGATTATGGTTTTCTTTGGATGTATGCCCAGGAGTGGGATTGCAGGATCATATGGTATCTCTATTTTTAGTTTTTTAAGGAACCTCCATACTGTTCTCCATAATGGTTGTACCAATTTACATTCCCACCAACAGTGTAGGAGGGTTCCCTTTTCTCCACACCCTCTCCAGCATTTATTGTTTGTAGATTTTTAAATGATGGCCATTCTGACTGGTGTGAAGTGATACCTCATTGTATTTTTTTTTTTTTTTTTGCGGTACGCGGGCCTCTCACTGTCGTGACCTCTCCCGTTGCGGAGCACAGGCTCCGGACGCGCAGGCTCAGCGGCCATGGCTCACGGGCCTAGCTGCTCCGCGGCATGTGGGATCTTCCCGGACCGGGGCACGAACCCGTGTCCCCTGCATCGGCAGGCGGACTCTCAACCACTGTGCCACCAGGGAAGCCCCCTCATTGTAGTTTTGATTTGCATTTCTCTAATAATTAGTGATGTTGAGCATCTTTCCATGTGCTTTTTGGCCATTTGTGTGTCTTCTTTGGAGAAACGTCTATTTAGATCTTCTGCCCATTTCTTTTGATTGGGTTGTTTTTTTTTTTTTTTGATATTGAACTGCATGAGCTGTTTGTATATTTTGGAGATTAATCTCTTGTTGGTTGCTTTGTTTGCAAAACATTCTGTGGGTTTTATTTTCTTTTTGTTTATGGTTTCTGGACAATTTTAACACAGATGTGAGAGTAAATGTTGAGAACTTACTACCTTGACAAGACATTTAGGCTGGAAGCAGGCGATAGTTCCAAGAAGGCTTGGTTGATATAACCATGAATGGGCTATAAAGGGGTATTAAGGGGAGCTCTGGGCAGGAGGTGCCTATACCTTTTGAATTTAACATCCTGGAGGAGACCCTACCTCACCTAGTGGAGTCCCCAGCTCCCCCTGCAGAGCACAGCCGCGTCCTAGGAGTGCCGAGAGCTGCCCAGAGTTCGAGGGAGGGTGGGAGGCATAAGTTCCTGTTGGTACTTAGACACTGCTGTATGCCTCAAGGGACAGCCACCCATCTTGGGCACAGGACGGGCAGGGTGGGGAGCCATGGAGGAGGCTGAAGCGAGTTCTGAGGGGACATGAGGAGCTGAGCCGGGGCAGCAACCAGGATGGCGGTAGGGGATGGGGGGAAAGCTATTTTTAAAGATCTGTCTGAATTTGGTGACCAGCTGGACACAGGAGGTGAAAGACAGTGGGAATCACTGAAGTGACATCAGTTTTGAGATAAGGTGGTTTCCTGGAAAGACTGAGGAAGGTTCATGAATTTTACTACTGTTCAAAATAATAATAATAGTAAAGAAAAAGCGAAACATCAAACCACAGTGACCCATCAGTGGTGTGGTTAAGAAATGATTGTCGTTTCTGATTTTGGAGGCACGGTGTGTGTACATTTCCGTACCTGCCATTTGTCACATCCGTTGCGTTTACAGCTGGTTCTTTCTGGATGCTCTGTAGTCCCTCAGACGCCAAGGAAGAAAGCAGCGTGATGTGACTTTTCCGTGGCCTGGTTTGGAGGTTGGGTAGGGATGGGTGGTAGAAACAAGAAATCTGGCACTAGGAGCACGGAGTCCTGGGTCTGAGTTCTTGTGTTGCTGTTAACCGACTGTGCGGTCACTACCAACTCACTCTTCTCTCTGCGCCATGCAGGGAATTGTGTCAGAGTCTCCTTAGTGGCAGCCTCTGGGCCTGCCGAGTAGGCGTGGAGCCTACCTCTGCCCCTCCTGAAGGGGCCCTCCCCTTCTGTCTTATACCTGGGGTCTGGAAATAATATTAATTTTTTTTTTTTTTTAAAAACAAGACTCTTGGGTTTCCCTGGTGGCGCAGTGGTTGAGAGTCCGCCTGCCGATGCAGGGGACACAGGTTCGTGCCCCGGTCCGGGAGGATCCCACATGCCGCAGAGCGGCTGGACCTGTGAGCCATGGCCGCTGAGCCTGCGAGTCCATAGCCTGTGCTCCGCAACGGGAGAGGCCACAACAGTGAGAGGCCTGCGTACTGCAAACAAACAAACAAACAAACAAACAAACAAAAAAAACAAGACTCTTTAAACCAGTGGATGACACTATATACTTTAGAGGTAGTTTTTTCCAGAGGTCACATTTGTGGGTCCTCTGGCCACATCAGGGCCTTGAAGGATTATAGCAACAGCTAAACATGACTTCATCATGTAGTAAACTGGGTGCTCCTCAGGCCCCAGCTTTCCTCATGTGAATTAAGCGCCTCTAGGTATGTGCAGGTGGACATCAGTGCAGATGGGGTCTGGGGGCTGCTGACCTGGGTAGGCAGAAGGTTTGTACCTGCATCTGGTAACCATTACCTTGCTCGCCGGCCTATGCGCTCCCTGGGAAGCATCCGCCTGCTGCTAGAAAGGACTGGATTTCGCTTTCAGCATAATAATGTAGACATCTTAAGGTTTAGGGTTACCTGAAGGAGTAAATGCGGAGGAATGTCATGTGAAATCCAGATTCTAATCATCTTTGGTGGGTTTTTGATGTGCTGGTCGGAGCCTGGCTGTTGGCCCAGCCAGAGCCCCTGGGGCAGGCCTTGCCCAGAGGTGCGCGATGGGGAGGGCTAGAGGGAGCTGGTATTCAGGCTGACAGCTGGATTTAGAGAAATAGTTCCCTCCAGGGAGTGGGAGGTGTCACTCACACATGTCTCCCGGGCTGGTTCAGTCCGTCCTTCCTGCCAGGTCTGGTGTCCTTGCTCCTGAAACCCTTCGCTAGTTCTTGCACACTTTGACTTCCTTTCACTGTGGGCCTGATGAGCTCTCCCTGGGCGCCGCTCCCCACCCTCTCCCCAGCACGCTCCCCACCCCAACCCCCCCCCCCCCCCCCGCCCTCATTCTCTGCTACCATGGAGTCCACTCCCACCTGGACCTTCCGAGGGGGCAAAGACCTTCCCCTGTAGGTCAACCCTCCCTGGCGTGTGGCCATCTCCATCTCTGCCCATGCCCTCCTCCCTGCCCTGGCCTGGCTTCCACTGGAGATAAATCCCTACTTACCCACGTTGACCAGATGAGTGGGAAGTGAAGCCATTTGCAGTCTAGAACTCCCTAAGCAATTCCCTATGTCTCTAGCTGAGCCTGTCTCTTCTCTGTTTTAACAAAACCCCCCAAAACTGACCTTCAACTTCTTCCTGTTTTCTGATGAATTAAATGCGTGATGCTCGGTCTGGAATTCCAGACTCTTTGCAAGCTGGTCCCACCTACTCCACCAACGTCTCCCTCCTCCACCCTTCCATGTGGCCTCTGCTCCCGCCACTGCTTCGAGACCCCTTGCTGATTCCTGAATGTGCCCTGAACCCTGCTCCTACCACCACGCCCACTGCTCCCATGTCTGAGCTGCAGGTGCTGGGTGTGGACCACCCTCCTAGCTCATCGGTGGGGAAGCTCCAGGAAGCTTCATGGTCCCTCACATGTGTCCTCTCTGGTTTGGTGGCAGCTTATCTTCACCCCCTTCCTGCTCTGCATCCTGTCCCTGCATCTCTGTATTCATTATGGCACCTGGTGCATAGAAGGGGGAACCTCAGTTTATCCACTGAGTAGAAACGGGAGGGGTGAACCTAGGCTCTTTGAACCGATCACAAATTGTCTTTTCCGTGACAATCTTGCACATTCCACCAATGGTTCAGGCCTTTTAAAAGATGACTGTCACTTTTGTTTAGGAATTTCCTCTCTTCCTTCCCATATCTCTGGAGTCTGCATTTCTCCATTCAGCTCAGATTCCCGGCCCCCACCCCCCAGCCCTCTCACAGGACTGTGTTGGTATCATGGGCCTTAAGGAGAGCTGAATTTCCCTTTGGGGGCATCTGTAGGGACACAGTTGGTGCTCTGCCCACAGCACCTGGCACTCACCATTCCCACGTGCTGGCGGCAGCTGGCTGCAGCACTCACTCGTGACTTGCTGCTTGAGGGTTGGGCTGGAAACGCTGGGGTATTTGTACTCCAGGCAGCAGCCCTCCATTGATGCCAGTGGTGTATAAATACCCCAGCTCCCTTGCCCCTCAGGTGGGACAACTCTGAGACATGTCCTACTCAGCATCTCAGAGGTCCCCGTGGCATTGAGCCCCAGATACCCTCAGCGGCCACCTGCTCATTACTATACCCCTTCCCTTCCCTGTCTTACTTCCCTAATCCCTTACCGATGTTTCCTGGGATCACTTCCCAAGTAAACCACTTACACCAAAATCCTCATCTCAAGCTCTGCTTCTAGAAGAACCCAGCCCAAGACAATATCTTATTCTTGTTGCCCATAAGATCGAGACCCAAATGCTTTGCACAGCACAGCTCCATTTCCAGCCTGGTGGTTTGGCTCCTTTTGCAAGGGTGAACTGGCTAAAGATCTCTTTGCTCTGGCCTCCCCTCTGACCACTAGCCTGTAATTAGTGCCGGCTCCCACTTGCCCCCATCAACATGCAATCTTGTTACCTGGCCTCTTTACGAGAGCTGCTCGGTCCTCCCAGAACATTACCCCCGCCCTCTCCTCCATTGGCCAGCACATCCCACAGCACCCAGCACGGCCAGCAGCTCTTCCAGGATGGTGTCCATTGCTGCAGTCAGAGTTGAAGATGCCCTTTGGCCCCTCAGAATGCATTGAGCCCTCACCGCATGGCTGGTTACGGAGATGTATTCACTCTCTGTACCTGGTGTGCGCGTGAGAGACTGTCTCACCTTGACACCAACTCTGGAGAGACAGGGCCCAGATCCGTAATTCTCTGTGCTCCCCGGAGGCACCTGCTCAGTCAGAACAGATTGAGGTCCAGAAAATTCTCATTGATGACTCAGCATCCCCTTGACAAAGAGGAGACGGGGTAAAGCTGGTTTCCAGGGAAGGTAGACTCCGGAGAAGGAAGAACTGAGCAGGAAGGTGGGGGTGGGAGGAGAGAAGAAAGAGAAAAATGTGGGAGTCATAAAGTAGCAGGGAGCCCTGCAAACCATTAGGTAATTAACCAAAGTGAAAAATCAGAGTGCCGGGCTTTGGCTGCCGTTACAGGGCTGCAGCTGCTTTTGGAGTTTGATTGAATAAAGTATTTTTATTAACTTCACATTTTGCCTCTAATTTCTCCCCTTTTTCTTTCTCATTGTGGGGCCTTCCTGTCCCTTAACTCCCAGACTTGGTGATAGGCAGTGGCAGGAGCCGCCATCCCCTACTTCCCCCTCCACCCTCTGAATACCTGCGCCCATAAACCCTCCCATCTTTGCACCCTCTGGGGCTACAGACCAGACCAGAAGGCACCTCCTGGGGTGTGACTGTTTCCTAACTGAACTGAGTGTGTTCTGGAGTCTGCTGGACCCTAACCTCTGGCCCGGGCAGTGAGGATGGGGGCCCAGTGGGCAGAGTGGGGCATGGCGGGCGTGGGCAGGCCAGGAGCCTGGTTACTCAGTCTCTAGATTATAAACTCATCTCAGTTTCCTCATCAGTAGCCTGGGATGAAAAAAATCCTGTTTGGAAAGTAAAGAAATAGAAAATGAAAGGCATTGAGGATTTCCTGCAAGCCGTATATTATCGCATATATTATTATTGCATATATCATTGAGTTTGCTTCTTACCGCAGTGCTGCGAGGTGGACATTCACTGAGGAGGGAAAGAACGTAGAAGTCAATGTGGTCATAAGATGTCAAAGTTCACAGAACTAGTAAAAAGGGGCAGGGCTCCCACCCAGGCTTCCCGTTTCTAAACTCTGCCAATCAGCAGTCACTCCGAAACCCCACACCCCTCCCCCACTGCTGAGTTCAGCCACCTTGGTTCTCCCTCAAGCCCTCTGATGACGGGGTTCTCACCTTCCAGGTGTCTCTGCCACCTTCGTTATTCTCCCCGAAGACAAACCTGATGTTGATGTTCCGCTGCTTGAAACTTCTAAAAGCCTCCCTAGTGTCCAGAAAGTCAAGTCTGAATAAGACCCTCATGGTCTGGTCTCTGCCTGCCTTTCTAGAAGCATCTCCCTGATCATCTCACAATTTCCCGAACAGGCCTCCTTTCTCTTCGCATCTGTGATGATGCAAATATTTGGGGTGGGAGACCCCACCCTGTGCCTCCCTCTCTGCTCTGCCTGTGGACTCTTCTCCTCCTTCAAGGCCGAGTTCAACGTCAGCTCCTACGGAAGCCACCCCTCACCCCTTTGGGAACCCCTTGGCACTCCCCAGAACGGGCCTACTGTTGACCTTTAAGCAGTGGCTGCCCACTAAACACAGCTTTGAGAAAGCGGGGACCACTTCTCGTTCAGCACGGGGATGCCAGCTGCTAGTGGAAGCAGCCACCGAGGTGTATATTTCCCACCTTGGTCCCTGCACGCCACGCAGATTGCCGCCATCTCTTTGGGGAAAGATGCTGCAGGCTGCGTTCCCTGGGAAGCAGACTCTGAGAAGAAGTTTGTGTGCAGGATGTCGAGTAAGGAGGACCCTGGGTGCCTGGGATCAGGCAGGAGGGGGAAGCAGGCATGGGCAGAGAGAGAAAGCAAGTGACCCCTCAGGGGGGCCCTGCAGCCACATGGCCTGGTTGCGGTAGACCTGCTTTTGGCTGACGTGGCTCTTCCCAGGACCCCAGATGGATCAGTCATGGATGTGGGCTGCCTGGAAAGGGCACAACCTGGAGGAGACAGCTCCCAGCAGCTGAGGATGCAAGTCTTTCCTCAAAGGGGGATCTGAATGGTACATGACAGTGTCCCAGCTCCCCCAGGAGCATGAACCACTCTCTGCTCCTCCATCCTTTTCACGGGCTTGGATGAAAGCATGTGTGGCATGGGGTTGGGGGCCTGCAGCCATTGCTGGGACAGAGATGGTGATGACACAGTGATGTGAGTGCCTCTAGCATGGAGCACAGAAGAGGGTCGGTAGATGCAGCATGGTCTATCCAGGTGCCCGCAGCCCTCGTGAACCCCCGGGGCTGCCCCATCACACCCACGGACTCTAGCTTCCTCCTCAGGTTCCTGCCCAGGGCCACTCTCCACTGGGCACTCACATTTTGTCTGCCTTCGTTTGGGCCTCTGACCCTGCAACGTCAACATCATTTTCCTTTCTGGGCCCCTTTGCTGGGTCTTGGATCGCAGGGAACCCCTCGGGGCTCTGGAAGTTATCTGGAGAAGGGGGATGGGGCTGGGTGGCACCAGGCCACAGGGGGCTGGAGTCGTGGTGACACGGTGGGGGGCTCAGCCTTCATCAGTGTTCCCTTCTGCAGGGACGTGTGCTGTGGGCAGAGATGCATTGTTCTGGGGGAGTCAGACGTGAGGCAAAGGCTCCCTTCGCAGCCCCTTGGCCTCTGCCAGGGGAAAGCGCGAGCTGGCTGCCACGTGGGATGCCTTTGGTCCTGAAGAGCGACAGTGAGAGCCGTGGTGGGTGCAGGCGGTTCAGGGCGGGCACCTGGAGAGGCACTGGGTCCTCGTGGGCAGCTGTGGAAGCACCGGGTGGTGACCTGAGTACCCTAAGTCAGGGGGAGCCCAGCTTGCTGGCAGAGCCCTGGGATGGGGTCCCCCAGGCTCTGAGTTTCAAAGCCTCTCCGGCCTCCCGTTTCCTCTGCCTCCCCTGCCCACCGGCTGCTGTAGGAGTTTGGCCATACACCTGAGGGGTTCCTGGGCTCTGTGGCCCTGGCGCCTAAGCCCCGGTCTGGGACCCAGGGCCTGACAAAGACAAATACGGGCCGTGCTGAAAAAGCAGGGGATGAAGCTGACATATCCACATGGTGTCAATTGAAATAAAATAAGAAAGTTCTCCATTCTTTCCTGAGCACCTTACGGACATTAGGGCAGCCCTCTCTCCCATACATTAACCCTCTGGGTACCTGATGGGCCGTTAGCTAAGGAACGGTGGAGCTGTGCAAAGAGCCCATGTTTTAGGTCAGGTTCCTCTTTGTTTGGTGAAGCGAGGATCCCATGGGTGCTTCTCAGAACACTATTTTCAAAAGCGTAAGATAAAAGCAAAGGATTACAGAGGAAACCAATTGTACTGAAATATCTATAAACGTGGTGCTGAGACGGTCTGTGCTTCATCGTCATCCAATGACCAGATCCAGCGGTAGGTCGCAAGGGCTGAGTGTTGAAGACGTGAGGGGCATGGACAGTGTCTGAGAGTCTGTGAGGACTGCTGTGTGGTGTGCAAACAGGAAGATGGCTACGGCGACGAAGTCCAGGTGCCGTTCAGGTCTGTGGTCACATCCGTAATGGAAGGAAATGCTAAACTTCGGGTGGAAATTAGAAGGGTGTACTTTTCCACATGCACGAAGCCCAGGTTCAGAGCCCCTGTTCTAGGGCCTCATGTATGTTACTGGCTGGTGAACCCAACAGGTAAATCCCCGCTTCTGAGTCTCATTTTCTCACCTGGGACGTGGGGAATCACAGTACCGACCAACTCAGAGGCATGTGAAGGTTAGGTGAGGTGCTGTGTGAAGAGACCCTGGCTTCTGGGTGCTCAGGTAAGAAACCTGGGTGTCACCCTGACGTGAACCCTGTCTCACCCGCCATCCAATTGCCCCTCAAGCCCCAGTGCTCTCTCCTCGGCAATATCTCTGAGAGCTCCTTTCCCTTCCATGCCCACCTCAGCATCTTAGTGCAGCCCTGGGCCCCCAGCCTTTCACTCCCTGGCCTCTCAGTGTGGCCAGCGCGTGATGCTCACACAGGCACGACTGGGCCACTCTTGCTTCAGACCTTCTAGGGCTCCCAGGAGGCTTCAGGGTTGGGCCCAGGTGCCGCAGGAAGATCTCTGGCCTCTGGCCTCCACCCACCTCCCCGCCTCCCTGGGACCATGCCCCACCTGACGTGTTGGGCGCCATGGCTGCTCACCTCTAGGCTGCCCACTTGCTGCTCCTGGCCCGACACAGAGACTCCCTGTCTTCATCTTGTTGATGTCTTCTCTGGCAGCTTGGTCTCAGGTGTTGGCTCCTCTGAGAAGCCCTCAGCCCTGGGTGGTCACCCTGCCAAGCACTCCTGTGGCAATTGTGAATGTTTCTGTCAGGGTCGTCACCATATTGTCTGTGCCTTCCTCTGCTCCGCTGCACCCCACAGGGGGTTGACCTCTGCAAATCACGTTTCCCAGGCTCCCTCCCTAGTTATGGCTTCTGTCAGGTCTCCTCAATGGGAGGCAATGGCAGGAGGTTGGAGGACGAGGAGGGAGGAAGCCGGGGTATTTCTTACTCTCTTCTGGTGGAGCCTTTGGCAGGGTCTGCCTTTCCTCCGTGGCCTCGGCCCCCGCTGGCTGGCTCTGGTTCCTGGATGTTGCTAATCCGGGTTACCTCTCTGTCCTCTGCGGGTCTCTGTTTCCCTGACTGAACCTTGATTCACCCAGAAGGTTCACGTCTCTTGCCCCTCAGACTTGTATCACTCGCTTTTGAATCCTCAGAACCAGTGAGAAGATGCTGCATCTGTGTTTCCCCAGGATCTTCTCTGTCTCACAAGATTCTCACACCCATTCCTGCCTTTATGGTTTCATCTGAATATTTTATGCCCCCTGCTTCCTCTCTGTTTCCCACGTCCATCCAAAGCCTGCCCTTCAAGGTCCCACTCAAATGCCACCTCCTTCATGAAGTCCACCTAGACTGCTGCAGCCTGGCCTGTACTGGTTTTGGCAGAGCACACTATTTGCCCTTGTTTCCAGCCATGTTCATCCTTTTGCCTAGAGATTGTAACTCTTGATGCAAGAATACCATGATAATAAAGACAATAATAGCTAGTCGAGGCCCAGAGAGGTTAAATAACTTGCTTAAGGTCACACAGCTACAAAGTGGTAGAGCCAAGGCTGGATTGGGGCTGCCCGGCTCTGAAGACTGTGCTCATATCAGCTGTGCCTTCTGCCTGGGTCACTCACACTCCTTTGGGTCCCTGATAGAAACCACCCTACACGTTGTTCAGGTTGGAGAGTTGATGTGAGGGCAGACAAAGGGAATCTTAAAAGTGGGGCAGAAGGGCTTGTTACCAATCAGATCTCAGCTTCTCATGCCAAGGAGACTCGGGCACCAGGCACATGAGGTCAGATCCACATGCTTCTCCTTTTTTTCCTCTCTTCCCTTTAGTTCTGCAGCCCCAAGAACTTGCTTCATACCTTGTTCTCAGCTCAGATGTTCCTCCAACTGTTTCTAACAACTTGCTGCTTCACGTGAAACCCATCCAGTTAATTTTCCATTTCACACTGCAAAGAATAATAGCCAGGGGGCTCTTTTTATAGGAAAAACTCCTCAAAGTGGAGCAGCCCTCCACTCCCGGGCAGACAGCAGAAGTCTGCAGGGCAGCAGTGTCTGCAGGAGCTGGAAAACATTAACTCCGCGTATAGATTTCCACTTCTCCCTGGCTACTCCTTGTGGTGGTGAGTTTCGATATTTCCTGGCCATCTGAATCCACTTCTGTCTCTTTAATCACAGGGCCCTGCATGTCTTTGGGCCCTGCCTGCCCAGCCTCCCCGGGAACTTGGCATGTGGTGTTCTTGAGGCTCTCCTATTCCGCTAGAGAGATTCAACTCAAACTGCCTCCGGAGAGCCTTCTGTTTCTTCTTCACTGGTGGGGGTGGGGACTGGGGGGATGGGGGGTGGGCAAGCGGGGGAGTGATGTTTCTGAGCGCCAACTATGTGTCAGGCAGGGTGATGGGTGCTTCTGGATTATAAATTGTAGTTCACAAACTCTGTAACAGGTTGGTTTCTCAGAAGCGGATGTAGAGAAGGAGTTTGGGGAACAAGATGTTTATGAGGGATTAGGATTAAGGGGCAGGGAAGCAGGATGTGCCGAAGAAGTAGGTGAATTATGACACAGGCCTGGTGGGAGCACAGAGCAAGATTTGCCCCCTAAGAGTGTCCAGCGCTGGGCCGAAGTGGCTGGGCCTGTATCTCCCCATCTGGCTTTGTAATTGGATGCAGGCTGTCCTGGGAAGGGTGTGACCTTGGGGAAGGGGGCGAGCTCTCTGGGGAGCCAGCTTCTGAGGTGCCAACAGCTAGGGGCTGTCTGCTAATTGCACTCCCAGAACCAGGGGCAGTAATGTGTCCTTGACGGGGGAGCTGAGAGTTGCATCTTTGTGTCTGCAATGTACAAGGCAGTCTTCATAGCCTTATTTTACAAATAAGGCTCATAGACGGCATGACATTCACCAAGATCACACAGCTAGTCAGAAGCAGAGGCTGGATTTGAGCTCAAGGCTGTTTGAAGCCACGCCTCCTGCTTTTTCCCATGATATTGTGCCCCAGGGCCTGGGGGAGGAGTAAGGCGAATATAGTGGTGTTTGACATTTGTTTCCTTTTTTTAATTTATTATTTTTTTGAAGTATAGTTGATTTACAATGTTGTGTTAATTTCTGCTGTACAGCAAAGTGACTCAGTTATACAAATATATACATTCTTTTTAATATTCTTTTCCATTATGGTTTATCTCCGGATATGGAATATAGTTGTGCTATACAGTAAGACCTTGTTGTTTATCCATCCTATATGTAATAGTTTGCATCTGCTAACGCCAAACTCCCAGTCCATCCCTCCCCCACCTCCCCTCCCCCTTGGCAACCACAAGTCTGATCTCTATGTCTGTGACTCTGTTTCTGTTTTGTAGATAAGTTCATTTGTGCCATATTTTAGATTCCACATATAAGTGGTATCATATGGTATTTGTCTTTCTCTTACTGACTTACTTCACTTAGTATGATAATCTCTAGTTGCATCCATGTTGCTGCTAACATTTGTTTCTAGGGTTGTCCATCGGCGTGTTTCGTATGCAAAGGGGAGAGAACCTTTGTTTTGATAAGCAGATAGCTGCCAGCACAAGCCAGGGACTGGACCCGAAAGCCTGGGACGGAGCTTCTCGACTCTGGAGCCTGGCAGGGTTGTGGAGGAAGTATAGGCATTACACTGATCTTTCAGAGGTGCCTGGAATTTGCCCAGACAGAGGAAGGGAGCACCAGGTACAATGAGCAAAGTGATGGGAGTTGGAGCTGAGGAGGCCTCACAGGGAAGGTGGGCAGAGCGGCTTGGCTTGAGGGAGCCGGAGGACCTCTCAAATAAATGAAATGCAAACGGGGAAAATGAAATTCAGCTCCATTCCGTTCAATTCCACAAGTTTTTCTTGAGCACCTACAATATGCCAGGCAGCTATCAGCCCAGCGAGGCCCAGAGTGGACGAGAGGGCTCCCTCCCTCACCTGGCCGACAAGGCCTCAAGCTACCCAGGGTGAGGCCTGGGCGGGGGCCCAGCCAAAGTGGGGTGAGGAGGTGGGAGACTGGATACCGAGGACAGTGTTCCCTCCTATATCTTCCAGGTGGTGGGATTTCACTCACCTGTAAGACAAGAAAAAGAAATAGAAAGCAAACAAACATCTTGATTCAGTTGAAGGACCTGCCAGTGTTTTCTTTTGCCCAGTAAGGACACTAGGAAAAAACCCCACTGTTATGGACTGAATTGTGAACCCCCCTCACCCCGCCCCCAGTATGTTGAAGTCTTAACTCTTGGTACCTGCAAATATGACCTTTTTTGGAAATAGGGTCGTTGCAGATATAAGTGGTTAAGTGTAAGGTGAAGTCATGCTGGAGTAGAATGGGCCCCTAATCCAATATGACGGGTGTCCTTATAAAAAGGGGAAATTTGGACTCAGAGGAAAGGAAAGGCCATGTGAAGACAGAGACACCGGACAGAGCAGAGACTGGCCTGATGCAGTTGCAAGTTAAGATCGCCAAGGATTGCCGGCCTCCAGCAGAGGCTGGGAAGAGGCAAGGAAGGATTCTACCCAGAGCCTCAGAGGGAGCCCGGCCCTACCGGCATCTTGATTTTGGACTCCTGGCCTCCAGAACGGTGAGATGATGTTTCTGTAGTTTAAGCCGCCCAGTTTGTGGTACTTTGTTATGGCAGCCCTGGGAAACTAATATACCCATCATCTAATATCTCCCTTATTTACAGATGTTTTAACCCTCAAAGTAGGATAGACAATCTCAAGACACCCTTTGCGTTGAATGCATGTAACTTTATGCCAGATCTACTAAAGGGGTATTTTTCTCTCCTTTTCATCCTGGGCCAATGGAAAACCATCCCAGACTAGCCCCTACTCTGGACTGGGGCTGGGGGTGCCACTGCTGTGCCAGAAGGACATGGGGGAGGGTGGCAGCCACTGTGACTCCTGCAGGTCCTCACCCCTCTTTGGGCCTCTAGGTCCTTGAGGGTTGGACTGTGAACTCTCCTCGGTCCCTCCTGACTTGGAGGCTGGGGGGATTTGCACTTGGGGATGGCTGTGTGGAGGTTCAGCTGTCAGTGAAATGTTCCTTAGTTACTTCTTGCCCCAGAAAATTCACATACAGAGGTATGGGATGTCCTAAACCTGGGAGGGGAAATTGGATGTATTGAGGACAGATGAATAATGCTTGTACCCATAAGAGACTCAGAGGACACAGTGAATATTGTGGAGGCCGAGATGACAACGACCCCCGTCTCCCAGTGTCTAAGGGAAGGTTACCCTTTTGGAATAGGATGGAAGAGTAGGTTTTGTGACTGGATGCTAGAATGTGCACCTGAGAAGGATTCACACTGGTGGCCCATGAGTACCTCTGTGTCCGTGTCACCACTGCCTGCACAGGTGTAAGCTTTTTATTTATTTATTTAGGCTGCGTTGGGTCTTTGTTGCTGCGCGTGGGCTTTCTCTAGTTGCGGCAAGCGGGGGCTACTCTTCATTGCGGTGCGTGGGCTTCTCATCACGGTGGCTTCTCTTGCTGCAGAGCATGGGCTCTAGAGTGCAGGCTCCGTAGTTGTGGCACACGGGCTTAGTTGCTACGCGGCATGTGGGATCTTTCCGGACCAGGGTTTGAACCCATGTCCCCACTGCGCTACCAGGGAAGTCCCCAGTTTTAAGCTTTTAGAGCTGCACTTCTCAAAGTGTGTTTGGTGGAGCAAAGGTTCAGTGTGACGTTAATAGACGTTAGGTGGAAAACATGATTTAGTGGTAAAATATACTTGAGAAATATTGGGTCAAACAGCCTTAAATTGATATCTGTCTTGAAGGACTTTTCAGAGCCTTTAATATGCAAAAGTCCCTTGTCAATATGCAGTGTTTCCCAAACTCAATTGGTACTGGAATTTTTTTCCATCTTACATATGGCCTGTCTCCTGGGATTATTTTCTGAAGAATACTCTTTGGGGACCACTCTTCTAGAAACTAGGATTCTCAAGTTTTCCGTGAGGTACCTAGCAGAGTGCCTGGTGCGGCTTCAAACTTAACCTTCCTGCGGATGCTGTTGGTCAGGGTGATATCAGTGTTGATGGTGACGTGACGGTGGTGAAGATGAGGATACCGGTCATGGATATGGTGGGAAGGACATTGATAATTTGGGTGGGTAGTTAGGTATAACTTTAGTAAATCCCTAGGGAGAAAGGGCTCCCAACTCAGAGAGGTCTCCTGTATATGAACGACACCATTAGGCTTTGCAGAGTTAATGACCTGCGCTAGCAGACGGAGATGGTACCAGAAAAGGTCAGGACTCCATCTCTACAACCCAGGGAGGTTGATGGGCCCAGAGCCAATAGAAGGCCTTAGCAACATGAGAGACCCATGGAGGGTGTATAGTCTTGTTTCCTGGAGCCTCTATCAACATGAATGTAATAAAAATAGTATCATTTCCACAACCATACGATTCCTGCTATGGTGAGTTGTAGCCTAGTAGGGGATGCTATGAAGGCTTGTGAACCCATTAAGAAATGAAGTGGAAACACATGTATTTGCTTCTTCTGGGCTGCATTCTTTGGAATGGCCCGTTCTCAGCTCAGTCATACTGGAGAAAGTCAGATGATTTACGACCCTCCAAAGGGACTGAGGGAATTGTGAAGGTGGCGGTGAAGCTGTGGTGGAGGTTTTGAAAAGACAGTGGTATTGCCAGTGGTCATGGGAGATGGACAGGAAGGATGATGGTGGTGGCAGGGTCATGGTGAAGGTGAGGACAATGCTGGTGGTCATCAGAGTGGCGACAGGAGTGCCAGAGGCAATGATGGCGGTGGGTGATGGTGACACTGATGGGGATGTCCCCAGTCGGAATATTAGCACCAGTTCGGAGGGAATCATGGCGAGCGCTGTGCACCAGTAAGAGTCTAAAGTGATCCTGTGGTCACCTGCCTCCTTCCTTTACAGGTAGGACAGGCTCTGGGAGACGCAAGCTGGCCTGAGAAGAACAAGACCTTGCCTTGGAGGCCCTTAGTTGTTTTCTGTGTAGAAAGGTGGTTCTTCACTTTCTCCATAAATCAGCCCCTGAACTTTCCGCTTTGCAATTTGCAGGTCATCAGCCCCACAAGCCATTCCCGCCTGGAATAGGGAACTTGAACAAATAAATCACACTTATTATTCACGTCAGCAGCAATGTCATCATTGCACGGGAGTCCAGACCTGGGCTGACCTACCCGCGGGACTTAGGCGGCCCCTCTCAATACTGTTCAAGCCAAGCCCGCCATGATTCAACACTGAATTTCTAGACAGAGACCCTTATATCAAAGTGACATAATTTAATAGCACTCTCCCCCCTCATCAGAGTGGGGCCTCACTGGGGGTGGTAGACATACGGCTTCCCTGGGAGAGGGGGAACGACCCTCCGAGGTAGGTTCATGCCCTTCCCCTGTGAGAAGACCACTGTCAGGTCCCTAGCCTGTAATTCATCCGGCCCAGCCACTGACATGTTACTACGTGTAGCAGCACAGCTCTGCTCCCCTCTTTTTGCACATGTCAGCTCTGCCTGTTTTAAGGAGGAAATTCAAGCTCAGTCCGGGCCTGTGTCTGATGGCGAGATGGCTGCCTCTAGGTGGATTTTTAGCATCTTGTGTAACACATTCTGGCAAGGGCTTCCCGTTTGCTCACCGCAGGCTTGTTATCTGTGGGTCCTTGTTCTTCCCTGAGGGGAATGAATGCTTGGTCATGGCCTCACTGACCATTTATGGACAGAATATTCACAGTCATCCAATCCACAGCCTCCTTGGCATGAATTTGAAATCAGGGCAGCAGGGTAATTAAAGCCATGGCCCCATGTTTCTTCGTGTTTTTATGCAGGGGGGCAAAGTGATAGTGGGCTTGCCCTTTTTGCTCTTTTCTGGAAGGAATTATTAGTTTTATTTTATTTTTTGTTTGTTTCTTGTCTTTTTTTCTCTGTATGATGAAATAACATTCCAGCAACTTCTGGAAAACATCTGAGCTAGTTAGCAGAATGTTAAAGCAGGCTGAACATTTCATTCATAGATGTATCAGGTATATTCCTTTGACCTTAAATGGTTGTCAGGGTCCTTTGGAATCCTAGTTAGCTGCAGGGTTGGGGTGTGGAAAAGGCTCCTGTTTCAATGTTCTAGAAATGAAAGTCTTGGGGGGAAATCTCTGTGGCTTAGTAAATTAAAAGTTTACTAATAGAATATATTGGCATTAGGTGTTTTGGGTTTGAAATATAAATGTGTAATATGTGGAGAGTATATGTTCTGGGGTCATCTTAGGTGAAATTCCAGAAGGTAGAGCCTGCGTGTGTTGGGGAATCACAGGACTAAGTGAATGTTCACAACAGTTTTAATGATGCCATGAGGAACAGGTGACACACAAAATACACCACCATTTCAGTGATTAAATTCCAATCTGGCTTTGGTTTTGAAATATTTCAAAACATTGTATACTGGGACGTGAAGATGCTACAAGACGATTTTTGTCGTTTCAGTTGTGGGAACCCTGTGGTTGACTCCCCAACATCCATTGCACCCAGATGATCAGGCAGCCTAAGTCAGTCATGCTAATTCCACTCCACTTGGCAGGTGTGAGCCAATTTGGGTCAATGAGACTCCAGGGGAGAAGCTCTGGGCTTCTGGGAAATAGCAGCCTGTCCCACCGGCCCTCTCCTTCCACCTTACTGGATGTGAACAGGGAAGCATGTTGCTCCAGGTGCTGTTGGCAACCATTTTGAGACCATGAGGGGAAATAGTATTGGGATGCCTCCAGCACTGCTGCTGAAAGAGCAGAGAAATGAAGAGAACTTGGGTTGAGGGGCTGAATCTGTCACCACTGACCTCTTCCCTCCCTCTGGACTTCTTGTTCTGTGACACAATAAATACCATGATGATTATTATCTTTTTAACATCTTTATTGGAGTATAATTGCTTTACTGTCATACAGAGTGAAGTAAGTCAGAAAGAGAAAAACAAATACCGTATGCTAACACATATATATGGAATCTAAAAAAAAAATGGTTCTGAAGTACCATGATTATTTGAGTCTGAGAGAATGTTTCTCTGACCTGAAGGGGAAAGCATTCTGACACAGCTATTTAATAATTGTGTATTTGTTATTACCATCACTATGCCAAGCCCTTAGGATAGAGAAACAACGGAGCACATGGTATATGTCATCCCTGCTTTTCAGAGCTCTTAAGTGTTTATTGGAGACATGAGATAACTACACAGAAAACCACAAAGTATTTAGTGTTAAATTGTGATGGAAGATACTCCCAGGCGGGGCTTGGACAACTCTTCCCATAAAGGTCAGATAGAAAATATTTTGATATTTGATCTTCGTGGGCCATATGGGCTCTGCTGTGACTACTCAGCTCTGCCACTGTTGCACAAAAGCAGCCACAGGCAATGGCTATGAATGAGTGTAGCTGTGTTACAATAAAACTTTATTTAAAAGAACAGATGGCAGGCCATGTTTGGCCTGTGGGCTACGGTTTGCCTACTCCTGCTCTAGGGTTTCATAGACAGGAGACATCTGTAGGGATTAGGGTCATGGGATGATTCGTGGAGGATGTGGGTGCTGGATAGACAGCGTGGACATGGGTCAGCAGTAGACCATGCTATTCTACAGTCTGATGGGATTTCAGAAAGGAAAAACCAGAGTGTCTAACATAACCACACCTGACAATCTCCCTGGAGATCAAGCTGAGTCTGTAGTCCCTCTTCTCCCACTCCCCAGTGATCAGCCAAGGAAAGATGAAATACCTGGGGGCCACACACGGAAAGACTCCCTCCCAGGTCTGCCTCCTACCTGCAGGGCCAAAGGTGGGTCTAGCACAGAGCAGGCAGCCTCGGCAGTGCAGATGTGAGACTCTTCAGTTCAGAGTGTTGAGGCCACAGTGTCCAGTTACACATGGATCTTGCATGAGGTGAGCTCTGGACTTTCCCAGAGTTAGAAGCTTCTGGAACTCACCTTCGGGGGATAGTGTCTTGGGGAGACTAAGCTTCGATGGCTGGCTCAGAGAGCTACCTCCTAAGGGGGACCTTGAGGATGGGTAGGATTTGAATAAGAGGCAGGTAAGCATAGGCAGGTGGGAATAATGCTTTGAGCAGAGACTTGGAGGGGACCCCCCATGGTGTGTGAGGACATCCCCCTACCGCATAGGATGCTCATAGATGACACCCTCATATGCCACACTGGGGAGCTCTTCCCCCCGACACCTTGAGACAAGAGCCTGAAGTTTCCCATGAGGAAGTATCTAGACAATAACACCCATCAGTATTGACCTACAGGCAGAGACTGGGAGCAATTAAATCTGAAGAACATCAGTGGCGGGGGGGGGGGCACTTCCCTGGTGGCACAGTGGTTAAGAATCTGCCTGCGAATGCAGAGGACACGGGTTCGATCCCTGGTCCGGGAAGATCCCACATGCCGTGGAACAACTAAGCCCGTGCATCACAACTACTGAGCCCGCGAGCCACAAATACTGAAGCCCGTGTGCCCTAGAGCCTGCGCAGTGCAACTACTGAGCCCGCGTGCTGCAACTACTGAAGCCCGCGCCTAGAGCCTGTGCTCCGCAACTAGAGAAGCTCACGCACCGCAACGAAGAGTAGCCCCCGCCCACCACAACTAGAGAAAGCACGCGCGCAGCAAATGAAGGCCCAATGCAGCCAAAAAAAAGAACATGAGTGGGGTTTACAGGACTTGCGGATGAGTTGGTAGGGGCAAAAATCTACCGTTTCTAAATGCAGACCAAGAAGGGTGATGAGAACATCACAGAAGGAGGACGGGGAATGGGAGGGAAGAGAATGGCCCAGGGTGAGAGGGAAGGCGGCTGGTTCTTTAGGACTGAGTGCAGGGCCATCCAGAGAGCCCGGGTCACACCTCGCGGAGTCAGGGAGGGTGTGGGTCATGCAGTGGGAAGGGACGCTTTGAGGAGGCTGGAGTCTGTGGGGGAAGGATAGCCTTTCTGTGATGGACGGCACTGTTCCGAACGGTGAGACCTGGCAGGCTCCCCACCCTCAAAGGCTACAACTTAGGGATGTAAAAATATTCCACCCGTGTTTTCTTACTTGGATGTGTAAACACGCGGCAATCTACTCAGAGAGAGGAGAAAAACAAACCACACTGCGGAGTAATATCCTTTTGCAAAGAAATATGTATTTTGGAAAAGGACTGAAACTCGTGGAAGCTTTAGAAGGGTGTTTTCTTTTCTTATTTTTAAAAACTCAAGGGTTTTGGTGAAATCAGCATTGTTTTCTCAGGCCCCCAAACAGATGAACATATGTGGAGCTTCGGCTGGTGGCTCCGAGAGACAAAGGAAAACACAAAAATAACTTTCTAATAATTGTCCCCTGTCCCCAAACACAGCTGTTGAGGGTTGGGTGGTGTCACCTCCCCTTTCCTAATCTGCAGCCCTTCCTCCCGCCCCCAGCTGATGTTCCCGGCTCTGCCACCGCTGCTGCTGTTTCAGGCAAACCTTGCATCTGGTTGCTCTTTTCTTCTTTCCCTCTTTGTCTTTGTTTACTTTCATGAGGAGACGTCACTTTTATTAACCCTCCTCTGCTTTCTTTATGTTTGCATTGTTTTCATCTCCTGTTCAACTGTCTCCGTCCGTTCACTTACCTTCATCCTGCGGGGCTATCGGTGACCTACCTGGCTCCAGTAAGGCAGCTGGGTTTTGTCCAGCTGTTTCTTCAAGCTTGATGGAGGCCCTCAGAGTTGTGTGGCTTTTGTTTCTCCCTGTGAAGGTTTTTTTAATCTGTTTTGTTATTCCTCTCTTCTATTTGTGTTTCTCCATGCAGGGATACTGAGTGTTTATAAACTTTTCAGGAGTGCTTACTTTTGAGATGAGAGAAGTGCTTCTGAATTTCTCGGGCTGCATGCTGAGTTACATTATCTGTGAAATTCCCGCTCTGATGACCGGCAGATTTCTGAGCAGTAGCGCTGCATTTCCAAACATGGCTGGCCCCACCAGCTGTTGTGTCACCCTCTGCTTGCACCTCTTTCTAGACCAGAACATTAATGAAACAAGAAGCACTTCATCTGTGCAATACCTTGCACTGTCATACCTCTATTTTAAAAATGAATCAAGAAATAACACAAAAGATCAAAACCTGGAAGAAATAAAATTCTCACCTACACCACAAATAATTCTTCATTAAGTTATTAAAATATAGCAGTTGTGTGATACAGATTTCAACATGTATTCCTTGTCATCCTTATTACTAACCCTCTAAAAGTCTTTTTTTTTTTTTTTTTTGCGGTACGCGGGCCTCTCACTGCTGTGGCCTCTCCCGTTGCGGAGCGCAGGCTCCGGACGCGCAGGCCCAGCGGCCGTGGCCCACGGGCCCAGCCGCTCCGCGGCATGTGGGATCCTCCCGGACCAGGGCACGAACCCGCGTCCCCCGCATCGGCAGGCGTACTCGCAACCACTGTGCCACCAGGGAAGCCCCTCTAAAAGTCTTCACTATTCAAAATGTGGTCCTTGGACCAGCGACATCAGCATTCTCTGGAAGCTGGTCAGAAATGCATGTTCTGCTCCACTTCAGACCTACTGAATCAGAATCTGCATTTTAAAAGGATCCCTGGGTGATTCCTGTGCACGTTAAAGTTTGAGAAGTCCTGCTTTCATAACCATTAAAAACATTAAATGGAGCAAGATACCAAACAAAAATCAACCAAGTACTTAAATAATCACATGCAACGAGATTGTGGTCAAAATATCTAGTTTTAGCCTCTACTCACAGTAAGTCATTGAGTTCACCTGGCCTCGGTGTTGATGTACCAAATGGGAGGACCAGCACGCCCACCCTCTGCACCTGTCAGGATCGACGCAAGGATTTGGGGAGATAAAGTTTAAGTGAACCAAATAGATGAATACACTTGGTAAAGCACCATAAAATGTTAGCCATTACAATTTACACACTGCCTCATTTTAATTTGGCGGCATCTTACTTCTTCCTTTGCCTGATGCAGATACGGATGTGAGGAATCACCACAGTCATGACGCATCGACAGGAAATGTCAGGACACCTCATCTGTAAATGGGGATAACAGTAACTCCTACATTGGGGGACACTTGCCCGTTTTTTGCCTTTGCCCAGCATCTGAACATCCTTCCTACAATTGGGGAATTTCTCCCCATATGGGTCTGGGTGGGAAGCAGGGGGCTTCAAAGAAAGAAAGTTTAAAAGGCAGCCCCTTGCCTCTCCCTGCTGGCTGCCAGCCTCCACCTCCACCTGCTGGCTCAGGACATCGGCACGTACCCCAGGCTCAACTAAGCCCACCCTTCCCCCCCAGAACTCTGAATCTGGGACATGTGAGGCAGAGGCGGGGAAGGTGGAGGATAAGTTAGCAGCATCAGCTGCAGAGACAGTGGCAGCGGCCACATTTACTATTCCGGATGGGGGGAGGGCTGCAGCACCAGGCATACCCATCCAGCAATGGCATTAGCTGCTCATGATTTGAACTCAGCTCCTGGCTTCTGCTGGCTCCTTCCCATTTTCCGAACATTCCCTGAAATTGTCTGAGATGCCCAATATCCTCTCGGTAAACTGCTTTTTCTGCTGAAACCACCCGGAGCTGGTTTCTGTCACTTGCTACCAAGAAGCCTGAGTGATAACTCCACTTACCTTACTGGCTTGCCCTGAGAAATGAGGAAACAGTGCACAGTGGATGACCCTTAGAAATGCCCCATTAGTGGCAGCAACAATGAACAATATGTCTACTTTTGTTTCATCTTGATAGAGCCCCATTTCTTGACCATTGAATTACAAGCTATGGCTGCTACTAATTCACAGGCAGCCGATCATCTTTCCTTTCCCATAGAAAGCTCTCGGGAAGCTCTTCCTCTGCCCTCGGTCAGAGGCCAACTCTGTGTCCTGGTCTTCTAAGGTTAGTGCTAAGACCCAGCCCATCTTCTTTCTTGTCAGCAAAACCAGGGGTGACAGATTCCCAGACTTCTGCTAACATTCATCCAGTTTGTCCATCGACCATCTACTCCAAAGCTGTTTAGGACTACTCCCAGTTTCTTTCTTGACTTGTCAAGAGGTGGGTTGCCAGATTCTTCCTGCTACCCCCCAGAATTGAACATCAAACAAATTTCATCAAGGGCATAGTCTCTTGCCAACATGAGGGATCCTACTAGGAACCTGGTAGGATAATTTATGTGATTAGCATTGTTCCTTAGCCCATGTCAAAATTGGTCACCAATAGCCTTATTTCCCCTACTTCATTTATTTCCTTCCAGGGCCATATGCTGGTGATTACCAATCTTTGGAGAGTTGAAATACCTTGTCATTATTTCTTTGATTCCAAGACATGCCTCCCTCCAGTAAAAAAAGGAAAAAAATATCACAGTATGGCATTCATTTTCAAAATGGAAGCAAATGAAAATTAACCTCATGTTGAAATCTTCTGGGAACTCAGGTTGTCTCTTGAAATGGTGACATCCTGACGTTGAGAAACACTGCCTTAAAAATTCCAAATTGTGTGAAAGAAAGCTGCGTGGGTTCATCATTTATTTCTTCTTTGTAAATTGCAGTTTTATGCAGACGTGGATTTAATCTCTGACTTACTCTTCCTCAGTCCAACCTGTGCCTGTTAAAGAGGAACATAAAAAGCTGTGATCTTGGGCTTCCCTGGTGGCGCAGTGGTTGGGAGTCCGCCTGCCGATGCAGGGGACATGGGTTCGTGCCCCGGTCCGGGAGGATCCCACGTGCCGTGGAGCGGCTGGGCCTGTGAGTCATGGCCGCTGGGTCTGCGCGTCCGGAGCCTGTGCTCCGCGGCGGGAGAGGCCACGGCATTGAGGGCCCGCGTACCGCAAAAAAAAAAAAAAAAAAAAAAAAAGATGTGATCTTTCTGCACCCTGGCATTTGCCTGCCTTTCCTTTTTTCTCCCTTTAAATAATCGCGTGTCGCAACCTCCCTTTGCAAAATGGAAAAATGCCAATGCAACATGTCCCACCTTTTGCTTGTTTTCTTTTCCTTCATGTTAAAAAATTGAGCTGTTGGGCTTCCCTGGTGGCGCAGTGGTTGAGAATCTGCCTGCCAATGCAGGGTACACGGGTTCGAGCCCTGGTCTGGGAGGATCCCACATGCTGCGGAGCAACTAGGCCCGTGAGCCATGGCCGCTGAGCCTGCGCGTCTGGAGCCTGTGCTCCGCAACAAGAAAGGCCGCGATAGTGAGAGGCCTGCACACCGCGATGAAGAGTGGCCCCCGCTTGCCATAACTAGAGAAAGCCCTCGCACAGAAACGAAGACCCAACACAGCCATAAATAAATAAACTTAAATCGTATGGGCTTCTAAGAAGACCTCTGCTTAAAAAAAGAAAAAAAAATTTATCTGTAAGAAAACCCAAAAACCTGTGCCCCAGAGAAACTCCTGAGCGTGACGAGCACCGGAAACCCTGTCCCTGACAGTATTGTTGTAATAGGAAGAGACTGGAAACTCCAGTGTTCCTATAGGAGGATGGACAAAACATTGAGATATAGTATTCACACCATGGAATATTATACACCAATGAAAATGAATGACAATATAACTACCAACAATAACATGGAGAAATCTTAGAGACATAGTAGTGAATGAGAAAAGCAGATCACAGAGCACTGTATACCATATATATATAAATATATATAATTTATTGTATATAAATATAAATGTAAATATATAAATATATATATATATTTTTTCTTTTTTTCTTTTTTTTGAGGGGTAAAGCTCAAAAACTAAGAGAACCCAAGCAAAAAGTAAACCATATGTTCCTTGGGGGTACTATGGAGGTTTCTAGAGCTGACCCCTGTCCTGTTATCCTCTCCTCCCAGGCACATGGGAACATCCCCTTGCAGTGGACTCAGCCCATGTGACTAGTTCTGTCAATAGGCTGTGAGTCAAAGAGGCACATGCCCTCCTGGGCTGAAGCATTTACTTGCTGCTGAGGTGATCCTGGGGGAGCCTCCTATTTAGATGGTGGCACTGAAAATTCAAGCATCCTGGACTGTGAAGGATGCGGGACAGTTGTCCTGGAGAGCCAGCTGTGCCTGCAGTGGATTCTGCTTGAGCCAGAAACAAACCTTGGCTGACGAGTTAAGCCATTGAGATGTTACTCTGCTTCGTTATTGCAGCGTGACCCGGCCTGCCCTGGCCAGCGCAGATGCACGCAACAGCTGTGAGAGAGGCAAGGATGACGATCAACCCACAGTTGAGGACATGTCTGCTCCCGGGGGAAGGCAAGTGGATTGGGAACAGGAAAGAGCACAACGGGGAGATGCAAAACAGAAGGTGATGTTTTGGTTCCTAAGTCGGGTGATGGGTTCTTAGGTGTTCATTTTATAATTAGGCTTTATAATGTACACATGTTAATGTAAATGCCAAATATCACACAATGGAAAACAATTTAAAACAATTTAAATAGTTTAAAAACTAAGCAGCATTAAAGGCAGAATCTATGTGGCAGGTAAATGGGGAGTCGCTGTAGAATCCTCTCAACTTTGCTGGAAGCTTGAAATGTTTCATAAAGTGTTGGCTGAAACCCCTGAATGGCTAACAGTTACACTAAGAACTTAAAAAAAACTTACCTATTATTCAACTACCCCCAAATAGCAACTATTTTGACTTTTTTGAGACCTTGTCTCTATGAATATAATGTTTCCATAGTTGTGATCCTAGTATACATAGAATTTTATGACTTGCTTTCTTCATTTAACATTTTATTATCAACATTTCTCTAGCTCGTGTTTTTTTGGAGAGTGCATTCATGTTTGGGGGATTCCTCTATCCCATGCAAATGTGGGTATCCCTGTAAACCTGAGTCATACTCCAGAAGCTAGAGACACTTTTTAACTCGATGGTAAGAATAGTCAGAGGCCTTGGGACTTCCCTGGTGGCGCAGTGGGTAAGACTCCGCGCTCCCAATGCGGGGAGCCCGGGTTTGGTCCCTGGTTAGGGAACTAGATCCCACACGCATGCTATAACTGAGAGTTCGCATGCCGCAACTAAGAGTTCCCATGCCGCAGCTAGGAGTTCACGTGCCACAACTAAGGAACCCATGTGCCACAACTAAGGAGCCTGCCTGCCGCAACTAAGACCCCATGGAACTAAGTAACTAAATAACTAAATAAAAGGAATAGTCAGAGGCCTTCTAACACACATCGCTCCTTCTAAACCTTCCTCAGGTGACGCTGTGTCTATCTGCCAACTACTATTTTCTTGAGATAAAGGGAAGCTTTTTGAGTTTAAGACATACTGGGCAAGTAATAGCTTCCTGCAAATCATTGTTGTGTGCCCACTCTGTGCTTGCTGGGGAATTTGCTACCTTTCCTTCTGGACTTTTCTCCTTTAGCTTCTCTGCTACTTCTGTCTCACCACCATCTCAAAAACAGCCCTGAATTAAAATCTCAGCAGGTATAAACTAACGGCCTGCTCAAAAAACCCACATGGGTTTGGAAGAATACATCATTTCTCTTTTCCAGGTTGTAAAAATTATTCACGCTCAATGGTAGATAATTTAGAAAATACGTAGAAATGAAATCCACCTACCTTTCCACCACCCCAAACTAGGCTGCTTTTAATATTTTAGTCTTTTCAAGAAATGTACATTTTTTTTTAACAGTCTCTCTGCCTAAAGACAAAGTTAAAAACCAAATGATTTTACCTGTTCAGTTTCTGCCATGTGCCCGCATGTCCACAGCCCAGATGAAATTAACATCAGTGCTGGACGGCCCATCACGTTTTATCCATGCGGTAGCTGTAACAAGAAGTCTTCCCAGTCATCATTAAGATATGATTTAATATGTCGTCAAGTATATAAAAGGCTTCTCCACTCAGAATAGCAAACAGCTGTTCACCATCTCTAGTGAGCCTGGAGCCAGAGGAGGGAGACTAAGCAAAGAGTCCTCTGAGTAACTCGTGGCCCTTCATGGGGAGGGCAGGCAGCTCCTGGAGGGTCCTGGCTGAAACCCTGAGCTGTCCATTTACCTGAGGCTTGGATATTTTAGCTTGAAACTATAGACCAATTACTTTTTTTTCCCTCTCTCTGTCTCTGACTTTTAAGGACAGCATGGTTGGTAATTTACAGTGACAGGGTCAGGGGTTGTCTAGTTTTTGTAGGTCTTTAAAAGTAGCCTGTGTTCTCTGAAGGGCATAATGCGGTCTTAAGTGGGATGGATTTTGTGATCTCTGGGGGTTCTATCCACACAGATCTGGCTTTGCCATGTCTGCCCTCAGCTTCCTTCCCCCGAGTTCACTTCTCTGCTGTTAAGCTTCTGTTGGCTGCCCCCTTGCCCTCTAGTCCTCGGCTGCTCTCTGGGAGGACAGCTGGGTCTCTTGTTCCACCAGACAGAGGAGTGGATACAGCTTCTGGCTTGGGGCAGTGCATGTCTGTTTAGTCCATCAACCTCTGGGAATGCCTGCCAGGGGCTCGGGTTGGTAGCAGACAGCATAAAAATCATGGAGCAGGAACTCTGAGGCCATCATTGCAACTCTCTTGATATTATAGTTGAAGAAACTACAAGGTGCCCTTGTCGAGGGGCAAGAGTGGGTGGGTTAGGGAACGTTTACCGAGCACCCACTCTATGCGAGGCTGAGTTAGGCAGCCACCTGCCCAAGCCTTGTGAAGCAGATACTCATTGTTAACCCCATTTTACAGGTGGGAAAAGTGAGGCTAAGCAACTTGCTGGACACTGCCAGTAAGTGGTAGAGCTCACGTTTGAATCTAGTGCCGCCTGACTCTAAATCTGGTGCTTTCCTATGCTCTCATGCTGCAGCCCAGAGCTTACAAATATGCCCATCGATCATGACCCCGGACCCGGGGTGCCCTGCTGTGGTAGTGGCATTCTTAACCATATCATAAACCCATAAACACGGCTCCCCTCCCCCTTCCAAAACACCACCCCACAGCGGTGACCCTGCTCTCCCCCATCCACACGCGTGTGCCATTTTGGGGCTCATTTCCCTCTTTGTTTCACTTAAACCTCATGGATCATCTGTGCAAATATTCTAGAGCAGGAAATGAGGGTGGTGGTGGTGAAGGGTCCCAAGCTCTCCTCGTTGCGGGGGATCCTGGTCAGCCTTTGGTTGCCTCCACACCTGCTTGTGGTGTGACTGTGCGTGTGCGATGGGTTAGTCAGTGGTGCCGGTCAGGGTGTGGGTCCGTGGCTGGACCTTGGCTGCCCCAGCTCTCCACATGTCTCCCCTGCACTCACATCTGCCTTGTTTTGTGGCAGTGTCGCCTGAGTCTCATTTCCTATCAGATTCCTTGAGGGCAGGGACTGAGTCTACTTCACTTTTGCATCACCAAAGAATCAGGAACAGGACTTCCTGGCGGTGCAGTGGTTAAGACTCCACGCTTCCACTGCAAGGTGCGTGGGTTCAATCCCCGGTTGGGGAACTAAGATCCTGCAGGCTGTGCGGTGCAGCAAAAAAAAGAAATAAAAAAGAACCAGGAACATTCATCCCATTAGCAACAATAGACATCTACTGAATGAATGAGGTAGCTATTTTCTAGAACCAAGCTTCATGGGCATGTGCTTTTTTAAGAATAAGCTTTAGGTTGCTATTAATTTTTTTTGACTATTTTTAGGAAAATGTTCAAACTAACAGAAAAGTAAAATGAATCCTTTTGAATATAATGAATAGTGTAATGAACGCTCCTATACCCATTGCCTAGATTTAACAAATATCAATAGCATTTGCTCTGTTTGCTGTAGCTCCCAGAACCCAGGTCTCTTATCTGCTCCAATGGCAGCAATGATCCATCTTGTCCAGCACTTCGGAGAGATTGTGTACACACGTGAGATAAGCCTCAGCACCTTCGAAGGTGACTATTCACCCAATTCCGCAAGACTTGCTGAGGGCCCATTATATGCCGGGCCGCGTGGAGGACACCCATCCTTTTTAGGTGAGGAAGTCTTGGTCTCCATCCTTGAGGCATTCATCTTCAGCCTAGAGAGGGAAGAGACATGTAAGGGGACAATTGCATTATGATGTGCTAAGTCTAACAATCCATTTTATAGATGGACAAACTGAGGGTATTGGGAGCCTGTAGTCTCATCTCTGGTGAACTTTATCAGCTCAAAGTTGGGAAGCTATGGCTGGACCAGGGCCCCGAGTTCCAGCTTTACTGGAACTTACATGTGTGATCTTACTTACATGTGTGAACTTACTTACATGTGTGATCTTAGCAAGTCCCTGTCCAACTCTGGACACAGTTTTCTCCTCTATAGGTTAAGGGGTCAGGCTGGAATATTTCAAAGGCTCCCTTCACCTCCAAGTTTCTAGAACTTTTCACAGTAAAGTTTCGAACCAGCCTCCCTTCCGCTCTCTTATTTGCCTATAACTTCCTCTCCAAGCCAGGGCCTGTAGGAATTTCCAGCTCTGCCCGGATTCCGTGATGGGTTCTAATTCCACCGCCTGGTAACCCATGCCAGGGACAGTCCTCCCAGTCAGGAATTCCTCTTGTGGAGCAAACCCATGTCCCCACTCCTGCAGTTTCCATTAATTTCCTTTGACCTGTCCTTGGGGGAAGCTCATGATTACTGGTAATTCTAGTTAATCCTTTAACTGGAAAAAGGAAACTAACCATCTAATAGGCAGAATAAGGGAATGACTTGGCACACTACCTGCAAAATATGAACCTAACATATTCCAGAATGTTCTCTGGGAGGCTGCATCCATTAACGCCCGGGAGCTGGCTACTGCAAAGCCTTGTCTCCTAGTGGTGGGCACGCTTTTGAGCCGAGCCAGGAGCGGGCACAGGCGTCAGCAGGCCCCGCTGTGTTCCCCTCTCTGCATGTTTGTGGCATAATCGTTTTACTTGCTAAGGCAGAACAGCTCCAGGCCCGTAAAGGGCTTTCTGACATTCTCTGAGCAGCTGGCCTTCCCCCATTTCAGGAGACGTCATGGTTTATTAATTCCTTGCAGAAGCAATAAGAACTGGGTATTGGCTTAATTTGGGGCCAATTTACTGTTATGGTAGAAAAATTGGCTCTGTCTCCTTTTATTCAACACAGGGCCTCCCTTCACCTCTCCTGTGCAGGGCTCTCCCCCGACCTACTTCTAACTGTGTGACCTCGGGCCAGTGCGTTAACCTTTCTGTGCCTCAGTTTCCTCAATATAAAATTGGGATAATCACAGCACATATTTCATAGGATTGTTTTGAGTGACTATTAAGTTACTGAGTTATTTTAGGATCTCTCTCGACCAGAGGCTTTAAACTGACACATTGTTTTTTTTTCAAAATCTGGAAATTTCATAGAAAAATGCAGATTTTCGGGCTTCCCTGGTGGCGCAGTGGTTGAGAGTCCGCCTGCCGATGCAGGGGACGCGGGTTCGTGCCCCGGTCCGGGAGGATCCCACATGCCGCGGAGCGGCTGGGTCCGTGAGCCATGGCCGCTGGGCCGGCGCGTCCGGAGCCTGCGCTCCACAATGGGAGAGGCCACAACAGTGAGAGGCCTGCGTACCGCAAAAAAAAAAAAAAAAAAAAAGCAGATTTTCAGTTTCCCATGAATAAGAGGAAGCCATGACAACCTCTGTCCACGTTCCCATGTGGAACAACTGTCTGGAGCTGATTAGAGGTGGTTCCCCTTAAAAAAGGATGCCCGGTGCCTGCCCAGGCCCCCAGGCCCTCCCATCTTATCCTTCCTTCATGTCCTGTCTGGCCCTGAGGCCTCGAGTCTATGGTCTGGGTTCCTCTGTTCCCTCAGACTGGGCCGGGCATAGATCCACATAACTAAAAAAGCTGCTGAGAAGTGTCCTTCCAGCTTTATCTGTCAACGGTGGCAGGCAGCTACGATCGCTGGGGAAGAAAATCCAAACAAAACCAACAGAAGCTCCCCTGGGGCAAATCTACCTTTGTGGATTGAAGACAAAATTGCAATTTGGATGCAGAAAGAAAGACTGACTCCCATTTCTCATCTATAATACCATCGTTGAGTCCAAGCAGACAGGCGCTCTATGTACATCCCATTTAAGCCATATCATAGTACCAACTAGGTAGAGAGGATTGTTCCTATTTTGCAGATGAGAAAAGTGGGCCTCTGAGAGGTTGGGGAACTTGTACAAGGTTGCATAATTAGGAAGTGGTGATGACAGGAGAATGCAGCCCTCAACTGTGAATGGACTGGATGAGCGTTCTTGCCTGGGTAGGGCTGGTGTGGAAGCAGCGCTGGTGGGACTCCCAAGGCATTTAGCATCCCTGCTGACACCTGTAAGCTGAGCCAGCCTTGTGGGAGGTTCCTGCCCTGGGAGAGGAGGGGGGAAAATTTGGGAGGCAGAGTAGGAGTGCTCGCAGCCCAGAGAGGCTATGGGGCAGGATTCTTGTCCGAGAGTGACTGCCCCCGCACCACATCCCCCAACCGGGACACATGCGGCAATGCCTGAAGACAGCTTCAGCTGTCACAACTTGGGGGTGCTACTGGCATCTAGTGGGTGGAGGCCAGGGATGCTTCGAAATATCCTACCGTGCACAGGATGGTCCCTCAACAAAGAATTATCGGTGCAAAATTTCCAGTAGTGCCAAGGTTGAGGGTCTGCCCTTGAGCCTCTTTCAAGTTTCTGAAATCCATCTGATTCTAAGATGGATTTGAGGGTCACCAGAAGCCCCTCTGCCTTGAAATATTATCTGTAATCATCTCATCACAGCCTGAGCCCTGAGGCTCCCATGAAGTGTGGACGTCATCTGGAGGAAGATTTATGAACAAAGAAAGAATGTCACACCTGGAAGGGACCTTAAAGATCATCTGAGCAAATCCCTCAGTTGTTTTGATGAGGAATCTGAGGCCCAGAGGAGAAAGGATCTCGCTGGGGTGACAGCCCAGCGGACCAACCTGACACCTTATTCCTGAGGGACTGAAACACAGGCGGTCGGATGCAATCCAGGTGAGGTATAGGGAGCACTGTGTGGGAATTCAGGCTGCAGCGTCGCTTCCATTGCTCCCAGCATCTCCATCTGTAACAGGAAGTGGAGGAAGCACAGGCCTGGGGAATTTCGAGGTCAGTTCTCACATTGTCTAGGGCAGCAGTTCTTTCTCCTATAGGTGTCTGCATCCCCTGGAGGGTCTGTTGAAACACAGATTGCTGGGCCCCACCCCCTGAGTTCCTCATCTGGTAGATCTGGGGACCCTGAATTTCTAGCAAGTTCCCAGGTGATGCTGACGATGCTGGTCCGGGAACCATACTTTGAGAACCGGTTCTAGGAGAATGTGCAAATCTGAGACGTGGATGACTGGGAAGGGTGTGGAGCAGTGCCTCAGACTGGGCTGCTGCAGATTAGGTGGGGGACACGAGAAGACCCTAACCCCCCCTATAGCGCTCCTCACGTTTTGGCCTAGAGTGGGTCTGTACACCCTCACTTGGTGAGCTGAGATCCAGACTCTTGCTTCTGGGAAGGCCACTCTACCTCAAGGGCAGGGTCACCAGATATTTATCTTCCAAAGTGGATCCCACTTCAGTGTGAGCTGAGGCAGTGCTAATAGTTGTGTGGAAACAGAAGGCATACCCTGGGCTCGTCTATGGCAAATCGAGCTGTGGGAGGTCAGCTGGGCCTCTGGGATACTGGCGGGGCCCACATGGAGCCTTAGATCTCTCTCAAAGGCCTTGCGATGTGGCCACGTTGTTTCCGCAGGGATCAGAGGAAGGTATGGGGCAATGCTGGCTACCCCAAAGATCTTCAGGGAGGCCTCCGAAATATGCAGAACAGAGGACAGCAGAGCCCTGAATCGTGTCACCATGCCACCCAGCGGTGACTGGTCACCACCTCGGAGGCCAGCTGGGGCCATTGCTCCATGCCCTGGGGCTGTGGTGCCGCCAGAGCCAGGCTCACCTGCAGCCCTGTGCATCCCAGCAGTCAGGGCTGGAAGGGCCTTGGAGATCCATGTAGGGAGGATGTAGTGGGGCTCCTCTAGTGTGTAAAGGAGAATCTGAGGCCCTGAGAGTGGTGGTGATGGGCTCAAAGTCACCAGTTGGTCCGTAGAGGGACCTGAAGCAGGTTTTCTAGGTCAGAGAACTTTCCACTGACGTCGATATGTAGATACAGTGAATTTGGGTAGGTGTGTACATTCAGAGGGACACACTGCTAAATGTTAGGGGCACATACCAGCTCGGAGCAGGCATCTCTTATTTCTCATGCAGATATGGAAAACGGGGGCCTATGTCTAGTTGAAACTTTGGCCCATAATTCAGCCAAGTGTGTTGTAGTTGGACACCCATCCTTCTCTGCCTTTGATGCATATTTCCTTCAAATGTGTGTGTTTTGGGTCTTCTTTGTACTGCATTTCACCTTCGTCGTTCTGCACGAAGGGCTGGAGACAGCAAGGAGGCCAGGGGAGGAGGACAGGCCATCCCTCACCTTCTGGAAGGCTGTGTGCTCTGGACGCAGAGCAGCAGGAAAGCCAGCCACACCACCCGGGTCCCCAGCGCGGACAAGCGGGGGGTGGGGGGGACACTGAGGTGAGCCCTAGGCCCAGACAGCACACGACAGGGGATGGAGGACTCCAGGACAGACCTGGGCCAGAAGGGGTTCAGATCCCAGGACCACACAGCTGGAGGGAAGCTTGGGAATCCTATAGGCCAACCTCTTGTGGTGCAGATGGGGAAACTGAAGCCCAGAGCGGGGAAGGGATTTGCCCAAAGTCACACAGAGAGTTACGCAGCCAGCACTGTAGTCCTCCTATCTGACTCCTGGTCCAGGCCTATATCCAGTACATTTTACTGGCCAGGCAGAAGTCTGGGGTGGGTCTTTAGGTCTCCAACACATTCTAGAGGTAGAAGGTGTAAAGAACATGCAGGGCTTTGTTTTAAGTGGTGTGGTGTTGATCAGGGAGGGTGACTTATTCACCTCTGTGTCACCACAAGATGGTGCAGTGCTCAACGCAGGCGAGATGGTCAGTATACATTCGTCAATTAAACCGTATAATGCTTCCAAAAGGTCTAAACAAAGTTGTCATAACTTTAACCTGCTTTATAAGGCACCTGAGTGCCAGGAAAGGAAAAGAACCAGGGGTCTTATGTGCTCTATATGTGAGTTTCCTTTTAAAAACATTTTATTGTATCGTGCATTATACATATTTGTGTGTAACAAATATAATGCATATTTATTGTAGAAAAAACCAAATAGGCAAAAAAAAAAAAAAATCAACAATAATGTGATGGGACTGTGGACCTAAGGAGAGCACGCTTTGGGCTGGAATAGTTTGGAAACCTCAGCTCTCTTCCTGTGGCACCAAACCTCACTTCAGTGTCTGGATCCCCATTCTCTGTCTCCTTGGCATTATTTTCTTTGAAGGAAGGAGCGCCACGAGCAAACCAAGCGCCGGCATTCTTATCTTGTTTCCTCAACAAGTAAGGCTTAGGGTAGGGCCGCGGCAGGCCAGTTGTTTGGCTCAGATGTGTGTTCCCATTTTCTGGAAGAGTGAAGCCAGTGTGTCCTGGGAGACCAACCCCGCCCGGCATGCTCACAGACATGCCTAATTTGATCCTCACCAGCGCTCCCCACTAAATGGAATCTAGGGCTTAAAGGAACTAAGCAGGTCGGCTGGGAGTCCAGGGGGCACCCAAACCATCCCAGACACTGGGAATCACTGCCAGGGATCCGCCCTACGTCAAGGGCATCGGAGCCACGGAAGTCGGCAGCTTCCATGCATTTATCGCATCCTGTCTTACAGTGTCATTAATGAGCGGTCCGGAAGCAAAGCATCACCCCAGCCCTTGCAAGGTGACACTGTGCTGACACTGGCTGACCCAACGTGTGACAAGGGCCTGGCGGAAGTGGGTCAGGGGACTGGATTTACCAACTTGTCAGCATGATCTACAACAGGCTGCTACTTTCCGTTTCCTCAGCTCAGCTGTCCCTCTGCAGCGTGGAATGATACTCTGGCCTTCCGTGTTCCGTCCTCTGGGACGCCGTGGGATCCAAGGTAATGAGAGTTGAAGTGCGCTGTGGAGGGAACGTGCCACATAAGAGGATTTTCTTTCCGTGTCAGCACAAGCTTGACTTAGCTTGAGTTGTTCAAGGAGAGATGGCTTTTCTTCCCTTCCTGGCCTCCCATATCTCGCTTGCATTGCCCCTACCATGGGTGGCATCACTGGCCCCTCAGGATACCCCCTCGCAGCTCCCCAACTGTTAACCTTCACTTCGGAAGATGACAGGTGACAGGCTGCTCCCTGAGATTCCCACCATCAGATAAACCAAGGGGGGAAGCAAGTTCTTCTGGAAGAGAAACGGACTGTACTTGGGAAATTAACCTTAGAAGAGAGCAGGAAACCTAAGATTCCAGCCACGGGTTTCCGAGGAAGGCTCACCCGAGAGCCGGTGGCATCCCTGGGATCAGGGCTGGGGAGGAGGGAAGCCTTGCTCCCTGCCATCTGAAACTGTCATCTGGGGCCTGGGGCCAGGCTCGGGGTCCACCCCACCCAACACAGGCAGTGGGGTCAAACCCTCCTTCCCTTCTCTCCCTGTGGGCGCCGGCCCCCTCCCATCCGTTCACTCAGCAATCAGAGCGCCAGGAGCTTTCCAGCCTAGTACCTTGATGCTTACTGAGAGCTAGGGTGTGAGACGCAGCACGTGACTGTCATTCCCCACGTGGGGAAACTGAGGCACCAAAGGGCGAGCAGTGGTGTGCCTGCCATTCCGAACAGAGCTCCAAACGTGCTCTTCTTTGCCTACCCTGCTCACACGTGAGCGCGCACACACACACACACACACACACACTCGAGTTTTACAGCTCTCTAAAATTTATGAGGAAGTCGCGTACCCGGAGATCTCTTAATTAAGCAGCCTTCCCCTAGGAGAAAGGAAATGGGCTTCCATATTCTTAGCTCCAACCTCGGATCACATGATTTACCACCCAAGGCTTGCATTTCTCCCCAAATCAGCTTTTCTATGGTACAAACATCTATCACTTTGAAGGCGGTTCAAACACCACTTTCCCCTCCTCCTCTCTCTTTCCCGGTGCCCTCGGGGCCTCAGCACTTCCTCTGATCTGTCCCCTTATCCCAAAGGTTCAGGGTCAGGCCGGAGCCCTGAACAGACACCCTACTGTAGCCTCTCGGGAGAAAGGGGAAGCCCCGAGCCCAGGGCTGGCACCGAGGGGCTGCCCTCACCCGTGGGGGAATGAGGGGCTGGTGCCTGGTCCTTCCTCACAGCCCCCGACGGCTGCCGATGGCTGCCATGAAGATATATGGGTTTAATCAGCCCCTGACAGGTAGAGACCTTAACAACGAGGACAGTTTGTTCTCCCAAACTGTTGAGTATCTAAGCCCAATGTTTACTTTGGAATTGAATGAATAACATTGTTCTGGGAAAGGAAATTTTAAAAAGCAGGCTTGTAATTTACAGTAGAGAAGAGAACCTATCTGGAGGTCCTGTCACCCCCCTCCCCCCGCCAACCCAGTCCAGACCCACCTCCCGCAAACCCGTGCTCTTTTTGCTTCTAAACTTCTAAACACACCACCACAACCAACCAGCTCATCTTCTTAGCGCTGCCAGGAAAGGTCTCAACATTGCCAGGCTCCCTAGAGCTGCCAAGAGAATGCATTGCTTCAAGGCAAAGTGTTTTTTTTTTCCCCCTCCTGTTAAAAATCAAAACCAAATGCCATTGAGATTCCAAATGCTGTGAGATCCATTCAAAATGTGGAGTGAAGGGAGATGACTGGGGTGGGCCAGAGGTTCACCTGCCCCACGCCCATCAGGTCTGGAGAGAGTGACTACTTACAAAGAATTAAGGTGGGGACGACCACCAAAAAGCCAGACCTGGCAAAACACACCCCTCTCTTGGGGTCGAGGAATCTCTTCACTGAAGAAGGTCGATTTACTTTTAAATACTTGGGGTGGGAGTGAGGGAGAACTCCTTAGTACCCAGCATCTAGAAAACTCCCAGGGGCTTTGAGGAGAGACCAGTGCTGGCCCCTCTTGCCTGTGCTTAGGTGTGGGATGGTGGTTTGTCACAGTGGACATCCCGGGAAGCCAGGGGGCGCTCGAGACCAGCCTGTTTTCTTCAAACAGACGTTTCCTTTCCAAACGAAGCACTTCTCTGATAGAGACCAGCTCAGAGCCCTGAGAATTCCCTCCCTCTCTGGAGTTGCCCTCTAATCTAAGACAGGAGGAAGGGGTCTGTGCATGCAGGCTGCTGAGCTGGGGGAGGGCGTCTGGCCGTAGGCTAGAGTGGGACCGTCGAACTCCTGGCCCGGCCTCTGGCAGGGACACCTACCAGAAACCGGGGTCTCACTGTGCTGCCCGCCTGCCCTGCCTGCCTGCCCACCTCGGGTGCCTCGGATTAGCTAATTGATGGGGGGAGACCACTTTGAACATGTCAAGGCCTGGTCAGGGGCCAAGTCTCATTACTTAGCTTCAAAGTCAGAAACTCCATAAAAAGTTCATTGGTGGAGCTGACCGTCCCAGATTGTTGCAACGGAACTGAACCCACCCCGGCACCCCGGGCCTCACGTTTTAATGTGGGGTGAGAGCACGTGTGTGGTACTGACGGAGGGGGGAGCAGGGGCCCCAGACCCGAATTGCATTTTCTTTTCTCTTTTCAAACACTTACACATTACAGAAGAAGTATAACCACATTACACAAAATTTGGAAAACAGAGAAGAGAAAAAGACAATATTTCAGAAGCCCACACCTTAATACAACAGTAATATTTTTTTCTAGACATTTTTCTTATGTACAATTTTTATATACTACTCATCAGCACATGCATACAAAAATGGCCTGTTTTTTGCCTTTTTTTCCCCTGTAAGCATTAAATCATAAGCATTTCCTCACTTCTTCAAAACCAGTATTTTAAGTGGCTGTGTGATGTTCTGTCCTGGTAATGTGAAATAATGGTTACACACGTAGGTTGTTTATAATTTTACCTTATTTTTTGGTAAATAACATGAACATACTCATATCTCCCCATGATTTGTTCTTAAATTTACTTTTAAAAAAGTAAATTTTTCTGATCATGAAAGTCGCACGTATTTATTTTTTTTAAATGTGGAAAATCCGGGAAAGAAGTTAATAAAAATCACCCGCAATTGTTCTGTCCAGAGAGAATCACTGTTAACCTTCGGGTGTATTTCCTTCATATATGTGTATATTAGAAACAGGATCATGCTGCACAGAAGTTTTGTAGGTCCCTAGGGCCGGGGGAATAAAATTGGCAGAGGAAATATTATTTCCAGGAGAGATTCAACGTGTGATATGTGTGAATTTGAAACTGGACGAAGTTTTCATTCAGACCGTGCAAGCTGGGACAGACCTGTGTCCGGCCCTGAGGCCGGGAGGATGCCCTTGAGGGCGGCCAGTGGCGGGGCTGTACCCAATGCCGTGGCCTTGCTCAGGGCTAGGGTCAACGACAAGGCCACGGTGAACGCGAGCAAACGCACTTTCCTCATTTCTTATGACAAACGCTGCGGAGCCCCTGATTTATGGGCACACTTCACGGGACACTAGTAAACGTCCCACAGTATATTTTGTAAGAGTAATGAAGTCTTAGTAACCCCAGCCCTCCCTGCAGCCTCGGCTAATAAATTTCCTTCTGCGAGAGGACTGAGCCTGCCAGGTGCTTGGCGAGAGTGGTCCGGCGGTGGATCAGCAGAGGGGCACTAGGGCCCCTGGGGCTGCCGTTCTTGCGCCCCATCTTTGCAGGAGGAGATGGATCGAAGGCCTTGCTGTGTCCCCACGTCCAGCCACCCCTAGAATGCAGCCCCTTCGAGCTCAATGCTGAGCTCTCCAAAGGCAGAAGAAAGATGAAAAGTTGAGTCAAGCAGCTGGAAAAGGAGGGGGAGAAATCCCAAACCATAATTGCCCCTTTCCTTCTGCAGCTCAGATTACTGGCCGGGGGCTGAGGGGCGGAGGACTGTTTCTTTTTTGACTACTGTTTCCCTTGAGTTTGAAGATGAACTATGTATGGGATGAAAGGAGACGGAGGGGCAACTGAGGTGGGCTGAGTTGGGGGGGGCGGGCTTGTGCTGCGGCTACCACAGACTGGGAGTCAGGGGCCAGGCTTTCCTGGGGCTCCAGAAGTGGGGAGGGGCTGGGGACATTACATTCCACCCCCAACCATGCGGACACAGACACTTCAAAGGGCCAGGGGCAGGGAATCTGTTTGCTGCTCCACAGAACAGCTGCCCCCGCCTTGAACCTCCCCTCCCCTTTCATGTATTTGGTTTCTTCTCTCGTTCAGTGCTCCTTTCACCAGGTGCTGAGGACACAAAGCTGAGTTAGACACAACCCTTGTCAAAGTCACCAACGTACAAGCTAATCCTTAGTACCTCTCGTGTGCCAAGCACCGTTCTAAGCAATGTGCATGGATTAATTCACTTACTCCTCTCAACCCCCAAAGAAGCAGGCATTTTATTATCACCATTTCAGTGTTACCCAGACACTGAGAGGTTAAGTGGCTCGTGCAAGATGTCCCCGGTTCCTGAGTCCTGGCTCTCGGGGACCCTGGAGTCTTACGAACTCGGAGCAGACAGGCCCCCCAGACTTCACCTCCAACAAGCAGGTTAGGCTATAAACTAGGAAACTGAAGCCCAGAGAGGAGAAGTAACTTGCCCAAGGCCACACAGCAAAGTGGCAAGGCTGGGGATTAGAGCCCAACGGCCAGACCCTATGGCCAGTACCCTCCAGGCTGTACTGCCCAGCTGCCCTATGGCCATCTGGATCCCCCTCACCCATATTCTAAGAAGACAGTGAAGCGAGAACAATTTTGTGACATCTGGAAACTTCCTGTTTGCAATGAACTGCACCAAGTTCCCACCCAGCAGATCTAGAAGGAAGCGTAAAGAGGGTGGTTTAAGGAGAGAATACGAACTCCAAACCAGCAAGCCGGGGAACACTCTTGTATCAGTGGGCTGGGGAATGAGGTGCGCAAGTGAGAAGTGGCCCCAGGGCTGGTATCAGAGCCTGAACTGCTGTGCCCGCAGGGCGCTTGCTCCTGTTACTCTGGGCCTCAGCAGAAAGCCCAAGTCCTAAAAGCAGTCGCAAGCGCCTGAGACAGACCTCGACGATGGAGAGAGAAGCAAACCTCACAAATAAAATCTGCTGTTGAAAATAAAATGCCTGGCTTAATTGGGCAGCGGTTGCTTTCCAAGTTGGCTTGTGTGGGGACAGTGCGGCTCTGTTCCTTGTTAGAATTCCCCTGTGCTCCCACACCGGGAAAACCCGGCTCATTGCAGTCTGGTCCCCCAGCAGCTCGGGATGAGGGCCCTCCGCTGGGAGTCAGGGACCTTGATGTTACCGTCAGCAGTGGCACGCCCCATCTCTGTAATTCGGATGCAAGATAAGGGCAAGGAGACATCTGGCAGCCCACAAGGGGAGGGTGGGTGTTTAAGACCTGAGGTCACTGATCCTCGCTACAACCCTGGGCAGCACGTGGGGTTATGGCCATTTACAGATGAAGAGCCAGGACCTCCTGGGGTTCTGAGACTCACAGTGCTTAGAAGGTGGGGTGAAATGACTCACAGGGAAGTTCCGAGTCAGTACAGAAGTGCGAAGGCTGGGGTTAGAAACCGTCTCCAGTAAATGGCAGATCCAGTGCTCAGTCCATGTTAGTTTCCTCCCTCTTCCCCTCTAGGGCAGGGGACCCACGGAGGTGCCGTGTGACGTGGTGACAGAACACTGGATTGTGAAGCTTTGGGGGATTCTGGTCTCAGCTTCAGCATCAACTGGGTGACAGAGAACAACCTGTTTCCCTATCTGGGCCTCATTTCTTCATCTGGGAAGGGAGTGGCCTCAGTAACACCTTTCAGACTCCGAGTTGGAACTGTTAAACTCTTAGGGCCCAGTTTTCTTGTCTGTTGAGCGCCACGCCTCTCATGGTCACCCTCAAGGAGTATTTGTAGAATTAAGTTGGGCTCCTGCCTGGCTCACAGAGCTCTTACAAGTATCAAATAAAATGAGGAAGATGAAAGTGATTTTCTCACACAGCTGGAGGACTATTTGTTACCCTCGCAAGGAGAACGATGAGGAAAGGAAACCCCAGCTCACCCCTTCTGCATTCTTTTTGGGGACATGAGGGAGTGGGGAGCGTGCCCCCAGCAGAAGCAGACACATTTGTGGGATGTCTCAGCCTCTCCAACTTGGGCCCCCTCCTGATGAGCGTTAAAAAAGTCTTGTGCCCTCTCTTGAAATTTCAGAATAAATGAAATAGGGACTTCAAAAAAAAAAAAATCAGTGGTAATTTTAGATCCTGCTTTTTCCAAGCTTCTCACGTCCCCTGGAGAGTCTGATGAACACGAAGCAGGCACTGAAAAATGCTATTTTTCATTCAAGGCAGGTGTGGAAATTGAGTTTGTTGGGCATTGCCTGCAACTTGCCCCGGCCGGCAGTCCTTGGTCGTGATGGAGAGGCTCTGTGACTAAACTGTGTGCGTACATTTCTTGATATTATTAATAATGTGACTGTCATTCTTTATGATTCTGTGTTTTTCCACTAAACCATGCTGCTTTTTAAAACAATTTTTTAAAAAATTGTTTTTAAAAAATTTTATTGAAGTATAGTTGATGTACAATATCATATATGTTACAGGTGTACAATATAGTTATTCACAATTTTTACAGGTTATATTCCATTTATAGTTATTGTAAAATATTGGCTATATTCCCCATGTTGTATAATATGTCCTTGTAGCTTATTTTAAGCCTAAGGGTTTCTACCTCTTAATCCCCTACCCCTATATGACCCCTCCCTGCTTCTCTCTCCCCACTGGTAACCACTAGTTTGTTCTCTCTATCTGTAAACCACACTGCTTTTTCATTTTGCTTTGACTTCTCAGCAGGAGTGAGCTGCAGGCACCTTAGGAGGTGTCTCTTTGCTCATCATTTATTCTGTTCATTGATTGGGCTTCCTCTTCTCTTCTTTTTTCCCTCTGTTCACCTGTGTGAGCCAGTGCTTCCTGGGTGTCTGTGACACAAGAGGTTCTTGGAAACAGCCTGCCTTTAAGGCACTTAGACTTGCTTAGAGGAAAGCAGACGGAGACCGATCATAGGTCAATGATTAGGTGTCATTATATGGTTGAGTGCCTTAAAACGCAGGCTTTCTGTCCAAGGTAACTATTTTTTCAACTTTCTCTTCCATTCTCTAAGGCCAGAACAAATCTGACTTAATTACCAACATGGGCAATTTGTTTAACCTCTTTGAACATCAGTTGACTCAAAACCAAGGTTGGGTGAGATGGTGTTTAAAGCCCCTTCCGGGTCTGGCCTGGGGGTTCTGGGGGGTTCCTGTCAGCACAGGTGGGGCTGAAGGTCCCTTGTCCCTGAAGCCTTCTGTTCCCACCCTGTCTGGCTCCTCCCGATGGTGCCTCCCTGCTTACTACCTGACCCTTTGCTTTTCCAACTTCTTGTCTTTTTTCTTCTGTCTTTAGGGAAAAAGTGAAAATAGAAGAGCTGGCATTTCTAGGACATCGTGGGTGGCCTGTAAGGGGGATGATGAGGTGGAAGACTGGGGTGGGGGGAGGGGCACACTGGTGACTCACGGGTTGCTCCGTGGAGCTGTTTCACACCACCACGGCCCTGCCCACTGCCAAGGGACTGTTGCCATACTTGCTGCGGCCTGGCTGCCAGCTGGCTGGGTCCAGCATCCTGCAGGAGGCCTCCCGAGAGCTCAGTGCGATGCTGGCTGTGAGTGGACGGAGACGGGCTGTGAAGACCCTTCATCTAGCAGATGATGAAGAGCTCCACAGGGGCTGTGGTTCTCACCAGCTCCAGGCAGCTAGCCCAGAAAGCCCTCCTTTCTCCAGGCCCACTGCCCCACCACCCCAGCCCTGCAGACTGAGAAGCCCCACCCTGAGCCCCATGGGCCATGCCCGGGCACATCCTGAGCATGCCCAGTGAGTAGCTGCTGCCTAGCACGGCGCCTGACCACATGCTTTGTAGGTGGCCAGTGAAGGTCCACTTGATGAATGACTGCTTCAAACCCACAACATAATAAGTTGAAGTAGTTATAAGTGAATAGCAATGGACAGAGCACTGTGTACATAGCATTTCTTATTAAGATTTATTTACTTTTCCCTGTCCAGTGCTCATTGTTTTAAACACCCAAGGGTGATGAGTGCACTTGAACTGAGAACAAGAAAGCCTTGGAGAAGTCACTTCACCTCCCTGTGCCCCTGTTGCCCGACCTGCAGCCTGGTCTGTGGATCAGGCCCATCGGCCGAGGGGAAGGGTCTGAGGCAGTTAGAATAGAGGGGCTCCTGCTGAGACGTCCCACACGGGCAATGACCTCCCATTCTCTCTGGTCATCAGGCCCCCAGCCCCACAGTCCTGGCGTCATCCAGGAAAGCTTTTGCTGCATCTAACGCTACTAATCCTGCCACAGGCGACATGATTCAAAAGCAACGAGGCCAACTTCCCGAAGCCATCTGAGGTGGCAGCTTCCATGGTTTTTCTTTAGGATCTCAGCGTTAATCCCTTCTCATCAGGAAACCTGTCCTGAAGAGACTGAAGGAGAGGGTGGAGCAAAGTAAGCAACTGCAGGAAGAGAATTCCAGACAGAGAGACTAGCGAGGGACTGGCTGGCTGGGGCTGAGGGAGTGAGAGAATGAGGAGATATCTTAGTGAGTGGCAGCAGGCTGGGCCGCACAGGGGCTCTGGACCATGGGGAGGACTTTGGGTCTTATTCCAAGTGCAGTTAGGAGTCATCGGTGGCTTTTGACTGAGAATGTGGCACGATCTGGCTGCCATGGGGAGCGCAGTCCTGGGAGAGGGAGGGAAAGGTGAAGATGGAATTTACTGTTGGTTGAGCATGGGCTGTGAGGAAAGGAGCAATCAATGACGGCTTCGGGTCTTTCAGTCTGAGTAACCAGATGAATGGGCAGTGTGGCCTCCTGGAAGCAAACCCTACCTCACCAGATCTCCCCTTCGTCCCTCTCTGTTCCCTCTGCCACATCACTCCTCTCTGGGGCTCCTGCAGAGGCCCCTCACTGCTAGTCAACCCAAGAGTTAAAGACCAGGTTTGACTAGTTCACCTTCTTGCTTGAAATGTCCGAGACCCACCTGTATGAGTTATCTCCTGCTGTGTAAAAAATGGCCCCCAAACCTAGCAGCTTAAAACAACAATCGGTTATTGTCTCCCTGTGTCCATGGAGCAGGAATCTGGTCGCAGCTCAGGTGGGTCTCCATCTCAGGGTAACATAAGTCTGCCATCAAGGTGGCAGCCAGGCTGCGGTCTCATCTGAAGGCTCAAATGGAGGAGGACAAGGCTCACTCATGTGGTCAATGGCAGGATTCCATTCCTTGCTGACTATTGGCCAGAGACATCCATTCTTTGCTACGTGGGTCTCTCCATAGGGCAGCCCTCAGAGCGAGCCAGCTAGAGAGCAAGATATAGCACCCACAAAGGAAGCCATAGTCTCTTTTGCAGACTGTCTTGGAATTGACATCTCATCATGTTTGCCATATGCTACTTGTTAGACGTGAGTCACTAGATCCAGTCCACACTCCAGGGGAGGGGATTATACAAAGGCATAAACACCAGGAGGCAGGGATCAGCAGGTGCTGTCTTTCAGGCTCTGTACCCCTCTCAGCCACTCCCCTGCATCTTCCCCACACACTCCTCACTCTGGTCGTGTCACCTGACTTGTTGGTCCTAAAAGGGCTGTTTTCGCTGTTTCCTATCTCATTGCCTTTGTTTGGCCACTGTGCACTTTCTGCCTTGGACTCTGGGAGATTTCTTCTGCTCATTACTTCATGCCCAGAAGTAAAGCTTTTGGACATAATCCTCCCTCCCACTTGCTTATATCAGCATTCTTTGTCCATGTGTTCGCTCCTTCCAGTTCAAATTTCTGCTCTGCAGCAGTCAGGTTATGTCTTATTCATTTGTGAGTTATTGCCAAATACGGTGTGTGACACGTAGTCGATTCTTATTTAACTCTTTGTTCAGTATGAATGAGTGAGTTTTAGGTAAAGCAAAAGAAAAAGTTCAGGAAGGTCAACCTACTCATAGGATGGATTCCAAGGTCAAACAAGGCTTTAAGATGATCTATTTTAAATCATCTGTGCCTAGCTTCCCCTCCACTGGGAAACCGTTCAGCTGTTCTTGCAAGTATATCCGTTGCCTCTCAGAAATCCTGTGAGACAGGAAGGTCAGGAATCATTGTACCCACTTTATAGATGCAGACTGAGGCCCAGGGAGGTTAAGTGTCATGACCACAGCCAGACGGCTAGTGGAACCGGGCTTAGTTCAGTTCAGAGCAGATTTATCATGGTTCAGGGCCTGAGTTTTCACACAGAGGAGTAAGAAGTCTTTGCCCTCAGGGGCTCACAGTCTCATGGTGGAGACTGATGCTTGAACAGCTCATTCCCTCTCAGTGGGGAAATCCCCTGATACCCTTTTCTTATCCCATGAGCTGCCTCTGACCGGATTCAGGCAGTAAAAACAGACAGTGTCAGGCCAGAGTAGTGGACCTCAAACCTGATGGACCTTTGAAACGATCTGGAGAGCTTTTAAAAAACTCAGATTCTGGACTTCCCTGGTGGCACAGTGGTTAAGAATCTGCCTGCCAATGCAGGGAACACGGGTTCGATCCCTGGCCCGGGAAGATCCCACATGCCGTGGAGCAACTAAGCCCATGAGCCACAACTACTGAGCCTGCGTGCCTCAACTGCTGAAGCCCAAGCTCCCTAGAGCCCGTGCTCTGCAACAAGAGAAGCCACCACAATGAGAAGCCCGTGCACCACAACAAAGAGTAGCCCCCGCTCGCCGCCACTAGAGAAAGCCTGTGTGCAGCAATGAGGACCCAACACAACCAAAAAAATTAAAAAATTTAAATACTCAGATTCTGATTTATGGGTCCAAAATGGAGCCCAGGAACCTGTATTATTAAAAACCAGGTAATACCGACAGGTAGGCAGGTTTGAGGCCCTCTGGTGTAGTGGGTTTGGTTTTAGGAGAACAATAGTCAGATTGTTCTGAGTGGGAAAAAGGCACATGTCCCACGGGCTCAGCTTGCTAAACCTCCCTGCCTATTTCTCTTCCCTGGACTGCCTCAGCCTTGGGAAGGGCCTCTGGCCCTGCCGTTTCCCTTGGACGTCCCTTACTCTGCTCTCTTGTGTTCCACTCACATCCTTTCCTCATATTTCTGGTCACACCCACCAGTCTTAGGCATCGCACCCAAGTTTCAAGCAATGAAGTGCTTTTAGGGAGCAGTTCCAAGGGTGGAGTCACTCTCCTCCTTGGGTGACAGTGGGTTATAATCATTTCCTCCTCGGAAAGCCCACCACCCCTCTGTCTGGTGCTTCCCGAGGCTTCTGCTGTATGGTGTTTATGAAATAGTCTGCTCTCCCACAAAGCTCGTAAACTCCTGGAAGGCAGATCCATTGGGGGTTTAATTTTTTAACCCTTTACCTCCTTCAAGTCTTGGTTCAAATGTCACCTTCTTAGCGAGGCCTTCCCTAGCCACACATCTAACCTCACGCCTGCATCTTACACACCCAATCTCACTGACTCTGCTAAAATTCCTGCATAGCACTTACTACCTTCCGTGTTACTAAACCACACATTTATTCTGTTCCTCCTCTCTTTCCTGACGATCGTGTATAAGCTTCCAGGAGGGTGGGGCTTTCCACCTCCTCTGTGCTTGGATGTAACCCCAGGACCTGGCACGATACCTCACACAAAGTAGGTGCTGCAGGAAGACGTGTTGGATGAATGAATCTTGAGCGGTCCCTTGCATGCAGTGGTGCTCTCTAAATGCTGTGCATTTGGTTGGGTGGTGGGTTGATTGGTAAAGCCAGCCAAGTCAGGGCCAATCCAGCTCCTCTTCTATAAGAGGCCCTGGACAGATAGCCGAGGCTTGCAGATGCTCATTTCTCAAGGTTGATAGAGGGAGCCTTGTTGAGAGTGTCACAGCCTTCCCAGCTGGGCTGAAAAATGCCTTTGGAATCAGATGCCAGAGAGCAAGACTCCAGCTCCAAGACTTCCCAAGGAGCGAGTCAGAGTTGGCTCCCCATCCCGTTCGTCAGCCCCAGCTACACAGAGGAGAGGGCTTCAACTGCCAAGGACTTTGTTTTATTGTCACTGCAGTTGGCTCCCCTCTGGGTGGGAGCTGCCAGGGCAGCAGCCTTCAAACCCTGGACACCGGGCTGGGGTAATAATAGCAATTCCATAATTCTCACTCAAGCCACAGCTGAAAGGAGGGACTGCTGGCGGTGGCTGAGAAAACAGGATCCCGGCAGCAGCAGGCGGAGGAGCTGGTACTGGCTGTTCCCTCTCCCTCACAGACCTGGCCTTGGGACGTGGCTCATGGACCTTCTTCCAGCCCACTCTCAGTTCACTTTTTCCAAAGCTTGTCACCGAGAGAGGGCTGCGGTGTTATTCCTTTTTTTAAATTAAATTGAATTTATTTTTTATATATTTATTTTTGGCTGTGTTGCATCTTTGTTGCTGCGCGTAGGCTTTCTCTAGTTGCGGCGAGAGGGGCCACTCTTCGTTGCAGTGTGCGAGCTTCTCACTGCGGTGGCTTCTCTTGCTGCAAAGCACGGGCTCTAGGCGCACGGGCTTCAGTATTTGTGGTGCTCGGGCTCAGTAGTTGTGGCTCATGGGCTTAGTTGCTCCGCGGCATGTGGGATCTTCCTGGACCAAGGCTCGAACCCATGTTCCCTGCATTGGCAGGCGGGTTCTTAATGACTTCGCCACCAGGGAAGTCCCTGGGATGTTATTCTTAAGTCTTGGGGACAGAGCGGAGGACTCTCAGGAAATTCTGATATCATCTTGCAGACACTGCCACAGACAGCCTGCCTCACAGGCAAGAGGGTTTGTGGCTGGGGATGCATCTGAAATGCTACTTCTCTTATATGTGCCTTTTGGCCTCTGGAAAGTGATGCCATTGGATTGAGAAATTACCCCAGAACAATTCTTGCCACTCCTGGGTTGTACAGCCCCCACATGTGTCTGAGATACCTCTGGGGTCTAGCCTTGGAGTGGGCAGGCCTATTACACTGCCTGGCTGTCTGGGAATCACTGGGCCATTGCAGTACACTCGAGTTCCTCGTTTAGGAAGAGGAAATAACACGCAGGCCCTAGAATGCACGGGCTTCAGTAGTTGTGGCACTCAGGCTCAGTAGTTGTGGTGTGCAGCCTCAGTAGTTGTGGTGTGCAGGCTCAGTAGTTGTGGCACACGGGCTTAGTTGCTCTGTGGCATGTGGGATCTTCCCGGCCCAGGGATTGAACCCATGTCCCCTGCATTGGCAGGTGGATTCTTAACCACTGCACCACCAGGGAAGTCCTCCCTCCCCTTTTTTTTAATCAAAATGTCTCCTTTACCTGAAAGGCAACAAGTTGACAAAACACCCAGTCTTAGTAATATGACATTTTCCCTCTAGTGTCCTAATCCTACAGCTTAGTGAAGGTAACAAATAACTATAATAATTTACATTTGTAACTACATTTAAATCATTACAGAGACTTTTCTGCATCTGATTCATTCACCAGACTTTATTGACTCTGTCTACAACAAACTTTATCTGCTGTGTCCAAGTTCCTTTCTGGGTGCTGGTGACACTGCTGCTGTAATGGCAGAGTGATGAGCTGATGGCTGCAGGAAGGGAGGGTTTGCATCTCTTGGATCAGGTGGGGTTGAATGCAGACGTTGAAGGGTGATCGGCTCACTGGGGGACAAGGAGTAGGTGGGCGGCACAGGATCACTTTGGTCTCAGGACAGCCCTGGAAGTTTGGCAGAATTGGAATAGGTGACCTCATTTTTGTTATTGAAGAAAAGGAGCTTTAGAGAGAGACAGATAACCAGAAATAGCAAAGGGAACTGAACCCGATTCTCTCGAGCTCAGGTCACTTCCTCAGCTACTATGGGACACAGAGACTGTCCTCATACGTGAAGGTGACAGGCTTTTGTGGTAAACAATTTTTCTTTTTAATATTTATTTATTTATTTTTGGCTGTGTTGGGTCTTTGTTTCTGTGCGAGGGCTTTCTCTAGTTGCAGCAAGCGGGGGCAACTCTTCATTGCAGTGTGCGGGCCTCTCACTATCGTGGCCTCTCGTGTTGCGGAGCACAGGCTCCAGATGTGCAGGCTCAGTCGTTGTGGCTCACGGGCCTAGTTGCTCTGCGGCATGTGGGATCTTCCCAGACCAGGGTTCGAACCCGTGTCCCCTGCATCGGCAGGCAGATTCTCAACCACTGCGCCACCAGGGAAGCCCGTGGTAAACAATTTTTTATAGCTTATCGCACAAGCCTGCATCCCTAAGCACTAAGGCTTAGTTTTACCTACATCTTTGATATATCTTTTTAAGTCTCTTTTAATTTAAACATTCCTCCATGATCCCCTTTTTTTCCTCATCATATATTTGTTGAAGAACCAGAGTCATTTGCTCTGTAGGGCTTCCCACAGCCTGGATCTTTTTTTTAAATTAACTTTTATTGGAGTATAGTTGATTTATTATGTTGTGTTAGTTTCTGCTGTACAGCAAAGTGAATCAGTTATACATATACATATATCCATTGCTTTTTCAGATTCTTTTCCCATATAGGTCATTACAGCGTACTGAGTAGAGTTCCCTGTGCTATACAGCAGGTTCTTATTAGTTATCTATTTTATATATAGTAGTGTGTATCTGTTCATCCCAATCACCCAATTTATCCCTCCCTACCTTTCCCCCTTGGTAACCATACATTTGTTTTCTACATCTGTGACTCTATTTCTGTTTTGAAAATAAGTTCATTTGTACCATTTTTTAAGATTCCACATATAAGTGATATCATACATTTGTCTTTGACTTCACTCAGTATGACAATCTCTAGGTCCACCCATGTCACTGCAAATGGAATTATCTTGTTCTTTTTTATGCACAGCCTGGATCTTGTTGGTTGCATCCTCATGGTGTCATTTAGCATGTTCTTCCACCCTGTGTATTTCTGGCAAATTAGTAATTGAACCTAGAGGCTTGATCACATGCTGGTTTGATTTTCTCCCTAGATGACAGGTGGTTGTGTGCTCTTTCATCAGGAGCTTCAAAATGCCTGGTTGTCTCTCTTTTTTGTGATGTTAGTGGCTGTGGATCCTCAATGCCTAGACTGATACATTCATTCATGCTTTGTTCTGATGTCCAGGCTCTGCTCCATGGCCTTGCATCTGGCTTTGCCTCTGTGCTCAGCCCTCTGGAGTGACATGGCTTTTCCTGATCTCCCTAAGCCATGCCCTTTCAGCCTACATGTCCAACCTTAGTCTCCTGTCCAGGAGACCCAGTCCAGGTCAGGAAAAGTCTGAGAAATGAAACTTCCCCAAGGAAGAAGGAAGGGAGACAACTCTATGAGGAGAAGATGCTGTCTAAACTGGCAGACATCCTCTGGTCATTCTTAGATGGAATCTAAGCTCAAGCTTTTAAAATCTCTTTTTGACTTTTGACCATTTCTGGGTATTTGTAAAATTCTTATTTGATAGCCTTGAACTATTAGGGAAAGGAAGGCTTCTGACCAGACTCATCTCACTGTCTGGCTTGCAGATTTGCCTGTGAGCCTTCTTCACATGGATCTGGTCACACTTAATGAAGGCAGGTGGCCAGGGAGACCTTTCTGAGCTCAGAGGAAGGAACACACTAGGACAGCCAGGATGCCGCATAAAGATTTTGTCATCGTGGCAGGTGATTTCTGCATCTTCATAGTAGCCAACAGAGACTACCAGGTGTTCACCAAAAACACTTCCTTTGTCTCCTGGCCACAGGAGATCTTGCTCCTCCAGGCTCTTTTGAGTTAGGTCTGTCCCTGTGACTGAGTTCTGGCCAATGGAATGTGGCTAAAGCATGTCACTCATGCCTAGCCCATAAACACCACTGAGTATTCCATATCCTCTGGTTCCCATCTGCTGGCTGGATGGAAAGGGTCCAGCAGAGGACTCAGAGTGTGGCAGAGACACAAGATGGAAGGACCCTGGAGTACTGGGTGGCTGCATAGAAGGCTTCCCACTGGCTAGGAACATTTGCATTGGACTTTGTGGAAGAGGGAAATGATCTTTTATTGAGTTAAACCACTTTACATTGGGGGATTATTTGTTACAGCAGCTAGTGTTATTTACCCTGACTTATGTAACACTTCAGGGAGTGAGGAAGTGGCTCATGATGAAAGTGGAGGAAAGGAAAGCAAACCCTACAAAAGTTCTTCAAGGCAAAATGATTGGGCCTTGACCACTTCTAAGTCCCATGTAGTATGATGTCTTTCTCAATTTAGTATCACCCCTACCCCAAAGGAATCACTTCTGAAAGTCATGGCTTTCTGAGTTATCTGAACACCCCTTATGTATGAGGTGCTGTCTTTAGAGAAGAGGTAATGAATCACTAACTGGATAATGTCAGGGCTCCTTCTGAGGCTGAAGAGATGTTTGTAAAAGGGGCAGGGTAATAAAATCATGACCTCTCACTCTAGGAGCGGCTAAGAGTTGGGGACCCTAAGTCACTGATGAGGCAGAATTTGGCCCGAATGATGGGCAGGAAGTTACTATACATATTTTTTCCATCTTTTTTTAATTGAAGTGTAGTTGATTTACAATGTTGTGCCAATCTCTGCTGTACAGCAGAGTGACTCAGTTAGGAAGTTATTATATTAAGAATTGTGACAAAGAAGGGAATAATGCTAAGATCTCAGAAGAAGGACTGATAGAAATCATCACAGATCTGAAGCTCCAGTCTCATCATCTGACTCTATATGTTCATTCAGCTGTGTTGGGCAGAGAACACTAGATTCCACTTAAGAGGTGAGAGGATGCCTGCTAGTTTAGGCAGCATCTTCTCATGGAGTTGTCTTCCTTCTTCCTTCCTTGGGTGAGTTTCATTTTTCAGACTTTTACTAAGACCCTAAGTCCTTTCCAATGATGTTTCAGCTTTTGGAGGACAGATGGATACTCTGGTCTTGGTCTTATTTCATCATCTTTACCCTTTAGACTTTCAGCCATTAGATGATTCACGTTCAGGAGAGACTAGCATTTTAGGTTACTGCTTTAGTTAGTTCCAGCTGCTTTTTGTTACACACACACACACACACACACACACACACACACACACACACACGGGTGTTCATCCTCCAAAAGCTTTTAAGACAGTTGAGTGTAGTAGTCAAGAGAGCCCTCTGGGATGCTATAACCATTCAATGGGAGAAGAAATAGTCTTTTAAACAAATGATGCTGGGACAACTGGATATCCATGTGCAAAGAATAAAGTTGGACCTCTACCTCACACCATATCAAGACCTAAATATAAAACCTAAAACTTTAAAACTCTTGAACAAAAAGATAGAAGCAAATCTGTATGAACTTGGGTTGGGCAAAGCCTTCTTAGATACTCTATAAAGTACACAAGCAACAAAAGAAAACAATAGATAAATTGGACCTTGTGAAAACTAAAACTTCAAAGCACACCATCAAGAAAGTAAAAAGAAAACGCACGGAACGGGAGAAAATATTTTCAAATCATTTATCTGATAAGGGACTTGTATCCAGAATGTACAGAGAACTCTTACAACAATGAGACACATAACCATTTTTTAGTGGGCAAAGAATTTGAATAGACATTTCTCCAAAGAAAAAAATATATATAAATGACCGATAAGCACAGGAAAAGATGCTCAACATCATTAATCATTAGGGAAATTCAAATCAAAACCACAATGATACACCATTTCACATCCACTATGAGGGCTATAATCAAAACAACGGAAAACAATAAGTGTCGGTGAGGATACGGAGAAATTGTACTCTTGATACATTGCTAGTAAAAATGTAAAATGGTGTAGATACTTTGGAAAACAGTTTTGCACTTCCTCAAAAAAAACCACCAAAAGCCTAACACAGAGTTAACATGTGACTCCGTGATTCCATTCCTAGGTATACCCAAGAGAAAAGAAAACATAGGTCCACACAAAAACCTGTACACAAATGTTTATAGCAACATTATTCATAACAGCCCCCAAATGGAAACAATCCAAAAGTCCATCAACTGGTGAACTGATAAACAAAAATGGTATATCTATACAATGGGATATTATTTGGTCATAAAAAAGGAACAAAGTACTGATACATGCTAAAACATGGATGAATCTTGAAAACATGCTAAGTGAAAAAAGCCAGTCATAAAAGGTCATATTTCATGCTTCCATTTAAATAAAATGTCCAGAACAGGCAAATTCATTGAGACACAAAGTAGATTAATGACTGCAAGGGGTGGAAGATGAGAGAAATTGGGGAATGTCTGCTAATGAGTCTAGGGTTTCTTTTGGGGTGATAAAAATGTTCTAGAAATAGATATTGATGATAATTAGACAACTCTGTGAATATACTAAAAAAGACACTGAATTATACACTGTAAGAGGGTTCATTTTATGGTATGTAAATTGTATTTCAGTAAAGCTGTTTAGGAAAGAGAGAGGGGAGAGGTCTCTGTAGCCAGACGGCTTGAGTTCAAACCCTAGCTCCTCTGATTACCATATATATGACCATTTACCCATTCTGTGCCTCACTTTCCTCATGTGTAAAATGAAGATAATAGTACCTGCCTGATAGGGTTGTGAGGGTTACATGAATTAATGCAATGACTCCTGGCTCAGAGCAAACACTCCATAAGGGTTAGCTGTTATTTTTATTAATAATGACCTATGTCCTTGTGTACAATGATGCTGCTCATCTGTACATAAATCAAGAGCCAAAGAAGACTTGTCAGCAGGAAGGGCTCAGTCCAGGGTGATGTCCACAAGCAGGACCAAGGCTTGGAGATCTGGGTATCTCCCATGTTGAAAGAGCCACTCATGAAACTTGTAGAGCACTCAGTACATCCAAACATACATAAATACAGAGTCTGGCTCCAGATTTTTGGCTGGAATCCATTGAGAGTTATGAATCCCTCTTTGAACAATGGTAGCTATTATTAAAATCTAGAGACTTTGAGTTGGATGCTTTCTTCAGCCCAGACACTGATTCAGAGCCGCAACATTCTAAATAGCAGGGCTAGAAATTGATGCCGTTTTTGAGCTGATTTATTGAGAGGTTTCTTGATCTGGGTCGGGTTCCTGCAACATTTGGAAAGTGACGACTATAGCATCATTATTTCCCCCAAATGACCAAAATTATAGCCGGTAACTTGAGGCCAGTAAATTTCCCTGCAGCAGATGTTAAACTCTTTTAAAAGATGATTAACAATGGGAGACTTGGGCTGTATGGCAGAGCAACCAATCGGGTGGTGTTGCTGAAGTCAACGTGTGAGGTCAGAGGCATATCCAGACCCCCATGGCATGGTGGGGAGCCCCAGCTAGAGACTGTAAGAGCTCACAGGTTGCGGTGTAAATCAAGCCTGTGGTCCTGGGTGGCTGGACGTGTGGTGCTGTGACAAGAGACCTAGATTGGGTGTTGGGAGACCTGGGCTTGAGGCTTGCTTCTGCCAGCAGTGTGACTCAGGGCAGACTATTTCCCTTCTCTGGGATATAGTTTCCCCATGCTTTAAAATTAGGAGGGACCACATTCAGTGGTCTCCAAGGTATTTTGTGAGTTTTAGACTGACTTGTTCTATTACTTAAGAAGAAAGCAAATAAATCATTTGTTAACCTCCAAAGAATCTGTGATTTTTTAGATGCAGTGACCACAAAAGAACCAAGATGGGTTAAACGATTATGATGATGCTTGTTTCACATCACCACTGCCACGAAGTATGGGAATGAAAAGGCATAAGGGTGGATCCAGAGAGACCAGCCTGGGATACCCAAACCAGGTCTCTGGGACCAGACACAAATGTTTGCTGGTTGGGGACAAGCCTCCATCGAAGTTCCCTTGAGAAGTGTTATGTAACTTTTACTCATCTTTCCAGTAATAGTTCTCTACCTGTTCATCTCTTCTTCCCTTTCCTGACGGTTTGTTATTTACCCAGATTTGTGGATCAACTACGCAAGTTGTATATTCACGTGCACACATGTGTATACATAGTTGTTGGGTAGAGTTGAATGTTCTTCTAATGAATTTCTCCAGTGAGGGTGTCTAGAGACCCCCTTCTCCAGCAATTCCAAGCTCCCCAACCATGCCCCCAGCTTGAGTCCACTGGGGAGTGGAAAGGAATGAACCCAATGGATAGGATCATTGAGATCCTTTAGAAAAGTCCCAGAGGGTCTTTGATTTTTTGCATTCCTCTGTCTCTTTCCCCAAAACTAAGGGGAAATGGCCCAGATCTTATACCTCATAGCACTTCAGTCATGGGGCTCTGGGGAGTACAACTTGAGTTCTTCCAAACCCCTTCTGCCATATGGTAAGACTCAACATAGCAACCCCCTTAGAGGAATCATCCATTCATTCAATCAATAAATATTTATTGAACATTTACTTACTAAGTGCCAAGTTTGGTGCTATCCCTGGAGATACAATGCTGAACCAATGGCCAGGGAGGGTCTTAGAATATTCTAGGAGGTGAAAGAAGGCCAGTGTGAGGATTATATTCGTCCATTTGTTTGGGCTTCTATAACAAAATACCACAGACTAGGTGGCTGATAAACAACAAGCTTTTATTTCTCAGAGGTCTAGAGGCTCAAAGTATGATATCAGGATGCCAGCACGGCCATGGAAGGGCCCTTTAGATTCAGTTTTGGATATGAATCTGGACTCTGCTAATTGCTGGGTAACTTTGGGCAGGCTACCGTACTTCTCTGATTGGAGTTTCTCTCACTCGTACAATGAAGGCAGCAGTACCTATCTCTTGGGCCTCTCAGGAGATGATACACACGGTCATGTTTGTGCTACCTACGATTCCCAGCATATGGTTGGTACTCCCTTCCTCACCAAACTCCATTCTACCATACAGATACCTGCATATTATGGTTCTCAGTTGCAAGCAACAGAATCTACTCCGGCTAGTTTAACCAGAAAAGAATTGGATTAAGAGATATTGACTAACTCCAAGACCCGTTGGGAGAACTGGAGAAACACACTCAAGAGTAAGCTTCCAGGAACACTCCCGAGAACTGTGCTGTAGAACTGACCCTATCTGGAAGCTTCTTCCCTCACAGGTGACCTGGAATTACTTCACTTCTGCCATCACTCACACCAGTAACAGTAGAAATCCCTGAGCCACAGAAGTTTCTGCACTTGGCTGGTGACCCATCTATTCTAGGCATCATCTTGTTCACCAAGTTATAAAGGCCTAAAAGCCCCCTGCTATTTCTGCCACACCAACTTGAGTTACCAACATTGGCTCTTCTTAAGCTATAGGTGATTTGATTCTCCACAAGCTTGGTTTGGGGTTGCACGTCCTCTAACGAAAAAAATCAATTTTTCTATACAACTGATTGATGTAGCTTGTCTTAGAGCACCTGATAATCCTCTCGCTTCTCCACCCTCTAATAGGGATCAAGGATTGATTGTGCCTTTTTTTTGTTTTTTTCCCAAGCAGCTGCTTTCTTTCTCTCTTTCTCTCTCTCTCTCTCTCTCCAGACACACACACACACACACACACACACACACACACACACACACACACACACACACACACACACACAGGTCTACTATCTCTTACTCTTTTTCTTTCTCCTTCTTCAATGCTTTAAAACCAAAAAAAAAAAGAACCCACAGAATTTTATTTCTTGAGAAATCTTTGAGATCATGGAGTTGAACCCCGTATCCAGCCCAGAGTGGGGCTGTGTTTTGTCTGAGGTCACTCAGCCAGCTGAAGCCCCTTGTGACCTGATGAGGTGGAATCAGGAGCTCTGGATTCTCATTTCAGCCCAGCCACCAACAAGCTGAGGACCCTCGACAGGGCACTTCCTGCACTAGTTAGGACTCCAGGCTATAAGTGACAGAAACCCAACTAACGAACCTTGGCAAAGAGACTTCAATCACTCATGCAATCTGGAAAGGAAGGGGTGGGTCTGGGGGAGGTGGCAACCGGGAACTTGGAGTTGCTAGAAGTCTGTCTGTGGCCTTCCTCTACTTTTACCTACCTCAGATGGGATTTCTCTACACAGTGGAGCCATAGCTGCTGACTGCTCTGGACTCACTTTCCCCAGATTTATCACTGAAAAGGGAAGGGCTTCTTTCTTTAGCTCTAGCTTTAAAAGCACCAGGAAAGGTCTTTGGTCATGTGATCCACCCTTTGGGCCAATCACTGAAGCTAGTCAACTGTGATTGGCTGAGGTTGATAAACTACCGTGTCTGGGGGCTTTGGAGTCTTGAAGATGTGAAGGGTGAGAAAGGAGGGGCAGGGCCTTTGAAGAAGCTGGTGGGGAGCATAGACATAACCACGGCAAGTCACTGTGGGTCAGGCAGCAAATGATTTGTGTGACCTCCACTCTCTCTCTCCAGGTTTTATCTTCTTATCCCTCCTGTGTGGTAATATGGAAGGAAAATAGGTCCGAAGTGGAACAAACAGGATTTGCTTGAAGAGAGGTCCCCCTACATGTGTTTCCTAGGAGGAGGAACACTTTAATACCCATTGTCCCATGGAGAGGGGCCAATTCATACTTGTCACCTGGAAAAGAGCAGAAACCCAAGTCCACTTCCTGGTCCTTGAAACTCAAGCTCATTAAATCGAAAGTTCTAGCTTGATGACAGGCTCTTTTAGAAAATAACAGCATTGTTGTCTAAACTGTGAGCCTCAGACTTTGGCCCACGCTTGTTGTTGTTACTGTTGTTATTATTACTGTTAGTATTTAAAGCTTGCTAATGGAAACATAGCTTCAGGACCCGAAAGTGATTTTTTTTGCACTCCTATAGACCTAATTGTTGAGTCCCTTCCAGGCTTAAGAAAAGGGGTTGTTTTTTTTTTTTAATATATAGTTGAGCTTTTTTTTTTTTTACAGTAGACTTTAAAAAAAATTATTTATTTTTGGCTGGGTTGGGTCTTCATTGCTGTGCGCGGGCTTTCTCTAGTTGCAACGAGTGGGGGCCAGTCTTCATTGTGGCGCACGGGCTTCTCTTTGCAGTGGCTTCTCTTGTTGCGGAGCACGGAATCTATGCGTGCGGGCTTCAGTAGTTGCAGCATGTGGGCTCAGTAGTTGTGGCACACGAGCCCTAGAGCACGTGGGCTTCAGTAGTTGTGGCATGTGGGCTCAGTAGTGTGGCACACGGGCTCTAGAGTGCAGGCTCAGTAGTTGTGGCACACGGACTTAGTTGCTCCGCGGCATGTGGGATCTTCCCGGAACGGGGATCGAACCCCTGTCCCCATTGGCAGGTGGATCCTCAACCACTGCGCCACCAGGGAAGTCCAGGAAACGGCTTTGTTTGACTGAATCTTCTGAATAGCTGATTGACTAACAAGCAACCTTTTTATTATATATATATCTGAGGGCTGAAAATCCCAGCAGAATTTATCAGCCCCTTTCCCCATCTCGTAAGAGGACTTCGACGGAGAGGCAGCTCTGGAAGCAGCAAGGTTTTAGGCAGAAATCAGGTATAAAGCTGTTGGCTCTTTCTGAAATTCATCTCTTGTCTATTTTTTACACAACCTGGTCCAATAAGGTCCACCTTTGTCATCTTCTCTACTACTTCTTGACATCTTTGTAAAAGGTAAAACTTTATTATCATTAGTTACTAGACACAAGGAGTTCACTTTTTCAGTGGATCCATGATGCTTCTAAAGGGCTACGTCTGCTGTTGCTCTAGCTTTGCTCTGGGTTTATTTTCATGGCTGACTAATGAGGAGTGACTCTGTGGGGAGGAGTGAAGTGAAGAGCGAGAGGGCCAGTCTCTGCTGAATCCTGATTGGCTGAAATCTGGCTGTGACCTGATGGGGCAAATGTCTGTCAGCCTCACACATTCAAGGCAGCGTATTGTTGGGCAACAGCTCCAGAAGGGAAGTAAAGCTGCGTTTAATTTATCTTTTACATAGCGTAGAGAAGCGTTTAAAATTGTTCTAAGCACATAGCCAAAAATGTCTGGTTCAATAGATTCTGCACTTGGACATTCCCCAAGACACAATGTCTCTCCTTGAAAGAAGACAAAAATATAAAGGATGGGGCTTCCCTGGTGGTGCAGTGGTTGAGAGTCCGCCTGCTGATGCAGGGGACATGGGTTCGTGCCCTGGTCCGGGAATATCCCACATGCTGCGGAGCGGCTGGGCCCGTGAGCCATGGCTGCTGGGTCTGCACGTCCGGAGCCTGTGCTCCGCAACGGGAGGGGCCACAACAGTGAGAGGCCCATGTACGCAAAAAAAAAAAAAGAAAAAAAATATATAAAGGATACGTAGATTGTGTAGTCCGTGCAAACTGCCCTTTGTGAATGATGTGGACGATGATGCGCCTGATGGCGGGGTAGCCCCCATCCCTGTGCTGGGAGAGCTGGGACCTGGTTTACCGAGGCCTGAGGTCTGCAGTTGCCTTGTCACCTTACAGAGGGTGTAGCCTCTGATAGTGAATACAATTGAGTCTTTGTCTAATGACAGAGTTACTCAGAGATAGAATTATGAGCATAAATAATCACTTAAAGGAACTGTTGAATTTGGGCTGAATGTGAACTGATCCCAGGGTTTATTCTGGAAGTTGAGCTTTTAAAGAAAATGCAGAACATTTCTCTTAAGAGGGTAGTTGTCGTATCATCTTGATTTTTGGCTACTCAAGGTTTTATTGTATTGAAGAGTTGGAATGGTGGAGGTGGAGAGAATTTAGAGTGGGTTGCCTAGAACTAAGAAGGCAAAAGCCAGGTGTAGACATGACCAAGACCAGCTTCAAAGATGTACTGATAAACTCAGCCTCCTCTGGCATGACCTTCTCCCTGACACCCTACCCTTGGCTGCATTAGAGGGTGTGGCGTTCAGGAGAATTTACCAGCTGAATATACTGCAGTGGCCACCTGAACCCCAAATACCCACTGAAAAGACCTTCCTTTAGAGAAACCAAGTAGAAAATGGTCCTGACATCCCATTCAGGGCCATATATCTCTTTGACAATTTCCTCTTCTCCATCTTCCTTCTTCTTTCCTTCTGGAACTCTGATTAGAAATGTTAGCCCTCTTCATCCTATCCTCCAGGTCTCTTAATGGCCTCTGGTCCCCATAGGTCTTCCTCTGCTCTAGATTCCTACGCAACTTCTGGTTTATGCTATGAAACTGAATACCGACATCATTTCTTCTGCCATTGCATGTTTTAGTCTTGCCTGCCTCACTAGACCAGAAGTCCCTTGAGGACGGTGAACCTGTCTTTTGTGCCATTTGTGTTCCCATGACACTTGGCTCAGTGCTTGATATAGTAAGTGCTCAATAAATACCCCATTGGTACAGGCCCATTAATTTATGCTCTTAAGTTGTACCCTAGCCTGAATCTTACGTATGTGACCTCTTAGGAGCCAGATGAGAGCATTGGACCAGGGCACACTCATTTTTGCTCTGTCAGCCCTTGGAGGATACAGTACTCTGCTCCATTTGCCTCAGCAGGCTTCCTTTGGATTGCACCTTCACCTTAATGATCTTTCCAGCCCAGGGGCTTACCTGTGTCATGGGAACTCAACCTCTTGGCTCCTCTATCTGGGCTTTTCAAGCCAGCCCTGTTTGGCTGCATTCCAGGTTCCAGAAATACAATCCAAGGGCATGCCTTGGAATTCTGAGGGACTGAGAGCTACCTGTGAACAGCAACTTAGAGTTTGACATGTGACTCTACTGGCTGTGAAGCCCTGGGCTCTGAGCCTTAGTTTCCTTATTTGTAAAATGGGAATGATGTGGTAGTGAAAAATAATTGAGTAATGAAGGTGAAAGTCCTTACCAAATGTTGGGTACAATTATTGTTAGCAAAACAACATTAAATGATGGCTGTAACCATTAGACACAGGAAACACAGAAAATAATCTGTACATCAGTTTTGGAAAAATAAAGTTAACCTATATTATTCCGCCTGTCTTTTATAGCTTTATTTTTTAATTAATTAATTAATTTTTGGCTGCGTTGGGTCTTTGTTGCTGCACACTGGCTTTCTCTAGTTGCGGCGAGCAGGGGCCACTCTTGGCTGTGGTGAGCAGGCTTCTCATTGCAGTGGCTTCTCTTGTTGTGGAGCACGGGCTCTAGGCGTGAGGGCTTCAGTAGTTGTGGCTTGCAGGCTCTAGAGCACACGCTCAGCAGTTGTGGCACACGGGCTTAGTTGCTCCGCGGTATGTGGGATCTTCCTGGACCAGGGCTCGAACCCGTGTCCCCTGCATTGGCAGGCGGATTCTTAACCACTGTGCCACCAGGGAAGTCCATTCAGCCTGTCTTTTAAAAGATTACTTTAAAAAACTCTATCAATCTGACTTTGATCAAAAAGTGCTGAAAGGAAAAAAAACCAGATTTTTTTCTGAGCTGCAAAATAAAGTTTAAAAAAAAGGAGGGAGAATTGAGTGGTTTATTTAAAACTCTGAGCACCTTGAAACTATTTGAAACCCCGTGTCGTCTTTAAATCACGTTGCTCCCAAGTTAATAGGTAAGATTACAGCCAGGAAGAAAAGAGTAACAGGAAATAAGGGAGAGGGTTTAAAACATAAAAAGTGTCAGGCTTCAGAACTTCAGGAATGCTGAATTCCATCTCGAGTCCCAGCATCCTGCCCCTTAAGCCTTTCGTAAGGCCACTGCCTTTGCAAGGATCATCTTCTCAGCTGCAAACTTCTTGAAATCAAAGCCACATGCAAACCTCGCTGCTCCACCCTGTGCCCTCCTCCAGCTCCTGGAGCCAGTTCCTGCTCTCCCTGGGGGCTGAGACACCTGAATCTTGAAGCCTTTGTAAGAGGCAAATTCATCCTTGGACACTCTTATGGCAGCAGAGATAGAAAGAGTGATGTCATTACAATAGATGCCCTTTGTCTTTTTTTTTTTTTTAATCGTTATTCAAACGACGAGTTTAATGAGTCATAGTTACGGACCTGGGCTCATTTCTACCCAACCGCACAGTACTCTATGAAGTGAATAGGAGAGGTTAAATTCCCATTTTAGAGATGAGAAAACTGAGACTTGCTCAGAGTCCCAGTGCTCATTCCCTGCGGAATGAAAGCTCAGGTTTTTGTCTCATTCTCCTGGGACTCTGCAGGGTTGAGGCAGTTACAGCACCACCACCCATGAAAAAACCGATCCCAGGAGCATTAAGAATTGCCTGGAAGAGAACCAGCTGTAAGTCCACACTTGTCATTGGATTTAGGGTCTACTCGGGTAATTCAGGATGATCTTGTTTCGAGATCCTTAATTTCATCTGCAGAGACCCATTTTCTAGATAAATCCGTGTTTACAGATTCTGGGGATTAGTATGTAGGCACGTCTCTTGCGGGCCACCATTCAAACCATTGCAGTGTTTTACATGCATTACACCATTCAGTCCTCAAACGGTGGTCACCCCCGTGGGGTAAGTAATAGCATTGTCCTGGTTTTACAGATGAAGAAGCTGAGAGAGGTCTGTCACTGTCAGAGTTCTACGGCACGCCAGTGGCAGAGCTGGGGTATGAAACCCAGAGCGGGGCCCAGGCTCTCCCTTCTCCTCTCCACCGCATGATTCTGCCTCCTTGTGATGTTTGCAAGAGAAAACACTCCAGGTGATTAAGAAATTACGCATTTGTAACCTGTCCTTGGTGATGTTTGCAAGAGAAAACACTCCAGGTGATTAAGAAATTACGCATTTGTAACCTGTCCTTGGCAGGTGGGGGAGGTGTGTTAGGGGTCCTAGAAAGGAGAGAAGATTTGGCCACAGAGACAGGGCCCTGACAGGAGGGAGGACAGATGGAGCGAGGCCCGAGGAGGAAGACAGCTCCCGAGTGAGTCTGCTTTGAGTGTGCGTGAGTGTGTGAGTGTGTCTGTGCTGGTGGCTGGCTAGGCACTGGGCCCTCCAGAGTGATGAGGTCTCACCCTGCCTGCTTATGTGGGCTCCTGGCTTGATCTTTTCCACAAGAGCAGGTGTGGATTCGTGGTACCCTGAGGAAGGGAGGACGAGCCGTGGGGGTCACGTTGGGGCACAGAAGGAGGACAGCAGCCACGGGAGGGGCGACCCTGGGGATGGACACCTCCTAGGAGTCTCTGGATCAGGGGGCAGAGCTGCTCTCCGACATTCACACGGGATGAGACTGGAGCCCTCTGTTTGGCTATTAGGGGAGGGCCGGGGTGGTCCAGGCCCCAGGAAGTTGGCGAGGGCCATCTGGCATGTGGAGGGGGCTCCTCCCCGGCGTGGCTGACTGAAAGTACCACCCTCCCGGGAAGCATGGCGAGGACGTGCCCACAGGAGAGGAAGCAGCCCTCGCAGCTGGCTGTGCAGGGGGCAGCTAGCAGCTGCAGGGAGCCCTGGGGAGGACGCCCTTCTCTGCCCATGTCTTTCCTCCTCCGCAAGGCTCTTCTGGGAAGGTAGGGATGTGAGGACTGGAGCTGGGGGTGGGGACAGAATTTGCTTTGGTTTTTCTCTGCTTCATCTCCCTGATATGGTGCCTTCCTGCTTTTCACCCTCACTGCCATGTTGGCCTCAAAATGGAAAGTGACCTTCCCAGAGAAAGGCAGGGACACCCCAAAGAAAGACTTCCTGACCCCCAAACCTCTCCTGGCTCCTCTGGCTGGGTTCTCACTAAAGGCTGCAGGAGGCCACCTACAACGGGAGTTTTGAGGCAAAGAGAATGAGATGTGTGACAGCCCCTCACGGACCCCACGGTCCTACACAAGTGCCAAGTGGCAAGGTATCTCCAACAGCTGGACGCCTGGTACAGTCACCGGGGGAGCTGGGCTCGACGGCAGCCGAGGAGTCAGGGGCAAAATGCAAAGAGACCCAGTGGCTCCATTTCACTCTGGTCCTTACAACATCGTCCCTACTTGGTGCCACGCACCTGTCCGCTTTTCTGTCCTCCCCGGCAGTGCCTTACCCCAGGTAGAGCCAATTAAGGGGCTCACCTGGCGCCACGCTCAGGTGGGAATCTTGGCTGCTGTCCCCTCCCTCCTGGCCCAGCAAGGCTGCCCGGCTCCTGTGTGGGAGAGGGTGGAGGGAAAACAGATGATGTGTTGACATCCTGCGGGTTAGCGAATAGGACAAAGATGAGATTTCTTTGGGCTTCTCCAAAGGCTACGGCAACCCTGGAGACCACGTGGTCCAGGTGGGCTAACTGCGAGATGGAGAAAGGCCGCCCAACTGGCACTGGAATTTTCCTGAGTGAGAAATAAGCCTTTATTGTGCTAAGTCACCGAGATTTGGAGGCTTACTAGTTGGTTGCTGGCATTAATTGCTTTGTTGAATGTAACCCTTTACATCAAAATAGCCCCTTCAGTTATATACTATCACCTGCTTTTCATAACAAACCTAGGAAGTGGTTTGGTTTCCATTCTTCCCATTTTACAGATAAGCAAACTATAGCAGTGAACTGCCCAAGGTCATGCCGCTAGAAAATAAGCAGCAGGACGGTTGAAAGTTAAGGGGAAGCACAGAGAGGGCGATAAGAGCTAAATGAAGAGACCGCCCACCTGGTTTAGAGACCCAGGTAGAGGGCCAGGCTGACAGTGGGGTAGAAGGAAGGAAAGAAGGGAGAGTTTCAAGGAAAATCTTGGCTCCTTCTTCCATATCCTTAGCCTCATGGCCAACTTTGGACCCTTGGAAGGCAAGGGGTCCCTGGGTAAGACACCCAGCACCAGGGAGGTAGGACCATGGAAATGTGTCTCTGGGGACTCAAGTGCCTGGTTCTAGGTGTGCTCTGGTTAGGAAGGTGAGTGGCAATAAAACCGCTGAGACTTTGCAAAAAATTAAACATGGCGGAATGAGGTGTCCAATGAACCCTCTGCCCCAAAGCTGCCCCTCGATCTAACCAGACTGTCATTGCTCAACCTGCTTTGGGGGCCCTCTTTGGGGTGTGCCTGTTTGCCAGCCACATCCTTTATAGCTAAGCCACGTTAAGTGCTGGTTCTGTTTTTCTCTTTCTGTACTGTTTTAAGTTTATTTTTTGAATAGATAACATATATAGGGTTCAAACATTAAAAAATATTGAAAAGTATAGCATAAAAAGGCACTCTTCCACCCATGTCCCCACCCTTCCATCTGACAGGTAACTGTTGCTGTTAGTTCATTATTCCCATGCAGATTTTATTTTGTAAATTTATGAGATAATTGAAATACGCATTATTTTTATCCTTGCTTTTCTTGTGAACAGTGTGACACTATACTGCACCCTGCTTTTTTCACTTACCACATCTTGGAAGTATTTCCATACAATAATAAAGAGCATAAAGATTGCTCTCTCTCTTTTCAACAGATGTATAGATTGTAAGAATGCCACGATTTGTTTAACTAGTTCCCCACTGATATACATTTAGGTTTTTTCTAACCTTTTGCTATTAAAAATCATCATGCAGTGAATATCTTCCACATATGACAGTTTGCAGGTATTCAATATACCTGAAGGGTAAATCCCTAAAAGAGGAATCGCTGTGTCAAAGCATATAGGTATTTTATATTTTGATAGATACGAAATTGCCCTCTATAGGGGTTTATTGTGACAATTTTTATTCCTATCAGCAATATGTGAGAGTGCCACTTTCTGCACAGTTCCACCAACAGAATGTGTGTTCAAACTTTCAGATTTTTGTCATTCTGATAGGAAAAAAGTGAAATAGTGTTAATTTACATTTCTCTTTTTATGAGTGAGGTTATAATGTATTTTCAAATGCTTAAGAGAGACTTGTAGTTCTTTTCTTAAAAAATTATGTTTCTCTCATTTACTTGTTTTTGTGCTGTGTTGTTGGTCTTTTTCTTTTGAATTTTATTTTATTTATTTATTTATAGAGCAGGTTCTTATTAGTTATCATTTTATACATATTAGTATATGTATGTCAATCCAATCTCCCAATTCATCACACCACCACTCCCTCCGTTGATCTTTTTCTTATTAATTTGCAGGAGCTCTTTATTTATTATGGACATTAGCTGTTTGTCAATGAGATAAGTTGTGAACGTTTCTTCCTGGTTTCTTCCTGGTTTGACTTAAATTTTTTTTGTTTTTTTGCTTAGGATTAGTTTGTTTGGTTTTTTTTTGCCATGCAGAAGCTTTGATTTTCACATAATCAAATCATACTTTCTCTTTATAATATGGATATTCTGATAGAGTTAGAAAGGCCTTCTCTACTCCAAGGTTTTTAAAGAATTCTCCCATGTCTTTTTCTTGCACTTTTATAGTTTTATTATCTTTTAAGTCCTTGACCAATTTTGAATTTTCTAATTGAGTGAGCCCAAGTTTATTTTTATCTAGCTTGCTAGCAAGACATTCCAATGCCACTTATTGAATAATCTAGTTTCTTTATCCATGATTTGAAATGCCACCTTTATCATAACAAATCTTATGTTATTTTGACCCATTTCTGGTCTTTCTATTCTGTTCCATCGGTGTATCTATGTGCCGGTATGTCAGTTCTTTAAAACACTGAACATGTTTTAATATCTGGTAGCGTAAGACCTTCTCATTTCTCTTCCTTTTCAGTGTTGTCTGTTATTCTTACTTGTTTTTATCTCTACGTGAAATTTAGAACCATATACTCTGGTTCGAAAGATACATGCTAGCATTTTTTTTGGGAATTCATTTAATTAAAACAGTAATTGAGGAGAGATTGACATTTTATTTTGACATTGAATCTTCCTCTCCAAGATTGTGCTGTGACTTTCATTTGTTTGAGTCTTCCTTTTGCCTCTCTATCAGTTCTAGTCTTGTCTACAGAGGTACGGCTTTTGGGAGATGGAAACATTTCCAAGTCCACGAGTAGGTTTGATGTGTTCATCATGACAGCAATAGGTAAGGGCCCGGCTTGGTCTCCACTCATCTCCCGCTGGACCAAAGCTTACTTGCTTCTCCCTTATGTGATGTTGGTTTGGGGTTTGGGGGGAGAGGGGAAGATCTGTCACCAACAGATAGAAAAAGACATGAGAGAGGGGGCCATGGAGGTGGGGAGAGAGACACCATCTGGGTACCCAGAACTGAAAGTCAGCAATCTCAGACAAAGATAGAAAGAAAGGGCAGGAGTGGATTGACTGCGGGCTACCGGTGATGTCTGCAGGAAGGTGGGGAGGAAGAGAAACCAGAAGGGCAGGCAACAGCAAAGGATGGGTGAGGAGGAGGAGAGGGAAGATGAGGAGGAGTGCGGGGAGGGAGAGGTGAGGGAGGGGGAGGGGGAGGAGAGGGAGGAGAGGGCGTCTGGTCAGGAACACATGCCAGTGAGGCCCTAAGGAGACCACAGCCCTTCAAGGACCAGGTGATGTCTTCATGTCAGCATCTTCTTTATATGTAATAAATACAATATATATAAAAGTATAAAACATATATGCTCTGTTTACTGAATGGTTATGAAGTCAACTTCCTTTCAACCACCACAAGGTCAAGAAACAGAATGTTCACCAGCACCCCGGAACCTCCCTATTGTGTGTCTCCAAGAGGTGACCACTGCCCTGATGCTTTATGACCAGAAGACAACAGTTATTATGATAAAGGAAAAAAGCATTGAAAAATTCAAGACCAGGACTGAAATGTGCCCGAGAGGGGATTGGAACCTAGGCTAAGAAGGGATGCTGTTTCTGTTCCAGGACTTTTTCGAGCTCCTGATCCCTTATGCACTCCATGCCTTGACTCCATTCCCCAAAGGGAGAAATCTGAGAGCTCCCCCTACATGGGTCCCACCCCGGGCCACCGAGAGGTGCCCCCGGGCCCAGAGAGCCCACCTGATTCATGAGGAGGGGACCATGAGTAGGGCTTTTGGCAAATTATCCGACACGAAGGTCATAAGGCAAGAGGCTGGCCCCTGGTGTTCGAGGGCAGAGCTTCGGTAGTTCCGGAGTTTGATTGGTCCCAGGAGGTAACTGGGAAATTTACTGAGGCTCAGTTTGAATTGCTGCTGCTGTGGGGAGCATGGGGGAGGGGGTCACATGACAGCCAGCACCCCTGTCCTCCTCTCATGGGTGCACCTTGGGACTTTGTTTCTTGGTGAGGGAAGACCTTCCAAAGAGAAAGCGTTACTGGTAATCTACAAGATGGTGGCCTGGGAGTGGAAAATAGGTGCAGAAAACGCATGATTCTCAATGCCAGGGGCCTGGAAAGACATCTTTGCTTTTGGGAGTTGGAGTATTTGCATCCGCCCTCGACCAGTCAGGAGCAAAAAGGGGTGTGGCCCACATTAGACTGAGAGCAGTGGGAAGCTGGGAAGTGGTGCCAGGCTGGTCAAGGTCAAGGCAATGCAGACAGACTGAGGATGCTGAGAACGGAGTGGGGGATGGGCAGGTGGCTCTGGAACAAGAGTGTGCTGGGGTGGGTGGCCTGCCTGTGTGTGGCTGGCCCCATGGTGAGGGGTCTGGCCTCTTGGCCCAAAGGAACCACAGGGAATAAGGTTGGGGCTTATGCTCTCCTCCACAAGGGTATTTAGGAAGGAGCTCTGTTGTTTCCTTTCAGGTAATGGAAAGACCAAAGTTATTCAGTCCCTTCATGTTCTGTGAGGCCAGGCACGGAGGACAGACTGTGCCTATGTGGTGGTCTGTGAGGAATCTTTGTGGGGTTCTAAAAGCCCCCCCTGGGCCCCATAACATCTCCCTAGCACCCTTTTGATATCTGGAAATGTCTACCCAAAGGGAAGTCTTTGGCTTGACAATGTTGCTGGAAAGCCCATAATCAATGAGTCCTGCAGTCAAAGCCACATCTCAGTGAGGTCCACCTGACTGCCAGGTTCAAAACTGCAGTCCTGCCACCCTAAACTTCCAGTTCCCCTTATCCTGCCCTATTTTGTTTTTATGCACTTTTACTTAACATACAATACCCTTTGCCTGTTTATTTTCTATCTCCTCCTACCAGAATGTATGCTCCACGAAGCCAGAGGTTTTTGTCTACCATGTTCATGGATACCACCCCAGCACCTAGAAGGGTATTTGGCATATAGTGGGCACCCAGCAAACCTCTGCTGAATGAACTGAAGGTCGATAAACTGACGATGCTGAGGTTGGGATGAAGCTTGTGTAATATTTTAATCCACGACTCCTAACCTTTTTCAGTAGGCTTCTTTTAAGCTCAAAACATTTCACAGATACATGTATAATAGTAGCTATACTTGGAAAGTACAAAGTGCTTTTAAATGAATTTGTGCTTTATTAATCTATATACATTTGAGAAGTGGTATGTTATATTCTCTGTTTATATCCATTTATGTGACATACCAACACTGCTGGACATATATATGGAGTCACAAACTGTTGGCAATAAGTCTGAGGGCACCAAGGGCCCGTAACCCACAGGTCAGACGGCCTTTGGGAGATGGAAACATCCCTGAATCCACAGTATGTATGTTTGATCTGTTCATCATGACAGCAATAGCTAAGGGCCCTGCCTGGTCTCCACTCATCTCCCTCTGGACCGAAGTTCACTGGCTTCTCCCTCATGTGGTGTTGGGTTTGGGTTTTGGGGAAGAGCGGAGGGTCTGTCACCAACAGATAGAGAGACAAGGGAGGGGGCGATGGAGGTGGGGAGAGAGGCACCACCTGGGTATCCAGAACTGAAAGTCAGCGATCTTGGACAAAGCTAGGAAGAAAGGGGCAGGTGTTTAAACCATTTGAAACCATTAGCAGCTGTGAACAATTGAGCACTTACTGCCTTTTATTTATCAGAAAGCTAGATGCCAAGGGTTTAGAAAGGCTGACAGTTAAGTTTTGAGTGGCTGGGGGGGGAGTAGGAAATAGGGATTTAAGATGACCATGGGCTTTGGAGCTATCAAGATTATTTCATATTTTCACTCCCGCAGGGACATCTGGGTGATCAGAAAGATACTTCTGTCATTGCATCTGGGTCATGGGGAGGAAATGTGATGGTGAGTGTTAGGTGCTGAGTGGAGTACCTGCTACTCAACAAATGTTCCTTCTCCCTAAAAGGTCTGAGGGAGGGACAGTGTCCCGGGAGGCCCTGGGGGAGGGCACTGAAGCAGGGACGAGGAGGCGCTGAAAGATGGGCTGAGGGTGTCTTGTGCTGGGGTCGACGGGGCGATCTTCAACAGTTCAGGGAATCGGGGCTCTCGGCGGGTGCAGGGGACAGTTATTTTCTGGTCCCCGGAAGCATCAACTTGGGGCAGATAGGCGGAGTCCCTGGATACATTTGCGACGGGTGAGGGGCGCTGCAGTTCCCACAAGTGGGAACCATGTGTTCCTTGCTGAGTAGCTGATGAGATGCAGTCCCCTAAGTAGAGAGAGAGAGTCCTGTTTGAAGCCTCAAACTGAGACTCTAATTCTAATCAGCATTTTAATTTCAGTACATTTGGCAAAATAAAAACAGATGTGAGGAGAGCCAGGAAAAAAAGACAAGAGAGCTCTCTTCCTTGCCTTTCAACCCTCCAGCTTTTGGAGACACTTGGCCATTTGGGCTTCTTGCCCTCTCCTCACTTCTCTTCTAGACTTGCCAGGGAACATAATACCTGCCAACAGGCCTGTGCTCTCATCCCCTGACCCCCAAGAAGCCCTCTGCGTTCCCGATTGGGGCCGATCCCCTGCATTGCTCTGTACGAGTGTCTGTCATTTCAGATGGGCTTTGTGGCCGGACCAGTCACACAGACGTGAGCCACAGAGATGGCAGCGGGTCTATTTTCAAGAGATTGGGCTGTGAGCAAGTCGCAAACAAAACCAGAGAACACGGCCCATCGCCCCAGAGCACCACTTTCCAGCTACTGATGGGTTTGGCCTCAGTCCTCCGTGTTTTTGTGGGTCGGGCGAGAAGTGTCCACTTACATAGGATGTAATTTTAAAGAGCTCAAAGATGTCCAACTACCCTTTGGCCTGAAATAGAAATTCTCCTCCTGGGAGACACGCCTTCAGGTCAAGGAGGCTCCCATCAAAAAGAAACAGCTAACCAGAGAGGGGCAGCCTGCTTTACCATAAGCAGGCATCAACATCCGAGCAGGCTTTTATATTTTGAAGGGGGAGGGTCCACGGTAAAGGGCATTAACATACGTACGTAGGACAGGCACCTTTTGATACGGAGGTGAGTGCAGGAAAAGCCCTGCGGCCAGTGGAGGAAGTTTCTAGTGGGAGGAGCCGCTTGGGGACCTGGCAACTAGCAAAATTGTATTGAGAAGTACAGAGAGGTAATAAGTCTCGATTTCACCGGCTTCACTGTCTTGGTCGACTGACTGCGGATTCAGGGCCACTCGTTGGTCCAAAAGTTCATGGAACTAGAAATTAATTGGCAACTCTGCCAGTGCTCTCCTGTTATTCTACTATGTTCTGCAAGGGAAGTGGAACTCCCCCTCCCGTCCACCCCAGTTCGACCTAAACATCAGGAACTAATCCCCTCTCAAGGCTCCATGTTGGAGGGCGGGGCCATGACTTTGCCCCTTGACCACCCCTGGGGGGTGGGGCGAGTTGGATGTGTGCCCTTTCGTTGTGCTGTCTGGGTGTGGAAGCAACCTGCAACCTGGTTTTGCTCTGTCTACCAGGGAAGTTAATTCAACGCAGAGACCCTGAGCAGGCTACTGCTTCTTTGGTGCTATAAAGCCGGACGGTCTCAAACGAAGATTGTACTTGGGTCAGCTGCTAAGAAGGAAGTAAATCCATCAAGCAAGAAATATTTAATATTCTCAATATTTCCTATATGCAAAGTTCTCTGCCAGCCCCAAGGGGAAACAGGAGGAATAGAAGTTGTGAGTGGGAGGGGGTGGGAGGGGCACACTTTCCATTGCTTGGGGCGGTCCTAGCTTATACTTGTTGTTCTGATGTAATTTTTTTTTTTTTTCCTGTTTTAAGCTTCTGTGTTTTGGGATAATCTGTCATATAGCAGTAGATAACTAATACAGGAAGTGAACAGGAAAAGGAGGAAAACATGTAATAGAATCTGATGTAATTCTTATACGCATATAATTCTTACATTATATGCACCATACATTATATGTTAATCTTCAGTATAAAAATGCTGCCAGGAGCTCACAGTGTAGTGAGCTCATGTTTCTGGAATGAGTGAAGTGAGATAAAGCTGGACTGCAGGTGGCCAGTACCTTACTGTTATCCATGTGTGTCCAAAGAGGGAACCAGCATTCTGCCTTCATTAGCTACTCAGGTTCCTGCGGGAGCTCCAGGTAGCACAGCTGCCGGGCACCATAAGCATCCGTTCCATGTTGGGAGCACCCTCTGGAGACATCTCTCATGTCTGTGGTGTGAAGGGTGCCCCCTAGAGTTGTGCCTCACGGCGCCCTGGATCTTGGGTTTAGAAAATGCTTAGAGGTCGTCGTCGTGTTCCAGCTGTTCACTCTCAGCTGGGAGCCTGCCTTGTGCATCTTCATAGGTCCTGGCACAAGTTCATGCAACAGAGCAGTTCTCCAAGAAATGAGGGTTGAATGGAGCCATATTTAATCATCAACCCCTAACATGAGCCCTTCAAAGACCTTCACTGAAGGTGGTCTGACCCAATGGTTCTCAACCATGGCTGGGGAGACATTAAGATGACTCATGTGCCTTTTATTTTTATATTGAGTTATATGAGCTGTTGATATATTTTGGATATTAACCCCTTATTGGTCGTATCATTTGCAGATGTGATATCTATCTATCTCTATCTATCTATCATCTACAATGGAATATGACTCAGCCATAAAAAGAGAATGAAATCTTGCCATTTGCAACAACATGGATGGACCTAGAGAATATTATGCTTAGTGAAATATGTCAGAGAAAGACAAATACTGTATGTTGCCACTTATATGTGGAATCTAAAAAATACAACAAACGAATATAACAAAACAGAAACAGACTTAGAGATAGAGAGAACAAACTAGTGGTTACCAGTGGGAAGAGGGAAATGGGGAGGGGCAAGATAGGGGTAGGGGAGTAAGAGGCACAAACTACTGCATATAAAATAAATAAGCTATGAGGACATACTGTACAGCACAGGGACTATAGCCTATATTTTATAATAACCTTATAAAGTATAATCTATAAAAATACAAGAGAAAAACAAATACTGTATGCTAACACATATATATGGAAACTAAAAAAAAATGGTTCTGATGAACCTAGGGGCAGGACAGGAATAAAGATGCAGACGTAGAGAATGGACTTGAGGACACGGGGAGGGGGAAGGGTAAGCTGGGCCGATGTGAGAGAGTGGCATGGACATATATACACTACCAAATGTAAATAGATAGCTAGTGGGAAGCAGCCGCGTAGCACAGGGAGATCAGCTCGGTGCTTTGTGACCACCTAGAGGGGTGGGATAGGGAGGGTGGGAGGGAGATGCAAGAGGGAGGGGATATGTGGATATGTGTATATGTATAGCTGATTCACTTCGTTATACAGCAGAAACTAACACAACATTGTCAGCAATTATGCTCCAATAAAGATGTTAAAAAAAAGAAAAAAAATTGAATCACTATGTTGTACATCTGAAACTGATATAATATTATAAATAAGCTATACTTCAATTTTAAAAAGATGTGTGTGTCTGAGCCCTTCACAGGTGTATGGTATCAGCAACCGGGTGGTGAGGGCTGGCATGTGTGGGGTCCTGATATAGGGTGGTCACGGGAGGTCAGAACCTCCTGAGGGCCAGCTTCCCACTGATGGCTCTCACAGCCTATTTGCTGGTTCTCTTCTGAGGTGCTGACTCTGGTACAGAGAGTAAATCCAGGCTGTAGGGCTTCTGTTGGGGCAGGTTGTGATGCTAGGAGTTGCTGATGAGGGGCGCAGGGCCTCTGCTCTGGAGAAGGGATGGGTGGGATGTGTCTCTATTGCTCTCTTCAAGTGGTAGTGTGGCAGAGCTGGGATTTGAACGCAGGCCGGCAGGCTCCGTAGTCCACGCTTTGCCTCTGTCTGAAGATACAGTTTATATCAAGGCTAGAAAAGAACCTTGTCCTCCCTTGTCCTAGGACAACTTGTGACATTGACACAGTTTGCTGTGGAGTCCCCGTCCTCTCCCCCTGGGCTGTCCCTTTCCTTTTGTGATGGTCCAGATACCCAGAACCCTTCACTTCTCCATGTTTCTGCCCTTGGCTCCAGTATGGCTCAAGGTACTCTGATTACATCCTCTTATCAGATCTTCCTGGTAGCTCATGACGGTGACCCTCCTCTCTCAATTTACAGATGGGAGATTGTTCTTTTGGTTTTTCGGGTTTGTTTTTTTTTTTACCTTTTTATTTTATATTGGAGTATAGCCGATGAACAATATTGTGATAGTTTCAGGTGCACAGCAAAGTGACTCAGCCATACATAGACACGTATCCATTCTCCCCCAGACGGCCCTCCCACCCAGGCTGCCACATAACATTGAGCAGAGCTCCCCGAGCTCTACGGTAGTGCTTTTTGGATCACACAACACGGCCTCCCTTCCTCAAGGGTCCTGTTTTCTGGCAGGGGGCTCGGGGGGGGGGGAAATATCCCAGGTCAGAGAGCAGTGTGGACAGAAGCTCTGAGGCATCCTGGCCCTTTGGGGAATCTGCAGGTGTTGCGTGGTTGGCGCATGGTCAGAAGAGGACTAGGGGCCTGGCCTGGGCTCTTTGCTCAGCTCAAGCCCGGAGGGTTGTGGTGACCCCTGTCAGTCCTCACACCAGCTTCCCAACAGTACCTCACGCACCTGCCCTGCTTACAAAGTCTTCCAATTCACCTCTGGGTCTGCATTCAGGGTGGGTTAGAGAGACCAGCAAGCCCATGAGTCGGGATGGGGGTTTCTAGGCCTTATCTTCCAGCCCCTCTTCTGGACTACAGTGAGATGTCACTCAATCTCTAGTGACACTGTGTCCTCAGCTATAAAATAGGTGAGGGCGTGAAGGTAGATGTACCTGTTTGGTGAGCAGGCAGCTGAGATGGGGAAGGGCTTCTTGGGAGGGGGTGTTATATCCAGGTACCTTCCGGGAGGAGGCTGGGCTGCCTGGGGGGCAGCATGGAGGTGCCTGGAGACACGCAAAGGCAGAAGAGGGCTTGTCTCTGAAGGGGAGGGGGATGCTGGCAGACAAATGCAGGTGGTCACGGCTCCCTCTTCACTCCTGTTCTGAGAGTCCATAAGTTGAGTGAGTCCATCTGGCTAGCTCCTGTTTGAACTCACCTCTGTGGTTTCCTTCCTGGCTCGCCAGGGAGAACCCGCATGGTCATTATGATGCTCTTACCTTCCGATTCTCTGAGAATATTTGCCTCAGTGAAGCAGAATCTCATACTCCAGAGACCCAACGTTTCCAGCAGATTTCTGATCGCCTGATCTCTGCTCTGAGGCAAGAAAACCTTTGGGTTCCATCATTTTCCAAATGTCCACAGCCACCATCCATCTTTCCTGAATGAAAATGAAAGTCACAGGTGGTGGCTCTGGTCCTTGTGTCTTGGCTGGGTGAAGCCTTCATCCCCGATTCAGAGGGGCCTCGGGGCAGCCACTCTGTGTCCCAGAATTTCCAAGAAGTCTTGATTTCAAACAGTCTGCCATGTTGGGAGGCCATGTGTCAGGCCAGGGCCAGATGAATGTGTCCTGATTTTTGTTTCAGAAAATATGGTCAGCATAACTGGGGAGAGAGAAATTGGAAAGAACAGTAATTGGAGCGTGGTCCTGGGCATGAGGTGGAAACCACAGAGAGTCTCTGTTTCAGTTTGCTTAAGCAATGGTAGCTATCACAGCCTATCAGGGTGGAGGGGCTGTCAACATCAAGGTCGTCTGGTTCAGCCTCAGTCTTTCCATAAACATGTCCTGGTGGCTTTGAGCGCTGGCTCCAAGTCAGGCAGAGGCGGGGTTGCATCCTGGCTGTGCTACTTCCTAACTGTGACCTTGGGCAGGATGCTTAACTTCCAGCTCCACAGTGTGTAAACCTGAAAGAATAATGACACCTATGCTGCAGGGTTGGTTTTAGGGCTAAACAAACAAATGAATGGAAATGGGTTAGCCCAGCACCTGATTCTATAGCGGTTACCATCCTCTTCCTCCTTGCCGCCGTGTGCCCGGCACTGTGCTGAATGTGGAGGCACCAGGGTGAACAGGACGTGCGGTAAACACTGCTCAGCGCCTGCTCTTTATCCAGTCTTTCTCCCTTTCTCTCTTCTCTCCTTCCCTGCCCTCTGCCTTCCTCCCTCCCTCCCCTCTCCCTTCCTCCCTCCCTTTCTTCCTTCCAATGATGGACCCTGGTTTATTCAGGGTGGAAAGTGTCCCTCTAAAAACCACTATGTTTCAATTTTTTTATTGGCTGCTAGAGGTGGTCATGTGAGATGTAGGTGGGAGTCACTGGGTGGGATCTAGCAAGATTCTTTAAAAGGAGATGATGCTAGAGGTGGCGTAGCCACCTGTGACAATGATGGGACAAGCATGATGACAAAAGCCACATGCTAAAGCAGAGCAGGAAGAGAGAGAAGGAATTGGGCCCTTAACAGCAGAGTTGGCCAAGTAGGACCCATAGGTCAAACCTGACCTGCCATCTGTTTTTGTCAATAAAGCTTTATTGAAACACTGCCATGCCCATTCCTTTATGTATTATCTGTGGCTGCTTTCACATTACAGTGGCAGAATGGAGTAGTGGTGACAGAGTCTGCGTGGCCAGCAAAGCCTAAACTATTGATGGTCTGACTTTTTCAGAAAAAGTTTGCCGACCCCTGTTTAATGGCCAACAGGGGATTAAACTTGTGCCAACGCTGGATTGCTTATCCCTGAGTGTCTTACCGATGTCAATATAAATCCCTACATGAATCATTTAATTTAGTGGGTATTTTGCTTTCTGACTCTCTGATGCAATAGGAGAAAGTGCACTGCCCTCCCACAGGATTGCTTCTGGATTTGCCAAGATGTTGCAAGCTTCTGCCGGAAGACCCAGGAACAGGTGTTATCTGTGAGGAGTCGTAGGTGGCAAGTGACAGAAACCCCCTCTAACTGATCAAAGCTGGAAGGATATTTTTTGGACGGGTAAGGAAAGGTTTGAGACCTGGTCTGAGTTAGGGCAGGTACTAGGCAGTTCGGGGCAGGAGTACCAGGAATCAGTCTCTCCCTGAGGCTGGAGGTAGAGTGAATGATGGAACTCTTGGCTATAGCAGGGAAGCACCTCTGTTAATAGTCCCTTCACACAGTTCATTACCATGGGAGAGAAGTTCATTTCCAAAAAGGGAATCAGGATGCTACCAGAGTGCCAAACCAGTGAGGGGCCATATCACAGGGAGGATAATCTAAAATAACCCTGTCATCATTGTGCAGAGCTAGCTGGTTCCCCTTCCCCCAATATCAGTTCTCCGCTCTTCTCCCATGGTCATAGAATCTCCAATTTTTCAGCAGGTTGCATGGCCACCCAGAATAAGGATGAGTTTCCCAGTTTCCTTTGCAGCCAAGGGAGGGCATATGACTACATTGTTGACATTGGAATGAGAGTAAAAGTGAGGTATGCAACTTCTGGGATGTGAACTTAAAGGGTGTGGTCTTCCCCCTTCCTGCTGCTGGGAATGTGGATGTGCTTCTCCGTCTTGGACCTTGTGGGTGAGAGCATCAACCTTGGGGAAGCAGTGCATCAGGGAGCCTGGATCCATGACATCATGGAATCATCAAACCAGTCCTGGACCACTCACCTCCAGAAGGCATTTACCGTAGCAGAAAAACACTTTTCTTCTGTTTAAGCCATTGTTAGTTCTGGTCTCTGTAGTTACTGATCATTGACTTCCAGGAAGCAATGACTCAGACTGAGCTGAGTGCTGAGTTCTGGTAGCTTCCATCCGGTAGATCTCCCCTTGGGAATGTACATGACATTTCTAAGTTCTCTTCCAAAAGACAGTTCATCCACTATTTCCCAGCAATCCCATCCAATCCCCACATCACTGCTGTGTTTTCAGCCCTAGTTTCTTCACTGTTATCTCTGGGACACGTCAGTCTCCGTTGGAAGCGCGTTGTTGGTCTTCATGCTCCATAACACATACACTCAGGCTAAGCAGGGTGGACCCAGGGAGACCGTCACCTACCCCACTTTAGATTCTCCATTTCACAGTTTCCCAACCAGCTTTTATAAATGGTCAGCGAATCAATATGCACCCTGAAAGCTATCATTTTAATCTTTTTCTTTAGCCCCCATAAAATATATAACATTGTATTAGTTTTCTACGGATGCTGTAACAAATTACTATAAATGTGGCTTAAAACAACACAAATTTATACTCTTACAGGTCTGGAGGTTTGAAGTCTGACATGGGTCTCACTGGGCTAAGATCAAGGTGACAGCAGGACTGTGTTCTGGAGGCTCCAGGGGAAAATCTATTCCTTGCCCCTTCCAGCTTTGGCCACGTCCCTTGCCGCCGACATTCCTTGGCTTGTGGTCCATTCTTCCATCTTCAAGGTCAGCAACGTTGGGCCAAGTCTCTTCATGCTGCCATCTCTCTGGTTCTGACTCTTCTGCCTCTCTCGCTACCTGGAAGGACCCTTGTGATAACATAAGGAGCTAATCCAGGATAATCTTCCCATGTTAAGGTCAGCTGATTAGCAACCTTGATTCTGTCTGCAACCTTCATTCTCTTTACCATGTAGCATAATATATTCACAGTTTCCAAGGACATCTTTTGCGGGGGGGGGTGTCATTATTTTGCCTACTATACATATTGATGGTAGTGACTACGGCTACCACTTGGGGAAGCTTTCTGTGGGCCAGGTGCAGAGCTAAGCACTTTACATAAAGTGTCTTATTTAAACCCACAACGCTTTGGTAGGTAGAATTCTAAGATGGCCCCAGAGATCTGCCTCCTGGTGTACACGTCCTGCTTAATTCCCTCTCCTTAGGTGTGGGCAGAACTGTGAACATGACAGGATGTCACTCCTGATTAGGTCACATAATAAGGCCAAGGGGATGGGATTGTTGATGCCATGATTAGGTTATATAAGACTTTATTTTGACAGGCAGGGAGAGAGACTCTCTGGCTGGCCTTGAAGCAGTGAGCTGTCATGTTGTGAAGGGCCAGTGGGGGAGGCCACATGGCCAGGAGCTGAGGGCACCTTCCAGGAGCCAAGAGAGGTCAGGCCCAAGAGCCAGCAAGAACACGGGGACCTCAAGCACACAGCTGCTAGGAGTTGGGTCTGCCAACACCTGAATGAGCTTGGAAGAACATTCTCTCTCAGAGCCTCCAGAGGAGGGCGCAGACTGGTCAACACCTTGATTCCAAGGTGTTGAGACTCCCTAGCAGAGGACTCCCCCTGAATTCTGACCTGCAGAAACTGTGAGATAAGGAGTGTTTGTTTAAGGCCACCGTTTGTGGTAATTCGTTATGCACTGATATAGAACGAACACATCTCAATTTGCGAGAACCAAAGCTCAGAGAATCTAAGAAACTTGCCAAGGTCAGAGTGCTAATAAGAGGCAGAGGAGGTATTCCAACGAAGGTCTGTCTCCAAATCTGAATGTGTAACTGCTCCTGCTTCCCAATTGACACACATGAATGATAGATTTGGTGTTGGTTTTTTTTTTTTTTTTTTATTGTTAGTACTTCATTTGTGCCTGATGGAAACGATTTCTTTTCTGGCTTTTGGAAATGAAATGATGACTTTTCTCTTTTATCTCTGCAATGAGATAGCCCACCTGTTCTGTACCATTTGGGCATTTCTGAGCTTCTGCTGGACTTCGCATTGTAAAGTGACACTCTTGTTTTAAACACATGGCACCACACTTTAAATTCTAAAACACACTGGATGTGTGGCCAGATTAGGGTAGAAACTTTCATTCTTTCAACCAAACTGCAAATTGACGAAAGCTATAAAGCCGTGCCAGTGAGTTCACCAAATAAGTCTCTGCGGTAAGCAAGCCAATGTCTTGATCTAGTCTTAGAGAATCATTGACATTGCGCATAAGTACATGACAGACGTGGGTCCTTTGAAAGGAGCCAGACGCAAATCAGTTGAAAAATGTTACTGAATTTTAGTCGTTTTTCATCGGTAGGAATTTTCTCTACCACAGATGGAAAAAACATAACTACTCTCAACTTCTACACTAGAAAGAGGCCCTCCTACTTGAAAGTTGGGAGCCCCTACTTCTTGGGGGGTCATGGAAGCCCACCACTGCCTCAACAGCCAGTAGCTGATCAGAAAAATACAGATGTTCTCTTATCTTGGGTTCTTTGCTCTGTGGCCTGTGCCTTTCCTCTTTGCAGGATGCTCCCATCAGCCCTTCTCATACCAATAGCATTTCACAGTTTTCTAGAACGAGGTTGGAATGAAATCATTGGTCCTCTCGAGTGATTTGTGGCGTACCCATTGGGGTGATTGGGAAGCCTGTGGAAGAACAAAGGTCCTCAGCTGATGGCTGGTAAGCCTTGTCAGGCACACAGGAAGTGCTCGATAACCCCCAGCCCAGGGGAGTGATAGCAGGTCGAAACCCATCTGAAACACAATAGGCCTGGTCTTTCCCCTACAATGGGTGAAGGACTTCTTCCTCTGGGACTCGGGGGACATTAATGATACTTAAGAGACCCACCCCAGCTGACTCCCTTTAACTTTTAGTTCCTCTGTTTAGAAATGCCACGTCTGTGGCTTCAAATATATCAAGAGAACCTGAAAGATAGGCAATCTGGCCAGGTTTCAAACCCACTGAAAACTCTGGCTCTAAATTTAGATGCGATCTGGAAACTTGAGTTTCAAGTTCCCCTTGCATTGGGCAAAGCCTGAATTTCAAGCTATTGCACATTTTAATTTATCTGTTCTCATCTTCTCAATGTCCCTAAACTTCTTGCTCCCTTTTCCAAACTCATCACCTTCGTTATTGCATCTTCCATTTGGCTGTTGCTGTGATGTCTCTCGAATTATTTCCTGTTGTCATGACTCAGACCTTGTGCTGTGTGTCACCCTTCAGTCTTGTCTCCTTGGCCGGGCTGCAGACCCCTGTGGGCAGGGGCTGTCCTCAGGCCTCTTTCCTTCCCCCTCGGTGAAACATGCCCAGGGTCCAGCACATTGTAGTCCCAGTCAAGGCTGGAGGGTTTTCCCATCGTAAAGCTAGACACCGGGACAAGGTGTGCTCCAACCAGATTTCCAGAACCTTGGTTAGTTAATTCATTGAAAGCGTACAAGTACATAAGCAATGCCAACCTCTGGAGAACAGTGTTTTGAATGAAGAAGTTTACACAATCTAACACAAGTTTGATGAAAAACAAGCTAAAATGCAATCCATTCAGAAAAGCTTTCCCTCAGTCCTGCCACGCTGGTGCTGGTTGACTTGTTTGTCTCCATGTTGTGGGGGGTAGAGGACTCAAAGGTTAGAATTTGGCATGTGGGGCAGGACTAGAGTTCAGCGCACATGGACCTTTTCACACCTTCACTCTGCTTTGGAAGAGAGAGAGGGTATGTGTTTCCTAGGGCTGCCATCACAAAGCAGCACAGAGTGTGTGTGTGGGGGGCGGGGCTTCAACAACAGACACCGATTGTCTTACAGTCCCTGGAGGCTGGAGTCGGACACAGGTGTCCGCAGGGCCGGGACTTCTGAGGGCTGGGAGGGAACATCCGTCCCCTGCCTCTCCTCTCGCTTCTGGAGGTTTGTTGGTGATCTTTGGTGTTTCTTGGCTTGCAGGGCACATTCACCTTCATGTGATGTCCTCCTTGCTTGTGTCCACATTTCCCCTTTTTATAAGGACACCAGTCATATTGGATTAGAGGCCCACCTTAGCCTACTATGAGCTCATCTTAACTGATCATGTCCACGGCAAGCCTATTTCCAAATAAAGTCACATTCTGAGGTATGGGGGTTAGGACTTCACACATGAATTTTTTTGGTGGGGAGGGTACAGTTCAGCCCATAACATAGACTATTGTATTCTTGTTTGACTTTATTGTTCTCCAAATCAAGGTGTGTCAATTTGATTGAGTCTGTGCCACACCTATGAATCTGGATGATAAACATCTAGAAGAAGCTAAAGGTGGGTTCCTTTCTCTCCCCAGTCCCTCCATCCATCCACCCATCCATCCATCCATCCATCCACACACCCATCCATCTATCCATCTCTTGTTACACAAAACACACACACACACACACACACACACACACACACACACACACACTTACTTTATATAGCTGGGACTTTGGGAGTTTCTAATTGGAGTTCCCTGCCATCCCAAGAGCACTATTTGGAGTCCTGTTTGCATGTGTCCTCTTAGCAACCTCAGAGGAGTAAGGTTCAGGTTCAGAACACAGCCCTGCACTCACCAGCTGTGACCCTCAGTGACCTCCTCCTCTTTGAGCCTTGGTTTCTTCATTTGTAATGCAGCAAACACTAGAGCAGAGCCTGGCGCCCAATAGGCCCTTGAAAAATGGTGGTAGTCATTAACGTTATTACTGTCGAGTGAGGTGTGGACAGAGGGAGAGAGTGGAAGCGTGGCCTGTCTGCTGACTTCCAGGAGCTCAACACGAGACATTCCCCAGGTGGAATTCCAAGCTCTCTCACAGGCACCATGTCATTTGGTCTGTCCTCACAGCAATCCCGGAGCTATGATTCTTACCTTTTTGGAAACTGGATACCCCTGAGAATCTGATTAAAGCTCTGGACTCTCTTCCCCAAACAGCACATATGCATGGACTATCTGCATAAATTTGCATATGATTTCAGAGGGATTATGGCTCCTCTTTAGCCCATCTTTGGAGGCTAAGAATCCACACTCAAGAGGTAGCAACCTTAAAAATCCATTTGTTCATTTGGTAAACGTTCACAGTGTGGCTGTCACACACTGGGTGCTGTGTGAGGGGAGAAAGGGCAGGCAGGGGACCTTTCCCCAAGTTGCTCACAGACATCTAGAACCATAATCAGAACTAGAAGAGATTCACCCTTTTAGGAGAAATATAGCTGTACTCACGTCTGTGTTCAGAGGAGAGAATTTGTTTCCACCATGGGGGTGTGTGGAATAATCAGGTGTATTCAGTGGAGGAAAGGACACTGATTTGGAAAGTGAAAGAAGAATGAGAGTTTGGCCTCAAATGATACGTTGACATTCCCAAGGTACAAGCTCCAGCGGTTCACAGAAGTGCACATGTGTTGTTACGTATGTGCACTTTCACCTCAATGTAACGAGTTGCTAGATTCCTAAAATGCTGCCCCTCTGATGGGAAGCCAGATACAATTCACACTGGGTTCTTTGAGTACGGTCTTCTAACTCAGCATCACCTCTATAACCAAGAGCACAGGTCAACCACTTGCACAAAACACACACAACATTGATGTTCCTTCTGTCTTCGGGCTTCACCTCTGTCAGGAGGGAGTGTCTGGTGTCTGACCCCCAAGATCAATGCCACGGAGGCACAGAGCTCAGCTTTCTGTTCCTCCCCATAAACCGGAGTCTCAGATGCCCTAAGAGGGCTTGGACCTGGAAAGAGCATGTCAGCGGGTAGCTGACCACTACCTTCCGTTTCTCTCTACCGGGAGAGAATTTTCTTCCTACCCCTACCTCCTCTCTTCTTTATCCACATCCCACTAATGGCCCGGAGCTGGAATTTCTCAGTGTCAGAGGACATTTTGACATGCCAGGTTCTGTTCTGCTCTAGCTGCGTTGAAAGCCTATCCTTTTGGTTCTGGTTCATAACACTTCCCTGGGAGTTTCTCTGAAAGACTTTAGTTCCTTTTGTGGTTCAGCAAAAAGCTTGGTATTTGGGTTGGGTACAGGTTAGGGTTAGGCCAGGGCGGAGGCCCCTTCTGGTTTGGGTTTTACAGGGTGGTCATTTGCAAGACCCTTATCTCAAGCCATCCCAGATGGAAAGGGCAGGAGGATGTGGCCGGGGAACCCACTTCACAGAGAATTTGAAGAGCAGAGGAGCAGCAAGCTGGGTTTGAAGAGAAACTACAGTTTCAGGTTCCCACCGTCAAAATGAGTTTGGTGTAGCAAGAAGTTAGGAAAGTGATTTCTGCTTCAGGCTTGGCCACAGATTCGCAGTGTGCCCCCGGGTAGATCAAGTCCCCTCTCTGGGACTCAGTTTCCTTATGTGTAAAAGAAGGAAATTGGACTAGAAACCAGATGATGGCTGAGGTATCTTTCAGAGCTAAAATTTATGATGCTATGAAAACAACTTTATTTTAAATTAACTATGACTCTAAGGAAAAGACTCAAAATCTCCCTTCCCCAGGCATACCGAGTTCTTCCTTCATCAAAATTGATCCCTCCTGTGTACTGCTCTCTAACACGGTGCTCATTAGAGAGCTGACCTAATGCCTTAAGCAGGCTTCCTGGATCCCATTTCTATTTTAACGGATTACTTGGATGTCATTATCCGAGGCTCCCTGAGTAGCTAGGGCTGTGCAATAGAGTTGCAGGCAGGCCCCCCGGGTCACAGAACCTTTCTCTCTCCCTTGCCCCTTCTTTCCTTTCAGTGGCCCTTGCATTGAGAGCTTCCTTTGCATGAAGCCCAGTGTTAGGGCAGTATTAGGTATAACCCTCACAGAAGGGAATGCACCCCTTCAAGGTGCTAGAAGGCAGGACCCATTTCCAGCAGGACGTAGGGGCTGGAGGGTTTCTAGGGAACTTCACCTGGAATCCCCAGGTATCCATGACCTAGCACCACAAGGTGTGCTAGGTAAGTGGTTCTCACACTTGAAACTCACCTTTTAACGAATAAAAGGCGTTCATTCATTTTTGATATTTTAAATGAGAATCTGTCTACTTTGGGTTTCTTGCTTCTAGGCCTTCTTAGCTGGATCTCATGAACAGAATCAAACCTTCACTCTAATGGATATTAACTGTCATGCCTCAGGTTTTCAGGGGTAAATTGAGGAAAGGCATAGCTCCCTCACAAGGCCTATTTGAGGCCCAGTGGTTTTGTAAGTAAAGCGCTTGCATGGAAAGAGGTAAGTGCTTAGTCAACAGTAGTTATTTTTCTAATTGCCAGTTGATTATATCGTGATATTTTCAAGGTGATTGATTTATGGAGAGCAATTTGCCCTTCCAGGAAGTGGCACCTAGACCATCAGGCATTCTGATTTCTTGGATGTGAACGCAATAGTTTCTCTTCCTCTGGTTAATCACCCGTGGTAGGGCTTGCACCTGATTGGGGGTGGCCTTCTCCCCTCCATCCTCCCCGCAACCTCCCTGGACTTTCTCTCTTCCTCTTTCCTTATTTCTCTTTCTTAAAGTTTATTGGGAGTTTTTGTACTCGTAAAAGACTACACACACACTACACAGAATTTGAAACAAAAACATCAAAAAAAGTAGAAATTAAGAAAAAGAAATCACCCATGGCATCTAGAGAAAAATGCATTTTGGTATATTCCTACTTTCTCTTTTTCCATCGTTTTGAGTTTTGTTTGCTTATTTTACATGTTGAAGTCATACTGTAGATGTAATTTTGCCTCCAGCTTATTTTTAGATACAATTAGAATATTGCATTTCCCTGTATTAATTTAAAATTCATCACAAATGTCATCTCTATTGGCTATAAATACAGCCAGTTGACTGGGCACCATGCTATGGTTTAACATGCTTCCCTCTAAGGTTGATTTTACCTTCTTTCTAATTCGTTGTTTCTAATAGGCTGAGGCTGGGCAAACACCCTCCAGGCCTGTTAGGACTGTATGTAAGGTAAGAGTTGTCATCTGGAGATCCTGTGGGAAGGCCTGAACGGCTCTCCTCGGGAAACTTTGGATTTGAATTTTGTGACGCATTCTTTAGTGTCTCAAAGGTCTCCTTTACTTATGTTTTCAGTTCTTGATCGAGGCCTGTATGGTTGAGATTATCAAGTAATTGACCAATTTACAAATGGAATATCACTGTACTAGTAAGAAGACTAAAAATAAGCCTTTCTCCCTTTAGAGAAAATTTCTCCTTAGAGAGATAGAATAATGCAATTGTTAAGAGCTGCCTGTGTCCAAAGCCCAGCCCTCCCGCATCCTGGCTGGGTCACCTCAAGCAAGTTTTGGTTTCTCTGTTCCTTGGCTCCCCTCATACGGGATGATAACAGTATCCACCTCACAGGGTTCTGGGTGGTAAATGAACTAATCCATGTAAGGTGCTTCGGAGAATGCCTGGAGCTCAGTAAACTCTAGTGAGTGTTTGCTGTTATTATGGTCTCTGTCTGTAGAGAGCATTTTAAAGTTTCTTGTAAACATTTCTGGTCTTGCATTTAGGTCTTTAATCCCAATGTTCATTGCAGCACTGTGTACAATAGCCAACACATGGAAGCAACCTAAATGTCCATCGACAGATGAGTGGATGCAAAAGATGTGGTACATATGTACAATGGAATATTGCTCAGCCATTAAAAAGAATGAAATAACGCCAACTGCAGCAACATAGATGGACCTGGAGATTATTGTGCTAAATGAAGTAAGTCAGACAGAGAAAGACAGACATATGATATGGCTTATATGCAGAATCTAAAAAAAAAAAGGTACAAATGAACTTATTTACAACACAGAAACAGACTCACAGACTTAGACAACAAACTTAGGGTTACCAGTGGAGAAGCAGGGGGAGGAAGGATAAATTGGGAGTTTGGGATTGACATGTACACACTGCTATATTTAAAACAGATAGACAAAATTTAAAAAAACAAACCTAAAGTCATAAAACAAGAATCATTTCTTCCTAGCATATTGTGACATATGCCAGCATTTTCTGTACTTAAAAATTGAGATAGACTAATTTACAGAAAAGATACTTTTGAAGGTAGTTGTTATTTCACTTATTGTTTGTATTCATATATTAAAAGAATATATATTTAAGAATTTTTTCCCACTGGCTCTTTAGGCTTCTTGTTTTTTTTTTTATTTTTTTATTTTTTTGCAGTACGCGGGCCTCTCACTGTTGTGGCCTCTCCCGTTGCGGAGCACAGGCTCCGGACGCGCAGGCTCAGCGGCCATGCAGGCCCAGCCGCTCCGCAGCATGTGGGATCTTCCCGGACCGGGGCACGAACCCGCGTCCCCTGAATCGGTAGGCTGACTCTCAACCACTGCGCCACCAGGGAAGCCCAGGCTTCTTGTTTTTTTAAAGAGACCCAGGAGTGGAAGAAGGAGGACCATTCAAGGGCAAGGGCTGCAAAGAGGAGGAGCAAGGTGGGGAGAGCAGGGCAGCTGGGGGACAAGGCTGACATGGGGGCACCTCGACCCCCGAGGCCAGGGAGTGGGTGGTGCTCTCAGGGCCCCCTAGACGCCATCCAAGCCGGGCCAGGAAGTGAGACTTAAGGCCCGGCAAGGGAGGAGGGCCAGAGCTGGAAATCAGAACCTGAAGGAGAAAGGGGCTGGGATCCGCCCACCCCCCAGGGTTACAGCCTATGAGGATGCGCTGCACGGAGTCTCAGCGGGTGGGTGAGGGAAATCTAACTATAGAATTTGCAGTTTTCCTTACAAGAGGTCCAGCACAGTTGCATTCTGGTAATGGAAGCAAAATTTTAAATATGAGCAGGAAATAAAATTAATTTTAAAATATCTGAAAACATATATTCTGTGACTCGTCCAACTGGCCCAGCTTGGCTGGCTTGTTTTTCCTCAGACTGACTGATTAATAGGACAGAAATGAGGAGGTGTAAATTTATTTCGGACCTGGGTGGGGAGTCAGGGTGGTGGCTGGCCTCACCCCACTTAGGCTAAATCTGCATTTTCAAGTCCAGGAGGGGTGCCCACCTACTGGATATCCTGGGGGGTGGAGGAGTTGGAAGGAAAGCATTTCGGACTGAGCTGCTTCTCAGCAAGCTTCTAGAAGCAGTTTGCTTTCTCCCCCTCTTTTGAAAGTAGAGTCGTGCAGGCCCAGAGGCAGCCGTGTGACCAGTGGACCCTGGGGACCTTTCCCTGGCCAGACCCAGGCCGAGGAGCTGCCCTAGGAGGCGAGGGGGTGTGTGCAGACTGTCGAGCCTAAAATGCTCCCTGGGATGAAGTGGGAGGACAGGCCGGCACTCAGGGAAATAAAATAAAATCCCGCTGGGCTGTTTTCTTCACTGAGCATGGAGAAACATTTAGCAGCATGAAAGGTGGTTGAGAAGCAATAAATAATCTTCAAATGGGGAAAGGCCGCCGTCTGGGAGGTGGAGAGTAAGACTGCAGCACAGAGCATTTGATCTGAGTTGAAACTCTGGAGAGAGGCTGATTGCGCCGTAGCCCAGTACACGGATAATTAAAAACAAAGACATCTTTAAGACACATCTGAGTCGGCCTCCCTGTCCCCCTTCTTCACCCTACAAGTCCCCCACCATATTCTTTTCCTGGAAAAGGCTGGGAACACCCTCCAAAGTAAAATCATCCTAACGAGAGAAGACATGTTCTTGAAGAAATCTCGGCTTAGAGTTTACAGCTCTATAAGCATTTCCGCAGAAAGACGTCCCACACTCAGGCACTAAGTCGAGGACACATAGTTGCAATGCTAGCTCGGTCTTCTGCATGATTATTTTTACAACATTTGCAATTAAATGCAGATTTTCTGCTGCCTGATTCTGACCGGACGAGGGGCTCTGGTGCTTCTGGATCTTTCGGCACACACGCTCAGGCGCATGGAGTTGCATGAGGGGTCACGATCAAGCAGGACAACACCCTACCCGCAGCACGTGCACCAACGGAAGGCACTTGGGACACACGCGTGCCCGCAGCAGAGCTGCCTCTCCCCAAACCTTCTTCATGAGAAACAGATCTGCTCTGCCTCTCTGTACTTCATTTTGATGATTGAATTTTTCCGCAACCAAAAGTGTAGGGATAATGGTCTTTTTTTTTAATTTTATTTTTGATACTCCAGAAATCTTGAAGAAAATACGATTATATCGCTCATTTATTTTGGTCTCAAGAAAAATTGATTGTTGTATGTGTATGTCTGTGTGTGCATCTCTGTGTGTGTCTGTGTGTGCAGGCGTGTGTATGTGTGTGTATGTGTGTGCGTTGGGACGGTGGGGATCCTGAGAACGTCCAGGAAGTTCCATATTGCCCTTTCTCCTGCGATGGCCTGGGGTGCCCAGCATTGATCAGGAGCAACTTGTAGGAAGAGGAAAGGGTTGGTTTTCAGGTCTGTAACTACCAGCCCCTGCCCCATTCTGCATACTGTGGGCTCCAATGAAGGGAGTTGTTATTTGCTTCCCCAGGTCAGTTTAAGAGGCAGTTAGGAAAGTCAGAGCTCACCTCACCTAAGCAGGCAAGCAGGGTAGGTAGTACAACAAGCCAGGCCTCAAGGGGCAGAAAGACCTAGACTTGAATCTCACCAGCCACTTTACTTGCTAGTGTGATCCTGGGAAAGTTCCTTGACCTCTCTCAGCCTCAGTTTTCTCATCTGTAAATTGGCCCAGTGATCTCCATGATATGCAATTCTTGTAAAGCACAGTGTCAGGTACAGAGTGGGTGCTCAGGGGATTAGAAGCCCCACATTCTCCTCTCCCAACAAGTCCTCCAGGCTGCTGCTGGAAATGGATTTGGCAGAAGGAAGGCTTAATTCCCTTCTAGGAAGCCACCCTCCTATATCCTGGCTGCCTCCCTGGCCTTTCGCTCAGCCCTGGGAGCTGGAGTCTGTCACTCAGGTCCAGGAAGGATCTGGAGTAGGTGTTCAGTAACAGGAAGAGGAATGTGAAAGCTCCACCTGGCGGGACACAGACTCCCGCCCACTTCCCAGAGTGTTGCTCAGAGCCAGCCCTGGGTAAATGGAGTTCACCCACCTCCAGAAACAGGCGTCATCAGCCCTCCACAGCCCCCGGGCAGACTCCCTCTTCCTGTGGAGAGCTTCCTTTGTTTCACTCTGATACTGTGACTGCCCTGAGCAGCCCCTAGGGACACAGTCCTGACGCTGTCCCTTACCAGTGGGCATTTTTGGACGCCGTCACCATTTGTTCCTGGGGCTGCCTCTTTGCATCTTGCCTGATTCCTCCTGGAGCCCTTGGGGCGTCGGCACCCATGCAGAGCTGTGCTAGCCTGGGAGGAGGAAGTCAAAAGGAGGAGTCCCCACCTACTCCTACTTTTGTAGGAGGAAATGAGGGTGGAAAGTCGCCCACAGGCGCTCAGGCGAGGTCTGTGGGGTTGATGTTGGTGATTAGGAAGTCAAAAGCTGGACTTGTGGACGTTGAAACTTAGTCCCTTGTCAAGTATTTTCAACCCATATTTCTTCACAGAAAAGTAATTGGATGGAAAACCTCCCTCTCACCCCTCACCCAAACTTCTCTGAAGTCGGGCATTTGACATTGATTTTCCCAGCTCAGTATCAAGTATAGCATCACTGAAGATCACCAAACTGCTATTTAGACATTTTAAAGATGCAATTTGAGTTCCAGGGCAGGGGAAAGGGGTGGATAAAAGAGATTATATGATAATGATATGGCTGTGGAAGCCTGTCAAATAAAGTGCATTTTCTCTGGTGGGCAGGCTATTTCTGGAGCTGGGCATGGGTCGCTCTGCTGAGGGATGTGTTTATCCTAATGGGAAGCAGGACCGAGCTAGGCCGCAGCTCCCTGCACAGTTTTTAAAGTCTTAAGATACCACAAAGACATTTGTGGTGTCCAGGAGACGCATTTAGTCCGCCCTGGCCCTTTCAATGTGTGCTGACTTGGCTCTGACAGGAGCCAGAGGAAAGCAAGGAGAAGTCTGACAGCAGAAGCGGGAGAAAGTGTGTCCGTCCAGACCTGCCCATTAAGGTGGTTTTGGATACAAGGAAGAGAAAAGTCAATGCAAACTGACTTAAACAATAAAGAATTTACTATAGGATCTAACAAGTAGCCCAGAGCTAGGGCTTCAGGTAGGGTTTTATCAGGGTGCTAATTCTGTTTTCCTGTAATCCTGCTTACTCTGCCCTCTTCTAATTCTTTTCCTTAGGCTGACTCGCCTCATGGCTGCAAGATGGCTGCCAGAAGCAGCTCTAGCACTTGTTTCTTCGGTCACGTCCAGAGAGAAGGAGAGGAAACTCCTTTCAGTTCCTTTCAGTTTGAACTGGTCAGTTTAAGCCACTACCTGGATAATAGCAGCCACTAGGCTGATATCCTGGGTTGATTGGCCTAACCCAGGCTTCTGAACCTAACACAAGCAAAGAGACTTGAGTCACCCTAACTGCTGGGATCAGATTCCCCTGGGACACAGGCATGACATGAGGGTGGGGGTGGGGGACAGGGGGAAGCTTTAGCTGGACTCTGTAAGGAAGGCAGGGGGACAGTGAGTTGGAAATGAAAGCAGTTAAGCAATCAACTGTGTTCCCAACCAGAAATGCAGGAGACCTGTTCTAGCAGAGCTCTGTCATGGGCTGAGAGACTGTCAGTCTGACCTTTCTGTCTCACAGAGCTGTCGGGATCAAGAATGATGATGGGAAAGTAAAAATGTGAAATAGAGGTAGAAAGTGTGCATGTGTGTGTGTATATATAGATAGATATAATATAGTAAAGTATAAAATATATGTATATAAATAGTATTACTACTGAAACCGTGAACCTCATGGATGAATGGACTCACACCTCAGTTTTCTCTCCTGTAAAATGGACACAGTAATACTGACATCGTCTTTTGCAAAGGGTATAGAAGTTTCATGTATTAATTCCAGTGCTCCTAGGGACCTGTGAGACTCCCCAGACCCGGGCTTGTTTTCCCTCACAGTGGAATGGTGACCACCCCAGCCCCTTGGTACTCTCTCCCTGTCTCCCCATTCCATCCAACCCGGGCGGGGTTCAGCAACATTCTCTCTGGAACGTATGAAAGCCAAACTTCCCAGAGTTTGCAATCACTGCTCTTGGATTCACAGGGAGGACCCACCTCTTCCCAGGAACTCTGGCAGTGCTGCTCAGGGACCATGACAGAGATGGAGCCTGGCTGTGAGCCCGAGATGGCGTGGACGGGACGTGGGTGGAGCCCGCCGGCTGGGTCCCAGGACAGAGCAGTGCAGGTGACAGACAGAGGGACGGAAGAGGGGCGTTCTAGAGTGTGAGGTGCAGGATCTGCTGGGGGGACAGGGAAGACGCCGGTTGGGGTCCCTGCCCTGCAGTAGGACACTCTGCCACTGTTGTCACAAGCAATACAAGTCTCACCCGCAGCTGAAACAATGGCCACAAAGGCTGCTGCTTCCAGTCCTGAGGGCCACCCCTGGGAACTGGAACTGTCTGCTTCCTCAGGCGCAGCCTCGATTTTCATGGGAGAAAAGCCAGCAGGCTTTTTTCGATTCCCCAGATGCCAGCAGGCCAGCTCCTCTCTTACCTCCCTCTTCCTCCAGGTCTGGTCTCTTCTCATAGGGAAACAGGCACCGGAACACACACACACATACACACACACACACACACAGAGACACCTGCACGCCCTCTCCCAGGTCTTACCTGCCACCTTACCTGTCACTCTGGCCACCACATGTGGAGAGAGTGCATTCCACTTTGGGTGTGGAGTGCAGACACAAAAGAGACATGTTCACCTTCCCTACTTACAAAGAGACACTGACTGGAAATTCTCAAAGGAAGAGCAGTAGGGCCCTGACGCCTCAGGCTGGTTCAGGGCACAGTCTCTGGGCAACCCCAGCCCGAGGCTGAGTGCTTTGAGGGGCAGCTCCCAGAGCTTCCGGGTCCTCACTCTACAAACTAGAAGGGATGCTGGGGGCTTGTGATGCCAGGACGACTTGCAGCTTCACAGAGGAGGGACAGGGCCCAGAGAGGAGTCACCTCTGGCCACCTGGCTCATCCCCTGGAGCCTGGTCTGGGGCACAGTCTGGGGGGTGGGATGTAGGGTAGCCGAAGCCCTAAGGAGGGATGCGTTTCCAGGAATGTGTGTCAGCCTCCGGAGCTTGTTACCTGAGAAGAACCAGCAGGAGAAGTCAGGAAGCTCCGAGGCCCACCTCTGCTCACCACAGGTGGCAACAGCGCTTTGTAGGAGCCCCAGCTTGAGGGGTGGCGTCCAGCGCTAAGGACCGGACCTCACCTCCAGAGCCCCGATGGTCTGGTATTCCTTTAATGTCTTCAGGTGAGGCTGAGACTTCATTTCATGTGGGCCTGAGTGTGCCTCTCTTTCCTGTCTGATTGCCTTAACTCGGTCTGACTTGCACCTGCTGACCAGTTCTGATTTTACCCCCGCCTCCCTTCAGCTCTTCCATAAGCTCTGTGGGAGTGTGGAGGACAGGAGGACAGAGTTCTACTCACGGGACTCTCAAAAGGCCAGTGGGAAGATGAGCCAGAGATCAAAACCCCATCAGACAACAGATGAATACATGTAAGTTAGTGCCCTGTGCGCTGCTGAAGTTACATTGTTCATTTTAGGAGAAGAGTTGAAAGCAGCTTTTCCACCTGGAAACAATATTACTTGACTCGGGCACCTTCTCTACGGCAGCACCCTTTTGCCCCTGTGCTTTTTTTTACTAGTTATTAGTTAATTTTTAAAAATTTTATGTTATATTGGAGTATAGTTGATTAACAATGTTGTGTTAGTTTCAGGTGTACAGCAAAGTGATTCAGTTATACATACACATATATCTATTCTTTTCTCATTTAAGTTATTGCACAGTGTTGAGCAGAGTTCCCTGTGCTATACAGTAGGTCCTTGTTGGTTATCTGTTTTTTGTTTGTTTTTTTTGCGGTACACGGGCCTCTTACTGCCGTGGCCTCTCCCTCCGTGGAGCACAGGCTCCGGACGCACAGGCTCAGCGGCCATGGCTCACGGTCCCAGCCGCTCTGCGGCATGCGGGATCCTCCCAGACCAGGTTACGAACCCGTGTCCCCTGCACCGGCAGGCGGACTCCCAACCACTGCGCCACCAGGGAAGCCCTGGTTATCTGTTTTAAATATAGCAGCGTGTATATGTCAGTCCCAAACTCCCAATCTATCCCTTCCTCTCACCCTTCCCCCCGGGACCATAAGTCTGTTTTCTAAGCCTGTGAGTCTGTTTCTGTTTTGTAAATAAGTTCATTTTTATCATTTTTGAAAGATTCTGCATATAAGGGATGTCATATGATGCTTTGTCTTTCATGAATGTGTTGACTGCGTGAATGAATGGTGTGAGTAAATCAATGAATGAAGAAATGGAAGTTGGGTGAGGAGGGGCAAACCCCTCACTGCACGCCTCTGGCTGGCCCATCCGTGTGTGTCCAGGACACAGCTGTTCACAGATACCCAAGAAGTCAACCCTGCAACTTGGGAAACAGCCATGAGGAAGCCTTAACACGTCCTCTGCTTTGTGCTGTCTGTGCCCTGTTGGGGGTCCTGGTGAAAGGTGGGCTGTCTTAATGTAAAAATGAACATCTCTACCCATCAGAGGCATGGCTCAGGACCCTCTGCTTGCTGCCCAAAAGAAAGACTTTGCAGACAACTCTGGTCAAGGGCAAATAGTAAACATATTTTTTGTTGATTAACTACAAAAGCAATGCATATGTGTATATATGTATATATACATATATATATGTCTCCAGTCTTCCTTATTCACCAGTTCCATTATGTGGATTTTTCTACTCACTAAAATATATTTGTGACCCACTAATCAATAGACATGGTGCTTTCGCAGCCATTTGTGGACATGGGCAGAGGGACAAAAGATTTGAGTCACCCATGAGCACAGCCCCAGCTGAGGTCAAACAAAGTGATGCTGTTTCAGCTCTCATACTGTCAACAAGGATCCTTTCCCCCATCTCACGAGTGCCACGTTTTTTGCATTTTTGTGCTTTTTGTTGGTGATTTTGTTGTTTAAAATGGCCCCCAAGCGTAGTGCTGAAAAATCTGTCTAGTGTTGCTAAATCAAAGATGGCTGTGATGTGCGTTACAGAAAAAATACATGTGTTAGGTAAGCTTCATTCAGGTCTGAGTTACAGAGCTGTTGGCTGTGAGTTCAGTGTTAATGGATCAACAAAGTATGTTAAATCAGGTGTCTTTATACAGAATCACACATAAAACAAGGTTATGGATTGATTGGCTAATGAAAATATTTTGACCAGAGACTCTCAGGAACTTGACCTCATATTTCCCCTAGAAGCAACAGCTCAGTGTTCTGTATTTCAGTGTTTTCATTGACTTTATAGAACATAACTACTGCAAATGACAAGAATTGACTGGAGATATATATATATATATACTTTTTCAGTATAAAATTGAAAGACTATAAATACATATATAAATGTAAAGTAATAAAACATGTAATCTCCCTTTATCCATTTTCCTTCTCTAATCCTGGTCCTCTTTCATAAGGAACCATTGTTAACCATTTAGGGTGGGTCCTCCCATACCTTCTTCTATTAATTTACATTCTTAAATACATATATGTATATATATAATTTTTATGAGCATATTTTATGAAGGGAATTTTATACATATACAATATGTGATTTGCCCTTTATCACTTAGATTAGGGTCAGCAATTTCTTTTCTGTAAAAGGCCAGATAATAAATATTTTTGGCTTTGGGAACCATATGGTCCCTGTCACCTGTACTCAATTCTGCCGCCGCATCAAGAAATCAGCCTAGGGACTTCCCTGGTGGTGCAGTGGTTAAAAATCCGCCTGCCAATGCAGGGGTCACAGATTCGATCCCTTGTCTGGGAAGATCCCACGTGCCGTGGAGCAACTAAGCCCGTGCACCACAACTACTGAGCCTGTACTCTAGAGCCCACGAGCCACAACTACCGAGCCCGCGTGCCACAACTACTGTAGCCCACGTGCCTAGAGCCGGTGCTCTGCATCAAGAGAAGCCACGGCAATGAGAAGCCCGCGCACCGCAATGAAGAGTAGCCCCCGTTTGCCACAACTGGAGGAAGCCAACGTGCAGCAACAAAGACCTAACACAGCCAAAAATAAATAAATATATAAATTTATTTTTTAAAAAATCAGCCATAGACAATATGTAAATGATTGGGTGTGGCTATGTTCCAATAAAACTTTATTTATGGAAACTGAAGTTTGAATTTCATGTAATTTTCAATATTGCAAAATACTACTCTTCTTTTGATTGCATTTCAACCATTTAAAAATGTAAAAACGATTCTTAGCCCGTGGGCAGTACATTCACAGACAGGGGTTGGATTTGGTTTGTGGCACTTAGTTTACCGACCCCTGACGTAGATTATATGTTGGAGATCTCTTCCTGTTAATACATGGAGATCTACCTCATTGTTTTAATGGCTACCCAGTATTCCATTGTATGAATTTACCTCAATTTATTAAAAAAATTTTTTTTTGTTTTTCCCATCACCATGTATTTTATTTATATCAGCTAGATATTTACAGATATTTGCTGATACAAAAATACAGGACCAGGCAGACTGAAAGTGGAGGCAATGCCACCCTCACTGCAAAACCCTCCAGCTCCTTGAGCTATGTGTACTTTCCCAAACGCTTTCTCGAAGGCTTTAAATAGTTGAAAGTATTTCCACGTGACAATGACTCCACGGCACTGTATGCACCAGGACTGGACGAGGGCTCAGTATCTGTACTTGGTGGAGTAGTCCTTCGGAGACACGACCAGGCCGCGACCCTTCTGGGCCCCCCCCCCCACCCCCGTACGCCGTCTCGATGATGTCGATCATCTCCTGCTTGTCTTCCATGGCCCAGTTGATCTTGTTGTTGTTGCCAGTACCCAGGTCGATCACGATGTGCTTGTTCCTGAAGAAAAACGTGACAGTGCACGGATCGTATAACTCATACATTTTGTTGAAGTCAGGTACTTCTGTAATATCCACAAGATAAATCACTGAGGAATTTTTAACTTTTAAAACAGCTGGGGTATCCAAACAGGGCTCGCAGCAAGATGAGGAAGATCCCCCGTTATCTGCCGTTTCTTTTCAGGTATGCTGTACAGAACCTCGTCCATCTTCATACAAGTAGGGTCCCAGTCGTGTCCAAACCGAATGACGACCACGCGGTCTTCTTCCGAGAGGATGGCCTGATCCGCTTGCCAGCCGTTGTACAGGTGCGGGAGTATGTACATCTTGGGGCCGACGGGTCTGCGGGAGGGAACCACCGGCCAGCTCCTCCCAGCTCCAGCGCGGGGCACCCACCCCATGGAGCCTCACCCTGCGGAGCCCCCACCCCACGGGGCCTCACCCCGCAGGGCAGTCGGTGCGCTGCCGGGAAGGCCAGGCCCGCGTCCACCTCGTCCCCAGACCCCGACCCCACCAACGGATCGTCTCCGCCCCGCGGCCCAGAACCCAGGGCTAAGGGACCCTTGGGGTCGTACACCCACGCCTCCCTTGCCACCCCCTCCCTCCCCCGGCCCGGCACCTGAATTTACCTCAATTTATATAGCTATTTCCTTATCGATGGACCTGCAGATTATTCCCAATATTTCACTATAGCAGAATATCCTGTTCATACATCTTGAGGCATATGTATTTCTGTGGAGTGGGATTCTAGAATTGGAACTCCCAGTCCGTCCCTCCCCCACGCCCCTCCCCCTTGGCAACCACAAGTCTGTTCTCTATGTCTGTGAGTCTGTTTCTGTTTCGTAGATAAGCTTATTGGTCACCCTAATTTTAAGCAGGCGAGTGATATGGTCAGATTTGCTTTTTTGGTATAACTTTGTGTTGTAAGAATAATTTTAGATTCAGAGAAAAGTTGGCAAAGATAGTACAGAGAGTTCAGTTTACCCATCCCCCCAGTTCCTCCTATTGCTAATGTCTTAGATACATTTGTCAACACTAGGAGATTCACATTGATACATTACTATTAACTAAATTTCAGGCTCTGTTCCGATTTCCCCAGTTTTTCTACCGATGCTCTTCTTCCGTACCAGGGTCCCATCCAGGATCCCACATTTTGAAGTTCTGTTTTTAGGAAGATAAACAGTAACCATGGTCTGCAGGGTGGACTGGAGAGGCTGGGGTCTGGGGGCCAGGGGACCTGGGACGAAGTTGGTCAGGAGCCTGGTGGGAGGGGTTGAGGTCAGGCATTCCAGCTGGTGCCAAAGGGGAGCGGGGAGGGGCGATACAGACCTAGAAGGTTAGGAGGTAGACCTGACGGGGTCAGTCGGTCTAATAAGTGAAGCTGAAATGTCACCATGTGTTGCTGCTACACTTCATCCAGTCATCGAAGCGGCAGATGATAATTGAGCCCCTACCAGGTGGCGGGCACTGATGTTCTCTGGACCCCGGACTCTGGGTTCCACCTGCCACTCTCGTACATCTCCATCTTTAGCCTGGTTTTCCCATTTCATTGCCTGGGAGTATGCTAAAACCAAACTCCACTCCTTAAAAGAAGTCCAACACCAAAAGAATTTTCACAGCCTGTCCTTACTGCTGCCAAGAATATATATTGCCAATTTCCAGTGGAAGCTCAAATGTCCCTTTGTAATAACCTGGCCTCCAGGCACTAAGTTTGAGAGGTCACCACAAGTTGGGACTACGCCTGGGGGACCGAGGGCCATGGTGCCCAGCGACAGCTGGGGAGGGGAGGCAGGTACCAGGCGGTGATGGACCCTGAGACCCAGGGGGTCCTGGATGCTCATTCCCTTGGGTTGCAGCCCGGGATTAAGAAAAAAAATCCAGAGAAATCCTGGTTGGCATGTTTCTAGCCCAGATGGAAGAGAAATAGGACAAACTGCTAAAAGGTTCCAAAACCAACACATGAGAAGTACCTGCTGCCAGCAAATTCGAGGTATGTTGGCATGTGCAGCAGAAGAGAAATGTGTTCACCCCGATGGAAAGGGGAAGACAAGAAGACGGACGGCTGCTGAGAGAAGGTGGGGTGCTCCTTGCCAACTGCCAAACGCAAGCTCTGGGAAGAACGGCTGCTTCCAAACGACCGCGCGGGACTGGGGCGAGCCAGGAGGAAGGGGCGCAGACAGCCAGGCGACAGGCATCTCGAGTGTGGGGCTCATGGCTTGTCAGCCCCACTCCATTCGGCTGTGCCCTCAGCCACTCGGCCTGCCTTTCCGCACCAGCTCAGGGGACGTTCTGTCCCCGCATTATTTCTGGCCCGGCCCCTCCCTCAGAAGGGCTCCCTCTCTTCCATCCTCTCCTAACTCACACTCTACCCATCTTTGCGGGCACTTGTTGCCTGGGGCACATCTCTCTGCCCACCGTCCCTACATTCGGGGTATCTCCCACATTACAAATCCTGCGTTATCAAGGGAGAAGCTAGAAAACATCTCTAGACCTCTGTGCCTTGAATTGTACCTGACGCGTCCACATGAGAATTGGGTTTGAGGTGGTACCCCCATCAGGGGAACCACAAGGGGGCAGCAGAGACCCTTGATTCTGGAGGGTGTAGGGTTGAGCTCCTGGTTTCCAGGGCAGAGGGTCCTAGTTCCAGAGTGGCTGTGGGATCTTCTCTAAGAAACTCCTTTTCGTGGTTGGGTACGTTATGGCTGATGGCTTCAGAGTCAGGCCCTCCTGGACATTTTGCCAGCTCTCTAATCGTCTTGATTAAACTCCTTTTTCCCCTTAAATGAACAAGAATGGATTCTGTTGTTTGCAACTGAGGATTGTGGCTATTACTCCATCTGTCTTAGTCATTTGGGGCGGCTATAACATGATACCACAGACTGGGTGGTGTAAACAACAGACATTTATTTCTCGCAGTTCTGGAGGCTGGGAAGTCCAAGATCAGGGTGCCAGCAGATCTGGTGCTGGGGAGGGCCCTCTTCCTGGCTTGCAGATGGCCATCTTCTTGTAACCTCACATGGTGGAGAGGGGTATCATCTCTCCTCTCGTAAGGGCACTAATGCCATTCATGAGGTCCCCACCCTCTAACCTAATCATTGGCCAAAGGCCCCCCATCTAATGCCATCACATTGGGGAATAGGCTTCAACCTATGAATTTTGTGGGGGACACAAACATTCCATCCATAGCCCCATCCTTCAAGAGCAGCTGAAGAAACTTCTACGACCCTGTCCGGAGCCTTGGATTCTGCAGATGTGCCTGTCTTCAATGCCACCCCATCTCATATTAAATTGCCTATCGTTTCCTGGTGTTTGCAGTAGTTGGGCTCCCTCTTCACTGGTTGGAAACATCTAGAAGCAGTGAGCCTATCTTTTCAGTTGTCTCGTTTGTAGCATCTCATAGCCGGAAAGGGATTGAGAGGATATTGGCCAATCCACCCAACTTACAGGCAAGATGGGGCTCAGAGCAGTGACCAGTGGAGTGACTTGCCAAGGGCTGGAAAGAGCAGAAGCAGGAGAACTAGAGCCAGACCTTTTCTCCTGTTGCCTCCTGGAAGGATGCTGAGCCCGCACAGGGAATTTATGGGGAAGACGCGTCATGGCAGTACTTGAATTTAAACAGGACCTTCAGAGGAGTTCAAAATGCTTCGTGGACCTGTGAGTTCCAGATTGTATAATTTATACTCCTGGGAAGTACAAAGAGAAGAGGAAGCCTCTTCTGTTTACAGCAGGGAAAACTGAGGTCCGAAGGAACTGATTTGCCCAGGATCAGTATCAGAGTTAGAAGTCTCCAGCTCCTTGGATTCCCAAGTCTGTTTCAGGAAAACCATAGGATGTGGGTTCCTATCATGGAAACCCAAGAAGTGTTTGAGACTGCCGCCTGAGACCCACCCCCTGAATAATGCTGAGTCCTTAGGTGTTCCTTGGAGAGGGGAGGATGGAAAGTCCCTGTATTAGGTACCCATTGCTGCTAACGCATCTCTCCAAAGCTCGTGTTTTAAAATGACCCCGGGCATTTATTATCTCACAGTTTCTGTGGGTCAGGAATTTGGGGGCAGTCACAGGATGCCAGTGGCTGGGATCATCTTGAAACCTCCTTTATGAATATGCCTGGTTCTCAAGTGGGAAACTGGAATGGCTGGGGGCACAGGCATCTCTCTCTATCTCTGTCTCTTTGCAGTTTTTCCAGCAAGGTGGCTTTAGGGCAGCTCAGGGGTCCAAAGGTGTGTGTTCTGCAAGAACATGCCAGTCCTAGCCTTAGAGTCGCGTAACGTCACCTCCACTGCACTTTGTACTTCAGTGAGTTAGAAGTGAGTTACGGAGCTGGCTGTATTCAAACGGAGGTGAGTGAGGCATCATATCTTTACGGGAAGGGAGTAAAGAATTTGAGGATATGTTTTAGAACCACCGCAGACTCCAAGTTCCAGAAAGTGAAGTGATTTCCCCTAGTTATATGACTAATGTGTCAGTGAGCGGGACCTGGATGGGAACAGGACAACCACTGGCACATTGTCTTTTTAACAACCAGCATTAAAGTACTGAGAGAGAACCAGAGAAGGGGGTCTGATTTGGATTTTCTTTAGGGTGTTACCTCAGTTTTAAGCTGCTTAAACGAACAAACAGCAGACAAACATACCCTTAATGAATCACTGCTAGTAATAATTGTGCTCATGCCCCTTTATATTTGTGTAACACTTGGTCTAGACCCACACTGAATGGCTTGTTTAAGATCGGATAGCAAGTCAGGTCAGAAACAGAATTAGAGCCAGAACCCCGGGGGTCCTTTTTTTTCTTTTTTTAATTTTATTGTTGATTTCTCTTTGCTTTGCTGTGTTGGCAACCCCCCAGGGTAAACCGTCTACTCCTTTATGAGAATATTCTCATTGCATCTTCCCTCAATAGCAGCTGTGGTGCCCATCGCTGACTCCTGGGCAGCTGCAGACCGGATAACAACTGGGCAGCGTAGCTCTGGCTGTCGCCAGGCAGGGCCAAGTGTCGCAAGGTTAGGGGAACAGCAGAAAGTACCGGAACTAGCTCCCTGATCTCATAGATTCAGAAACCAAGGCAGGGTGGGCCGGTGGGCTATTGCTTAAGTCCTTTGATGAATCATGAAAAGGGTGGCATTCAAATCCAGGTCTCAGTGTAAAATCTAGATCCCACCCCCCATTTGGATTCCTGTGTATTTCTGAAATGAAAAGCAAGCTGGTTTTGAAAAAGCTAGTTATCGTGGATTTGCTTGCTACAGAGACCCTGGAGGAAATATGACTTTGGGCAACTTACCAAATCAATCCATCAATCAACATGTCATTATGGACCGCTGTCTGTTGACTCAGCTTGGTGCTAGGTGTGGATGATACTGGACGTAAAATCTTGGTTTATACCGTATTTACAGTGATGGTTCCTGGCTTCAAATACCTTTAGGAACCCAACTCCACGGAACATGCTATTCTATATTGGTCCCATGGATCGCCCCAAATGGTCTAATCTCAGAGAAATCACACCTCCACCAGTACTTTCTAGGAAAAACAAATAGTTAATACGTAGTGTGCTTTTCTAAAAAACACACATACGCGTGACGGCAGTGAACTTAAGCACTATTGAAAAATCCGAAATGTATGGCAGCTTTCTAATTAAAAAGATTATTTCCTGCAAACTCAGATGGAATATCCTTCTCCTGCTTCTATGTTTTTTTTTTTTTTCTGTGAAACAAACTCTCTGCAAGAAATGTGAAATTTATTATGAGAGGGAACGTGCTAACTATCCAAACATCCTAGTCAGCCTGAGGAAACGAGGCAATGATGACTTGGAAAACACTTCCCTTTACACACACAGCCATTCACACGCGTCCAGGCTCAGCCCATCCTCCTGGCCCAGCTCAGCCTCTCAGCAGACTCTGTCGGCAGGGGGCATGTCTGCTGAATCAGAGCAACGCGGATGCAAATCACCTATTGGGTCTCTTGCTCTCACCACCAGACTAATCCAAACTCCAGCTTTGTCTATCGTACATCCTCCATGACTTTTCCCAGCCAAGGTTTCAATGACTCAAGTTCCACCATGTTCCCTGGAGGGGTTATACCGTAGCCAAATAGAACGAACTTACCATTTGGAATTTTTTTTCCCCTTTGATTGAATCTAATTTTCCTCTCCTTCTTTTCCTACTGTCATGTGCTTGCTGGATCCCTTAGGACCACCCACTGTGCCTGCTCATCAAACACGTAGACTGGAATTTCCCGACATTATTTGGTCTCTGACACACTTTCTGAATTGTCAGCAGTTATGCCTGTGGCACTGGGGTCCGTCCCATCCCTTAGACTCAGACATGCTCCAGGTACAGCCATCTGTCTGACCACACTGTTGATTCTCTAATATGTACACATACAAACATTACCTCTTTGTGCCGGGTCCCACAGCCCTACTCTCAATCTCTGAGCCAAATTTAGAATGGTGGAGGAAGAAAATGCAGAATGTGGCAAAACAGGAAGAATGTCTTTGAGACCCAGAAAAAGGTTAGGCTATGCCAGCTAAGAATCACTGTCAAATATGAACCTAAAGAAAGTGAAACTCTAACTCACTTAATTTTCCCCCTTAGGCATTTTTATTCTTTCTTTTCACATTCTTGCTACTTCATTTTGAAATTCAACGACAATTTTCTAAGTCTTCCTTCTAAACTTTAACCCAAAATTAACCATGTCTAATTACAGGCGAATTGAATCCTTTGGCTGTTTCACTTAATCATAATATGAGAAATAAGCCTGATGTTATTTATGGATAAATGTACCAAAATGTATATAGTCTTGCCTAATTCCAAGACATAGTACAGAGCCCATCATACAGGTGAGAAAACTGAGGCTTAAAGATGTAAAGTAACTTGTGACAGTCATAGGCTTGGAATTAGAGTTCAGATGAACTGGAGAACATAACCACTAGCAACACAAACAAACAAAATCATCTTGGAATGACCAAGGAGAAAGTTATGATAGAGGTGGACGAGGAACCAGACTCACCCACGCAATTCGGCACTGCTGAGTTTCTGTCTGCTGTTCCACCACGCTGCATGTAGAACCATATGGTCACACCCATTTTCAGATCCCAGTGACAGCTGTTAGGTCCAGATGTACTCATGTGCACGTCACTCACATAGATGTCAACACTGCATCAAAATCGGCCGGGTCCAAGTCATCAGGTGTAGGCAGTCATGGCTAATTAGGACTTAGTCTGTAGGGAAGGCATCCAGACCTGGGTCCTGGAGTGCTTTTTGCTTTACTTTTACTTTTGAAAGTCTCATCAGGGCTGAAAAGGATGCCAGTGGCTCCATCCAACTCTGCAGCTGATCTACCAAACACATAGTGAATCAGAGTGTCTGGGTGAGTTACCCAGAGGTGCCTGCCTCAGGGATGAACAGAAAGAGCTCTGATCCCGGGGCTGCCACTTAACGTTTTTAGAACTCTGTTTTCAGAATCTCTGTTTTCTGTGCTTCGGTTCCCCAATCCATACGATGGATCAGGATCAATACTATCTCTTCTCTCCCTTTCTCAGAAGGATATTGACCCCCCAAGGACAAAACAGAACTACCCCTGCTGTTTTTGCTATGTCATCTGGGAGCAGGGCATGTTTCCCATTGATGCTCCGTTGGGAGGAATGGCGAGGTTCCGCGCTTCAACGCCTCGCAGAGGCTCCGAAACTTGTTGGTCCCAGCAGGCTAGTGCCCAGGTTGTTGGCCCCATCGGCACACTCTGAGGTCCTGCTGCTTTTCACATGCTTCATCTCCAAGCATCCAAATTCCACCCTTTCTATCTTTGCACCTCAGCTCAAATCCTGAATCTGAGGCTTGGGGTCAGTCCTAAGTTCTGGGCCACTCTCAGCTATTATGCCTCTGTCCTATTTCTTCCTTAACTTTTGAAACTCTGATTAGACATATCTTGGACCTTTTCACTCTGTCTTCTATGGCCTTTAATTTCTTTTACGTTTTCCACCTCTTTATCGCATAGGGCTGCCTTCTGTATCATTTCTCCAGTACTATCTTCCAGGTCACAAAGTCTCTCTTTGTGTGCTGGTTTGCTGCTCAATTGTCTCCGTTGAGTTTTTAATTTCTATTTTATTTTATTTCCAGACTTTTATTTTATAGAAGTTCTTCTTTTATTCATTTATAAATCTGAGGACCCTTCACTCATATTTAAAAGATTCTCTGCCATTTATTGAAAATAGGTTATATTCCATTTGATAATTCCCAAACCAGAAGTCTTTGCAGGCTGATTCTGCTGTCATTTCTGCTGGCTCTTGATCTTGGTGCCTTGTTTCCTTATATTTGTAGTGATTTCTAGCTGCAAGTTTCTCATCTTCCTTAGAAATTGCTGGGAAGGGGCTTCCCTGGTGGCGCAGTGATTGAGTCCACCTGCTGATTGCAGGGGACACGGGTTCGTGCCCCGGTCCGGGAAGATCCCACATGCCGTGGAGCGGCTGGGCCCGTGAGCCATGGCCGCTGAGCCTGCACATCCGGAGCCTGTGCTCCGCAATGGGAGAGGCCGCAACAGTGAGAGGCCCGCGTACCGAGAAAAAAAAAAAAAAAGAAAAGAAATTGCTGGGAATTCTTGGAGGCCTAGGGAAAAGGTGAACACCTTCAAATAAAATTTCTGTTTGCTTTTTCCTTAGTTGTCTAGTCTGGGATCACTTTAAACATTCTGCCTGTTTCTTTTTTTTGTTGTTTTTTTGTTTGTTTTGTTTTTTTCAGATGACCCATGTTTAGTGAATTTAGGCTACAAATACACAAGGCTTCTGGCTTGTAGTTCTCAGGACAGATATTTCCCCCTTTGCTCCAGTGCCACGATTCAAGATAAGCAATTTTCCTAGCAGGTATTACCTGCTCCCCAAATCTGGGAAGGATGTTGGGTTTATTTCCAGTCCTCCCTTACACTAAATGTACGGCCCTTGGAAGTTCTAATTCTATGGGACATCTCCTATTAGACCATCTACCTTGGGCAGACCTGGGTTTGGTCTCCTGTCCACCAAACCTCATAAGGTTCCAAACGTCAATTTTCAAGTTCAGTAGATCCAGAAAATTCCTTCAAGGCAGATGCCGGCTTCAGTCCCCTTCTCAACTTCTGATTCTGCCTTCATTTATTTACTTATTTTTTTAGCCAGAGTATTCCATACTTTCTTGCTAACTCATGGAGGCATTTGAAAATAGTGAAAAAACCCCAATGTTTTCCCCTGCATCTTTAGTATTTCGAGCAGGAAGTCTAGCCTGGACACCTGGTCTACCTTATTGCCAGAAGCAGAGGTCTCAGTTTAAATCCTACCTTTTCTAGGAAGCATTCCACAACCTCTTCATCCTATAGGGTTTCTTCCTCCTCAGAGCCTCAACTGGATTTAACCAAGTTAGTCATTTGGCATTGGAGGCAGCTGACTCTTAATCAGTGGGTGATGGATGGTCCCAGCTGGGAGGCCATCTGAGCCTTGGTTTTTTTTTTACTTTCTAGCCTATCCAAGACCCAGAGCTGACCCATTTACATAGGATGGTAAGCTTCCTGCTCTCCCTTTTTCCTCATGTGCCATATTTTACATTCCCCCCATTACTTTGGTTCCTCCCTGTTTTCTCTCCTCCTAAGTAAGTGAATATTATGACTATCACTGGGCAAACGTCACTCCCTCTACTTTATTTGAATGTCAACAAAATACTTTCTCATGAGCCAGGGGAGAAAAATAGCTCATTTTTCTTAACTGAATAAAAACACTTGGTCTGGGTAGTATATTTATTTATTTTTACTTTTTATTTTGAAATTTTTAATATAATTTTTAAAGGTTACACTCCGTTTGCGGTTATTACAAAATAATAGCTATATTTCCCATGTTGTACAATACATTCTTGTCACCAAACATTGAAAGAAGAGTTAACACTTATCCTTCTGAAATTATTCCAAAATACTGCAGAGGAAGGAACACTTCCAAACTCATTCTATGAGGCCAACATCACCCTGATACCAAACCCAGACAGAGATATCACACGCACAAAAATTACAGGCCAATATCACTGATGAACATAGATGCAAAAATTCTCAACAAAATACTAGCAAGCTGAATCCAACAGTACATTAAAAGGATCATACACCATGATCAAGTGGAATTTACCCCATGGATGCAAGGATGGTTCAAGATCTGCAAATCAATCAATGTGGGTAGTATATTTATATACACACGTGATGAGAATTGTGATCAGTATGTAGACCTCTGTGTTAAAGTACAAACCAATGTTTCAAATTCTAAATGTGGAGAAAGAAAAGTTAACTGAACGAATCTTAGCCCTCTACGTGACATGAACTACTGTGTTATGTAAAAAGTTGCCATTCGATTAGAAACATGGAAGACCCTTGCCTGAAATCTCTCCAAGATCTTCAACATTTATTCATTAAAAAAGAATCCATTGTGCACCTACTACGTGCCAGACACTATGTTAGTCACGGAGCCCAGTGGTGAACAAAACACACATGGTCTTTGCTCTTGTAGGGCATGCAGTGTATGTGCATATGTACCTGAAAGGAGTTGGAACATGAGACTGGACAAGGGTAGGGGGTGGGTGGGGAAGTGTGGCTGAGTCATCAGCAAGAACAGCACAGAGCCAATGCCTTCTCAAAAATACCTAAACCAGGCCCCACTTCCAGAGAGTATGGGTAGCCCAGGCTTAGGCAATGTTTAAAGCTCCCCAGGTGATTCTAGTGACTAGCCAAAGTCGGAAACTACTGCTTGAATCAATAATTTAGGACAGAATTTCCAAGAAGGGGTCCTGGGAATGGGTCACAGACTGCAAATTCCTCGTCCACTCATCCTCACTGCAGAGCCAGGTGTGGGACCGCCAGAGCCCCCAAGTGTGTCACCGCCTCCACAAGCAGCCTCACCTGTTTGCTGCCCTGTGCCACACAAGTGTTGTGCTGCCTGTGTGTGTCATCACGTGAAAAAGATTGGGAGGTCCTGAGTTGGAGTATCTGTACCATTGGGTTTGGTCGAGATTGGCAGAATGATCTAGTGAAAAAAATAAGAATTCTGTGTCATATAGACTTAGGTTCCGTCCTTGCTCAGCCACCGATGTACTGTGTGAGCTTGAGCAAGTTATTTAGCTTTTCTTGGCCTCAGTTTCCACATCTGTAAAATGGGACTATCACCTATTTTGCATGTTTCTTGTAAGGATTAAAAATAATACCTGTAGGGACTTCTCTGCTGATCCAGTGGTTAAGACTCCACGCTTCCACTGCAGGGGACATGGGTTCGATCCCCAGTCAGGGAACTAAGGTCCCGCATGCTGCGTGGAGGGGCCAAAAAAAAGAAAAAAAAAAAAAGAAGAAGAAGAGAAATAATACCTATAAAGCACTTAGTCCAGGAGTTGGTTCATACAGGCCAGTGTTTAGTGCAGTAGCCATCATCACTGATGTGGTTACTATTGCTGGAGAAGTCTACCCAAACTTCCACCAGGGCCAGAGTCAAAAAATTAAGCATGAAAGAGGAAAAAAAGATGGAGTTGTGCAGAAACATGGGACACAGTTTCCCTGAATCTCTCAGTTACGGATTGTCCCAGGGCTTCCAAGATTGGGGTAGCAGCATCAGATCAAACCCCCTGGGAAGTATTTATGGAGACATTTCTGCCCAAGCCTGCTGCTCCTGGGGCCTCCGGGGTTTCCAGCACGTTCCTGTTTCAGAGACACTGGAGGAACCCTGAAGGTCACTCTCCTCCCTGGGCTGAGTCTGGGGGCAGTGGAAGTCACCTAGGGTCTTCCAAGCCAGGCTTCCTGGTGTCAGGAGAGGTTGGATGAGAAGCTGGGCAGGAGCTGCAGGTCCTGAAGCGGGCCTGTTTCTCCTCCCTGGGACAGGAGAGAAGGAAGGCGATGTGGGCCTGGGGCTGAAGCTACGGGCTCCACGATAGATCCAGCCTCAGGGCACTTTCCGGAGGAATGGTGGCAGTGAGACTGTAGGCTTCCTGCGTAATCAAGTCTCCCACCCAGACACTGACTGCTGGTGTCCTAGGGCAATGATGGCCTGAAAAGCAGAGGTGAGCGGGAATGCCAAGACACCTGCCCTCAGGCTGAAGGGACTACCAGGGCATGTTACCAAGGGGGCGATAACTGCTTGCTTTGCAGAAGGAATCTCTGACGTCACAACCGGATTTGTGTCCATGGCGAGCTGGCCCCCTGCAGTCCATCTAGAAAGTTATTCATGGGGTTGTCTTTGTCCTCTTTCCATCCCTCATGTCCCGCCCACCTCCAAGACCCTCAGTTGATTCTCTTGACATGTAATGTGCATCGCTCTTGGGCTGTTTCTTAATCTGTAACGTGAGGAAGGTAATCATGACACCATCTATGCAGGTGCTAACCCCCAGGGCCTCACTGAGGCTCCAATTCACACTTGGACCCCCAGGCTGTGCTATTTCCCAGACCAGACTTGTCTCTTCAAGAAGACGGTCAGTTCCTTGAGGGCAGGGACTGTGTCTCCCATGTCCTGTGCAGCCCCGTTACCACCTCCTGTTGGAAACAGAATCAGCCACGTGTGTTTCCTGTGCTCCTGCCATAGAGGATGGCCGGCAGCCTCTCCACCTTCACAGAAACCTGCTCCTTCTAGAAATAAGGCTGCTGGGCAGTGGGAGCCCCTCCAGCTGGGGCCGGCCAGGCTGGGTTCCTTCCTGGAGGGCAGTGGTCAGGAGAGGTGGCCACGCCTGGCTGAGCCATGCTAAGCCCCTCCCGCACTCGGGGGCTTCCTCCCGTTTCCATAGCACCTCCTTGGTGGTTTCTGGGAGCCCATCTGTGGGCAGTGCAATTGCATCCCATCCTCTTCGAGGGCTTTCTCATCCCTCCTCCTCTTCCTCTTTGATGGTCCCAGGACCTACATATGGTTCACTTTGGTATTGAAAAAAACCATTTCCTGGCCAGAGGATTCCAGCTTCCAGGAAGGCTCTCGCATGATGTGTGGGAGTCGAAAGCTGCCTGGGGGGCCTGTCTGTGGTCAGTCTGCTCTCCCCTCTCCTGGAAGCCGTCCTCTTTGACTCACCTCTCCTTCCAGTGTGACTTATATTTGCCTTGACCAGCCAGACCCCATGGGACGAAGTCTTGAAGAAGCCCGCGGCTTCCAGTCAGCTGAAAAGACCCCTCAAGGGGACCCCTCAAGACTCCCTCCATCCCAGGCCTGTACACTCACCTGCCCAAACCCGGGGTTTGGACTAGGCCTGAGCTTCCACACTTGATCTGTGACCCATTTCTCCTCCTGATAAATGTTAAAACCCCACGACTTCTCCGCCTGCCACCAAAGGATAGTGTGACGGCTCCAGTTAAGAATGGTGATTATCTTACATACACTGCTTCCTTTGACCCTGCGGGTGGGCTCCCTCTAGGCACAGGCCAACCAGCCCAGAAGACGCTGCAGAGCTGCCCTTTCTGTCTCTTCCTCTGTGAAAACAATAGAGTCTCTTACTCTTCCCATAGGATGTCTGACAAGAATTTGAGAGAGGACGGGTGGTCCTCTCTCCCTCCTGGGGAAATGCACGGAGGAGTTGAAGGGGGAGAGAGTCCGGGAGAGGGAACTCCGGGCAGGGAGGAGCCCCGGGGCCAGCTTGGCTCTGGAAGGCCGAGCTCTGGCAAGAGGTCAGCTCGCAGGATCTGAGTCCTTCTCCCTCCTCTCCCCTCCTTCGCCGTGCTCTCAGACCAGTGCGGCCAGGATGACCAGAGAGGGCCTGAGAGCCCACATGGGAGGCCAGGAGAAGGGAGAGGCGGGACCCTGGGGGAGGGAGCAAAAGGTCCGGGCACTGGGAAGCCGCAGGCGGAGCAAAGAGGGCCTCCCACATCGCTGTGGACTCTTGATGGGGCAGGAGATAAGACTCAACCTTGGAGTCAAGACTGTTGGGTCCAGTGGGGCTCCCTGTTCGAGCTTGACTAATGGCAGCAAGGCTGATACACCCCCTTGAACGTCAGAGCCCGTGATTCCGTGTTTGTCACACCACATTGTGTTCCCCACTCCCACCCTGGGGATTCCAGCAGGCCAGCGTCCCCTTCCCCCGCAGAACACAGAGCCTACAGCTCTGACAGACTTTGTTCTTTGATCCTTGAGAAAGTCCTGGGTTTCCACAGTGTCTCTTTCTCAACCGCACCATGGCCTTGGCTTCCCCAAGATTTTACAGATGGGACATGCCTTGAAATGGCACATTTAGGTCCCCTTGTCTACACGGCTCACCCTTGAAGCTCCCCCCATCCCCCAACCGCACTGGCAGCAGCGTTGCCACAGGCCATATGGACTTCGCTCTTCCTGCTTCCCCGCTGGCCGTGGCCTTCACGGAGACCAACCCAAACCAGAGACCCCGCTCTGTGTCTGTAACTCATGATCCATCTCCCTGTTGGAGACCCTGATCTACAAATCAGCTGCCCCCCACCCCAGCCCCCAACCCAATTCAGGGCTTCTCCACTGATGAAAATGAAGTGGGTATTTGAACAACAAAATAAATATCACTGTATTGGATTATAAGCCCAAGTCTAAAATAAATATCCATGAGTCCATACTTGTATAAATAAATGACTGAGTAAGTAAATAAATGGGGGAGGAGAGACAAATCTTCCTACAGAAGAACTCCAAATAAAACCTAGACACTCCCTCCTCAGCTTAAGCTGTCCCCTCCTGGAGTGTAGACTGCACAGTGACTCGAGTCCAGAGGGTAGAGTGTGGGAAGGGGGAGGGGCAATTTTACGGTGGAGAACCTGGCAGACACCACGGTGGTCAAGGTGAGGTCAAGGTCCGCCTCACCAGTGACTGTCGTGGTGGCAACATGTGGCCCCAGCATGATGGGACGAGGAGGCCACCTCACCTCTGTGGTTTTCTCCCAAACCCATAGCCCCAGTCTAGCCGTGAGAAAACAACAGACAAACCTAAACTGGGGGGCGTTCTACAAAATGCTTGGCCAATGCTCCTCCAAAGTGTGAAGGTCATGAAACACACACAAAAGATAGAGCAACCAGCGCAGCCCAGATGAGTCTAAGGAGACAGGATGACTAAATGCGTTGTGGTGTCTTGGATGGGCTCCTGGAACAGAAGGAGGACATTCGTAAAATATCTGGTGAAATCCAAGTGAAGTCTGGAATTTGGTTAATAGCGATGTACCAATATTTCCCAGTTTTGACAATTGTGCCATGGAAATGTAAGATGATAACATGAGGGGAAACCGACACCGGGTGAGAAGCGTGAGGGAACATTCTGTGCTATTTTGCAACTTTTTGGGTAAATCTAAAATAATTCCAAAATAAAAAGTTTATTTACAAAGACGAGGTGGGCTGAACGAGAACATTTCTTTCTTTTGCGTGTGTGCTTTATTACACAATTAGTATAGAAATCTCATTAGACAGGATTCAAACAGAAGTTTACAGAGCAAAACTTGAAAGTCTCCCTGTGTCCTCTGTCCCTGTCTCCCACTCGTGTCTTCAGAGCTGATGCTGTCAGTCAGGGCTCAAACCTGGGAACTGCTTTACCGCGTACTTTATCTCCATGGCACGATTGAACTTAATCTTTATAACAAATCCATTGAGGCAGGCACTGCTAGTCCCATTTTAAAGATGGAGAAACTGAGGCACATGGAAATTGAGGACATTGGTCAGGGTAGGTAATAGGTGATAGAGCTGGGATTGGAGCCCGGTAATTGAGTGCCAGCCTCCATGCTTTAACCACTTAGAGAGGAGATACCACTTCCACTGTTTGCACCCAGCCCTTGGACATACACGCAAGCGTGCACACACACACACAAACACACCCCTTGTTGTTGGGACTAACATCCATATTGTGGGCAGCTTACTTTTTATTCTTAACAACAGATCCCAGCGCACCTTCCGAGTCAGTGTCTGGACCTACCACCATCTTCCCTGATTGCTCTACGGGAGTGCTTTTCAGCCAGGGGCAATTTTGCCCCCAGGGCTCACCTGGCAAAGTCTGGAGACATTTTGGGGCATGGATGCTCCTGGCATGTAGAGGCCAGGGATGCTGTTGAACATCCTGTAATGCACAGGACCATCCCCACATTGTTAGTTTGGTCCAGAATTATCGGGCCCCAAATGTTGATGGTGCTGAGGTTGAAAAACCCTGCTCTGTGGTATTCTGTGGCAAAACCGGAAAATTCCTCAGGTCCTCCCAGCTCTCACATGCCATGTGAATGCATCTCCTCTCAGATCCAGCACTCCAGCTCTTTCTGCTCCGTCCAGTTGCATCCTTTCCTGCCATAAAGTCACCCCCTCAACCCTCCTCACAGAACATTAGCGCTTCTCAAAACCACACACCTCTTGCTATGCATCTCACTTTATCCTCAACTGAACTGCAGGCTCTTGGAGAGCAGTCACGGTATCCATTTCTGTATCATGCATGGGGTCCAGCGTGCTATGAATGTTGGGAGAATCAGAAAATTGCATCACTCCCCTTCCTAAAGAAGTCTCACTATGCAAGGTGATATTTTATCCCAGGACCTCCAGCCCTGACTCCACAGTAGAATCACCTGGAGCTCTAAGTAAATACAGATGTCCAAGCCCCTTCCCAGCCACCAGCTGAATCACCGTCTCTTGGGTTGGGTCTGCACATCCCCATTTTTAAAAAGTTCCCTTGGTGATTCTAAGGCACAGCCACTGAAGACAGCCACTGGGCTGGTGAGTCACCACTGCAGAGTTATCACAAACATCTGAACCGGATTCTTGCAGTGCTTAAGATAATGCCTGGTGATAAATTCGTGTCGAAGACGGGGTCATGCCCAGTTTCTGTTCTCTAATCCAGGACTTCTCAAATTGTAATCTGCCCATGAATCACTTGGTATTGTGTTAAAATGCAGACTTGGATTTAGTAAGTCTGGGGTGGGGCCTGAGACCCTGCATTTCTTTCTCTTTTTTAAAAAATATTTATTTATTTATTTAGGCTGTACCAGGTCTTAGTTGCGTCACATGGGATCTTTAGCTGAGGAATGCAGGATCCTTTAGTTGCAGCATGCAGGCTTCTTATTTGCGGCATGTGGGCTTCTTAGTTGTGGCATGCATGGGGGATCTAGTTCCCCGACCAGGGATCGAACCCGGCCCCCTGCATTGGGAGCCCACAGTCTTACCCACTGGACCACCAGGGAAGTCCCGAGACCCTGCATTTCTAACAAGTTCCCAGGGGATGCTGATGTTACTGGTCCAGGGCCCACACTTTGAGTAGCAAGACTTTACATGTAGTTTCAGTGGCTGGGGGCCTTCAGACTGCTCCCCAAACTTAGGCTCTGAAATGTTTGCCTGTTCCTTGGCCAAGCACCTGGCCACCCTCTTGGAAAACTGCGCCCAAGCACAGCTGAACTGGAACAAAACTGAGGAGAAATGGCAAATGTTTACCGAGAGTTAGAAAATAAAACCGAGGAATAAGGCAGGAATGTGACAACTCCTAAAGATTAAAAAAAAACAAAAACAAAAACAAAAACCAAGCAACCCAACCAGGAACTTCAGGGCCACTTCCAGTTTTAAGAGCCTCGGCTCCAAGTCCATGAGAATGTCAGCTGAGATCCATCCAGAGCGCGATTTCCTCCCACAGACCAGGCACCTCGCTTCTGCTGCGCCAGCCACACTCTGTTCTCCATCAGTGGGATTTACGCATATGGAACTGAGTGTGGAATTGGGCCCATTACATTTAACTTCCTATCTCTGACATATTTAATACCTACTTTTCAAATAAATGAAATCCCTGTTTAGCACTGGCCTGGAAAGGTACAGTTGGTTAAGGGATTTTTCATGGGCAGTTCTGTCTGTACGAGATGGTTCTCCCAGACCCAGCGGCCTCTTGAAGAGTGACCAGAGTCTCCTGGAAATTGGGGGGCAAGGTTATAGAATAATGAAACAACTGTTATGGGCAAATGCATTTTTTAAAAGTCTCACTATAAGAAGAGCTGCTTTGTGTCAGAAATATCATCGCTAAATAAAAATGTATGTGTTTCAGAATTGCTGTGGGAGAAGTTTCTAGAAGGCACTGGATCTACGCACCTCCTTTCATTATCACCTACCTTCAAGATCCACAGAGACAAGATCTTAAGTTTGTGGAGTATAATAGTAAAGTCATATTGACTCAGCTTGGATTAATCCTTCAGGTCTTCATGACTGTTCTGAGCTGCTCATCAATGACTTAGCTCAGGGGACCAGGGCGTGGAAGTGGGTGGCCAAGGCTAGAGGTCAACACTCACACTCATTCCACCTTTACCAACCGGCTACCTGGCTAGCAGGTGTCGAGGTAGACGTACCACAGGGTGTTTGGGCTGGGCCAGCGCCAGAGCTCTAGAAACTGGAGCTTTTGGGGAGAAGAGGGAGGCAACCCCACTCTCTGTCCTCCACCCCCAGGACCAATTGGCAAGAGCTCATTTGCATAGGGTCTTGGTTTGGGGCTGGTGGGGAAGTGGATTGTGGGCACGTCAAAGGAGGAGAGAAAAATAAAGATGGTGGAGGGAATATTGTGTGTTTCCTAGTCTTGATGGAGAGAAGCCAAGAAGCTCTTTTTAAGACCTGCTCTGTGAGCTCCCAGGGCCCAAGCACTGCTGCTTCTCAACACGGTGACAGAATGGGAGGAGGCGGGGGTCACCATTCCCCCCTTTCATTTAAAAAACCAGGAATTTCTAGCTAGATCCTCTCCTGTGGTGGCAGAGGGTATGTCCCGGCCAAGCCTGTCTTTAAACCCAGTCTCTGGGTTTTGGGTCCTGGAATGAGCCGAGTGAAGGTGAGGTGGCATGCCATTAAGGTGCGCAGGGGGAACTCCATGTGAAGAATCTGGTTCTCTGCTTTGGAGTATTCCCTTTTGGCCATGCACCTCAGTTTAGGACACACCAGAGCTTCTAAAAGCAGAAGACTTAGAAAAATCAATTTGAAAAATCCAAAAGAGAACCAGGAGAAAAATTCATCTTTGTGATGTTGTTGCTATGAATGTCCTCAAAACCTCAGTTCAAGTTCAGGGCTCAGCTCACGCATCATCCAGGCTGGTTCTCCCACCTTCCCGCAAGTTTCCGTCGTGCCGAGATCACCTGGCCGTGCTGGCCCAGTTCTTATCGCTTCTGCTGCTGGAGGTGCTGGAGCCATCCGAGCGGCTCCCGACTGGAAAACAGATGGATGGACGGCCCCGCCCCATCCCAGCCCTGCCACAATAACAAACAGCCCTGTAAAAAGCACTTACATTTATGAACTGTTTATAAATTTACCGACATTGATTTATGACCCTTGGCTGGACCTGACATTAGACTCTTTAGGGGTATTTCTTTCTTTCTGCCTTTCTCTTTGGGATTTTTTTAAAGTGTTAATGTTACGGTTCACATTCTTAATATAGCCGCACTCCTGGAACTAGGCGGAAGACAGCTGGGAGCCCAACCAATGACCCATGGGCAGGAACCGAGACGTGATTTATGCCAAGGGCTGGGACAGAAAGCTGCTGCTGGTTGGTTCAGAGACGGGCTGCTGCTCCAGGAGACCCCTGGACTCCGAGGGACATTGGGAGAAGCAGGAAGGGGACAAGATGGATCTAGAGCTGTGTGGACCTCACTGCTTCCTAGATGCGTGACCTTTGGCAAGTGACTTGATCACCCCAAGCCCCAATTTCCTGATCTACGTAATGGGGACAGTAATACTGACCTGGGAATGGTTGTTACAAGAGTACAGGAGCAACGCTTGTCACATTCTTAACTGTGCCTCCCCTATATAGGGGCTCAGTAAATAGCGATGAGCATTATGGGGTGAAAGATGATCTGAGCTGGGCACACCAGTCTCTGGAGAACTTTCCAAACAAAGCTTAGTCCTCAGTGGCTTGACTTATTACTTATTAACCAGTCGGTGTAAAGTTTGGAGTGACGTGCGCCTTTAATCTCTCCCGTGGAGGTGTGGTCAGAGTCACTGCACACAGTGCAGACTCCTGTTCCCAGACCTGCAAAGACTGAGAAGCTTGGAGGAAGTGAGAATGAAGACATTCCCTCCATTACCCTCCCCACCATTGCTCTGCCCGTCCCCCTCACACACACCAAGAAAAACAAATCCTACTTTCACTGGGTCACTAAACTTTAATTATTACCTGGGTCATTGTCTCCATCTCCCTACATCTGCTGACGAAAGAAGGAACTAACAATTATTGAACACCCTCAGTGGTCAAGAACTTGGCAGGACTTCTCATTTTAAATCTCATGGACCCTCTGAAGTGGGTATGGTTCCTTTTTCTCAGAGAAAGAAACTGAGGTTCAGAGTGATGAAAGTAACTTGCCCATGATCACGTAGCTAGTAAGTGGCTGAGATAAGACATAAACCCAGCCTGGCTCCTAACTGATCCTTTAGCCCCAAATTTCCTCTCTCTCTCTCTCTCTCTCTCTCTCTCTCTCTCTATATATATATATATATATATATATGTCTGTTTATTAAAAACAAAACAAAATAAAACACGGACTGGGGGCCTCTGAAAGCTCCTTGTGCCGTGTGAGAACCAACCCAGAGCACAGCGTGTCCTTTAGGGCAGGGAATGTCCCAAGTTAGCTGTGCCTGCTTCCCGACTGTAATCCAGACCAGCCCCACCTTTCACCACAGAGCCTAAAAGAAGAGCAGGAAAAACAAAGACAAAAGCAAAAACCTCCTGTTCTTTCCACTTGGCTGGAACCCACCGGCAGTGACACTCTTGGACACCAGGTGGCGCCCAAGTAAGGCCAAATGGGGAGCTTCAGGGGAGGCTCTTTCTGAGGGGAAAGAACGACCCACACACTGGCAGATGGAGTGGATTAAGGTGACCGACAGCCAAAGAGAGGTGTCCCAGCTCCGGTCGGGTGACACTTCGGTGAGCAACTACGTGAGGGTGTCCTGTCTCAGCATTAAGCCCCCGAGGCCACTCTCCGGCTGCCCCAGGCAGAGTGACCAGGCAGGGGTTGTGGCCGCAGGGTCCTGCCAGCCAGGTGAGCGGCACAGGACGCGGAAGGTGTGTGTGAAGGGAGGGCTCCTTCGGTTTATCTGGGACACCCCGTTCCCAGCCCTTCCTTGGCTCTGGGTGGCCCCGACGGTGCCCTTGTTGGATACCAGCAGATGCATGCAGTTACATCCGAGAGGCCAAGCTTGGACCCCAAGCTTCTAATCTCAGTCCAGGGAGGGCAGGAGAGGACTCTGACATGGGGGCTGCCCCTCAGAAACGAGGCTTTTCCATCCATGGCCCCCTCCCCTCTCCCACTGTCCACAGAGCCTTGATTCCAGCGTGGTACCACGTTTGGGTGCAAACATGGACATCTCGGGTCCAGGGAACACGACAGCCCCCATAACGTAGCAACGTAGCTCGAGTGGAGAAAGGATAACTTGATGTGTCAATATCCCCCCTCCCTTCCCCGTCACCCCATTACTGGCACTATCTCAGCCCTTCCAGGACATGTTAATTTCAGACGTCCCAGCTTTTCTCATAAATCACTGAAAATAGTCTAGAAAGCCCAATATTCAACATGGTAGTTCCCAAAAAACTTCTCTCAGCCAGAAGTAGAATAGAACTCTTCCGTCAGCCTAAATGTTCTGGGGTTTGGTTTAGATGGTAAGGTCTCCCAAGGCGCATGTTATCTTCCTAAGGGCTGGGAGCTGTGGGGCAGGGGAGGTGGCACTCTTTCAGCCATGGCGTGCCCAGAAGGACACGCCCCCTGCCACCTAAGCTTTCAGCCTGGAGACCCTTACGTTGCTCTCCATCTTCATGTTGTGGATTCCCAAGCCAAAGATCTTCTAGTCTCATAGAGACTGAGTTCATTCAGAGACTCATTAATTGCATGGCCAAGGGAAGGAAGGGGAAGGAAAAAAACTCATGAAAATGTTCATTTAATGTTAATTACTGCCCATACTCTTACTAATTGAAGTAGCTCTGTTGGTTTTCACTCACCTACCTGTGTGTATTTAAGATGGGATGTTGCACAGTATAAACTAAGCCACATCACAACCTAACGATCTGGAAAATCTCCGTTTAATAAACAAAGCTGGCTTTGAGTTACTCAGGAGAAACACCCGTGCCTGGTCTCTCTCTCTCTCTCTCTCTCTCTCTTTCACACACACACACACACACACACACACACACACACACACACACACACACACACACACACACTCGCCCAAAGCATGGGAATCTCAGACCTTCTGCTCATGTCTTTTCCTCCATCGTTCAAATGAAACACGGTCTCCATCCCTTGCTTGCTCTCTTCCTCTCTCTTTCTCTTATTAAATTTATTTTTAACAGCACCTTAAAAAAATAAACACACCCCTCTGTGCCACTCTTCTGCCAGGTGTAGCCAGGGGCACATTTTTACAGCTGAATTACATGACCTGAAATACAGAGCACATAATGAGGACATTGAGAGACACCCATCCACAGCACCGGGGCCAGCAGCTGGTGTAATAACATTCCTGGATAGAGCAGTAGCCGGGGCAGCGGTGGAGTCAGGGCTGGAGCCCTTACTCAGCACGAGGAATTATATATATCTTGGAACTCTTTCCCGAACCTAAACATTATTGCTAAGAAAGGGATAATAGTGTGAGCGGCCATCTCTCTCCAGCCGGGGCTCGCTCACTGCTGCATTTGTGAGTTTCCACGCGAGGCTGAAGGGAACCCACCAGGCCCAGCTCGGCTCAGGACAGGGGCGAGGACGCTGCTGACCGCCTGGGAAGGCCTTGGCCTTGGAGTGGCGTTGACACGACAGTAGGATGAAGCTTGGCCCTCTGCGAGCCCAGGCTCCATCACCCAAGGGCCCCCGGAAGGTGTGATGGGCTTTTGAAGTCTTGTGAGCCGGCTCGCTGTGATGACCAGGCATCACCCTGCAACCCGCAGCTATCTGGAGCTCAGATCAGAGCCGCCTTGAGCTCAGCCGTCTGTGATCACAGCAAGAGCTGGGAGGGATGGAGAGAGTGACAAGCTGCAGGGATTACAGCAGCAAAGATGGCTTTTATCAGGTGGCCCATCCTAGTTAGAGATTATTTTTTTGAGCTAAAATTCACATAGCATAAAATTAATCATTAACCATTTTAAAGTGAACAATTCAGTGGCATTTAGTACATTCAAAATGTTGTGCAACCATCACCTCTGTCTAGTTTCAAGACATTTTCATCACCCCAAAAGGAAACCTCTTACCCATTAAGCAGTTACTCCCTCCCACCACCCTGCCCCAGCCCCTGACAACCTGTGGTCTGCTTTCTGTCTTTTTGGATTTACCTATTCAGGATGTTTCATACAAATGGAATCATATGCTGTGTAACTTCTTATGTAAGATACAGACTTTAAAAACTTTTATTGATGTATAATATACATACAGTCGGATCCTAACTGTATAGCTTGACAGATTTTCATCAATAGACCCCCCCCAACTAACCCACACACAAATCAAGAAACAGAACATTGCCACCCCCCAGAAGCCCTTCATTCTACCTCTCAGCCCTGCTCCTCATAAAGAACCACCCTCCTGACTTCTGTGTCCTGGATTACTCTTACCTGTTTCTGTACTGTTGTGTGTGGTTGTAGCCTGTTCATCTTCATGGCTGTGTAGTATTCCATCGTGTGCCTACACCAGGATTTATAGATCCATTCAACTGCTGATGAACATTTGGGTACTTTCCAGCTTTCAAGCTATGTTTTTTTGTTTGTTTGTTTGTTTTTGCGGTACGCGGGCCTCTCACTGTTGTGGCCTCTCCCGCTGTGGAGCACAGGCTCCAGACGCGCAGCGGCCATGGCCCACGGGCCCAGCCGCTCCACGGCATGTGGGATCTTCCTGGACCGGGGCACGAACCCGTGTCCCCTGCATTGGCAGGCGGACCCTCAACCACTGCGCCACCAGGGAAGCCCCAAGCTATGTATTTTTAATTGATGTTCAAGTCTAATAACGTGTTGAGTGGATTTCTCAGACAATAGCAGATGAAAAGCATCGAAATAGAGGGGGTGGGGACATGTTGGTGGAGGAGGTTGGATTAAATGATCCCTGAAATTTCCATGGCTCAGACACACTATGATTTGACTCACAGTGAGAGAAGCAAGGCACCTCTCAGCATCCTCTTCCTAAATGAACTGGGGACCTTTATGGGTAAAGGGTCAGAGTTAGAAAAGCCCAGACCAGCTCCCAAGTTTCAGTCACCTGTTCTCCCCGTCATTTTGGACCCCAAACGGACAGCTGCTTCCTCTGCCCACAAGGGCACACCTCCAGGCCCACGTGGCCGTCTTGTCCTCTGCAATCTAAGTCATGCTAAGGGACAGAGAGCTCAGCGCACAGTGGGGAGAAGGTCTGACCAACTGGATAATTGGTGGTCTGGGGGCTGCTCAAGGCAGTGTGTTATGAATCCTGGTTTGCCCAGGGCTCACAGTCCTAGGATGTGGTAAGCTCCAGCTCTCACCCAAACCTGGCCACTGTGCACAGAAGACATGCTGTGAGTCCGTTGTCCATTTGGCCTTGGCCAGACCCAGGGAGACGCAGAAGGCAACCTCCAATACGTCCCTTTACAGTTTGGCTGAGGTGTGTTCTCAAATTATCCCACTTTAGAAATCAGTAGTACATCAAAATATATTTCTCTTTCCATATATGAAATTGTGCCTTTTCCTGTTACACGGTCTGTCTCATTAGCTGCACAGCTAAAGCAGACTTTTCATCTGCAGCTTCTGCCTTGGCCAGTCCTATTTCTGGAATGAAGAGGGAGAGCCCAGAGCAGGGCCCGATCTCTTGGTGACCTTGGCTCTGCTTGCTGTTTTGTCTACTCTGCTCATCCTTCAAGGTTTAAATCATCTCTGTTTCCTAGGAAACCTGCTCCAACTGCCCCCTCCCTCTGTGTCACCTCCACCTCCTGCAGCCTGGCTATCCATGGTCGCTCACTGGGCCCTTGGAGTTGCACTATGGTTTGTCTTTCCTCTGTATTTCCTTTCTCCCTTCCCAAATCATAAGCCCATTAAGTAGGAGGAGGAGGGGGGTGAGTGGGCCACATCTTTTGCCGGTACCTCAGCTCCTATCACAGCCCTCAGCAAGCCACAGAGTTGTTGATAACGACAGTGCGAAATAATGGTGTGATTGGGGTTTCTCCGGTGATATAGTTTTGATCAGGGCTTTTAAATTCAGCATTCCAGGAAATTGAAGGCCAGAGATAGTAAGGAGGTTTGAGTTCCCTCTGCTGGATTGTGGGGGCCTGGGACCCTCTGTTGAGTACACCCAGTGTGGCTGGGCTCAGTGGGGGAGGATGCTGAGATCAATTAGCAATGTCTGCTGTGGGCACAGAGCGGTAGGGAGTAGCAAGTATGCCACAAATTTGCCATGCTTGATCTCATCCAACTGCTTCATCTTACAGTGGAAGAGACGGAGGTGCAGAGAGGGGAAGTGACTTTATCCAAGGAAAATCAATTTCCTAAAAGGACTTTGCGTTCCGGGCGATGAGCTAACACATTGGCACCATTCACACGCGGCTGTCTTGAGCGCGGTCTCCCTAAGACTGTCTTCCGCTCCCCTTTGAGGTGGTGGATTTTGACACGGGAAGACATATTAGGAAAAGGCATGACTCAGATCTTCTGAAGCCGCTAAAGAGCATATTAAGCCATCGACAGCTTTTTCTGATTTTTGGTTTTCTTGCAGTAGTTGAACTGATATTTTTTTCTTTTTAGTGTAAACAGACTTTCCCCTCTGCAGCCAGCCAAGTACCCTCGGTGAATCTGTTCGAGTATGGCGGCTTTTATGACTTCACAACTCAAAGACGTGAAAAAAAAGCAACTAGATGTCATAAGAATTTGTGATGCTTTCACTGAGATCAGTCCCCAAGGTTTCAGCTGGGATTTTGCTCTCTTCATTCCTCGAAATCAGCCATCGCCTAGAGTCTACTTAGCATTGGCTTCATTCTGAATTATTTTCACGACAGTTGTCTAAACATCTCTGGCCCCAAGTGGACAGTGAACTTCTCAAGGGCAGGGACCTTGACTTATTTATTACCATGTCTCTCCCACAGCCCAGCAGACTACCTTGAACTCTGCCCATTCACGAGTTCATTCATTCACGGATGCCCGCATGCAAAAACCATCTGTGGTGTGTCTACCTTGCACTGCCAGGACTCATTGTGGAGAGCACTGCTGGGATGAGATGGGCCACGCAGATACCGTTGACTGTTAAAATTCTCATGAGGCAAGGACTCCGCGGAATGTGATTTCTCTTCGCGCAGCGTGATGCCTTTCAGGGTGGTGAGCGCATCAGCACAGGAGCCCAGAGGGATCTGATTAAAGGGCAGATTTGGAAAAGCTGGGGAGAAGTGACAGCAGTTCTTTGAGGAGAAAAAGGTATCTCCAGCTTCGGAATCCCGGCTACTATTTCCCTTCTTTTATTCTTTTTCTTTCTTTTACATATTTTTATGTGAAAAATTTTACACACACACACAAGAGTAGAGAGAAGGGTGTAATGAACCCCATGACCCCACCAGACATTAATGATCCTTAACTCTTGACCAATCCTATTTCATCTTTGTCTCACTCTCCGTCCCCCGCTCTGGATTATTTTGAAGCAAGGCCTGGACACCGTAGCATTTCATTCATATGTTTCAATGTGTATTGATAAAAGAAAAGGACTATTAAAGATACCCGTAATGCCATTACATGTAAAAATGAATGACAATTCCTTAATAAACTCAAATATATAGTTCTGTAGAGTCTCATGAATGTTTCCTTTTTATTTTTAAACAGTTGAATTTTTACTTGCTTGACTCAGTATCCAAATAAGATCCATGCATTGTGACTAGTCAGTATGTTTTTTAAGTCTCTTTTAGTTTATAGCAGTAGTTCTTAACTAAGGACAATTTCGCTTCCAAGGGGCACTTGGCAATGTCTGGAGACATTTTTGGTTGTTGCCGTCGGTTTGGTGGGGGGGATGCTACTGGCATCTAGTGCATGGGGGCCAGGGACGCTGCTTACATCCTACAATGCTCAGGACAGCCCTCACAACAAAGAATTATCCTACCCCCACGTCAAGAGTGTTGACATTGAGAAACCCTGACCTGGAGGTTCCACCTCTCTCTCTTTCTTCCTTGCAGTTTCTTGGTTGAGGAAACCAGTTTGTAGAGGCCCTGCAGAGTCCCCCTGCTCTGGATGTGCTCCGTGTACCTCTGTGATGTACTTCAACACATCCTTCTGAACTCGGAATGTTCTACAACTTGGTGATTCAATCGCCCCACGTTTCCTCAAGGTGGGTCCTGTGCCTGGGCCCCTCACACACACGGGCATGGTCCTCAGTGGTTGCACCCCCTGCTCGCCTTCAGCTGGGTCCCTGTGCTGTTGGCCGACCTGCCTTGCAGTCAGGGCCCGCCTGTGGGAACCGCCGCGGGAGCCCTCGGGTCACAGGAGAGGCACTGGCGGAGGGCACGGACTCTCCCGGTGGCCCCATTTGGCCTCCCTATGCATCCATCTCCCAAGAGGGCGAGTCATCCTCCAACTTAAGCAAAACATCTGTCCTTTTGTGGTTTTGAATTTGACACTAAGAAACTTGACATTTACACAGATGCAGGCTTTCAAAGCAGGTTCCAGGAATTAAAGTTATTCTTAATCAAATTAGCCCTTAGAACAACCTGGAAGCTCTGGTTTCTGCAGTGGGCACGCTGTCTGTCCCCAGATCTACAGGAGGTATTTCACACACAGCCCACCCAGCGTCCCCCACCAGTTGTCCAAAAGCCAGATTCCTGCCACCCCAACAGTTGAGGACAAAGCCACAGAGACAAAGGTAGAGAACAAGGCTCCTGCATTGGGAGGAAAACAGCTCAGGGCTCTGCAAGTTAGTTTTTAAGACGGGAGAGGCTCTCCTCCAATAATTGGGCATGAAATAAGACACAGGTCAACAGCCAGAGGTGAGAATTGACAGCAGAAGAACAAACAGGACTATTTTAAAGCCCCCGTGATCTGAGCCTGTTTAGGGTGGTGATAAATAGCCTTACTCGTGTAGCCCCAGGGCTGTAATTACGACCGCAGTCATCAGAACTGAGGGCGCCGTCTAAGGCATCAGAAAGGAAGGAAGGTGGTGCTGAGAGGATGGAGGGCTGACTGGTTGGTCATCACTGCTCTGAGCGCTGAGGAGCACAGGGAAAGGACAGCCCCGGCCCTTGAGAGGTTCAAGTGGGCACACAGGCGGGATTTTAGTGGGGTGAGATGAATTCCCTAGCTGAGGAAGCCCCCAAACCAGGTGGACAAAATGCAATCTTGGAAAGCTTCCTGGAGGAGGTTGAAGAGGAGTAGCCAAGTAGAAGGGGGACGAAAGGACCCAGTCACTCTTACCAGCAAGGAGTGTGGTCTGGAGTACTGCACACAGGCTGGAGGGGTGGGGTGGAGGGAGGGAGGGGAGGCCGAGCTAGGATGCTCTGTGCAACACACCAAGCATTCAAAACTTGTTCTCAGAGCCAGAGGGAATTCTGAAGATTTTAAGCAGGGGAGGGACGTAGTGTGATTTACATTTTGGAAAGGTTATTTTGGACGAAAGCATCAGGGAGAGGAGAGGGACAAAAGCAGAGGTTAACTTAGCTGTTGGCGGTAATCCAGGTAAGCAAGGGAGAGTGTGTGTGCAGGCAGAAGAGACACAGAGGAGGGAAAGGGGATGACAGGATTATGTCGTTTAATCCTCCCCACACCCCTGTGGGTCAAAACCTTCTCTTTGTGAGGAGACAGCCTCCTGGAACTGTCAAGGTCATAGATAGTAAGTGATACCGTCTGGATCTGAACCCAGCTCTGACGCCCAGCCCTAAGCCTGCTGCAGGCCACCAGGGTCATCCTTCATTTTACGTCTTCAGTTACATTATGCTCAACACAATCAATATGCAGGAAATAAGGCAGAAAGGCACAATATGTTTTAGAAAGATTTCCATAAAACAAAGTATCCAAGGGCATTGTCTGGGGAAAACCTGGTCACTCAGGAGCTGGTGTTCCCAGGCTCAGTGGGGACTGTAAAAGCCGTGTTCCAGCCACTGGGAGCACGGGCTCCCGGAGAGGCCCTGTCCTTCCTGGCAGGAGAAGGGGAGTTGCCAGGGCCGTGAGCTGATCCCCTAGAAGGCCTGTGTCTGACCTAGAGACTCATGGAAAGCAGAAAAGTCTTTGGGAGAGAAGGCCTGTGTGGGTGGCCTTTGTGGAGAGCACAGACCCGGTGCTACTGCTGCAGCAAGGGGCTTCCCGGCCGAACCTGCCGCCATCAGACCCACCCCCTCAAGGGGCGCTTATTGGAAAGCACGGTGGTGCTGTGGGCAGAGGAGAATGGTATATTTCAGCCACACACACACACACACACACACACACACACACAAACACACACAATCTTTGAAAATGTAAAGAGCAAGGGGAAAATGTCTCTTTGCACCATCTGGCTTGTTCTTTAAATAGCTCATTCCAAGAAAGAAATATGCTCTCCTTGCCTTAATTTATGTTTCTACCTTTTCCTTCCAATAGGCCTGCAGAAGGAAAGGGGGACGAGGGGGGCAGGTCTCATGCCTTGCAAGGATTCGGCAATGGCTTTGGTATGCTGCTGCCTACACAGCAGTATTTAACCCAATTACAGGATAATAAGGGCTCAGACAAATTATCTGCAAATAGATATGTCTATATGTAAACCCTCGCATTTGGAACATGCGTCTGGGGCCAAAGAAAAGTTAAGCGCCTAGCCCGAGAGGGACTGAGCTGAGCTCATGGCTTTTTTTCTTTTTTCCCCCAGCCCTGTACATGGAGATATTTGAGTTAGATAAATAAGAAATCCCAGGTACAGTCTAGATGGGCCGGCCTTGAAGCTGTCCAGATGAACAGTTTGGCTCTGAGACTGTTGCCTGCGCCGGCCCAGTGACCCGGGGGACTGAGGGCCTCTGGCGCTTGGCCCGGCGTGGCCTTCACACAGGCTGCAGCGCCCCCGAGGCTGCCTAGCCACCCTTCTCCGGCTCCCTTCAGAGCCACCAGGACAGCCCTCCCCAGAGAAATGCTCACAGCCTGTCCCAGATGGAAAGCCTAATAAGAAAAGGCAGCGGGCTGGGCTGGAAGGGCATGGGGGCAAAAGTGTAAATTGCAAAGGAGCTGAAGCTTGCATTTTATGGTTTTAAGCCACCACCCAATGCTGAAAGAGCTTTAAAATTTCACTTTAGAGCAGAGCAGGAAACTGAGGTCCAGAGACAATGGACTTGCTCAGGCCACCCAGCTGGCTGGTGGGGGAAGCTGAGACAGAACCCAGGCACCGGGGCCCCAGTGCTGGTGCCTCTGCAGGACCCGTGCTGCCCTCAAAGCAAGGCTGGGGGTGTTGAAAACGGTTCTCGGCAACATGGCTCTGTTCTGGGAACACACTTCAAATGAGAAACTGGAATTCATGCTCTTTTTCTCCCCTAATCATTTACACCCAGAAGAAAAAGATTTTAAATATGAGGTATATAATGGGTAAAATAAAAGTACAGATCGCATGATGCAAAATTCCTTTGTTGTCATGGCAGGGGAATGTTTGCATGTGCACGTGCGCACGTTGTGTGTGTGTGTGTGTGTGTGTGTGTGTGTGTGTGCGCGCGCGCGTGTGTGTGTGTCTGCAAGTGGGTCCCCCTTCTGCCCAGCACTACGACGTGTGAACCGTCCTGTTGGTTTAACAGTTCACACCTCTAGCACGGGTCTCCATCTGCCCCTCCATGACTTGCCTGTCCAGAATTTTCTCCATTATGGTGTGTTCTGCTGAACCTTAAAAACTGTCTCCCTCAGACGGGCTGTTTGCTATCTTACATAGGGCAATCGACACCAGCCCACATCCAGGCCTTGGAAAATAGTTTTGGTTCCCAGGGAGAGAGAGGTGGAGCAGCTGTAACAGCTCTCCCAGCGGTCAGGGGAGAGCGGGGCTTCTCTGGTGAGGCCTGCTAAAGACACCTTGACAATTTCCCCTGTCATTTCCAGGAATGTCTTAAATCAGTTTGAACATCTGCCGGGCTTTGAGGATGGTCGTGGCAGGGTCTGGGGGGAGGCTGGACCCTGGGGAGGGGGGTGTGGGGAGGAGGGGGAGGGGAGGGAACAAACCCAGTGGCCCAGCCCCAAACGTCCCCTGTCTGACCCCTTGCAAGATGCCCCCCACCCCTGCCACCACCCAAATCTGCCCAGGCCTCCTCTGGCTGGCTTCTACCACCTGTTTTTGTTTTCAATTCATTTCAGTTTCCAGAGAGCAGGGCTTCAGCTGAGCATGGAACGGGCCGGAACGGTGGAAAGACCAGGGTGCTGTGTTTGTAGACAGGAGGCCTGGTTTTCGTTGGACATGAGGAGGTGCCCAGGTGTTTTCATGCAGCCCCCCGTGCAGGCCTGGCCGGCCGGAGTGGATTTCAATTCTCCTTTGCCAAACTGCACTTTCAAGAGGTGTCAGATATCGAAAACCTTTTCCCCAAGCCAAAGCAAGCATTTGGGGGAGGAAGGGTCCAGCAGGAGCTAGGGACGGTAAGAGAAGATGCTGGTGAAAAAAAAAAAGAAAAAAAAAAAAGGAAAAAGCAAAAGCAGAAAGAAAAGTCCCTTCACATAGTGTTCCAAGTGGGCTGTTTCTTTTTAAAATAATTGGTTAAGCCGTGCATAAAGCCAGGTAAGTCTGTTCTGCATTGCAAAGGAGCCTGGGCAGACCGAACCAGAGCTTTGTAGGACAAGGGAAGGGGCTGTGTCCGGTGACCCAAGGTGACCCGTCCCTTAAGAGACATCCAGAGGGAGAGAAATGGCAAGAGAGTGTGTAAGGGAAGTACTAGGAGGGAGGGAGGGAAGAGAAGGAGAGGGGAAGGTAAAGGAGGAGGGGGCAAGGGTGAGAGTGGGTACAGGTCTCAGGCCCCCCACCTGCAGGATAGGCCCACAGGCTGGGCCTCTCTCATGCGAGCCTCCAAGCCTCGGTCCTTAAATATCACTCACTGCTGACTGCTGCCCCTTCTAGAGAGGGTTCAAAATTCTTCTCTCTAATGACTCATGAAAGCATAAAATTAAGACATTCTGGGAAGCCAAAGGAATCTGGTTGAAAATGTGTGTTTGGGGAATGGAAGGCATTAAAAGAATGCTTGTGTCTGGACTATTCTGTTGTTTTCTTCTCTTGTTTTCTCTTCAAATTAATGAATGAGTCACGGTCGTCTTTAGGCCTTTAAAATGCTCCAGAAAGGAGAGTTGGGGAGGGCTGGAGAGCTGACGATCTCATTTTCTCTGGCTTCTCCGACTCTTCAGACCCGCTGCTGTTTCTCTCTTCCTCTTTGTCTCTGTCTCCTGAGAAGGGCTCTTTCCCATTAATAAGGAACACGACTTGAGTACCTTTCTCCTCCCTCCTCCTGGCCCCAGGACGAGACCGCCCACCTTGGATAACATCCAGCCAAGTTACAGGGATGTGTAGCCGGCTTCTTCCAGAATCTGGGAGGCCAGGCCAACCCCATACCTCACTGCGGAGGGTCTTGTTGGAGTCCGGCTTCTCACCACCACCTCTGATTTATCCCCTAGCGTCTGCCTTCTATCGGCTCCCCAAACCAAGGGTACCCCCTCTGGGGGAGGAGGACTGGCCCTACTCCATCAGAGGGTTAAAGAACAATCCCTTAGCTTCTAGAAAGTGCAGAAGACCTCCGTCTTGCTTCTGGAGGCTTCCCCCAGCCTCCCTCCTATACCTTAAAGACCACCTTCTCCCCGCCCCACCCGAGCCCACTCTCCAAGCCCCTTCTCCCTGCTACCAGGCCTGCCCTGCTGCCTCTCTGCCCCCAGGCATCACTCAGCCATTGGGCACTTCAGAAATACTCCACATCCCATAATTACTTCTGGAGGGAGCCTCTTCCTTCTTCTACCCCCATAAAAACGCCTCTTCCCTTACTGCTGGCGCTAGGAACTACTCTGAGAAGTAACCGGCGGGGAAGAGGCAGGTCTCACATCTGAACACCCCCACAGAGGACTCCTCAGCAGAGCTTCCCCAAAGCCCTGTGTAGTTTCTGCTGACGACGTCCGGGGCCTGCCTCCCGTCCTGTGCCCCTGACCTTGCTGACGGGCTTCTGTGGCCTCTTAGCTTCTCTGGGGAGAGAAGGGAGAGGGCATGACAGACTTATTCTGTGCGCCCAGATTTACATCTTTCTGCCCCACAGATGCTGAGGTCGCATCACGGGGGCCCCTGAGCCTCGTGGAGGTTGCTAGGGTGCTCGAGGTCACGTGCCTGGTCCACACCTGGCCTCGTCAGCCTACAGGGCAGGAACCACCTGTCTCCTGAGGCCTCAGAAGCATCTTCCCAAGCTCTGACTCATTTTTCTTCTTCAGAAGACAGGACTGGGCATCCAGGGCCCACCGTCCTCGGAGGCCCGGCCCACAGACTCTGCCCCAGAAGCACATCTTGGAGCCGGAATTCGGCCTCCATATACCGGTACCGAATTGAATGTCAGAGACAGAGTTTTGGGTGAAGCAGAAAAGATCCCCGCAGGGTCCTGCTCAGTTTCAATGTTACCTTAAGGCGAGGCAGCCTCCCGTGCCAGGATCAGACCCGCTGGGGAGGGATGTCATGGGATAGGGCTCGGGGAGGCCCCAAACCCTCCCCGCCCCAGCCCCCGCCCTATCCCAGCCGATGTCCAAAACGCTTCCAGTTGTTATGCCCAGCATTTACGAAGATCATTGATGCCTTATTACCAAGCTGCCTAGCAACAACTACGTAAATGATTAAATATGTATCAGGTTCACACACTGTAAGTTTGATTTAATTACAACACTGCAGTTCTACATACATCTATTCTGATTTTATAGGTTCTTGCTTGTTGAGTATGGTCATTGGCTCAAAATAAATTGAGGGAACGCTGTTTGTATTTGCCAGTTTCAGAGCCAGGAGAGAAAAGCTGATGTTTATGCAAGCTGTGATTATAAAATAATGACTGTGTTTTTTCAGCAAACAGACTAGGACTCCAAAGACATTCCACTGGAAAGCTCCGTCCTATTCCAGGGAGGCTGCCGTTGCTCAAGTACCGTGTGGCATCTCTTTCGGAACTGCCTTCAGAGTCCATTTGTGTGGGCCACATGGAAAAAAAATAAACCACTCTGCCTCACCTCGTTATTGACCAAAAAATTCTATTACCCAGTTTGATTACTCACCTAATTCCCCGGGATTGGACTCAAATGGCTTTCAATTGCTTCTAAAGATCAGATCAACCCTCCAATAATGAGAACTAGCAATCTTTGGAGGATATTTCCAAGAATGCTGAGCAGGCTCTGGGAGCAATTCCAGAAGAATTGAGATCCCGGTGGGGTTGGAGGGCGAGGCCAGCACTGAGCTGAGCCTTGAAGGGCAGGAAAGCTCTGAATGATGATACAAACCCTCTACAATTTACCAAGTGCTTTTCTCACCCATTCTTTCTTTGGAGTCTCACAACCAGGGCAGGTGTCATGACGGTCACCCGATTATAGATGAGGAATTTCAATCCCAAAGGAAATCACGTGTCCCAGTTACACAGCTAGCAAAGAAATAACAGAGTCGGGACTTGAAATCAAGCTTTGTATGCCTGCATGCACAGCACCCACCGTTCCCCTATCTCCGTTCCCCTATCTCCGTTCTCCGTTCTCCGTTCTCCGTTCTCCGTTCCCCTATCTCAGGAGGCAGAAGCTAGTCAGCTCGGCTGCCTGGAGGAGAGGATTCCTACAGAGAAGAGGTAGAAGGCCAGGCCGAGGGAGCAGGTTGGGCAGGCTTCTGGGAGGCCTTTGGAGCAGATCAATGAGCACGGCCGACGCTGACGCTGTAGCTACTGGCTATAGACCAGTGTTGGGGACCACGCAGGTCCTGTAGCCTACCTCTTTCATCTGGACGTGGATGCCAGCCCCACAGGCCGGCTCACTAAACATCTGCCCCACCAGCCTTCCTGAGTCCTAGGATCTAACCTGTTGTAGCCAGAGTTCTAATGATGGCCCAGGTATGCCAAATGATGGTCCCACATAAGGCATGGAAGGCAGCAGTGAGCGAGATGAGGCGGCTGCTGGGTGTGGGGACGTCAGATTCCCCGGAGTAGGCAATTTGTCTTTTTCTGCAACCGTCCTGACTGGTCCCCAACATCACAGGTGTGGAGTTTCTACTGAAATTGTCCTACGGTGTGGTTGGGTGTTTCCTCGGTCTGAATTGTTCCTAGCTTGACTCCTTGGCCTTGCAAGACATTTTACAGACTCCCCAGTACTCTCTAATAAATCCTTTTTCTGTGGACCAGTTAAACTGGACTCTGTTGTCTGCAACTAAGACCAACTCAGGTCGATCCATCCATTGACTCAGGTCAATGTATCTGTTCATGGCCCAGACAGGTTCTTTTCTTCAAAGAATTTATTCAGAATCTACTGGTGTCAGAATTTGTGCTTTGACGCACATTTTTCTTATTTAATATGACAAGTACCTTGTGACATAATTACTCCCACTTAGAGAGAAACAAACTGAAGCTCAGAGAGGTTAAGAAACATAACTCAGGTCACACAGCTAGATGTGGACAAGATTTTGAATTTGCCTACCACTCCGTGACCTAAAACTTGCAGGGTAGTTTTGAAAGAAGGGTGGATTGGTGAAGGTATATGTGTATACCTGGATGGAGGTATATGTGTCTTTTAGAGAGAGGAGGTCCAGTATGCCAGTCTGGGGGCATTTGAGGGACCCTGGCTGCACAACTTTTAGAAGGATTAGAGGCTGAGCTGCTGAGGGAGGGACTGGAGAGGAGGCTAATTGAGGCCATTCTCCTGGAGATGTCATTAGATGTGCTCTATCTTTGGGTGTGCCTTGCTTTCTAATCAGCGATCGATTTTGTAAGAAAGGGGACCAGATTCCTGTAAACTGAGACCTATTTTGAAGACCCTTGAATAGCTCACTATTCACAGGACAACTATACAACCTCTCTTTGTCACAGAAAGCCTTATGTAATCATGCTGGCCCCTCAGTTCTTCTTTGTAATTCCAGACTTTCGCAGCCAGTGTCTATGTACATGGGGCCCCTTTCATCCTCTGGAGTCTCACTGAAGTTCTTCCCTTCACTCTCTGGACAAAAGGCTGAGGCAGGAGGTGTGGGAGCATTTTCATTCCATTGCCTTGTCCCTGAAGCAGGTGAATTCTTATGTTTCTGGAACAAGGGTCTTGAAAACCCAGGGCTTGCTTCCTCTGATTAAGCAAAGAGGAACTGAAAATATGGAAAGCAAAGATTTGCGTCAAAGGCTCCGTGTTCTCACTCCCGGTCGCCCCCCCCCCAAACCCTGCCCAGCAGGTGTGGGGTTGGCCGGCAGCCAGAGGGGCTCTTCCCAAAGCCGGCTGGCCTGGGGCAGCCCTTGGGAGGCCGCCTCCCCCAATTCCTCACCTTCTTCAATTCCTCACCCCCTTCCCTCCCATGCCCCCTTGCCTCCTTCGTGGGCTTTATCTCCCTCACCCCCTTATTCTCTCACCCCTCACTTTGTGCAACTCTTTAGCTCCATCCTTTTGTCCTTCCCTCCCAAACGCTCTCACCCCATCACATCCCTTACCCTTCTCAGGCTCCTACCCCCTTACTTCTCACCCTTCACCCCCTCAGCCTCTTCACCCTTCACTGCCTTCTCTCATCCCTCACCCATCACCTCCTTCATCCCTCACCTGCTCACGCCGGCTCCCTTTGTTCCCCTGTACCTTGGGTCCTCCATAGGACTCTCGATCCCCTCCATCTGCAATCTTCTGTTAGAAGTGACAAACCCAGCCAACTTCTTGGAGATTCTGGGTGTGATCATTTCTACTGCAATTATTAGAAAACCCAGCTCAAAAAATGACCTGAACAGTGAGGAAATAGTACATTAAGGAATGGAAGTCCAGGAGTGGTTCAACCTTCAGGCGTGGCTTTATCAGGGATTTCCCAGATGGTGGCAAAACAGCTGCAACAGTTCCAGGCTTCACATCCCCATACCACACCACAGAAAGCGAGAGAGAGAGAGAGAGAGAGAGAGAGAGAGAGAGAGAGAGAGAGAGAGAGAGAGAGAGAGAGAGAGAGAGAGAGAGAGAGAGAGAGAGAGAGAGAGCTTCCCTGGTGGCGCAGTGGTTGAGAGTCCGCCTGCCGATGCTAGAGGACACGAGTTTGTGCCCCGGTCCGGGAAGATCCCACATGCCGCGGAATGGCTGGGCCCGTGAGCCATGGCTGCTGAGCCTGCGCGTCCGGAGCCTGTGCTCCGCAGCGGGAGAGGCCATAACAGTGAGAGGCCCGCGTACGCCAAAAAAAAAAAAAAAAAAGAGAGAGAGAGAGAGAGCTCTCCTGCCCCATCTCACGCCCAGATATTCAACAAGAGTCCCATACTTCACTCTGACCGGGCCAGCCTGAGCCAGTCACTGTGGCCTGGAGAACGTTGAGGTCTCATTGGCTTAGGCCTGGGTTCCTTCCCATCCCTGAACAAATCACTGTGGCGAGAAGGATGAGACTGTGCTGATTGGTTTATGGATCTGGAAGAGGGATTAGTTTCCCCAAACAAACATGGCTGCCCCACGTGGGAGAGGGCTGGAGGGGGTGCTGGAAGGCCACCACACTGTCCACCTCCCCAGGGAGCTGGTCTTTGGTCTTAGATATAATCTGAGCTGGAGGGCATGGGCTATAGGTCCTGACAGACCCGATTTGGAGCTCAAATCATTGGAGCTTGAAACATTTGGTCAGTTACTCTCAGGTTAAGAAAGCTTTAAAAAGTCACTTAAACTCAATGGGCCTCAGTTTTTTCAGTTGTAAAATGGGCATAATTCTATCTGCCTTCCAGAGAAGTAATACATGCAGATCTGTGTGATGCCTGGACACCAAGGGCACCTGATAGGTGGTAACAGTAATTGTGATATGAGAAGTTTTAAACTCCTGAGCTCAGTGGCAGCCTCTGTCTGTCCCTTGCCCACCCCACCACTGCCCCCTACTGGAAGGAAAAAGCCCTGTGGGCTGCATCTGAGACAGAGGCCAATTCAAAAGCCTGAGGGGACCTGCTGAGCCTTTTCCAGTCCTTCTGGCATTTGGTGAGTCAGGGACCATGGAGATACAGCTGATCCCCACATCCGCTACCCCAGGGCACCCTGGGAGAGGTTGTTCCAGGTGACATACTCAAAACTGGCAGGCACGAGGCTTTGAAAACCTTGTTTGCTTCCAAAGTACCAAGAGAGATTCTGGGAAGAAATAAAGGAGCAGTGCTGATTCTGGACATGGATGTCATGCTTCAGGAGATGAGATGGGCTTTGGGGTTAGACAGCCCTGGTTCCAATTCCTGTGCTGCCATTGAAGAGCTGCATGGTTTTGCCCAAGGAATAATTTCTTCATTCGCAATAAGGAAATAATAATGGGGCTCACTTCATGGGTTTGTTGTGAAGACTGAGTACAATAAGGCATGCAATCAACCTAGGACTGTGTCAAGGAGTAACGGATTATAGATAAATATTATTTTTATTATGGTCAAATGCCAACAAAGTATTTGTATTTGAAGGGCCTCTCTTCATTACAGCTATAATATTCTAAGATCTTTTTTTTTTATTATATATGGGGTTCACTAAGATTTATAGGATGCTCATACCATCCTCTCAGGTTGTTGAAGTTGCATCAACAGGTATTCATTCAACCAATATTTGCTGAGCACCTAGCAAGCGCCAGGTACTTTGGCAGGAGCTGAAAACACCATGAGCTGCCATGTATGGTTGTACAGGTTGTGCACTGCACCATTCCAGGTGTCCAGTCACATCCTAATCTAAGTAAATGACCCCCTAGCACAACCTGTACAGCCACACAAAGTGCTCTACACACCCTCTACTCAAAACACCCACCACTATATAATTGAAGACTCAGATTCATGCAATGAAGAAAAAGTAAGGAGTACGATGAGATTTTTATCAAAGGAGGGCTTGGAGTGAGCGTCAAACCATGCAGGACCTTATCGGCGGGGTTAAAGATTTGAGTTTTTATTCCTGAAGCAATGAGAAACCACTGGAGGATTTTTAAAGGGAAGCAACACGATCAGATTTGCATTTTAAAAATACCCGCTGGCTGCCATGGAGAGAATGGATTAGAGGGGAAAGTGCAGAAATAGAATCCTCCATGAGGTTTTTATGGGAGAGAAATGGTCATGACTCGGACTAGGGTGGCAGGAAAAACAGAAAGGAGGGACAAATTCAAGAGTTAAGTGCTGGGGTGGAAAGAGGGAGAACTTGATGGAGGCTGGTGAGTTTTTCTGAGAGAAGGAACCTGGGAGGAAGCCCATGAACGCTCCAGACTTCCTAATACGCATCTGTGAAGGCCTTTATGGTGATCCTTATATTTCCATGCAGCTGTAAGAGCTGAGCTCTAACGGGGGAGCAGACCGGACAGGGTAGGGAAGGAGGCTCGGGGGCAGAACCCCAGCCCAACAGCCCTGCTCAGAAAGATGCTATGATCTCAATGAGGTCAAGGCCTTGCCTCTGTCATGAGCTGTGCTGACAGCCTCAAACTGAGCAGTGATCCTCGCCCACAGATGATAGCAAACCCAGCATCTGAATTCCCCAAAGGAAGGTGCCTTTATAGAAACCTGCCCAGGGCTGGTCAGATGAGTCAATCCCAGGCACCAGGTCAGATGAGTCAATCCCAGGCACCAGAGTCTGGGAGGATTGAACCAGCCTCAGGAGTTTACTTGTTAGAAAGTCTATTATTAGACTCCTAAATTGGCCTTAATCCAGCCCACAGAGGCGCACCCTACCTGGATGCAAGTCTCCACCCTTCACCTTGGGGCCATTAGTCACCCATGTCTCCTGGCTTCCAAATGTAGTTCTGCTCCACAGAAATGACCCAGGGTAGAGCTGACACCTCCGAGGACAAAGGTCCCACACAGATCAACCGCTCCGCTTCTCCACCACAAGCTTTGATGGAGAACCACTGCCTGGGACCCACGCAAACAGGCCACCTTCTCCTGGACGATGGCTGGACCTCTGAGCACCTCTCTCTCCAAAGCTCTGCTGTGGAGATGCAGACTCAAGCCTAAAAGCTGGGCTCAGGGGTGAGGGGCCTTCAGGATACTAGATAACCCAATGGATGATATTTCCAAAATGGCCTGCACTCTGCCACATCTGGGAAAAAAAGCTCCAATTGTCAGAGCCACGCTTTACCAACAAGTTCAATCTCTCGAAAAGAATGACAGTGAGATGTAGGCTTTCCAATGAAAGAGTCCAAAATACTTGCCTTTTATTGTGTGGTATTTCTCAGTTCATTTATCTGCTCATGCATTCACTCAATCATTCGGAAAACTTCAATCGAGCACCAAGCATCTGCTGGGCAGCGTGCTGGAGACAAAGGGAAAATGAAGAGAGCAGGATTGCCACCCCCATGGATTTGCAACCTAGTACGTTGAAACCAAACAGCCTCTCTGCCCAAGCTCTGAAAACTTCCGCGTGCTGGTCAGATGTGTCCCTGTCACTGTTCCCAGGCTTGAGGAAAGGTGCCTTTTTATGTTTAAAATGAGCAGTACTGTCCTTGAGTATAACGATAGCCACCCAGCAGGAATAAGGGACGCTCTTGGAATACGCAGCCAAAGAAGATATCAACCCTGAACTCAAGACCCTGTGGCCAGGTTTCTAGAATGGACTATTAAGGGAGAGCTTTGCCTATACCTAGAGAAGCAAGTAGTAAAAATAATCGCTAATACTTGGGCTTTCTATGCTCCTTCAATCCTCACAGCCACCCTATGAAATGGGTACCGTGCTTACTTCGACTCTGCAGATGAGGGTAGTGGGGCAGAGGGTGGTTAAACAGCTTGCCCGGTGAGCAGTTAGGACACACGGACACACAGCCCGACTCACATCGGGGGGCCCAGCGGCAGGGCCTGGGCCCTAACCACTGCACCAAACTTTCTTCCCCATGAGTGCCTCTTGGAGAGGAGCTTGACCTTCTAGGAGCAAGTATGTCAGTCCATCTACGTTGCGTTCCTCGACTGGGTTTCAGGACGAGCACATCAGTAAGAGTAGAAATCTCTTTGTTTCTGGCCAAGACTGAGAACTCTGCCCATGTGCTGCAGTTGCGGGGGAGGGTAACGGGTTGAACAGCTCTATTCATGGAGATGCAGAGACTGGATGGGTGTCAACCTGGAGGGCACATTCTAGAGGAGAACCACATTCTAGAACGTTGGAAGCAAGCATTCCGGCAAAGCTGTCCTCAACTCTGTCCCAATGAGCATTTTAGTTAGTAGCTTGGATGGAGTGGTGTGGCTGTGCCTGTGAGCCAGCACAGGCAGATGGAGAACCAGTGGGCCGTGTAGATCTTTGTCTTTCAACTTGGTCGTCTCCCAGGAGGAGGAGATGATTAGAAGCTTTGATGAGAAAACTTCCGGGAAACAAAGGCAATCACCACTTAACATAAGGAGGCATTTACCGGCAGGTCAGCCCTGGCTGGATCCTATGGGGATGCTGGCTTTGTGGTCTCCTGCCCCAGTCCTAAACACCCCGGAGCCTGGGGTTCAAATCCCATAAGACCCAGCTGAGTCAGCGGAAAGGGTGCGTCACTCAGCCTGCAGGCGACTTCCGGTGACTGGATCTCTCCGGAGTGATGCAGACGTGAGATCTATAAGCAGAGGTGGGGTTGGGACAGGGGTCAGCTCGGATGGCTTGGCTCGCACCCCCGCCCTGATGCCTGCCAACGCCACCGGCAAGTCTCCTACCCAACCTGCTCCAGAGCCTCAGCCGGAACACAGCTGCGTCACTGCCCTTTGCAGGTTAGTAGTCATCAGTTTATGATTCCCAGCCACGGGAGCACAGAATGGAGAGCGGGTAGTGTAGTTCTCCTACACGGTTAAGGAAGCAGCCAAGGCATTAGCCAGCGGGGCCCTGCACAGCCAGCTGGGGGGAGGTATCTGTTCCCATTGCTGCTGTGACATCACCACCAACTCCGTGGCTTGAAGCAACACCCTTTGTTACCTCCAGTTCCCCAGAGCAGAGGGCTGGCACGGTGTGGCTCAGCCGAGGGTCTCACAAGGCTAAAGTCAAAGCGTCCATTGGTCCAGGCTCTTATCTGGATGCTCTGCGGGAGGTTGTCGGCAGAATCCAGTTCCTCGTCGGATGCCAGCTGGGAGCCTCTCTCAGCTTCCTGAAGCCACCCCATTCCCCGTCATCGTGTTCCCTCCAACTTCAAGGGGCAAACGTGAGTCAAGTCCTTCTCAGGCTTCGAATCTCTGCCCAGAGAAAGTCCTCTGCTTTTGAGGACTCGTGCCTGGAATAGGTCCACCCTGATAATCCAGACTCGCCTCTCTGTTTTAAGGTCCCTGGCCGTAATTACATCTGCTAGGTTCCTTTTGCCACGTGACATAACATATTCACATGTGTTAACGTCAAGAGTGAAGGTCATAACGGCCAAAGTCCTGTTCCCCTGCTTCCCAGATCCTTCCTACTTTTGTGATTAGTTCACACCTTGTCAGAATGCAGGCTTCTCGCTTCTTTAACAATTAGGTGTATTGTATCTGCTAAAATGCCCTTTTAAAACCCACCTCCTCCAGGAAGCCTTCCCTATTGCCCCAGCTCTACCCTGATGCCCTATTATTTGGTGTCCATTAGCAAGGGGGCTTTTTGTTTTCCACTTGTGGTGTCGGTTGCTCTGTAAGCAGCCTCAAGCTAATTCAGAGGTGTGCAATCAGACTTGCCAGTAGAGTATAAGCGCCCCAAGGTCAGAGAGTACATCTCAAAATTACCGTTATTATTATCATTATTATTTGTAGCTCCTAAAAAGGCTACAATGAGGCTGGGCACTTGGTGACAAGACCCAAAGCCTTAGTCAATTATTGTAAAGATGTGACAGTGAGTTCTAGAAAGGAGGTGAGAAGGCAGAAGAGGGGTGGTGTGAAGCTGGGTTTTTTACTTCCCTATCTGAAGTGAGGATGCTGGGGATGGAGTTACTAAACTCAGGTCAAGCACTGGCTTCCCAGGTCTTCCACTGACCTGCTGCTGTGTGGCCTTGGGAATTTTATCCTAATCGGCCTCTCTCTTTCTCTGAGCCTCGCTTTTCTCATCCCCAGATGAGGAGACTGAGCCCACCTCAGTTAAATGAGAGCACACAGGGGTGACACACGAGAGGCACACGGCTGCTCCGTGGCTGTGCCTGTGGCCGTGTCTCCTCGCCTCCACACGATGTTGGAGTGTTTGTTCTTGGACTTTGTTTTGCTCATGGTTGTTTCCCCAACATGGAGACCAAGCTCTGCATACAGTAGGTGCTTAATGTTTGTTGAATGGAGAGACCTTTGGTACATCCAGCTGTCAGAGAGCAGTTACTTCCTATCACACAAGTGGAGAGCTTTCTGGGGGCCTGTTCCACTCCCTCCCTGCACCTGCGGCCGTTCATCCTGCTGGGGCCCCTCATTCATTCTCCAGTGTGGGCTCTGACCCCCATGACCCAGGAGCTCCTGGGCATCTCTGGCCGCGGTTTAAGCACCCCCTGCCTGCCCCCCCACCCCCCCGCCCTGCTCCACCGGGCAGGCTGCTCTTATAAGTCAATGCACATTCTCTGACCCAGCTTGTCCCTGTGCTCTGATCCCAGCCCTGTGGTCGCTGGGTCACCCTGTGGTTTGCTGAAGGTCAACCCTGGAGGAGTCTACATTTTCTTAAGCAGAATCCAAATGCTACCAGCTGAGAGTCCTCGCGAAGGGCACCGGTGCTGGGTCCCGCCCGGAGCGCTGGTGCCTTCCTCCAACTGGGGCCCACCCCACCCCACCCACATACCCAAGAGGCACCCAGCGTGGAAGGGGTCCCTCTCCTCTTATTTCTTATGCTTCAGCTCAACTGTGTCCCAGCCAATATCGTGACTCAGGAGAGGGAGTCTGGGCCAGCAGACCTGGATCCATTGGGGGGTCCCACGTCTTTCCGGAAAGAGTCATAGGGGGCACCTTCTGGTTCCCCAGAAGGGAAAGGGGAGCCTTCAGCAGAGGTAGGTGGTCCTTTCCTCGCAAACTCCACGGCAGCATCCTTGGTGGCGACCGCCATCTCTGCCCATGCTAGGGAGATGACCTCCAGAGCTCCTCGGCCAGAAGTCAGCAAGCACCCCCCCCCACCCCGACCCACAGTCTTCAGACTCACTGAGGATCTGGGCTTTCCTCTCCGTGGGATGGTCGTCACCCCTCCAAGCCCCTCAATAGTGGCTCCAGGGACGGAAGCCCAGACGTCAGTCCCAAGCTCTATCCAGGCTCCTGTGTGTCACTTCCTTCCCCTCTGCTTTCTTGTCGCTCCCTCCCTCCCTCCCACCCTCTGGCTTGCAAAGCCGAGGCTGGACTCCAGCCATAACTCAGACTTGTGACCGGAGGGCCAAGCAACTGAGGTGAACTCCAGTCAGTTGTGACATCACCCTTGTTCTAAAAACCTCCGCTTTGGCTCCTCTGACGAGTTCACATCCACTTTAGGGTTTGGCTCCAAAGCCACTGGTCTTACTTACTCCATATTACCTAAAAAGAGCTACTTAAGTTCTGCAAACCTCCCCAGCCGCTGAGGTCAACTGCAGCTCATGTAACGACCATTCCAACGTTCTGAGGGAAAGGACCGAGGCCCGTGATGCTTTTGGCTCCTTGGAGCCCTTCTGCGGAAATCCCTGCAACCACCAACCAAGTATTTCTCAAATCCCCTTTAAATATGTTCGTATTTTCAAAACATAGAAAGCAACAGAGGAGCTTGGCTGCTCGCAGGCTACACCAGGAGGAGAGAGGCAGAGCTCACCCCTCACCACTTTCATCCCTCCTATTGCAGGATCTAGTTTTCTGCCCGGAGTCGCTCATTGCAGTTTGTGTAATAAGCTTCATAAGATCGGGTACTTGGATGGTGAGGTTTGATCCTTATCTTTGGGGAGGGGGCCAGTAAGGCCACAGTAACAGTAGTAAAACAGTATTTCTGTAGCTCAGAACTGTGACAACCCTGTCTCAGGTCCTCCCCCAGCTCCGCAATCACAGTCATCCTGGCCATTCTGTGACATCTTCCTGTGTCTTAGCCTCGTGGGTCTCTGGCTCCAAGGCTGCTGCTCCACAGAGAGGCTTGGGTGACTCAGTGGCTCTTTCACTCAGGGTTCTTCTCCCCCTGACATCGGCCGGGAGCTCCCAGATTGCTACCTCTGTTTCAGTCCTGCCTCTGTGCTGAGTGCCGATGGACTACAGTGAACAAACATGCTTCCACCCCTTGACAGCCCCAAGGTGATCAGCTGTGACCCTGTGACACAATCCTTTTTCTCTCCCAACCTCTTTTCTGTGGAACTCTGGGCCAGGTCCAGGTAACTCATGTTGGAAGACTTTGGGTAAAGGAGCATGAAAAAGAGAGGATGATCTGAGTTACACACTTTCGAATTATTTTAAGAATTTCCTTGCTCCTCTGGACACAACCCATTGTCCTTGCACCAAGCATATGCATTTGTACCTCACTTCCCTTGGAGAAGTGATTCTCAAATGTGATCCTGTAGTAGGAGCACCCGGGGGAATTTCCAACCCTTCCACGCTTGCACAGAGTCTGACCCCTGCACTCTGCATGGGTGTAGGAAACACTGCTATTGTCTCCGAGGCAAATGGACTCTTGGTACTCAGCACCATTCGGGCCCCCATCTCCTCTGGAAGGCAGGGGCTGGGAGCCTGGGAACTACATTTCCCAGAATCCATTGCCAGCAGGCTTCCCGCTTAGATTCCCCAGTGAAGGACACTCATCTGAGAACTGGAAGGCAGAGGGGAGACACTGACCACATTTTTCTTCCCGCAGTGGTGGGCAGACACATTGGTTTGGGCAGATGTGGGTTTTGCAGCCACCTCTGGTTTTTCCCCTGTGAATCACCTGCATCAGTGCTATGGGTAGTTCTAGTAGCTGGAGCTCTAGAATTAGTAGTGGTTTCCTGTGGTAGTAACTTCCTGATGTCCTGAAAGCTAGCAGTGGATGTGAGAGCCAGCACCAGCCTTCCTTTCCCTCCTTTGGTCCTTTCAGCAGTCTTGTAAACACTCAATTCCCTGTATCAATTCTCTTTCTCCTTGAACTACATAAATTGGGTTCTGGTTTTCTGACAGATACACATATTCAATACCCTTCATACCTTCATACCTTCTTCCTTATGAATAGAATCCTGATTTTATCAGGGCAGCCATGTCCAAGCACTATTCTGACCAATAAACCACGGCAAAAGTCTACTGGAGATTTGGGGGAAACATTTTGCTTTTCCGATACCAGTATTGCCCCCTTTTCCTTGTTCTTTATTCCTATTTTCTACTTTCTGATTAGGATTTGGACTCAGTGGCTGGAGGTTCAGCAGCCATGTTGTGACTAGGAGGGAAAGACCAACGAAATTGCTGAGACCTCAACCTTGGAATCCGTAACCCCTGAACTAATACTAGGAACTTCCTCTTCTGGACTTCTTGCTTTGGGAAGGATAAAACCTCTATGAACAGAGGAAGTAGTAGAAGCTTTGTGAAAAGAGAATTTTATTTGCCTTGAATTATAATACCTACAAATAATGTCTCAAAAAAGGCAATGAAATGTAAAATGTAAAATTTTGCCAAAGCTGGTTAAGGTTTTCTGGGAAATAGAGCAAGACAATAGGAAAAAGACTACTTACTTTTGATTTAGGATATTTTATAGATCCATAAAGATAAGTGTTAACCCTTAGAAAACTAAGAGTGACACAAATGACTTTTGTCCAATAACAATGTAAATGAGTCTGGTTCAGAGGAGATACAACTAATTCTGTCTGGTAGAAAAGATAACTCCAAAGATTACAGTGTTTTTGCTCTGTGGGATATTAACCAGTTATGTTTCTAAATTAGTCGGTATAAATAGTTTACTCACTCCCGTTTTCTTTGAATCAGTCTTACCATCTTGCTCGTTCCACTAATGATACATGTTCACTTAAAAGCAAACAAAACCCTGAACACTCAGAATGAAAACACATCAAATTTGCGATAAGTTTCTTAACGTTCCTTTGAAAATATACATGCGAATCTTCTGACTCTGCAGGAAAACAAAGAAGATAGGATATTAATCATCAACTGTAGCCTGGAACATCTCCCAACACCATGCCACAAACCCAAACAGAATGTCTTATAAATATTGTTGAAGTATTGGTACAAAATAAACCAGATCATTTATATTGCTGGAATGAAAACCAATTTACAACTTGATTATTTCAACAAGAATGTGACTAGCTTATTTTGCTAGTAATGGAAATGTGGGATGCAAACAGTGCTCAAAAACTGCACCATTAAAAGTTGAAAGTGCTAAAAGCTTTATAACCAGACTGGTAATTCTCTTCCAGTGAAGCTCACGGTCCCGATAAAGAAAGTTTGCAATCATCAGGGAGGACGGAAGTAAAAGATTACCGGGAATCAGTTTTATATAAAACAGCATTTGAAATCATCAAAATTTGTGAAAAAAAGTTTATCAGTGACTGTCAATAAAGAAATAAAAAATTTGGAAATTACGATTAATTAGACTTTGTAACAATATCAAGTGGTTAGTTCAAAAAAACAGTATTTTCAGATATAAAATATCTAATAGACTTCAAAAACCAGTCATTTCAATATGGGCATATTATTATAGTCTAGATTTATGGTCCTAATTGTTATAAAACATTTACCTACTAAAACATGAAATTGTTTTTGGAAAACACGTATCAAAGCAATAAAAGGTCAGCCATCGCTGACAAAGCTTCAGCTATGTCACATTGAAGTGTTGTTAAAAATTTACTGATATGTGAAATTTAAGACTTTGAAATTAGTTTAATAGATTTTGTTTATCTTATGGAACTGGAAGTAGTATCACTTGAAATAATGTATCTAAACATCATCAGTGCTTAAGAAGAATAATTTTTCACTGAGCAATAATTATACGAAAATCTCATTGGATTTTGTACAGAGTACCAGTATAATGCTATGGAGAACATCTGAGATTTCAACCAAGGTTTTAGAGAAATTTCCAGGCGTTTTAACTTGGTAAGTCACTGTGTTCAGATATCTTTGAAAGATGCAATGAAAGATGTAAATAAAGTAAGTCACTTTAAACGTTTCTTCCATAAACTTTTATTCTGCAAATAAAGCGTGATTAGGGGTTGAATAATACGAAAAGCTCAGAATTTAAACAATAAAAGCTGGAAGAATATTGAGAGCTTGAGAGACCTCTTACAGCGTAAGAGCTACAAAAGCAGGTTGAAAATTGTGTCAACGTTTGGATATTTTTAAAGAGAAATCATGGATAGCAATAGTTGAACATTTTGAAAATAATTTTGTAGAGATTCAGCATTAATAAGTGGTATCCTAACAAAAGTACCAATTCTTTCTTGAGCTTTATAACAAAGAAAAAGTTTCTGTGATTAATTTGGGGACAGTATATACAAGTAAATACGGGAAACTAGGAAAGAGAAGCAGAAGATGTCACAGAGACAAAGCAGGTGACGCTCTTCTTTGTCCCCAGAGATCCTCTCTCCTTTCTTCTCTGCTCTGCTCTCTGTCCTGGCAAAGCTGATCTGATGGGGCTCATCGGGCTCCCAGGCACTCAGCCTGCCCATGGGATTCGGCAAATTGGAGGATCAGCAAGAGGTTTAAGAAAGGAAGAGGTCTGAAGTCAGAGTGATCATAGCAGCTTCCCTCCCTGGGGGAGTCTGACTAAGGGCCAGCGGCCGCCCTTCCCACCCAGCTCACTCTCCCTCAGGCCTGGGCTGAGTGAGGTCTCCCCACTGCTACCAGCTGTTGGGTGCCACACGCTTCCTGGCTACCCTCCTGAGTCCCTCTGCTAAATGCTACTCCAATCACCCAGTTTGAGTGTGAGGTCTGTTTCCTGCTGAGACCCTGACTGATTTATATCCATTTGAAACAACAAAAAAAAGAGTATCTATTCCAAGGGGGGAAGAAAAACTATTAGACTTTTTAAAATTATTTATTTACTAAAATTTTTATTTTTTATACCATTTGAAAGGTTACTTTCCTTTTATAGTTATTACCAAGTATTGGTTCTATTCTCCATATTGTACAATACATCCTTGAGCCTATCTTATACCCCATACTTTGTACCTCCTACTCCCCTACTCCTATATCGCTCCCCACCACCACCGATAACCACTAGTTTGTTCTCTGTGAGTCTGCTTCTTTTTAGTTATATTCTCTAGTTTGTTGTATTTTTTAGTTTGCTGTCTTTTTTAGATTCCACATATAAATGACAGCATACTGTATTTGTCTTTCCCTGTCTGACTTATTTCACTTAGCAAAATGCCCTCTGAATCCATCCATGTTGCTGCAAATGGCAAAATTTCATTCTTTTTCATGTCTGAGTAGTATTCCATTGTGTGTGTGTGTGTGTGTGTGTGTGTGTGTGTGTGTGTGTGTGTGTGTATACACCACATCTTTATCCATTCATCTGTTGATGGACACTTAGGTTGTTTCCATATCTTGGCAATTATAAATAATGCTGCTATGAACAACAGGGTGCATGTATCTTTTTGAATTAGTGTTTTTGTTTCTTTCAGATACATACCCAGGAGTGAAATTGCTGGGTCATTTGGTAGGTCTAGTTTTAGTTTTTTGAGAAACCTGCATACTGTTTTCCACAGTGGCTGTACCAATTTACATTTCCACTGGTAGAGTACAGGGGTTCCCTTTTCTCCACATCCTTGCCAACATTCCAATAAAAACAGTTATTTGTGTTAGTTTTTTTTTTTTAAGAAAAACTGTTAGACTTTTTTTCTTAAGGAAGAAAAATATCTATTGTTTAACAACAAAAAAATGAAAAAGATAATGAATGTTTATTTCTTTTGATTTATTGAATTCTGAAGTATGACTAAATAAAATTTGGGTTAAAAGTGAACAAAGTTAATAAAGTGAGGCTGATTAATTAAATATGACATTCCAGTAAATGATTTTGTATGACTCCTTCAATAATGGAGATGTAGAGTGTATAAAAGCATTAAATTTATAATATATAATGAGTGGTTGTATATTTTTATTAGTGCCCATGCATCTACCATAACAGAGGGTGCTCCTAATATAATAATAAGTGATAGATGGTAGAAACCAATTTAAGTACAGGAGAACTTAAAATAACACAACCCACACTTTATTGTTTTTCAACAAAGCAATATTCCGATTTCTTTTGGTCATTGTCTGGTGTTGAATCATAACCACAGTTTTTCATAAAACTTAGGAAATAGTTGAGGGAACAGGATCCATGATTGTTTCCAGGCATAGGTCTCAGGGGATGGAAATGGACTCCCCATCTTTGCTGGGAATGGAGACCCCTGACTTCAAGCCCAGGATGCTGTGCACAGCTGTAAGGACAGCAGGCCTCCTGGGATGGCAGAGACAGGACCCCCCAGAGAGAGCCTGCTCCCTAGGTCTCCGCAAAAGAAAATTGCTCCAAATCGGCGATAATCTGCTTCACCACCTTGCTCCTCCTGGGAGACCCGAGCTCCAAGTCTGGAAGGTGCAGGCTCTTCTCCAGTGATGTGGGGTGTCACCCGTCATGGGGATGCTGCCTGTTTCATTCAGACAGGAGTCTCCCTCCAGCTTCTTGTTGGCTCTGAGCCCCACCAGCTCACGGGGGACATCCCACAATCCTGGAGCGAGACCAACACGGACACAGGCCTGTTCTGGCCTCGCCGGGGACAGCGCACACCAGAGTCTTGTCTGCAGCGACTGCATGAGGCTCAACCAGACCCGCCAGGTCTGATGAAGTTCCTGAGTGAGGGGGGGCTCCCATGGAAACTTCTGACACACATCCAGTGCAGGAGGTGTGGGCTGGGGAGGGGGCTCAAGGGCAGGGAGGGCGGCGTGCTGGGGTGCAGAACAGGAGGAGAGGCCGGCGTGCTGCCGTGCTGCGCCTGTGAGGCTGGTCTCCAGATGTGCCTTTCCAGATGTGCCCCTCCTGGACCATGGATTCCCTTCATGCTGGAAGATTGGGGACAGGGGGTCTTGAGAGAGGAAAAGCTTATCACAGTCAGGACCAAGACCTGGACAGGACCCTAAGGACCGTTCATGTATTGCTTCAACCCTTTCTCCTACCCCGGGAGGCCAGAGGGATGTATGTCAAATGTTCATGGCTTAGAGTGGTGTGCGCGTGCATGCGCGCGCGTGCGCGTGCACACACACACACACACACACACACACACATCAGTCACGCTCCCGTTTTGAGAATGTCACTTACAAATGGTTTTAATGTGGCTGTGATGGTGACATCCTTACACACTGGAAAGGAATTCTTCAGGGACGCAGGCAGCTGGAGGGGGTAATAGGATGGGGCAGACAGTCGTAATCCTCCTGTGACTCTCAGAGCACACAGAAGAATCTGTCAGCTCTTTAGCAACCACAGTGTCAGGCCACGATGCCCCACGAGGAGGCTCAGAGACAGTTCACGAAGAGCGGCCCACGCCCGCGGTTTGGAGATGTGTCTCTGCTGAGCCGGCTGTCGGCGCCCAGCCCTGAGCATCAAACTATCTCGGAGGTGGGCCTGGGCCCTGGGGCTCCTCTTCTCAGGCTGCTAATTCTTACATCACCTCTGGAAAGAAAGGCGTGGGCAGCGAGGCAGTGAGCTCCCGGGCGTGACTCGGCTGGGCACACGTGACTTCTCTCTCTCAGGGGAGGGAAGGTAGCGGGGACAAGGCGGGCACCACCTCCACTCCTGGGGGATGACCGTGCACATGAACGTGGCTGCCTGGCCCAGTGGGCATGGAGGACGGAAGCAGAGAAAAGCAGCCGCCTTCCTCAGCTGTGTCCTCTGTTCGGGAGGGCTGGCCCCCCGCTAGCGGTGGCTGTGCTGTCACCCCCCCCCCATCTTCCCTGGGACCATAGTATCCTTTTCCTGGTAGTGAGGACAACAGCCTCTATCCACTGCACCAGGAACCACCAGTTCACATCTCCCTACTCGGCCTGGCCTGCTCTCACTCCACCCACTCATGTATTCAACACACTTATTGAGCACCTACTGCATACCAGACCCAGCGCTAAGCCTGGGAAGCTCATGAATTCAGGTGGATTTAGGTCCAGATTCCAGTTTGGCCGCTTACTAGTTGTAGGATCTTCAGGCGTTGCCTGACTTCCCTGAGCCTCTGATTTCGTAAAAGGGGGACAGTCACACATGCCTTAGGATGCAGTTGGGAGAATTAAGTGAAATGATACTTGTGGGGTTCTTAGCACAGTTGGCAACCTCTCTAACTTTTCTTCCTCAGTTCTCTTTCCCTTCCTCAAAGGTAGAGGCCTCGCTGTGCGTCCCCAAGTACCGGCAGCACCTAGCACGCAGAGAGCACCCCGCAGAGACTGGGTGAGGTCCAGACGTTGCCTGGTAATGAGTTGGGACGGAGGAATCATCCATGTGCCTTGTGCTGGGGGATCTCGCTGCACCTTGCAGCCCTGGTTATGAGCCTTAGGACGGTAGATGTCTTTAGACACTGTCACTGTTTCTTTGTTTTCTTCTTCTCCCTTTTGTTAGCAGACGAGCCAATCAGGACCCAAGGAGGTGGCAACTTGCCAAGCAGTGGAGCAGGGAGCATGCTGGACGGGGTGGGAGATCTGGTGCAAATCACGGATACTACGTGACCTTGGGCATCTCCTCTCCTACTCTTGGAACCCAGAGGCTGTGCCAGGTCATTGTCATGTCCCTCTGGGATTTGGAGGTTGACAATGTTGAAACCCTCCAAATCGACTTCAGCTCCAGACGCTTTGGAGTGACAGTCTGTTGGCATCACACTCGTTGGTTGCTTTAGGCCAGCCTTTCTTGGCGATCACCCTGGGGGTGCCTGGGGAGGGCTGTCTAGGCGCTTGCCGCAGCCCACATGCAAGGCACCAGTGGAGGTTGCAAGCACGTATTTGAGAGGAACATAATTGGCCTTCAACACAAAGTCTGGCAGGTGCAGGAGATGTAGGTCCCTGGTCCAGGGGTTTTCCAAGCCTGGTCAGACTTCTGACTCCTACCCAGTGTGTTTCTGCACCAGAGCTGCAGCGAGGGCAACCTTCTGATTCACCCACTCGCGGTTCTCGATTGGGGCTCTTGACAAACCAGCAAGTTACCCATCTTTCCGACCCCTCCCTGCTGTTGCATGCTGTTTTGCCTCTCAGTAGTCCCACATCGCATCCCAGCCCCACAAGGCATCACAGAGAATCAGGGGGCCACAGAGCCTCTGCACTGGAAGAATCTAGAAGCTTGATTCCACTGGTCTTTAAATCTTTCCACTAGTTTTGTCAAAAAAGAAAGTGAAATCACCAAAAGTGATACTTTTTAAAGTTCAATCTTATAACATTGGTGTATTATACAGCCCATAAATGAGCACAGGGGTGCTGTTTTGATGGACCTCAAAATGGAAAATTCGGGATTAGGGCTGACGGTTATAATCCCATTGACATCAGCATTCAATTTAATCTGCAACTGCTGTTGTTGCAGGTCATTAAGAAGGTAAGTAGCTGCAAATGGTAATTGTTTTTAATTAGCTTCAATCTTAGGTTACCCTTCAATTAAACAGAGAGAGCTAAGAAGCATCATTTGAGGTCTGTTTAAAAACAAATTCGCCTGTCCCTTTGGGAGTTTGGGTGGACTGGCAAGTTTAGAAACCACAGATGAGGTTACTCAGAGTCATGAACATGCTTTCCACATCTGTATCTCTCAGTGCCCAGCACAGCACCTGAAACCTGATAAATGTTTGTTGAATGAATGAACAGATGGTCAGTTTACTTGATGTTTTAAACTTGAGTCTATCTTTCTGCCCAACTTTCCACCATATTCTCAGTGAAGATGATGATATAGATAGATGGTAGATAGATAGATGATAGATTGATAGATAAATAGATGACAGGTAGATTGATAGATGATAGGTAGATAGATGATAGATAGATGAGAGATGATTGATTGATGATAGATAGATGAATGATGATAGATAGACAGACAGATAGATAGGGATCTAGGAGTGTCTCAAAGTCATCCTTGGAAGAATGAACTCTCATTGTCTAGCGCTGTCAGTGAAGAGCTCACATCCACATTTTTATACAAAACCTTAACTCCTGCAGTGACAGACCTTCACCTTACTAGAAACCACATTGCTCAGCCTCCCTTGCAGCTAGGTGTGGCCATGTAACTAAGTTCTCTGGTGGAATATGAGCAGAACTGAGGTGTGTAATTTCTGCATCACTTGTACATGAAAATAAATCGCCCTCCACTTCTACTATGAAAATAAATTGCCTTGTTTCCTGTGAGCAAAAGCTCTGACAGTATGGATGAAGACAACTCTCTGGAGGATGGCAGAGCAACGAGACAGAAGGAGCCAGGGGGCTGAGTGAACATGTGGAGCAGAGCTTCCCAGCTGGCCTGGGCCCCTCACCTCCAGGCTGTCATGAGACAGAGAAATAGTCTTCAGTCTAATTGGGCTCTTGGTTTCAGCAGCTTACACAGCCTCCGTCATAAATACTACCCCAGTCTGGGAGGTACTCCTCAGTTACTTTTTGCAGAGGTTGTATTTTGCTAAAACTATAGAAGGTCAAGGTCAGGGTGTGGGATGTGGAATCCAAGAGGAAAAGTTAGATCCCTCTCACCAGGATCCAACCTTTCAGGGACATGTAGAAAGGACCAAGGTGATGAGATACCAGCAGAAGAGGGGGTGGTTCTCAGGGATTTGGAGGAACGATACTGCAGGGGTCTCACGGGCCTTCCATAACCCATAGCTCTGACCGCTCACCTGAATCCCAACCAAGTTCTAACCTCAGAAGGGTGGGAGCAGCCTTTCAAAGAAGCAGTGTCTTTAAGTCCTTGTCATCCCAGGACTCCCCTCTGAAAGCATTACCAAACATCCCCTCTTGATGCAGAGCGAGAGAGAGAGAGAGAGAGAGAGAGAGAGAGAGAGAGAGAGAGAGAGAGTGTGTGTGTGTGTGTGTGTGTGTGTGCATGGGTGGTGCTGTGAGGGCTAGCTAGAGAGGGCTGAGGTACAGGAGCTAAGCAGTGCCCCCACAGAAGGCATGCTCTAACTTTCATTCTCTGTGTCCATCGCCCAGCTGTGATGGATTGTGGCTCTCACACCAGACTTGGCTTTTTCCCCAGACCTCAGGGGACAGCATCACTGGGTGATGCACCTCAGAGTGCAGGTCCCCTGGGCCCAGCAGGCAGCCCCTTCTTGGCTAGGACCTTCCACCTCCAACACCAACATACAAGGCCACGGAACCGGTAGCCCAGCTCGCTCACAGGTCCTCCCACCTGTTCCCTTCCAAGGGCCTATTCTTTCCTTTTTGATCTTTCTGAAGTTGACACAAAACCCCAGGACTGTGATGGGACTTCGATCTGAGTCATAGAATCAGGCAGAGGGAGACAGTAACATACGCTGAAAAGCCTTTTCGGCTGGCTTTGGGTTTGGATGTGTAATGAGAGCAAATTCTGGAAAAGCCGGGAAATACAAACTGAAAGATGTAAATAGGCAGAGAGATTATCGCTGAATTCTTGTAATTGTCTTACAAGTCCCTCTGGAGGGGCAGACAGTGACTAAGAAGGGACTCTGACATGGGATGACGATTAGGGCTTGGCAGGCAGAGGTGCGGTTAGAGTTGGTCCTGAACGAAGCTAAATGTTCCAATCCGGGTTTTTTCTATCACTGGGTTTGTCAGTTTTCCTCCTCCCGCCCCCGGGCCCGCAGGCATGTAAGGCGTGAGTCAGGAAGGGGATGCCCAGGATCTACGGAAACGGGCTGGGTCACTCCCGCTTAGCTGATCCCCACACGGAAGGGCTGGGTTGGTCCTCGCTCTGTCCTAACCAGTCACAGGAAGGGACAAAGGTTTCCTTTCACCTCTGTAGGCCTCTGCCTCCTCATGGAAAGGGTGGTTCCATTCACCTCTTACCATCCCCGTTGGCTTGTTTTTCCTTTTACCTGTGTGCCTGCCCTGAGCTGGACCCCAGCTACGGGGCCCACGGAAGGGGCGATCTCAGGTCAGGGGTGCCGCCGAGGCTGTGAGGCCAAAAATTGCATGAGCAACACCTGGCTCTTATCTGGAGTTGACCTGACCTCATCTGGCTGGGTGAACTTGGACATGTTACTGAGGAGTTGTGAGTATTAACATTTAGAGCAACGTGGATGGACCTTCAGGGCACCGTGCTAAGTGAGATAAGTCAGACAGAGAAAGACAAATACTGCAAGGGGTCATTTACATGTGGAATTAAAACAAATCAAACTCATAGAAACAGAAAATAGAAAAGTGATTGCCAGGGGATGGGGGCGAGGGAAATAGGGAGAGGCTGGTAAAAGGGTACAAACTTTCATCTATACGAAGAATAAGGCCTGAGTGTTTAGTGTGTAACAGGGTGACTACAGTTGATAACGCTGATTACATAATTGAAATTTGCTAAGAAAGTAGAACTTAAATGTTCTCATCCCACTAAATTTAAAAAATAAAGGTAGTGATGAATGCGTTAATTAACTGGATGGGAGGAATCCTTTCAAAATGTATACATATATCAAATCATCATGATGTACACTTTAAATATGTCATGATTTCATTTGTCAATTATACCTCAGTAAAGCTGGAAAAATGGGCATTGTGAGAATTAACTAGAATGTTCCGCATAATATGCATCGCATAGTGCTTGGTTGAGCACTACTGCTGCTCTTTTTTCTGACTTCTTACTGGGCCAAGACTGCTTCCTGCCAACCAGACCTGGCCTCTGGATTCTTCAGCGTCTCCCTGGCCTCTGACTCTGAAGCTCAGTGTTGACCTTGGTAAAGATGGTGTCACACAGCTTTAAAAGACTTCCCTCCCATCAATAGCTACCCAGCACTGCAATAGCCACTTTGCATCCTTATTTCCAATTCTTTCAGCATTCTCACAGGTAAGGCATTAGTTTCTTCATTTTACAGAGAAGGAGACTGAGACTCAGTGAGAATAATTGAACTGACCCAGGCCACGCACAGAGAAAGTGCGGGAGCCAAGATTTGTACCAGTTGGGTCCGGTGCCAAAGCCCACAGAACACCATCCCCCACCCCCCTGGGGACCAGATGGGCCCTTCCAACTTCACTCCATCCTCTGAGACCAAGTGTACAGTGGCTGACCTGGGCCAAGAGCACAGGACGGGGCCTATGGGTTTGAGGGGACACAGCAGGCCAAACACCTGATTCTGGCCACATGGACCTCACGCTCCAGGCAACGGAGCCAGACTGCAGGCTGGAGTCCTCCCAGGAACACTTGGAGAAGAAATAAAGACCTGACTGGCGACATCCATCCACAGACCCACAGAAAGATGATGGTGCTTCACTAAGGTGGAATTTTAAATTTGGACAGAGGCTGGTAATGAATTGTGTCTTGTTGCTATCTAGAAAGAACGAACTTGCCAAGCAAATTAATAATGTCAACAGGATTTCCCAGAAGAACCTTTAACCCATGTAATCCTTTACAATTCAATAAACGTTTCATAAGTGCATTGAAGATACAGAAATGAATGAATCTTTCCCTTTCAAAGGGAGCTCACAGTCCAGCCCAGAGACAAGCATCTAAGTGCGCGCGCACACACACACACACACACACACACACACATACACACACCATTTAAATTTTTTAATCAAAAAATCAAGTTCTGCATGAACACAGTGACCAGAGGAATGAATTGGGTTTGGCAAGGTCCAAAAAAGCTTAAGCCACAATCACCAATTTTAGAAACACATTTCCTTCAGAAACACTTTTAATTTGAAAGATTAACTTAGTGATTAGAATTATTCCCATCAAGTTGGATATCAAAGCAAGAGATCAAAAGGCTGATACCACCTCAACTTTAGTAAGCCTAGTTGAAATTATTATGTGAGCTTTTAAATAATAAGACTTGCCCCCTCCTCGGGATGTTCTAGAATTTAGATGCACATTCAGTTCAAACGTACGTTCCCCTAGTCCAAGTTAGTCCAGCTTCTCTGTGGGCCATGAGTAGAAATCTTCTGTTTTCTATTTCTCAGGGGGTCCCAGGGCGGTTTTTTGCAATGAACATTTCCCAGAAAAACATGGAGAATGTGGTACAGAGGGATTCAGGGTTAAGACCAAATGCAGAGCACGTGTGATGGTACCAAAGGGATGGGAACTGGACCATGAACTTGGCATTTAACCAGATTTCTTGGGGCAACAGAAGAGGAAGAACCTGGGTGAGGATGTTAAGTCAATAGATGCCAATGTCTGGAAGCAGAGTTGGCGAAGAGGCCAGAACAACGGAGCGGGAAGGGGCTCTGGGTCTGAGGCATCTACTTCGGAAGGTGGTTGGGAGGCCACGAACCCTCGGTGACAGACACTGGAGCCACAGGAGGGCCACACGACCAGTGGGCGCCCTCCGCGGTCACCTCCCTGGGCTCAGCCCCAGTTGGCCGTTCCGGTCACCCCCTCTCTCAAAACCCAACATCCCTCCTTGAAAGTTCACCCGGGCCCGACTCCACTGACTCAGCAGGCCGTGGAGCACTGAGAAACCCTTTGGGGGAAATCCAAAGCCCAGCTCTTATTCTGAGAACCTCCCACCACCGGAAGGAAGCAAAGATCATGACACTCAGCACTTTCCAGACACCATTCCTCTCTCCAGTGGTGGCACCGGCCGGGGGCTGGCGGCTCTGCAGTTATTTTTACCCTCCGATTTCCGGAATTGCCGACTAATCTTGGTTACAGGACACCACAGTCAACGCCACTCCGTCCACAGCAATCAGCCACAATGCGCAGCTGTGCACGGCCGCACTCATCCTTACCCTGGCCGTGGGGCCCCGGCCATGGAGCCAAGTGCCAAGGTCCCCGCTGGATGGAGAGCGGGCATGGGGGTGGGGCAGCTCCCTTGTGCCCATCAAGCGTCAGACGTGACGTGACACGTGTCTAGCCAACAGCCTCTGCTGGTCGGAGGATGACACCAAAGTCCAAGCTGGTGTTTTCATCCTTCAAAGCTGCGTGTTCTGATGGTTTGTGGCAGAGCCAGCCCAGTAGCCACAAAGAGCTACTTTCTTGCTCCCATCCTGTGTTAATAATCACCAACGCCACCATGGTTCCTTGCCCCCTGACCTCTCACCTATGAACCTCCAGGCACATTACCTTTTGTTTTCCATCTTCGCCTTTCTGTCTACAGACTCTCTGAGGTTCCAGGGGCTGGTGTATTTTAAGAAAGAACTACTTCCTCAGTGTAGATGGAAAAATAATGTTAAAGCTGGAGAAAAATTTGAAACCAAGATAGGATTTTCCTTCTGCCTGGAATATAGGGGAAAGAGTCCTATGAACTGTAAGCTCCCACTCAAGGCAGTTTCGGGCTGGCAGCAAGGAGGTGTTGAAGGGTAATGAGAACCATCACCGTCGTCTCTTCTCCAATGGCAGCCACGGGTTGATGGCTAGACAACAGGCGAAGAATAATTGCTTATAATTGTTAATAACGGCAATTATTACTGTAATAAGGAGAATCCTGCCTGAGGCCAAAGGCTGGCCCTGCTGTGCTCTCAGCCTTCTCCCGGGAGGAGGGCCTCACACTGAAAATTCCCCTAACTCCTCGTGATCAAAATGTTGTCAACCAAAAGCCATTGAATATCCAAACCACCATTTTCTCTTCTGTTATTGACCAGTGTTGTTTAAGTCTCAAAACACCACTAAATTAGAAAGCCTTTCCCTGTCGGATTTCCCGTAGAAAATTAACTTGGATCAAGAAGGATTCGGTGTGGGTCGGACTTGAAATCCGCCCGGCTCAGGGAGCTCAGATGTTGGCCCACGGCCTCCTCTCCCTAGGTCCACTTCCGGTGACTGTTCATCACAGGATTTGCAGGGCAGATGTTCTCCATTTCAGTTACCCGAGCTGGGACTCACTGGCTGCAGAGTTACCAGCCCCCCGGCCAAGGGCATCGCAGGGCTAAGGCCGGGCTGAGGGTGGGAGGAAGAGAGAAAAGAAAGTCACAAAAATAACAGACTTGATAGGTCCACTGTTTCATCATGCAATATTCAACTATTAGACGCTGGCCCAAAATAGCTGCTCACTTACTGCCTTTTCCTTTTGCGTTGGCTCCAAGAAACACGAAATGAGAGGTAGCCGAACAAAATGCCTCATTCATGAGAGTCTGGCGGATGCAAGCGAGTTCATGACTTGATAATCCCCGACAGCCCTCATTAAATCAGGGAGCTGCAGGTGTGAAGGCCGCTGGGGGCGAGGGCTGTAATCTGGGCCAGAGCACTGGGGCGCTGTCAGTTGAGGGACCTTGTCAGGATGGGGCAGCCTTCCAAGTTGATAAGGGAACAGTGCCAATTCGGAATGAATGCTTAAGGCAGAAGTCTCTTTTCACGGCAAGAAGTCAGAGGCTGTTCTCTTAATCTGATGTGTGTGCATAAATGCTTGGTTTCTTCAGCAAAATTGAACTCCCGATACCCCAAACCTGGCAGAAAGGGGGAAAAAAAATCTCCTGGTGGGTAGGAGTTCATACTTCTCCCAGGCCTGACGTTCATCCTTCAAAACTTAACCTTCCAGGGCTTCCCTGGTGGCGCGGTGGTTGGTGGTCCGCCTGCCGATGCAGGGGACGCGGGTTTGTGCCCCGGTCCGGGAGGATCCCACATGCCGCGGAGCGGCTGGGCCCGTGAGCCATGGCCGCTGAGCCTGCGCGTCCGGAGCCTGTGCCCCGCAACGGGAGAGGCCACGGCAGTGAGAAGCCCACGTACCGCGGAAAAAAAACCCCCAAAAAACCACTTAACCTTCCTCATAGGGACCAATCCCAACTGCTGTTTCCTGCACACCCACTTCAGGAGACAGCCTTCTTGTTTGGCTACAGGGAGAGAGCATCTCCACTTAGGAAGGAGGGCCTCCCTCTAGGGACCCTCCCTCCTCATCCATCTCAGAATTTTATTAGCGAAGTGAGTGCACCTCAGGGCATGTTTGTCTGACAAAGAAACAGTTTTATGGGATGGGTTGGTGCGGGTGGGAGGTGGGGGGCAGGATTAGCTGCCACCGTTGTAGTGTGATTTTAGGAATGCCTTTAGGAAAGTTTAAGGTCAAAACAATTTCTCCCATCCTGCCTTTTTTCACGGATCCCTGAAATCCCTCAGCCTAAGATTTTGTTAATTTTGGTAAATTGCAAGTACTAGTGAAAATCGTAACTCACTATGCTGTTTCTAGTATTACAAGGTGCCAAGAGGGGACACCCAGGCGTGAAAGAAACCAGGTCCTGGACCCCCACCAGCAAGCTTTTGATTGGCAAGGCAGAGTCACAAAAGAGAACTGAAATCTAAGGCAGCTTTGACAACCTCTTTGATCCTTAGTTTCTTTATCTATAGAATGGGGATGATGATAACAAAAACAGGACCTAACTCCAGAGGATTGTCAAGAAAATGTAATGAAGTCCAGAAATCTGCATGAGCACCTCAACATTATACTGGTCAAGTGGAAACTTCCTACTGGCACCATTTTCCAGAAAAGGGGATCCAGGGAAGCACAACCTTCCAGGTGGTTTTGGTTACTGACCTATATTGATCTAGCAGAGGATGTGCCCCCCAGGGATGGAGGCCACAGCCCGCGCCCTAAAGATCTGTCTTTGTGAGGTCTCAGAGTCAATTGCTCCAGAGAGGAAATACTGGCTTCTGGGTCTCTTGGCACACAAATTGTCTTGTATCTATGGGAACATCAGATTTTCAACTTCAAAATACACATATAAACCTATACTTAGTGAAAATGCCTATTACTAATTAACTCATTCACCTGGTCACCTAGATAGCAACCAGTATTTGAGGAACTGGGAACAAAAACACAGAAGTCATTTAAAACAATCCAAACCACTGAAATTCAACCACCGTGGCAACGCACTTTGCAAGCAGACAAGAAAAATGTAAAACTGAAGCTATTTCTAATGGCTTTAGCTAAACAAAATAAACCTAGAGGGGAAAATAAAATGATTTCTTCCAACTGGAGTTTTTACAAGGGGAGAAAAATCAAATGCTTTCCTTAAACTCCACAAAGCAAACACAACCCTTCAAACGTCCATGAGAAATGGCAGGTATTTCAGTGATTAAGTTTGAGTGGATATGTAAGAACTGTTTCTGGAAAACTGTGGGGAAGCGGGCGGGACAGCCCTCGTCAGAATCATCAGGGTTTGACAGTATTAGAAATGCAAGCCTGGAGCTACAAACTTGAAACCCAGGACTTGGAAACTGAATCCATTCTTAACTGCCCCCTATCCTCACCTCCCAACAGAATAAAATCCCAGTGTCCTCAGAAACCTATAATTGTTGAGAAATAACAGGCAAAGTATTTGAAATCATTAATATTTACTGGGGCTTTCCCTCTCTGTTTTTCTAATTGGCCTTTCTCTGTGTCGTTTGCTAGGGTTGCCATAACAAAATACCACAGACTGGGGCGGCTTAAACAACAGAAATTTATTTATTTTCTCACAGTTCTGGAGGCCGGAAGTCCAAGATCAAGGTGTTGGCAGGTCTGGTTTCTCCTGAGGCCTCTCTCCTTGGCTTGCAGACAGCTGCCTTCTTCCTGTGTTCACACCTGGTCATCTTTCTGTGTACGCTCATCCCTGGAGTTTCTTTGTGTGTCCAAATTTCCTCTTCTTATAATGATACCAGTCAGATTGGACTAGGGCCCATCCTAACAGTCTCATTTTAACTTAATTACTTCTTTAAAGGTCCCATCTTCAAATATAGTCACAGGCTGAGGCACTGGGGGTTAGGACTTCAACACGTGAACTCAGGGGGACACGATTCAGCCGATAATACTCTGTTCTTTTTTTTTTTAAGATTTTTTTTTTTTTGATGTGGACCATTTTTAAAGTCTTTATTGAATTTGTTAAAATATTGCTTCTGTTTTATGTTTTGGGTTTTTTTTGGCCATCAGGCATGTGGGATCTTAGCTCCCCGATCAGGGAAAGAACCTGCATTGGAAGGCGAAGTCTTAACCACTGGGCCACCAGGGAAGTCCCAATACTCTGTTCTTAATCTCTCTATATCTTTGCACTGGGAAGATTCTGCTGGGAGCTCTCTTGCCTGTTTTCAAAAATCTGATACGTAATTTCTATGTGCTTATTATGAGTGATGGCAACAGAAAAATACTGTTCTTGCCCTCAAGGAATTTTTATTCTAGAAGTTGAGAGGAAATGTGACCTCAATTAAGCATAATATAAAGGCAGACGGTGATGAACACCATAAAAGACTAGGGCAGAGATCGGCAAACTTCATCCTGAAGGCCAAATTTGGTCTGCCACCTGTTTTAATAATTTTTCACTGAAACACAGCCATGCCCATTTATGTATATATCCTTTACGGCTGCTTTTGCAAATTTGCATAACTGTAACACACACAGCCAAAGATATTTATTATCTGGTCCTTTACAGAAGCAATTTGCTGACCCTTGGACTAGAGTCAAATTTTATCTGAGATGAGAGGCAGAAGGAAGCCCATCTGACCTTTGTCCCGAGAGTGTGAGATTTAATCTGGGCTTTGAGGGATGAATAAGAGTTCAAGAAGTAGAGGTGGGAAGGGGGTTCTAAGCAAAATGAACAGCATGAGCAAATGTGTGAGGGAGTAGGAATTCAAGGCATGGTTGGAGCTCTAAGTGAAGACCCTCAGACATCAAGATAGGAGGCTGGACCTCTCTCAGACGGCTCTGGAGCACCTTGGAGGGTTTTGGAGCCAGGGCTAACTTATAACTAGCCCACTGTGTGAGAAGCCTGGCACAGAATTCACAGATGAATTAGACCCAATTCCTGCCAGCCAGGAGCTTATGACTCTAATGAAGTGAATAAGACAAGTTCCCAAACAATGACCGGACAGGGCAGAATACTGCCCCCCTGGGGGCAACTTAAGTTAGGAAAGAGTCAAAGGGGGGTTCAAGCAAAGTCAATGATTGGGTGGAGGATGGATTATTGATGACAATAATGATAGTTCAGGTTCACTCAGCCTATCATGTGAGTCAGGTCCTCTGCCACCTGCTCTACACACACAACAATCCTGTGAGCAGATACTCATATTATCTCCAATTAACCGATGAGGAAACGGAGGTTCAGACTGAGAGAGATTCAAACCCAAGGTAGAGGTAGATTCAAACTACTATGGTGAAAGGGAAGGCAGGGAGGTCCTATTAAAGGACTTTTGCAAAAGTCCATCAGTTGGAGACAAGAAAACAGGAAGATTTAAGATTCACAGTTTACAGTTAGTGTTCGAGTAGGCTCCGGTTTTTGAAAAAAAACATTTCAAAGTGTAGAAGGATGACTGATATGCCTCAGTGTGTATACTCGTCTCTGACATGTGGTTTGTGAAGGAGCGGATTCCCTGCTGCTCCTGTGGGTGTGATGTGCACCTCCATTGTACACACGGGCCCCAGGGCTCCCTGGAGAGACAGGCAGAAGGAAAAGCTGGACCTTCCAGGGGGAGCTCTAGAGAGGTGTAGTCCTCGATACCAGGCCGATAGTGTGTGCTCAGACCGTAATGTCTTGTGCTTGCATTTAAGGACCGTAAAAGTACTCAGAGAAGTCCCTCCGACCCCTCCCACCATCCACAGGTCTACCTTGGATGCTGCAACAGCTCCCGGAGATGCCTCCAGAGGCTTGTGCTTCTAAGAACCAGGACAGAGCAGGGGGCTGGCGCATCAACGAGGCGATATCCTCGGGGCAGCGATTCCAGTTGGTGGTAAAACAGATGCCATGCCATCCTGACAACAGCAGGGAGACAGCAGTGCTGCTTGGCTCCCCCAGGGTCCTGATGGGGAAGGTCAGGAGCTACCCCCAGGGTCTGAGGGGACACAGAGAGGATTAAACGTGGGAACTCAGTAGCTCTTGGTCCCCCCACCCCCGACCCCCTCGCCTCCTGGGTTCCTCACATACCACCAGGTCCTAAATGACAAGCTACAATTACAGGAAAGTGCTAAAGTTACAAGTTGATCTAAACACTATTCGACAAAGAATATTCAGTGAAAAGGAACCCCAGGCGGTTATAAACCCTTTTAGCTGTGTTGAAACCATAAGGTTTGCATCCAAGAATGTGTTGTCTGTTTGAGGCCGGCCTTTATTCTTCCCGTCGGGTGCCAGTGGCATGCATTTCAAATGAGCAGTTGTCTGTGGCCCCAGAGTCTGTGGCCTAGGCATATCTAATCGGGTTGAACAGCCGTTCATCCCAGCTGTCAGCTCGCTGGAAATCAGAACATTATCTGCAACCGCACACGACTCCAATAGAAGGTTGGCGCTCGGAGCCCTGAGCCTCCAACTCCCCCTGACCTGACCGTGGTGGCCCCTGGTTTTTCCTTTTCTTACGTGACTATGTGCAACAGTAGCAAAGCTATTGTAGGCATTAAAACAGCTAATTGCAGATTTCCATCAGGGCCAGCCGCTCAGAACACAGGTTTGGAAAGCACGTTGGTGGTCTCTGCCTGTGGGATGGTTTTGGCTTGTTTGCTTGAGAGGTCGCTCGTCCACACCCCAGACCCACAAAGCTGTTAATTGGAGGCTCTTCCATGTGAGCCGCTTGGTTCTGGGCGTGAGGAATTTAGTGTGAAATAGCGTGTGATGTTTTCTTGGCCCTAAATGCATGGCTGGAAGGGCCTTTAAAAGTCATTTCTTCAGCCTGCTTACTGGATAGATGAAGAAACAGCGGTTCAGAGAGGCCCACAGCTGGTAGGGGGCAGAGGTGGGAGGAGACTGGGTTTCTGGACTTCCTTTATCGTGTTCTCTCTTCTGAGATGTCTGCACAGTTCTGTCGTGTCGCTTAAAAGCTTCAGGGAGGGAGTAAAACAGGCTGGTTTACATCCAGGCCCTTCCATGCACAGCAAGCAGTACGACCCTCGGCGAGTTATTTAACCTCTATGAACCGTGCTTGCACCATCTATAAAATGGGGATCCTAGGCCTGCGTATCAGGGTGGTCAGTTTTACATGAGCTCATGACGCTTAGTGGCCCCCGACAGTGCTCAGTGGACCTATTACAAGTGTCACTATATGTGGCTGCTTTTGCTGAGGGAGACTCTGCAGCTTCTCCACGTGGGAGGGGATGTACTGCAAGTTGGTTTTCATGCCGTGACCCCCTCCAGCTTCCGAAGTACTTCCCATCATTTCTAAGAAGTGGCCTCCACAGGGTCAGGGAACCCAGCCCTGGGGACACAGGGGGATCAGAGAAATTCAGGAGAAAAAATATGCTACTTTCCACCAAGAGGTTATGAAGGTCTCATTTATTTTTTTTTAATTTATTATTTTTTTGGCCATGCCATGTAACTTGGGGGATCTTAGTTCCCTGACCAGGGATTGAACCTGGGCCCAAGACAGTGAAAGCACCGAGTCCTAACCACTGGACCACCAGGGAATTCCTGAAGGTCTCATTTATATTCCAATGAAAACAAGACCTTAGACTTAGGGGCCTCCCTTTTCTTTATAGTAGCGTAGATGTGCAGGATAATGTGCTCACCTCCCGTTCAAGGTCCTTGGCCTCTCGCAGGAAGCAGTTTGCGTCTCTCCCCCACCAGCTCGAGGATATACTGTGTAGAGCAGCAGGCAGTGGCCAGGGAGGTCTTCCTCCTCCAGAGAAAAGCGTTGCTTTCACGAGAAAGGAAAGCTTCCTGCTGTGCTCTCTCCATCTTCCCCGACTGACCGGGGACCAGAGAGGATTCAACATGGTCCGAGGGGCATCGAAGATCAGGGCGGGTACAGGACATGGTGGAGACCACCTGCCCCTTCCACCATCTGAGGACAAAGTCTGCAACCCAGAAGAAGGCCTTCACCGGCACGGTCATGTGTGCAACCTGACGCTGAACTGCCACCCTCCAGAACCGTGAGAAACACATTTCTGTTGTTTATCAGCCACCCAGTCTATGCTCTTTGGTTATAGCAGCCTGAAAGGATGAAGACAACCTTTTTTTTTTTGCGATATGCGGGCCCCTCACTGTTGTGGCCTCTCCCATTGCGGATCACAGGCTCCGGACGCACAGGCTCAGCGGCCATGGCCCACGGGCCCAGCCGCTCCGCGGCATGTGGGATCTTCCCAGAACGGGGCACGAACCCGTGTCCCCTGCATCAGCAGGCGGACCCTCAACCACTGCGCCACCAGGGAAGCCCAAGACAACCTTTTTATAAACTAGAAATAGATGGGTGCTCCCTCAACCTGGTAAAGGTCATATACGTCAAAAAGCTATAGTAAACAACATATTTAATGGAGAAACATTAGACATCCCCTTTAATATTGGAATAAAACAGGGATTTCACTATTTCTGCTGTGACTTAGCAAAGTACTAGTCCTGGAAACAAAACTGTAAGTACCCTCCCTTCTCCTTCCCCCGCCCAGTAGACACAATGGAACAAGTCAACAATAAGAAAAGGCATAAAGATTAGCAGAGAAGAAATAGCTATCCTTACTTGCAAAAAAGAAAAAAAAATCAGCATGGGAGAAAATGTTTGCAGATGAAGCAACTGACAAAGGGTTAATCTCTGAAATTTACAAGCAGCTCATGCAGCTCAATAACAAAAAAACAACCCAATCCAGAAACGGGTAGAAGACCTAAATAGACATTTCTCCAAAGAAGATATACAGATTGCCAACAAACACATGAAAGAATGCTCAACATCATTAATCATTAGAGAAATGCAAATCAAAACTACAATGAGATATCATCTCACACCAGTCAGAATGGCCATCATCAAAAAAATCTAGAAACAATAAATGCTGGAGAGGGTGTGGAGAAAAGGGGACCCTTTTGCACTGTTGGTGGGAATGTACTCTTAATAACTGGGAAAGATACTCCATACACTTAGTTGGGATGGCATAACCTTATAAGGTTGAAATATCTCTCCCAAATGATCTACAAATTCAATATGACCTTAATGTATAAAAATCTGTTGCATTTTTTGAGAAACTCAATATATTTATTCTAAAATTTTTATGGAGACAGAGAAGTCCACAGATAATTATATCAACAAAAGATGAACAAAAAGGAGAGACTTACCTTACCTGACATTAATATATATTACAAAGGAAACCCAAATAGAAAAAAAAAATAGGCAAAGGATGTGAATGGGCAATTTACAGAAAAGGGAGACCCAAATGGCTGAAGAAGCATGGCAGGTGGGGAGTGCTCGAACACATTAGAAATCAGAGAAATTCAAACTGAATCAGCAATAGTGTAACACTTTACACGCCCTGGGATGTCAAAATTGAAAAGCTGGATAATGCCAAAGTTGCATGGGTCTGGGGAAATAGGAAATTTGTGGACTCCTGGGAGAAGTGCAGATAGGTGTACTCATGCTGGAAAACCACCGGAAACAGTCAGTGAGGTGTGTTTACGTGTTATGTCTCAGCAGCCCCACTCCTGCACAGGTCGCCCAGTGAATTCATCCTCCAGGTCCATAAGGGAATACGTACGAGCATGTTCACGTCAGACTGCTGTGGAAGCAGGAGGTGGAGGTAACCTTGATGTAAACGAGTCAAATTGGTGAACGCACACTACGGAGTACGGCATAGCAGGGAAGCGTGGCCTGACGTGAGTATGTCTTAACAACATGGTGTTCAGTGGGGGTGACATCTAAGAAACAGAATGAAGTTCATGGGACCGTATCATTTATACAAAGTAAATATTTGCATGTTTAAATACAACATTGCACATTTAAAAGTGTGTATCCAAATTCAAGGATGGCTATAAACACACTAGAGGGTTGCCTACGGGGACAGCGGGCTGGGAGCAGGCCATGGGGACTCAGTGGATCAAGGACTAGACCTTGCAGATCGGCCGGTGACAGGTGCTGTGAACTGGGCATGATGCTCTGCACTTGGGGTCTGTAATAAATTCTAGAAATATTTTTGTTCTTTTTTTACTTTTTACTTTTTTGTGTGTGTGTGTGGTATGCGGGCCTCTCACTGTTGCGGCCTCTCCCGCCGCGTAGCAACAGGCTCCGGACGCGCAGGCCGGGCGGCCATGGCCCACGGGCGCAGCCGCTCTGCGGCATGTGGGATCTTCCCAGACCGGGGCACGAACCCGCGTCCTCTGCATCGGCAGACAGACCCTCAACCAGTGCGCCACCAGGGAAGTCCTGTTCTTTTGATCTTTGAGTGAGGGTCTGTGAGTTATAAATTCTCTTAATCTCTGTATTACTGGAAAAATCTCTATTTTAATTCCTTGAATGATAGTTTTTCTACACATAGAATTTTAGATGGAGTTATTGCCCATCAACACATTTAGGCTATTATTGCATGTTTACTGGTCTTTATTTATTTATTTGGCCATCACGCAGTTTGTGGGGTCTTAGTTCCCTGACCAGGGATTGAACCCAGGCCCTCAGCAGTGAGAACATGCAGTTGTAACCACTGGACCGCCAGGGAACTCCCGCCTTTATTATTGCTTAAGGAAGTCTACCATCAGTCTGTTATTCTTTTAAAGGTATTTCCTTTCTAGTTGCTTTTGTTATATTTTCATTGACTTTGGTGTTCTGGGTGGTGGATTTATTTTTATCTAGCTTGCTTGGAACTCTGGTCAGTTTCAGAGACATGATCCAGACACCCTAGTAAAACCTGGGACCTAAACAAGATCTACCCCTGGGCTGGACAATGCTGGACAGTGGGGGGCATGGTATGCATGGTACCATGGTGGGGGTACCAAGAATGGAGCTTCCACACAGGAGTTGAGAACCGGGGTCACGTAAGTACCTGGTTTAAACTGCCGTCTGTAGAAGACCCTTTTACAGGGCCCTTTGGTGCCTGCAGAATTGGACCCTTGGGTGCTGCTCAGGCTTGACCATCCTTGTTTTTCAAATAACAATCCTAGTGACACATTTTCCATCCGTCCATCCCTGTGCCATGGTTGGTGTGTTCATCCTGGACTCACCGCTCACATTCAGGTCCAGGCCCCATCCCCTCCTGGTGGTCTATCTCAATAGGCTTGGTGAGGGCTAACGGACTTAAGCCATAGAAGACACATAGAATGGGGTACATGCCCAAGAACTATTCCCTTTTATTACCAGAAGGTAGGCAGAAGAAAACAGTGATGGTTATGAGCATTTGCTTTAGAATCAGGCCATCCGGGTTTGAGTCCCAGGTTTTAATCCTCAAAAAACAATCTAATCTCTCAGACCCTCTGTTTTTCCTCATCTGTAAAATGGGGATTAAAAACTCCTACCCCTTGGGGTTGTTATGAAGATGAAGACAGTCAAGGTGAGTAAAGAGCTTAGCTCTGAGTTGGCACAGGACGGCCTGCATGCACAGAAGGTATAATAATAATGATCACGATGACGATCCTTAAGGAAACTGAAGCTTTGGGAGGTAAAGTGACCCGTCCAAGGTCACTCAGTCAGGAAATGGTAGAACTGGGTCTGGAACCAGGTTTTCTGAATCTCCCTTGGGAGCTCTTGCCCCAATCCTGGCACTTGCCTTGGAGGTCACTGCGTCCTTTGATGCCCAGTGTCCGGGAGTTTCATCTTTGTGATGCAGTAAGATGCAGGACCTGTTTTGAACCCTCAAGACCTTTTACTTTGGGCTTAGAGCAGCCATCCCAGCTCAGGAGGCAGCATCTTGAGCTAAGTTCAGAAGAGTGAATTTCCAGTCCGGGGACACCTTGCAGGAGAAGTGGGTCTTTAACAGGGTAAATTCTTTTGGAAAGAGAAGGGAGCCGTGAGAGCGGGAGAAACACAGCAGGCCTTTGGGTGAGAGGCTGGACCTGGAGGACCTGCGGGTCGAACTGGGCAAAGGTCTCAGGGAGACCGTCCCCTCGCCCTGGGAAGCCAGACGAAAGCTCTACCTGGTTTGTGCTCCTCGGAGTTTTTCCAATTGCCATGTGGAACTACCAACGTTTTCCACATTAAGAACAAATCAAAAGAGATTTTTCACTAAGCATGAGTTAGGGGAAGGGAATGAGAGCAAATCAAATTCATGCAAAAATAGAGGAAATTAATTTTTAAAAAGTCCAACCAAACACCCTGTAATTTTCGTGATTTCCTTTCAGGGAAACGGACCACTGTCACTATAAACAAAACAGAGAATAAATAAATAAAAAGGGAAAGAAGCTTGTGTCTTTTTTTTCTCCTGGCCTCCCTGATGGATGGTTTATAGAGGCCTCGGGATAAAAGTCAGACTCTAATTGTTCCCAGATGGCGCCTGCCTCTGCCCGGGCTTCGGTGTTTCCCCGAGCCTCGGCCCCAGCCTGGCAGACATGCTGGTGGTGACAGGAGCCGGACCCTCGTCCCCTCGGCTGTGGCCACAGCCAGATGCACAGGGGCAGCAGAAGGTCGAGGCCATTGGCAAGAGGGGCGGATGGCCACAAAAACCCCACCACCATCATGGAAGTGGCCAGCCACCGAGCCAGTGCCCTTAAGAGCGGCTGGGCTCCTGCGTCTGGTCCTCCGAGGGGCTATGTGCCTCCTTCCTCTGAGGGTCCCCTTCCTCACTTGCTCGTGGCCACGCTCTTGGGGCCCACCAAGTCCGGCCACCGAGGAGGGGCCTGGCTGGGCAGAGGTCCTCTCCTGACTTGGGAGGACTCTGCCCTTCCAGTGTACTGCCTGTATTGTGGCCTCTGGACCCGTTATTATAAGCAGCCTTAAACCCTTTCTGAAATAAGGCAGGGTGTTTGTCATAATTAGAGGAACCATCCCATATCATCTTTGGTCCTGTGGGGTCGGAGCTGGGGGTCTCCACGGATTGCCCTTAGCTGGCACCGCTGCCCCATCCGCTAGGAGCCCCTCACCCCAAGCTGCCACCCCCTGCACCACCGCTGGCTTTAGCACGTGACTCTAGGGTGATCACTTGGGACGTGTCTGCTCCCCCCTCCCTGACCCTGCGTCCCAGGAATGAAGCCTGGAACCCCACGTGAGCTGGTCCCCTTCTGATTCCTCCACAACTGGGACTTGGCAAAAATGGGGGTTAGGCATGCAGTCAGGTTCTGAACCTCTATTCTCACCGTCTCAGCTCCTCTGCTGACTCTGTTTTAGGGATTCGGGTACTTTGACAAGATCAGACACTCTTCTTTGCCTATGAAGAATCTGAAAGTAACTTTTTAGTTGTTGAATATCTCTTGCAAAACAAATATCATGATGAGTTGGGGTAAATGAATCAGAAACAGATGGATAAAATTTATCTGAAATACACAGAATTTCAACCCAGAGGGAGGGCGTGGGGAGGGGGAGTGTTTGGGGTTTCCATGAGCCCAAATACAAGACGAGGGGCTTGAGCCACTTGACTGATGAGACCAGCTCATCTGGGAGTCTCCAGCCCAGCGTCCGCAGCGGACATGTGCGCAGCCCTCCAGAAGCGTGGTTATCAAGAACCAGAGCTGCTATCAGGTTTCTAAGACGTGGCTTCTGAAAATAAGCTGTTCTAATTTACAGTATACCTTCTCTTAACGACGCCCCTGCAGTACATGGCCCCATGGGAGATGGAAAGCATTTTGGAGATAGCCAGTTGCTGGGTCTGGCATCCGATCTGCAACCGTTACATGTGTGGAAGGAGGCCCTGATTGGTGGGGTTGGGAGTGCGCTGGGGGAGCGGGGGCGGGGGCGGACACATCAGTGGTTTCAACAAGAATGCGAAAATACTATATTTTGTGACAAAGTTGCTCCAGGGTAGGCAGATTGCTCACAAATCGGTTACAGATTTCCCTGAAATATGTAGGGACTTCTGTGCAGAAGAAAGGGCGTTTGGGGCCCAAATGCATATGGGGTTCTGTTGAGCTCAAAAGTGGGAGTGGAGTTGGACACGATGACTCGTCCCAGCAGTGGCCCCTGGGCTCGTCTTTGCTCTTCCTACACACGTGGCCGCACTTGTTCCATATCTGCAGGGTTCTCAAGAGAAGCTACTGCCCCCCTGGTTCTCCAGTCTGCTCTGCAGGGTGACTCTCTCTAAAACTGACCCAAGTCTGTGATTACCACCTCCACACAGCTTTCTTCATCCATCAAAGGCCAAGCCTGCTTTCCAGTTTGGGATGTGGTATTTTGCAAAGGACAGCAGAATGAAAAGTGCTTGGAGATCACTCCAAGTCTGTCCTGAATTTACCCTTCTACTGAAAATTTTAGACACTCCACCGCAGGCCTAACTGTGGTCCTTCCATGAAAGTCAAAAACATTCATTCATTGATTAGTTCCCACTGAACCCATCTAAACTGTGACTCTTTGTTTCTGTTACTGTCTTACATTTCATCTCAGATTCCTCCCTGATTGTTCTCTCTTGCTCATTCCTCAGATCCAGTCTATCAGGAAGCCCCAGAAGTGTAACTCCCAGGCCCCCAATATTCTTGAATCGTCCAGGCCACCAGCGTCTTCTGCCTGGATAACCTCAATCCCCTCCAACATGGCCTCCACCGTCTCCACCTGCTGTTCTGCCTGCCTTTCCGCCAATTCATCCTCCACAAAACTGCCCCAGGGGCCGTCTTTCTTCTCAAAACATAATTCAGATCATGATGCATTTTATGCATTTCTCTGAATAAAACTGCTTAGTGGCTTCCCACTGTAGTTAGAATTAAATCCAAACTTCTCACTGTGACGGTTAAACCTTGCACCACCCAACCCCTGCTTCCCTGTCTTCCTCTGCACTCCATCCCAGCTTCCCGGGGATCACCTACGCCCCGTCCTTCCATCTCAAGCCCTTCACAGACACACATCACTGGTTCCTCCTCCTGCTTCCTTCAAGTCTCAGCTTAAAAGCCTTCTCCTCTTTGTTCATAGTTAATAATTATGACCCAAAGCCCCGAGACCTCTTATGGAACTCAGCTATTGATAAGAGTTGAATATAGAAAAGTTTTCTGGCACCAATCTTAATTTCTGTTTAGCCTTTGATACATGTTAACACACGGGTGTACGTTTGCCTGCACGTACACAAACACACAACATCAACACATGACACGTACATTAACTCCTGACCCCGGTGAGGACTGCACTGGTGAAGAGGGGCTGACAGGAGCAGTGTTGGGGGTCCATGAACAAATACTCACAATGAAAACACCAACTGTAACCCTGGACCCTCCCAGCTCAGGAACCCCTGGCCATGGTGGTCCTGTGAGCAAGGGCCTCTGTCCTCTTTCCTGGCAGTGGAAGATGGGATCCTGGGACACCGGCTGTCACTGGTGAATGAATTGGGAAGCATGAACATTCCATTGCACAGGGGGAAACAGGACAGTGTTGTCAAATCCAGATCAACACTCTGGAGCATGAAGGGGAGAAAGAGAGGGTGGGAGGAAGGCGGACCTGGGACAGACGAGGGGCGGGGGTGCCTCTCAGGGCATTTGACATTTTCTTCTATACCCGATCCCCGTTACCAAACAATGCATGCTGTCTTGGAAACTTTTAAACATTACAGAAAATTAAGATCTGTGGGGAACAAATCTCCTAGAGCTCTTATCCAAAGCCAACAATTGCTATTATTTTGATGCATTTATTCCAGCCTTTTCTCTGCAGGTTTTTGAAAGTGTTACACAGCAGACATCATATTGTATATATAACTTTCTGTCCTGCTTTTTTCATTTAAACCTAAACATTTTTTAGGTTATTACTTTGTCACCAAAAATATCAGTATTGGGACTTCACTGGCTGTCCAGTGGTTAAGACTCCGAGCTTCCAATGCAGGGGGTACAGATTCCATCCCTGGTCGGGGAACTAAGATCACACATGCCTGGCGTGCAACAAAAAAAGAAAAAAATATATATATATATATAATTATTAAAGGGATGGATATACTCAAGATTCAGTTTATCTTTCCCCCGTGAATGGGAATTTACTTTATGTCTCATAGTCAATTATTACACATAAAACAGTAAAGCAGTGATTAACATATTTTGCATAAAAGATTTAGAATGACTTTCTCAGGAGAGATGGATTCTTTAGGTTGGGCTAGTTATTTTAACCTGTAACTTCACATTTATTTAGTTCATTGTGGTCAGGAATCATTTTTATGTCTCTTTCTCTCTTGATTTCCTTTCTTTTCCCTTAAATTCTTTGTAAAGTGACTACCAAATGGTTTCAGGAGGTCTCAGGGATCTGTAGCTGCTCAGCAAAATCCTTTCTCTCCTTCTTCCTGGGACATGACCGGCCCCATCTCCCGGCTTCCCTCTCTGGGAAGACGTGTCACGCGGTTGAGTTTTAGCCAAGGGAATTCAGAGGAAGTGAGGTGTCCCACTTCCAGCCCTGATCATAAAGTCTCCCATGTGTGATCCACCATAGTTTCCTGCTTCCATGAGACAGAAAGAGCCTGGGTCCCTGAATGAAATGGAAGAGAATCACCCTACCTTTCTGAACAGCTGTCCAGAGCTACCTATGTGAGCAAGAAATAAGCCTGTATTGTGTTGAGACAGGACGGTTTGGGTCTATTTGTTACAACGCTTTAGCCCACGCTCACGAATACAGGGTGCAAATGGAGCCCCACCAACGTTAATAGCCAACATTCAATGGCCCAAGTCCCTATCAGCACGAGTGGAGGACCTTGTCCTCCTCACCCAGGTATTTCTGGAGGTCCTGGGCTCAGGCACAGGAACGGTTCTGCACATCCTCATCCACCTGCCTCTCTAAGAAATCCTCTCTCCTTCTGCAGGTCGATAAAGCACGGCTGTTATCCACCACCCAGGGGTGTGTGTGGCCTTGGAGTCGAGAGTTAGAGGGACATGCTTTGAGTTCCTCAGGGATGAGTACTGTTGGAGGTTCCCCTTGGCCAAAGGTTTAGGCCCCTCCCCTGAGCTGTCCCCTGGGAGGGGCCCCATGGGCCCAGGAAGGACCCCTGGGCTGCTGGATGGAGCCAGGGAAGTTCCGAATGGCATTGCCCAAAGCAAAGGCAAGGATGACCAAACGCTAGGCCGCCTTGAGCCTCTTTACTGAGAGGTGGGTGGGGGAGGCAACGAGCAGCCAGAGACAGCAGCTGAGGAAGCAGGATGAGCAGAGGAAGGGGGAAGGGCAGCATCCTCGAGATGCCCAGGAGCTCCACAGCGGGGCCTGGGGCCTTGCTCATGGGAGCGGAGGGGTCTTCCAAGGTGTCAAATCTGTTTAAACATGTGCCACAAAATTATAAGCTGCTATTTCCTGAGCTGTCTCATTTAAAAACCCACATCAATGACAGGGTAATAAAAATATCATTTCATATTCCACACATGATGAAAGCTTCCTCAGTGCCAATGTTTCCGCTAAGGAGCCTCTTGCTCTGTCCCACTTGTACAGTTTCACGGGCTGCCTCTGTCACCCGGGAGGTACAGCAAAGCCGTCAAGCGTGGCTCTGGTGGCTCAGCTAGTCGAGGGTGACTTCCTCACCTCCCTGTGTCCTAGTTTCCTCTTCTAAAAGATGGGGATAAAAATGGAAACGGTCTCATAGATATAGGGAAATTGAATGAATAAAATCATGAGAAGTCACCTAACTCCCAGGAAGACGACTCTTATTATAAGAAACAGGCTTTCTCTGACTGAATTCTACAGCTTAACGCAGACTATGACCTTATACTTACCAGACACCTGAACCAAGAAAAATAACTGTCTGATGTGGAGAGCACTTTGAGGCTTTGTTTTTGTTCCAGTTCAGGTTTTTATTTTCATTTTTTAAAATGTAGACAGGTCCAATTATTTTTTGCAAAGTAGGTTTGCTGGGCTGTTGGAAAATCTTTGGTTTGGTGAGTGGCAAACTTTGCAAACTAGCCTTTGGGTTTGGTTTGGCTCTTAGCTGCAGGGAGAAGCTTGGGCTGATTTGGGGGGCGCACAGCTTGGCTCGAAGTGGGATTTTAATACTCTTTCTCTGCTGCTCACCAGAGCACTCCCAAGAAGAGAGCAAAGTGAGGCTCTCGCGAGAGGTCAGCGCATCTGCGAGCCTGCAAGTTCCGGGGTCTCAGGCTTTTCGTCAAAAGTTCCTTGAAAAGCATGGCTCCTGTGCGTCTCGAAACACGACAGCCTTAGCGGCCTCAGAACCATGTGTCTCCCCCATGGAAGGACCACAGCAGAGACAGTTTTGGTTTTGCCTTTTTTTTTTTTTTTTTTTTTTGTAATAAGCAGCGTAAGAGTTTTACCTCCAAACCCATAGGCACCTGGGAGAGTCTGAGGCAGAACCAGGTCTTAACCTGAAAGCTCAGCAGATATCTGCTCTAAATTCATGCCCATTGATGTATTTTAATTTCCAGCTTTACCCTATGTGAAAACTGCTGAATTTATAGAAAATGTTGGCACCATCCACTAAAAAGTTGCATTTAGACATATTTTCCCAACTACTTTGAACCAGAGAGGTTAAGTGAATTTCCAAGTCACCCCACGTCACGTGAGGGCACGAGAAATACCAACGGGACTCCTGCTGTCTGGTGTCTGCTCCAACCGCCACCATTTTCTTGTCTTCAGGAGGGTGGATACATGTCTTAATAGGATCCCTTAGTTCCCTGGTAAGTCCCTGGTGATCCATCAGCCAGGAGTGTGTTTTCGAACTTTCCTTTAGCGTATCTCAAAAACTGAACAGAGATTTAGGTCCCTAACAGAACAACCATTAGTAATTGAACATCCTGTGATTTTATTTACATCACTTTTCCAGGGCTAATTCTTTTCCCCAGGGATCCCCACGTCCCCAGGCTACAAGCACGGAGGGAGGGAGGCCCACAAATGGTAAGAACCCACATCTCTCTCACTGGCTGTCACCTCTGTTTGCTCAGGAAGGATCCCTCTGCCCTGCCCTGCGGACTCTCAACCACTGCACCACCAGGGAAGCCCCAGTGGCCCCCTCTTATTTGGGATTGTCGAAGCCTCCCCCCGCTGCTCTGCTTCCAGATTTTGTTAGTGAAACATCTTTTGTTTGCCCTCAGCCTTCTATCTTCTTAGGTCCCCAAAACGAATCGATGTGTGTTTCAGAGGTGACAAACAAGGGTCACAGATTTTAGGCACAAACTCTTCAGAACCCTGGCTTCCCTCTGACTCCGGTGGGTGTTTTCTTAACTGGGTCAAGTTGGTCCCATGTAGCTGCCTTGTTTCTTGGGCTGTGTTCCTTCAGGTGTTCCCTGTTCCTCTGGTCATATCTGCTTCTCGTGACCCTGCCCGTGAGCTTCCCAGACACACCCAGATGACTCCAAATTGCATCTGAGGCCTCTTCTGTGTGTCCTGATGAAGATAGACAGTGGTTGTGGGTAAATAAAAATATCATGAACTTAGAGCCTGAGCTGTCAGCTTCTGAGATGGATTTAAATCAGACATATTAAATAAGTAACGGCAAGGCACACGGCGAACTTCAAGTGCTCTGCCAATAAAAGACTGATTGGCCAAAATTCAATTGCCACATACTCTGCTTGCCGGTGTTTCCCATCTCTCTGCAGTCCTCATTTGGAAGGTGTTGGAGGATCTGTGCCCCCTCCTGCCTTTGATCAGGCTGAATTACCTACTAACCAAAATTGCGTTTCTATTAACTACTTATTATGTTGTCAGTAATGAACGTTGCGTGAAATGGTTTCCGCAGCTTTGAGGGTTTTTCCTTGTTTTCACTTCTAGTTTTGCTAAGGTTTTCTGAGCTGGCCTATGGGAGAGGGGTTCCAGAGATCCCGCCTTTCAGAACAGCAGAGGTGTCCTCGCCTGCCACACCTTGCACCACGACTGCGCCTGTGTCTCGCCCTCACACACACCTGGGCGCAGCCTTCAAAGTCTCCCACGGAGACTGTCACGGATCCTGCCAGCTTGGAGCGCACTTGTCATTCCTGGAAAATTGTCCAGGGGTAAGGCTTATTCTTTTTTTTTTCCAGCTGTTTAATTGCATAAGAAAATACGAATACCGATATTTAAATACGTATTTGTTTTACAAGGACTTCGAGATGTTCAATTGAAAATGATTACAAAGCATGTCTATGTAGTGTCAGTCTGAGTTATGAATGAATCTGGTCCTGGGGCACACGTGGTCTTGTAAGACTATAATCTTCAGAAGTGGTCCTGAAGCGTATTAGTATGAGGATGTTAAAGCTAATGCGTATGGGATCTGCAAGTATTTGAATATTAGATTTCTTTTCCCTCTGTATTGCTTTTTTTAAAAAAAAGACTTATTCTTATTCGGGTAGATTGTCTGCAAATACAATCAATAACAACTCTTCCCATCCCTATGGGCATCGAGAGGGAGGGTCTATTCCTTCTCCCTTGAATCTGGGCTGACTTTGTGGAAGTGACATTCTGGGACTTCTGAACTGAGGCTTTAAGAAGCCTGGTGGCTTCCACTGTCTGAAACTCTGAGCCACCCCATGGAAGTCAGACTGCCTTCCAGAGAGAAAGGTTCCATCAGCCCTGGGCTGTTCCAGCCGCAGCAACTGAAGGGCCAGGCGTGCGAGTGAGGCTTTCCTGATTTTTTCAGCCTCAGTGCAGCCTCCAGACTATAGAATCGTGAGCAAATAAGTGGTTCTTGTTTTAAGCCACTAAGTTTTGGGGTAGCTTGTTACATAGCAAAAGATAACTGATAGACCGTCTATAGCAGGCTGACTGCCCTGGCAGCTTGCCTATGACCTAACTTGAAACTTACTGGGAAGATGTGACTAAATTTGCATAAGGAACCCAGGACCCTGCTGGGAGAAACCAGAATGTAACCTCAGTCCCTCTTCCCAGAGATGTCAAGTTGTGGACATTAGTCAGGATGGAGCTAAACCCCAGGCTATAATCCAGGGATGCGGGAGTGCATAACCTCCTGAAATAAAACCAGTGAGGAGGGCTGTGATCAGGGCTCAGGACTCTCATTAATGGCCACAGTACCTCCTACACTAAGGCAGTGGCCGTAAGCAGAGAGGGAGTCTCTCACTCCCTACATAGCTAGGATCCACTGGGCACAGCCAGACTGACATTTTGGAGTTTCCTTGACATACAAGGAAAGAGGGTGAAGAGAGGGACGGGCTTGAGAGAGAGACTTAACACACCACAGTTTCAAGCACTGCCTTTGAGGCGATCCTGGGGGGTTATATTTTGACTCCCAAACTGTGAAATTAGACATCCCAAGTGTATTCCTATGACAATTTTCAGGTTAATTTTCCATCTTCAGATATTTCATCTTGAAGAGGAAAAAGCTGTTGGGAAAAAAAAAATAAACACCAGTAACAGAAGTTATAAAGAAATATCCTCCCGTTCCCAAGCAATGCCACTCTTTCTTCCCAAATACATAGTGTGTGTGGAGCAGAACACAAAGAAATAATTTTTAGCATATGAGGAAAATTGTTCATAATAGTCCCACGACCTAATGTTTGAAAATAAGCTCTTGCCCTCCATGGATACGTGAATGGTTAAAATATTCAATTTTTTAAAAACAAAGACTCCAATAAGATGAGTGATTTTTCTCTTCTTTCCTTTTCTCCCCCGCAAAACTCAACAAATCAGAGCACACCTCCACCTTGCTGAACTTGAACTCCAAATGTATGCTTAAGGGAGACAGGGCTGACAGCCCAGTGGCTTGAGGGTCCCATTAGCAGTCACCCACACCCATTACCCTGTCTCTCTGGATTTCCTTTCATGCCACGGTTCCCACACTCTTTGCGAAGGGAACCGGCAGGCAGGTTCTGAAATTTGCATGCAGATCCTTCTTGATAGTAAAAATGCTTCAAGATGTGGCTGGGAGGACTGGCTTGTTGACTTCTGGGGCTGCGAAAGGCCCTTCCTGGTCTCAGCCTCATTTCTCACCGTGGCGTGGTACCCACGGTTGGGCCTCCGGAAGAGCAATCCCTCACCTCCTCTGCAGTGAGGGGTTCCCAGAAAGGACCATGTGACCTGGGGGGTGATGTTCTCCAGAGCACTTGGAGGTCAAAGCTCAGCGAGGTGGGATAGGCAGCAAGGGACTGCAGAGGGCAGAGTGCACAACGTTCTGCAAATCCTGGCCGGTGTATTTCATCATGGGTTGAGTTCATCCAATGACCAAAGATGGACTTGGGGTAACGGGAAGGACATTCACCTGCCAGGTCTCTCTGCCTTGTCACCAGCATGGTTGGAAGATGGACTCACACATCTGTCAGACCTTTTCCTTTAGCTTCAACCTGTCAAATTTCTAAGATTCTCCCCCAGGGATGTCCCTCCAGCACAGGTCTTCCGAATCAGGGGTTGAGATTTCAAGGGGTCCCCAATTTGGATAAGAAAAAAAGTACATTTTTATTTTTCTCTCCTCAAATTGAAATTTAGCACTCCTTTTTTTAAAAATTGAGATATAATTGACACTTAACATTATATTAGTTTCAGGTGTACAACATGATAATTCCATATTTGTACATATAATGAAATGATCACCACAATAAGACTAGTTAACATCCGTCACCACACACAGATGCAAAATTGTTTTCCTTGTGAATGAGAATTTTTTTTTTTTAAATTTTATTTATTTATTTATTTTATTTTTGGCTGTGTTGGGTCTTCGTTTCTGTGCGAGGGCTTTCTCTAGTTGTGGCGAGCCGGGGCCACTCTTCATCGCGGTGCGCGGGCCTCTCACTGTCGCGGCCTCTCTTGTTGTGGAGCACAAGCTCCAGACGCACAGGCTCAGTAGTTGTGGCTCACGGGCCTAGTTGCTCTGCAGCATGTGGGACCCTCCCAGACCAGGGCTCGAACCCATGTCCCCTGCATCGGCAGGCAGAGTCTCAACCACTGCACCACCAGGGAAGCCCAGTGAGAACTTTTAAGATCTGCTCTCTTAGCAACTTTCAAATATGCAATATAGTATTATTAACTATAGTCACTAGGCTGTATATTACACCCCCGAGGACTGTCTGGTCTAAAAGTGAGGGTGTCCAGTTTCTTCTGAAAGCATCCCATATAAGGGAAGGCCACTCGTGGGATCAGCCTGGTTTATAAATGGGTCTAAAGCTACATGAGACCTAAGATGTTGGGGTGCTGGGGTAGAGGCAGAGGACCACCTGGGAGACAAAGCTGGGGGCAGGGGCGTGGTTGGCTACCGCCATGTCTGCTCCAGCTAATCAGAGTGATGCCCTGGCACATCCTGCATGTCCTTAACCCTGTGCTGCCCCATGTCCCCACCTCCTACCTCTCAATTCAAGGGCACAGAGACAGGGAGACTGTCTCCCAAAGCGGAGACTCCGCTTCGGTCGTCCTGAACAGGATGGTACCACCAGCCAGCGGGCCAGGACTGGCATTTAGCAGGTGGCCAAAGGATGCCTGCCACCTGCCATTCCTGAGACTGTCCCACAGAAGGAACTGTCCCTTGGCCTGAACAACTGTCAAATGCCCAGCTTGGACAGTCATTCCGGGAGGCGGAAAGCCTGCTTTTCTCATCTTATACCAGAACCCAAGAAATTACTTTCGCATGGTTTTACAGTACATTCCGGGAATGCAACCAGTACCTAAAATTGTACTTCAACAAGGTTCAGGATTTAGTTAAATTTTTTCCCTGATAGAAATGCAGCTGGTAGCTGTTGAGTCCCAGGATGACCCACCTGCATCGCTGTGCATCAGTGGTGTAGCTGGTTCGGTGGGGAGGGTGCGGGAGGGGAACCAGTCCCAGGTACCACCAAGTTTCATTGGGGCTTCCAGAAGAGTCATGCCCGGGCATTCGCATGTGGCAACGCATATTAATTTATCATAAATTGCTTTCTTTTTTTTTAGAGTCAAGATGTTGTCGTTTTGAAATTTTGTACGTAGAAGCATATTACTTTTTCCTTTCCTTTCTGGGCAGTAAAGGAGCATTATGAACTACTCGTAATAGAGGAGAGGCATTGCATTTGAGAAGGCTGAGAATCCCTCCTCTGAGTAAAGGGAAGTTTCCTTCTTTTCCTAAGAATCATAGGATTTCAGGGTGGGAAGAGACCTTGAAAGGCACCCGGTCCTGCCCCTGCCTCCATCCAGGGCTCAAATCCGTGCTGTAGGAGTGAGGACTGGGGGTCTTCACACCCCCGTCTGCTTCCTTTCTCCTGTGATGTGACCCCTGTGATGCAGCCAGGATGGGGCAGAGCCCGAGATGAGCCTGGAGGACCAAGGACTCAAACTCCACGAGTCTTACGGGTCTCGGCAGGAGGTGTTATAGATGTTGGGGGTCCAAGAGCCACTTAAGATGTCCACTGAAAGCTCCAGGCACCAGCTCAGTGGCAAAACCCAGGCCTGCCTGCGAAGTGGAAATACTCTACTCTCAAATGCTCAGTCCATATCAGGGATCCCAGAACTCCAAGCTGGTGGATAAAAACGCTGTGTCTCAGCGCAGGAACTCAGTGCCTGAGTTCCGAATGACACCGGGAGTCTGATTCTCAGGAAGCACTGGGCTGGGTGGAGATGGGCTAAGGTCAGTGCCAACTGGAGAGCAACTGAGCGAAGGTGTCTACTCTTGGTGGTTTATTCCAGAGTCAAGCATCTCTGGCTCCACATTCTAGGATAAAGGGACTATATCAGAAGGTGAGCTTCCGCCAGGGCCAGCCCAGTGTTCTGCTGACTCAGTGTCCCCAGAGCTGCCTGGACAGGAGAAAGACACTGGGAGAAAGCATGCCTTCTGCATTCGGACTGTGTCAGCTCGCGCCACGCTGGTCCACACTCCATCCTCTCCCCTCCTTCCTCCTTACCTCCCCCTCCACCCCACGAGTTTGCAACTCCCTTGTCCAGCCCCACGCCCTGTGCGCTTTCCATGGGGCGTGGACAGCCTTCCTCCAGCCCTTCCCACTGCCCCCGGGGCTGACACAGAGCCCTCTGTCTTCCTGTGGAATGCAGTAGCGATTCTGAGCCTGGTGTCAGACAAGGAGTCCAGCTCCCCCTATAAACTTTTTATAGCTTAGGAAAATAAACATGCGGTTTAAGGTCTTTGCATAGGCAGCACTCGCCGAGTTTGAGCTTGCTTTACAGAACTACAAAAGAAAATATCGGTAGAGCTAATAAATGTCTGAGCCAGCCAAGGGACAGTAGTCCAGAAATCCTGGGGAGGGTTGATGGTTTAGGAGATGAAAGGAGAAGTTATCTCCGCAGCTGTCATCTCATCCACTCCCACTCAGAATCTGCCCGCCTGAGTGATGCGACGAGGTTCCTGAGTTCCCTGGGGCCGGAGCGCAAGGAGATAACTTTACAAACGAGGAAGCAGTGTCCAGAGAGAGATGTGGTGGAAGTGATCTGCCGAGTCACACGGTTCGTTAGAGCTGGGACCAGAGGACTTCCCTCAAGCAGCTTTCCAGGCATCTGCTGTGTGCTGGCAGGGAGCCCTCTTGTCGCACGTGCATGGAGAAGGGCAGCAGGGCTATTTCTTTTTTTATAAATTTATTTATCTTATTGATTTACTTTTGGCTGTGTTGGGTCTTCATTGCTGCGCACGGGCTTCCTCTGATTGCGGCGAGCAGGGGCTACTCTTCGTTGTGGTGCGCCGGCTGCTCATTGCGGTGGCTTCTCTTGTTGCGGAGCACAGGCTCTAGGTGCGTGGGCTGCAGTAGTTGTGGTGCATGGGCTTAGTTGCTCTGCGGCATGTGGGATCTTCCCAGACCCGGACTCGAACCCGTGTCCCCTGCATTGGCAGGCGGATTCTTAACCACTGCGCCACCAGGGAAGTCCCCAGCAGGGCTACTTCTGAGTTTACTTCCAAGGTTTGTGGAGGAGCAGAGACCCTGGGAGGAGGGAGAGTGACCAGCAGGTTTCCAACTGGAGCAGTGGGTAGTAATGACAAGAATGATAATAAACCTTGCTCCTGTTACCACGTGTTAAGCATTGACTCTGCATTAGGGTCAGAAGTCACCTCACTGAATCCTCACAGCCCTGAGAGGCCGGGATTACGATCCCTATTCTGCAGCTGGGAAAAACCGGAAGTCACTTTCCCACAGTCACCTAGCTGGAAAGTGGCAGAGACAGGAGTCCAACCCAGGCGGCCTGACCCCGACGCCTGGGCCTCGGCTCACGCAGCCTGCAAGAAAGGTGAGGTCAGGTTAGACCGGTGAGTGCGAGGCCCTTGTAGGACGGTCTGGCAGAGATGAAGGTCCAGGCGGGAGGTGGGCATCAGAGCAGGATGTGTGGATTTGGGGTTACCTGCTGGGCAGTGGCTATCAAAGCCGAGGAAATCCGGTGTGTAGAGAGGGCTGCTGGAGGGTCAGGTGGGAACCTGGGGCACATCAGTGGTCACGGGCAGGCAGAAGGCTCCTGGGGCTTTGAAGGTGGCTTTGGCCTTGCTCGCTTTTTGGGGGAGAGGAGAAGGCCGCACCCTGAGGACGTCCCTGCTCAGGGTGTCATGGCTCTCAAGGCTGACACGATTGCCCTCCAGTAAGGAAAAGGCGATCCCCACGGCCCGCAAAGACATGGGAGGACGTGCACCTGTCCCTCTGCTGCTGTGCCTCTGAGGGCTGCTCGTTCTTTCCAGGCCAGTCCAGCAATATCCGAACCAAACAACCCTAAATCTAGGCCTGCGTGCTGCACCTGGAACTTCCACTTCTAGGAGTGCGCTCGGAGGACATAACCAGGGACACGGGGTGAGGATACTCAACGCAACAGAATATGTGCATGAAAAATCCCAAATCGTATAAACGTCTCACACTAAGGGATCCGTCAAACGAGGAAACGCATACATGTAGCCAGTAAGGTCAAATTGAGGAATATTTATGATCAACATTTTCGACGTATCATTGAGTTTTATTTGACAGGCTGCGAACAGTATGAACAGCCTGAGACAATGTTTTGTAAAGAAGAGAATGGACACGTGTGGTATTTCAGCGCCCTTGCCAGGTCACTGGGCTTCTCTTTGGATGCTGGGATAGTGAGGGTGCCTTTTTTCTTTATCAGATATTGCAAGGTTGGTTTGTTTCTTTTTCACATCTAGTCTATATTATTTTTGTAAGTTGGAAGAAAGTTCTTTCTGTGAGGATTCATCATGGGTAATATTAACAAACGCCTGTGTGGTGCTTGTTTCCTGCCAGTGCTGTACGGGGATTGAACCCTCCAGAGAATTCAGACAGGGCACATGAGGCGCAGGAAGGTCGGGCAGGTGGCCCAGTTTCACAGAGCTGGTGTGCGCAGAGCTGGAGTGTGAAGCCAAGCCATCAGACAGCGGGGTCCATGCTCTCTCTTTTTTTTTTTTCGGTACGCGGGCCTCTCACTGTCGTGGCCTCTCCCGTTGCGGGGCACAGGCTCCGGATGCGCAGGCTCAGCAGCCATGGCTCACGGGCCCAGCTGCTCCGCGGCATGTGGGATCCTCCCGGACCGGGGCACGAACCCATGTCCCCTGCATCGGCAGGCGGACTCTCAACCACTGCGCCACCAGGGAAGCCTGGGGTCCATGCTCTTAACCTCTGCATGATATTCTTGTTCCCCACGGACCACAGGGTGTGGGAGGACCAGCATGGGCTGCTAGTGGTAGCAGGCGTGGCCTTGTGACACCTTGATCCCCTGAGTGCCCTGTGACAGCAGTGCTCAGGCACTGTATTCAGTGAACGAATGAAGTAACTAAAGAACGGAGGCATGCACGCAAGTGACAGGCCCCGCTTATTCTCCAGGATCCGAAAAGAGATCCCGGCATGCTTTATGCAAGATTTGAGCATGACCGTGATAAAGACTGGAAGAACCTTCCCCCATCTCGAGAGTGGGTAACTCTAGGGACAGTCTCTGTCTGCTGAGAAACCTGCCCTGTGCTCTGCCTCCTTGGGAAGAAGGGAGGATGGGGCAGGGTATCATGGCTTTGCCCTCACCAGGGGGGAGACCCACCAGCTGGTGGCCTCCAATGGACCACGTCTCCCAGAATTCACACTTTCGTGTGGTCCCTCCCATATAGACCCTGGGGTTGGCCATCTGGCTTGCTTTGGCAGAAGGGACATGAGCGAATGTGAAGCAAGCAGGGGCTTAATAAGGGCTTGTACGTGGGACTTGTCTTCTCAGGATGATCCCTCTGGGAACCGCGCCACCATGTTGTTAGGAAGTCCAGATGAGACCACAGAGACCCAGTCCAGCTCCTAGGTGAATGCAGCTGCTGAGGGAGCCCAGCCAACCCACAGATTCATGAGAAAGAATAAATCCTAGTTGTTTTAAGCCACTAAGTTGTGGGTGGTTTGTTTAGCAGCCACAGGTAACTGAAATACTATCTTCCTTTCTGGGACAGCTCTTGGAAACGAATCCACACGCATTTATGAAGCACCCGCTATGTGCCCAGCACTGGGGGCTGATAATGAAAGGACTCTGATGAGGAAGGATGAATCTGGGGAGCCAAGACGGCTGCACGCAGTCAGACTGGAGAAGCACCACAGTAAACTCACTGCATGGGGAGGAAAGACAGCTGATTTCCCCAACGTGTCACCGCACAGCAAAGCTGTTCTAGCTGATGTGTTTGGTAAACAAGGATGGAGCAGTTGGACACATTGACCTGTTACTTCATTTAGCCATACACCCGCTTTGCTAAATGATATTCAGGTGGCAGGACACTTGATTCCCCGTGAGCTTAAAAGGGAACCATTTACATGGGCCCGCAGAACAAAGAGAGCGGCTGAGATGGGGGACTGAGCAGTCGGCTCCGCTGTGTGTGGACTGCAACACCACCCTCATTCTTTAGGGGGCGGGAGGGGGACTCGCTGGTGCTTCTTGGCTCCGGCTGGGACTGGCCTGCCCAGAGTTTCATGAATATGCAGCTGCTCCTTGAAGACCCACAGCCTGGAACATGGAGCTGAGAGACCAGCGATTCCCGGGGCTGATGTCCTCACTGTAGAGAGAAGCACTCTGAGGCCCAGAGCCGAGAAGGGCTCCCTGGAGGGCACGTGGGTTTCCAAACGCCTCCACCCCTCAGCTCAGCTGTGGTCCGAGGGCCTCTCGGCCCCAGCTCCCACCCTGCTCTCTTCCCGTCCCCGGCTCCAGCTCAGGGTTGCTTTGGTGGCCAAGCCAAGCTGGATGGAAGGGGACAGCTCCAAGCAGGACTGGAAGAGTGCACCCAGTTGAAGCAATGCTATATACATTAATCTCTGCTTCAGACGATGCACAGGGTGCTGCGTGAGTGTGGACATACGATCCCACTTGAAGCAAACCGTGGAAAGGCATAGTGAGAGGAGTCCTTTCAGAAAGCAGGCAGCCTGTCCTTTACTCTCTTTCTTAATTGATTTTTAAGCTGGGTGCGGCTTCCAGGGAGCCTTACCTTCGGCACACATTCGAGGAAATGTGCGTTGTGCTCGGACTCCTACGTGTTCCCGGGCGGCCCCGTTTCCCACCTGGCCAAGCCAAGCACAGCAGGGGTGGTGGACACCTGGCTTCGGGGACCTCACTGCAGACACTGGTCCCACACGTCCTCCCTGAACCTCCCTGGTCACTTCTTTTCTCTGTTTCCCAATTTCCTCCCTGGGACCAAGTGAGGAGAGCCAGGATGGCGGGCAATCCCGTGAATCCAAGACGCATCTGGAATATGCTGGAGGGCCTGAGAGGCTGTGAAGCCAACCGTCACCATGTCACAAGCCGGGGAAGTACAGGTAGAAGGGCAGGGTTTTCTCAAGGCTTCGGGCTGGTGGCCTTCCTGCCGGGAGGAGCCTGGCGGGTGATGCTCCCGGCTGGAGGGCGGGATGAGTCAGGCCCTGAGGTGTTTTCCTCACACGGTTTCAGTTCTCAGGTCAGGACCTTGGCGGCCGAGGGGAGAGCCTGGTCCAGGCGGCCAGGAAATCCTCAGCGGCCGCAGCATCGCCCTTGGATCGGCGTAGCTGGGAGGAGAGCGGGCTGCCAATAAGTGATTTACAGCCTGTTCCCTCGTGTTTTACATTTTCATCATTTCATGTTGCAGCCCAATCCCCAGTAATGGGATCTGCAGAGGTGTCCGGCTCCCCAGACCACTGCCTACGGGAGAAGCCCAAGTGGGGAAGTCTGCCCAGTCTCGGGCACTTGGCCTTGACGTTCAGCGTGGCTCTGTTGTGTCTCAAAACTCTGTGTCCCAGAACCCCTATCATGACTGCCTCCCTAGAGCCCCCCTCCCGCCTCCCCTTCCTTCTCACTTTGGACTCTGAGGGCCTCTGAGCCCACATTGTGCTGGGCACCAAAGGCAGGGAACTTGGGGGCCCTGGGAACACCAGGTAGGGGTCCCATCTCAATCTCCTCCCCAGAGGAACCCTCCACCACTTGCTACCTGTCTGAGGATCCTCAGGACATTTCCACAGTGGAGACATAAATGACTCAGCCCCTGTGGAAAACGTTTCAGCACTTGCTCAAAAAGTTAAACATAGAATTATTACATCACCCAGCAATTCCTCTCCCAGGTATATAAGAATTGAAAGCAGAGACTCAGACAAACACTTGTACACGCATGCTCATCGCGGCATAATTCACAGCAGCCGAAGGTGGAAAAAAAACGTCCAACAGACGAATGGATAAAAAAAGGCGGCATCTACATACAATGGAATATGATTCAGTCATAAAAAGGAACGAAGTACTGACATGAGCTACCACACGGACGAACCTCAAAAACGTTACGCTAAGTGAAAGAAGACAGACACTAAAGGCCACATGTTGTAGGATTACATTGATATGAAACGTCCAGAATACGTAAATCCGTAGAGAAAGCAGAGGGGCTGGGGGGAGGGGGACAGACAGTGACTGCTTAATGGGTGCGCGGGGTTTCCTTTCTGGTGATGAAAACGTTTTGGAACTAGATAGAAGTAGTAGATGCAGAACATTGTGAATGTACTAAGTGCCCCTGAACTGTCCATTTTAAAATGGTTAATTTTATGTTGTGTGAATTTCACCTTAAGAAATTTTTAATCAAAAAACTTTTCCCACTGCCTACAAATCTCACGCGCCTTGGCATACACGTACGTCGTGCACGCCTCCAACTCCTCACCCAGAACTCCAGATTCGTGACAGGAGGTGGCTGGGAGGTTGTCAAGGCAGGAGTTTGGGACTGGCCTGTGACAGGGCCAGCAGGAGGCAGGGGGCGGGCCCACAAGGGCTGCTCTTAGCCAATGAGGGCACAGAAGCCGGCCCAGGGCAGGCCCTGCCCCTCCCAGCTTCTCTTCTCTCCTTGTCCCCAGGCACATTGGCACTGCGTTTTGAGGGGGGAGTTAGCATATGCACTAGTGGTGGCTGAGAACTGGGGGAACAGAGAAGTCCTGAGGCACATAACGCTGTGGCCCACTGGGAACTATTTGAGGCCAAATCTTCGGCTTGGGCTTCCAAGCTCAACTGCTGGGTCCCATCACTCCCTAATATCACCCACCTCCTTCAGGAGGACACACTGTCCCTCCCCTGAACTTCCCAGGGTCGTTACTACTGCCACACCTAGGCTCCCATGGCGCCCCCAGCAGGCCCGCTCCCTGTTTTACATAGCACCGCCTCTTCCAGGAAGACCCCCCTCCAGCCTGTGAGGTAACTGTCTGGACCTCCTCCTTGGTATTTACTCTACCCAGGTGTGGATGGAGGTTGGTCATCTGGTTAAAAAAACTCCAGCATCAAACACGCTTTGCGTTTGGTCTTTGAGAAAGTGAACTGCATGTTATGCATTGATTATTTCTTTGGCGCTTGGTCGGTATTCAGTACCAATAATTGCTGTTTAAATGCAGACCTGCAGCGTGTGGCTCCCTCCTCCGACACCAGGGTTTCAGGTTGGGCTTCTCAAATGGGCGATGTGACCTGGGCCTGTCGTCCCTGGACTGGTGGAGGCAACATCTTTAAGAGGAAAGCATTTCCCTGCAGGGCCATGATGGCAAGAAAGATGGAGCAGGGAGGCTCCGTGGGGCTGGGGATGTGGACAGTGGGGGATGCCAGAGGCCCCCCAATCCCACCCAAGGGTGAGTCCCTCTTGGCAGGGCTCCCAGTCTCACCAAAAGAAACCCCAAAAGAAAAGTACTGTTTCCCAGGAGGGCAGAGGGCGGTGTCCTAGCTCCTCCTGAGCTGCTGTGGAAGGTCCCCATATTTCCCTCTTTAGATTCCTAGTTATCCTTTCTATGACGTCAGACTTTGGATTTGGAAAAAGAAGGCCTCAGCGTGAAAATGAGCAAGGAGGCAGATAGGGCCTGGCAGAAGGTGGCACACCCAGAGCTTCAGAAAGAGCCAGCCCCTTGGCTATCTTCTCTCTTGTAGTGGTTTTGAAATTGGTTTTCCATTTAGAAGGAAAAAGTCCTTTGGCTTCATTTGAAAATAATGCAGAGGATTCATCTCATGGGGAGTTTCATTAGGTCCCATTTATTTATTTTTGTTTTTATTTTCATTTCTCTAGGAGGTGGGTCAAAAAGGATCTTGCTGTGATTTATGTCAAAGAGTGTTCTGCCTATGTTTTCCTCTAAGAGTTTTATAGTGTCTGGTCTTACATTTAGGTCTCTAATCCATTTTGAGTTTATTTTTGTGTATGGTGTTAGGGAGTGTTCTAATTTCATTCTTTTACATGTAGCTGTCCAGTTTTCCCAGCACCACTTATTGAAGAGGCTGTCTTTTCTCCATTGTATATTCTTGCCTCCTTTGTCAAAGATAAGGTGACCATAGGTGCATGGGTTTATCTCTAGGCTTTCTATCCTGTTCCATTGATCTATATTTCTGTTTTTTTTGCCAGTACCATACTGTCTTGATTACTGTAGCTTTGTAGTATAGTCTGAAGTCAGGGAGCCTGATTCCTCCAGCTCCGTTTTTCTTTCTCCAGATTGCTTTGGCTATTTGGGGTCTTTTGTGTCTCCATACAAATTGCAAAATTTTTTGTTCTAGTTCTGTGAAAAATGCCATTGGTAATTTAGCAGGAATGGCATTGAATCTGTAGATTGCTTTGGGTAGTATAGTCATTTTCACAATGTTGACTCTTCCAATCCAAGAACATGGTATATCTCTCCATCTGTTTGTATCATCTTTGATTTCTTTCATCAGTATCTTATAGTTTTCTGAGTACAGGTCTTTTGCTTCCTTAGGTAGGTTTATTCCTAGGTATTTTATTCTTTTTGTTGCAGTGGTAAATGGGATTGTTTCCTTAATTTCTCTTTCCGATTTTTCGTTGCTAGTGTATTGGAATGCAACAGATTTCTGCACATTAATTTTGTATCCTGCGATTTTACTAAATTCGTTGATTAGCTCTAGTACTTTTCTGGTGGCATCTTTAGGATTTTCTATGTATAGTATCATGTCATCTGCAAACAGTCAGTTTAGGTTAAGACGTCCAACTCTGTCCTTCTTTGGCTCTGATGTCGGGGCGGGGGGGGGGGGAAGGGGTTTGGAATGCGGGAGGAGAGAGCCAGCAGGCAGAGGGGACAGAGAAGGTGGACCCGGGGAATGGGGCTGTCACTGGGACAGGGGGCTATGGCCTGGGGGAGAAGACCGTGGAGGGTGCAGGACACAGGGAGAGAAAAAGGAAGAGAATGGGGGGGAGGGGCGAGAACCCAGAAGGAGGCTTAACCCTCCCCCACCCCTTCCTCTGCTCCTCCAGACACTGACGTTTGGGCTTCCCTCTCACATATGGGCCTAATTCAGGTAGAGCGAAGCCTTGCATTGCTCTGGTTAAAAATTATTGCTTCGGATAATGAAATCTTTGTCATTGGAAACTCTGAAAGAAAAAAAAAAGCTTTTGGAGCTGTGACTTATGGGCAGCGTGGTGATGGAAATGAATTCATCATCCCATTTTCCCGCATCGGAACGGGAGGACAAGCTTGATTCATAACGGGGCGTTGTGCGTGGGTCCCAGCGGACAGGGTGGCGACTGTGTGGGCGGGGCGCCGGCAGGGGAAGCTCCCGGGACCATGCTGGGACCACGCTGCGGCGGCGGAGAGTGAGTGATAAGCATCTCCTTGGCATGCTCTGGCCTCCGGTTTCCCTGAGGATTTGCCTGAGCTGTCAAAACATTTCAGGGCTGCGCAGACCGTCTGCTCCTACAGAGAAAATCCCATAATAGCTCTATGAAATGGGCTGCGTTTTCCCTTCAAACCCTAAACCTCACACCCACATAGAAATCGCCCAAAGCAATGTGACCTGCAGGGGACAGCAATGCGGCTGTGACTGTCTCTCTCACCGTGGCGCTTTTCATCTGAGATGCACAAGTGCTTCCAATTTTGTATTTTCATCGGTCCCCCGCCTCCCTGCAGGGCAGGTAAAGGAGCCCAGGGGATGGGTAGCTTGTGTAGAACTAAGGGCTCCCCCCAGCCCTCCCAGGCCTGCCTGCTTTCCTCCTCCCTGACTCCCTCCACCCTGAATCCTGTTGCCTGGGAGCCACAGCCTTGCCTTCTGCCAGCCTCTCCCCCCGGGGCCCTGGCCTGGTGGTCTTGGCCCAGCGCCTACAATGGGCTCTCTAGATCTCAGGATTGCCTGTTCCCTCGGGACTCCAGGCACCTCTGCTTGCTGCTTGGGCCGTGCAGACCCCCTCTCAGAACCACCGGTTCCTCCTGCTGTCCCCCCCTCTTACAGGTCAAGGCCTTAGCCAGGCCCAGGGTCAGTCCAGGAGGAAATGCAATTTTGTGTGAAGACAGATCCCAGTGGGATCCCAGCTCTGCTCCTTACCTGCAGTGTGACCTTGACTAAGTTACTTAGCCTGTCTGAGCCCAAATGTCCTTATCCGTAAAGAATGGTATTCTGAGAGGAAGAAAATGACCATTTCACCACAACCTGCATCAGTTTCACTTAGGAAAGGAACAATCTTAGTTTAGGAAAGTGCACAGACAGGACATTTAGAGGTGGGAGGGGGCTCCCCAAGGGAGGCTGGAGGAAGAGGAAGAATAGAGAACATCCCAGTCTATATAAGAAAGGACCAGGAGGTGATCATGGGCGTAGGGGAGAGAGGGCTGGAGCAGCGGAGAGGGAAAGAATTCCAGGAACTTTTAAAGAACTTCCAATTCCGCTATTTATTTTCTCTGCAGCTTGGAGTGAGACGGATGCCTCTTGCTGTTGCCCCTGAATCTTCAGAAAAATCTCTACACCCAACTTCCATGCCTGACTGTATGCAGAGGCTTGGGGTTCGGGGAAAAGTCTCCTCCCATTTCTGGGTCAGTGCTGGGGAGGCATCACAGGAAGAGCGACAAAACCCAGAGAGGAGGACATTGCAGCAGAAGCCTGGAATCAGAGCCAGAGGAGGCCAGAATAAATGTGAATCTCCAAGAATTCCCAAAGGCTTGGGTGGGGTGGGGTGGGGCGGGGCGGGGGGGCGGCCCTGGACGAGCCTGTCAGGTCTGTATCATGAGGGGCAGCAGGGTTATGTCACCTTGCAAGTCTTGGGGGAGGTTCGATGGCTTCTATGGGAATTTGTATTGTCCCAGCTGGGATTCTGGGGCTGGAGCCCCATCCTGGTCTCCCTCACCTGGCCTCTGCCGGATCGCGGGGTTCTGGCGATTTCCGTGAGTGAGAGCCGTGTCGGCATCTTCCCTGGAGCGTGCTGACGCTGGCTGGCGCCTTAATGCCTCCTGACAGCTCAGGGCCCCCGCTGCAGCCTGCGAGTGTCAGGCCGAGCCCTGGAGAGCAAATGGCACACACTGACGTGATTTCTGCTCATTTCTGCTGAGGGCTGGCATGCTGCGGGACCTGCCGGTTACCTGAGCAATGAGAGCTGCCAAGGAATTCCCTCCTGTCCGAGTGTTTGTGAGGTGGGGCCCCTCAGAGGGGGTGACGCAGCCAGCTTCTGAGAGCGAGCCGAGTCCTCCAGCCCCAACGGCCGTGTCGACGATGGGCTGGGGAGGTTGGGGGGCAGAATCTCTTTGACACAAAAGTCTTGGTTCTAGGCTTGGGGCTAAGAGGGAAGCCAGATGTTCGGGCCCATCCTTGGTCACCCTGGTGGCCCTGAACCAACGGGAGATGTCATCTGGTCTAACGTGGGGACAGGAGACAGAGGAGGGAGATGACATAGAGACAGAAAGAGATAAACAGACAGCTCTTGGCGTAGAAGGAAGGTCACACTTCATTATTTGCTGTAAATCAATTTAAGCCTGACCTTGAGTCCCCATTGCCACTTGGGGAGCTCTTCTATTGGGCTGACACCAGAATCAGGGAGTCTGTGGGGCAGAAAACTGGGGCAGGGTCACTTTTAGCTCCTTTTGGTTGTGGCCCACAGTTGGAGGCCCTCACATTAGGGTAAGTGGGGACACCTGCCCCACCCAGGGTGACCAACTGGGCCTGGTTTGCCCAAGACTTTCCCAGTTTTAGAGCTGAAAGTCCTTTGTCCGGGGAATCTCTTCAGTTCTGGGCAAACTGGAACGGTGGGTCACCCTCTGCCCCCCTCCATCACCGAGGTGCCCTGGGTGACCATATCTCTGGGACGTCCTGTCACCCCCGTGGGGTGGGAGGTGGGGGGCTGAAGGTCCTACTGACTAGGGGAAGTCCACAGGCCACCTCGCCTCCCTGCTTCTTGCCCTCCCTCCCACTGCCTGATCCCCTTAAGCTTCTCCGGTTTCTGGAAGGCAAAGGCCTGGAAGATGGATTGTCCCCAAGCAGCCTTTACCCCCCAGCCTGCACTGCCAGCCTCTCCAGAGGAGCAGGGCACAGAGGCTGCCTACGTGCCACAGAGAGAGACAAACACAGCACGCGTGAACGTCGCAATGGCTTCTCCCCCAATAAATCGCTTCAAATGGCTCAGACGTGGGACATAGGAGGGCGGCTGCAAGTTTGGGTTGCCACAAGAAGGGTTTTCCTGGGACCTCTGGGAGCACAGCTCCTTGAACCCAGGGCTTAGAGAAGGCCCTTCGCTGCAAAAATGTAACCTCAGGGGACCCCAGCCTCCTCCCTGAGCACCTCCACCTGCAAAGGGTGTTTGCTCACTCCCTGCACCCTTCCTGACTGGAAGGGTTTCCTCCACATGCACACAGTGCTAAAGTTACTCAAAATCAAGACCAGGAACCTCAGACACCTGTGTTTGCTACTGATTCGAGAAATAGTCTATGATTTAAGACAGTTCTGGGCAAGGTGCAGAAGCCAGCCTAGAGAAAAGGATGCGTGTTAGCAGGGTAACATCACAACTGGGGAGAACCCAGGGGTGGCAGGGAAGGGGGGAGATTGGGCCAGGGCTGCCTGTTTCACTGACTGCAGAAAGATGTAAGGGGGAAAAAAGAAAGATGGAGGACAGCTGTTTAACGCCCTTAAGAGAACAAATACCTTTTAAGTACTTTAGACACATTGTTTACACGTGACCAATTGAGGTGCTAATTCCACTTCACTCTTCACTGTTGCACCAGAGGCGGCACCACGGCTCTCTCCTGGCCAATAACCTGTGTCAGGCTGCTTTCTGTCCTTAGAAGGAATAAGCTGTATTTCTTTAGACAGTGTTTGATTGCCTTAAGAACAGTCTGTAATTGAGAGGTTTTTTTTTTTTTTTTTTTTTTTTTTTTTGCGGTAGCGGGCCTCTCACTGTTGTGGCCTCTCCCGTTGCGGAGCACAGGCTCCGGACGCGCAGGCTCAGCGGCCATGGCTCACGGGCCCAGCCGCTCCGCGGCATGTGGGATCTTCCCGGACCGGGGCACGAACCCGTGTCCCCTGCATCGGCAGGAGGACTCTCAACCACTGCGCCACCAGGGAAGCCCTGTAATTGAGTTTTTATGAAGTCCATTTATTTCCAGTGAGTTCACAGGCAGCAGGCCTATAATGATTGCCATCCAGCTGTCCCCAGGTCCCCTCTGATTTCCAGCGCCAGAGGCAGGGTGAGGGGGACGTGGCTGGAAGATGTGGTGACACCGCCTTCAAGAGGTGAGGGACATTTCCGAGCATATATAGCTTCCTGACTCTCGGGCCCCCACGTGTCACCTAAGAGATGATGTGGGTCTTCCGTGAATCCCCAGCTGGGAGAACTCGTCCCCACTTCCCCATGGAGGACATGACCTTCCTTTGATTTTCTGGAGCTCAACTCCATGGCCCCCACGGCAGAACCTTTCATATTAGACTCATGGGGTCGGAGTGGGGTGGATGCTGGTGTCTGTCTGCTCTCCTTGGACCTCACCCCACTCAGCTTCAGGTCTTGAGGGAACAGGCCCCAGGCTCAGGCTTCCTTTCCTCTCCTCTCACTTCTTTTTGGTCAAAGCTGCCCTTCTCTGCACCTTCTCGAAATTAACCACAGGCCAGTTCTTGGAGGGTTGGCCTGACCTCCAGAACCAGATGAAAGTTACTCAGCACAAAGGTTACTCACTCGCCAGGATTCCCAGTTCTCCTTCCAGGCACCTGGGAGGGTTACATTTCTCACCCCTTTGGAGCCAGGCTTGGTCAGGTGACATGCTCTGACCGGAAATATGTGAACCCAAGAAGCACGTGTCGCTTCGTGGTGGAGGTGTTAAGAGCCAGCATGTGATTTCCACGCCCGAGCGTCCCCTCTGCCATGAGAGTGGAGGCTCAGGAAAGCTGCTCAGCCCCCCAGGGGGACATAGTCTCCAAAGCTCACTCCTGACTTGGTCAAAGAGGATAATGAGAGACAAAGAATCTTCCAGACAGCTGATCCAGAGGTCTCAGAAAGCAACGGGAGCTTCTCCAGAGAGTGAAATCAGGGCCTAAAGAGGAAACAACTCGTCGGAGGATGGGCGTCCTTAAGCTGGGACCTTAGCATCTGCACAGGTCTCCCTTTGCTCCCGATCAGCATTGCAGTGTCATTCTGCCCCGGGGCCCCTGGTACCTTGGGGGTGTGGGGCAGATAACTGCCATCAAGTTCTCGGGAAGAGCCACACATAGACCTGGCGAGGAGCTACTGTGCATCACCCAGAGCCGCTGGACCTCCACCAGACGTCTGAGGGGACTTTCCAACTGTCTCCCCCAGGGAGGGTGAGTCACATATTCTGTGAACAGAAGGGCAGACTATGCCACGATGAGGACTTCCTGACCTCCCTCTGAGCACACAGGGGATTGTTCTCTCCTGGTGGTGCAGCCTGGTGACTTGCTTTGCTCAAGGACATGTGAACAGAGGTAAGGAGGGGCACTTCTGGGCAACGAACAGCTCAGCATTCTCCAGCTCTCCCTCTGCCATGATGGCAGGCATTGGTCCAGATGATGCTCCATCCACCCGAGTCCAGTGTGACGGCAGTTTAGAGCTCCAGATCCCTTTAAGGACATGTTTCACGAGCAAGAAGGCAACCTTTTGTGTCTATTCTAAGCCACTGGGATTCTGGTTTTATTGGTTACCACAGGATGACCTAATTCATTCTGACTAATACTAACACGTACATGCATTGTTTTATTGAACAAGTGTTGACTTACTATGTGCCATCCTGAACCCAGAGGAGACAGAAATTAATAAAGCTCAGTCTACTGCCTTTCAGGAGCTCACCATTTGGTAAAGAAGACAGACAGGGCAACAGACAACATTTTCCATTATCCTTCTATCTCATACATATATGCATTAGACATTACCACTCTTCAGCACTTTTCTGACTGTATTCTAGTGATATCTGCACATCTCCCCTCCACCCAGACTCAAAGCTCCTGGAGGACCAGGATTGGTTAGAGGATGTATAGATAGATGATGGATGGATACATGGATGGATGGATGGATGGATACCGGGATGGATGGCTATATGGGTGGATGGAATCAGGTGGAGCTGGTCCGATTGAAGAGGCATCTTCCCAGGGCCCATCCTGTATCCTTTCTCTACACTATATCAAGTTCCACGGCAATAGGAACAATGGTGTGGTCCTTCTCGGGCTCTCAGGTATTAGCAAGCCTGATGTTATTGATTCTAGAAATTTACCCGAGTGATAGCAATACTTACTTCTCTCACTTATTCATTCGACAGACCTTTATTAGGCACATTCTATAGCCACTGTGCCTTTGAAGGGCCAGGAATGATTCTTGAACAGATGGACCTCATTCTTGGCCTCTGAACAACTTCCTACAAGAACTCCCACCCCCAAACCCCTATATCCCACATTTATCTTTTCCATTTCATGCCACCACTGACTTTTAGGAATTTGGGGCAATTCCAGGAAGCCTTGAATCTGTCTTCTCTCCATAGTTGCTTATGACAGGATGGGTGAGTCTTTTAGGTCGGACTAGCACATCAGCAGGCAACTTTTAAATGTTTTGTTTGCTTCTGAACACAGTTCGAGGCCATTCACCATAAGAGTATGTTCTGCAGTAGGTGTTACAGTAAGAACAAAATGTTGAGAGCTTTTTGAGAGGCTGGTAGGATAATTTCAGGTGGGACTGGTTCTGGGCTAAATTGTGAAGTCATAATCACGGTCTTCAACCCTATTTTCCACATCCTTATCTCACTTATATCTGATGGTCTCCCCGATCCAGCCTGGATGCTAGAAAGGACACTGGATGGGAGGTCAAGGAGTCTGGGTTCCTCCAGGATCCGCCAGCAACGAGCTGGGTGTCACGTCATGACCCTTGACCTTGCCCTCCTCCTCTGTGGGAGTCCAGGGTCATAACTGATGCCCTCTCATGGGCAGAAGTCTAAAGTTTTGTGACTCATATAAGAGTAATGTTTTTAGTTCAAATTAAATGTTACTTACGACTGAGCAGGTAATACAATCGTGTGGTTCAAAACAGAATAATATGAACAGATATACCATAAGACGTCTCATCTGACTCCACCCCCAGATACCACATTCCCCTCTTCCCCATCTAGAACTGTGGAGGGTCTTAGATTCTACCCTCCTTGTGAGCTAACAAGTAACCCTGCCACTTTTTCATGGCAGGAGACACGTGACAATTCGGGAGAGACAGGAATTTCACTACCCGTGGCCCAGCAGGCAGCAAACCCACTGCTCACAGCGGTCCTCTACACCCCCCAGGTTCCATGGGGGCCACGTGGAGAGGCCCAGGTAGATGCCGCACACGCAGCGGTTTTGCCTCACAGCTGAGGAACACCGAGCTTAGGAGCCCCCAGTCTCTGACACCGGGCTGAGAAAAACAAACCTGCCCAATCTTTGCCCTGCAGGCAGATATTAACTTAATTTTATCAGAGAGCAAACAAACTTGTTTTCTGCTCTGGAGGGAGACACTATCTCTATCTTCTAAGGCTGTTTCTACACAAACGTCTTTGAAAACATAATTCACAGCAAAACAGTGTCGGGCCTCTGATCAGAAGATGTGCAGAGATTTGTCTCTCAACACCCGGACTCCAGTCATCCGGGTGACGGCTTTTCCTAGTTTCTTGAGTATCTGCCCAGGGCTTCTATAGGCAACTGTAAGCAAATATAAATATGTTTTCCAATCTTCACCTGTTGCTGCTAAAAGCAGAACCTGCACTCATCATTATGCATTTTGCTTTTTTTAGTTAGTAATCTAAGTTTTTCTCATTCTTTTTTACTGCTGTAGAGTAGCCATTGTGTGAATATCACTTAGCCAGTCCCCTATAAATGGACATTGTTTTGCTATTTCAAAACATGCTGCAATTGATTACCTTGAACATGTGCCATTTAGAATGAAGAAGGGTTGATTATTGGGCCAAACGGTCACTGGATTGTAATACAGATATTGTTAAATTGCTCTACGTAGGAGTTGTACCATTTTGGGCTTTCACCAGCTTTACCAATTTTATCAGTCAAGGGCCCGGGGTGATCCTCTCAAGAACAGTAAACGAGCAGGAAGCAGGCAGGAAGCAAAGTAGGTAGGAAGGAGCTAGTTCCTCCTCCCTCCTCCGACCTTGCAGGCCCCCTCTAGCGCCCCCTAATGGCAGAGATTGAGAGAGAGCTGCTGGCAAAGCCGAGGTGAGGTTTGCAGAGTCTCGGCCTCAGCGTCACAAAGGCGAAGAGAGAGGGGGAGTTTTGAGCTGAGTGAATAACTTCATAACCGGCACACCTCAAAGTGTGTTGTCAAACGTTTGCATTTTTGCCAACCTGATAGGTGAGAAATGGTACCTCAGTGGACGTTTCTCTTAACGCTGAGTGACACTGACCACTTCTCTCTATATGTAGGGGTCCTTTATATTCTCTTTTCTGTGAATTCACTGTTCATACCCTTTGGCCATGTTTCAGTCGAGCTTTTGGTCCTTCTTGGCAACATCTCAGTCCAGGTAAGTATGGGTAGCTGAGTGATTCCTCACCCAGGCTATGTTCATGTCAAACAGAGAGAGGAACCCAGGGGAATGCAGCTCTTCTGGGGGAATTTCAGACATGGTGAAACCCGGCTTGGGAGACCATTAGGCCTCCAAGTGGACCCCACTCATACTCTCTTAGCTTAGCCTATGTTCCTTGTGTCACCAGGCCCTGACCTTGGAAGCCACCTGTGACTGCCCTCTCCTCCCGCTGGAGCGGTGCCCTTCCACCCCTCAGACTGTGGCTTGGATGGTGGTTTGCATGCCTGTGGCCTCCTAGGTGAGTCCTTCCAAGACACACACCGGCTCCTTATTTATGTCTGAAATACAGGTGGTCCCAGCCAATGCCGCTTCCTCAACTGACTCACTGGGGTGGGAAATTCTGTCACAGAGCAGTTTTTTCAAAACCTGGAAAGTCCTGGAGAGTTTTACTCAAATTCAGGGCATGTGGCATTGCAGGTGAAACACACTTTCCAAAGGGGTAACAGAAACCTGTACCAAATGGTTAAATCACGCAACACGCTGGGAACTCCCTCAACTACTCTCAGCTGAGACTTGGGGAGGAGGCAGAACACCCAAGCCGCCGAGAGATCCGTGCGCCTCCCTCCCGCGGTTGAGCCCCTCAGGCCTCCGGCCACAGCCTGCTCACTCTTCCGTAGATGGGAGAGCAAATGCCACCAGGAGAGGAACCTTGGGCTTCGAATCGCAAAAGCTACCCTTCACCGAGTGACTGCACCCAGCGGTACTGCTTTGCAAGTTCTGTTTCTCATGCCTGACGCACTGGTGAGGCGGCGGGATTATCCCCATTTTACAGATGAGAAATGGAGCTCTTGCGGGATCTGGTGACCTGTTGCGGGCACACGTGTAGGAAGCCTGCAGCCAGGTCCGTTTCTGGGGATGAAGGCTGAGAGGTGGAAGAGTGTGCTAAGGGAGGGGTGGGGCTGTGTTCAGTGGAGGACACACTGGGCCCTAAGGCGGCCCCAGGAGACTTCCTGAAGGCAGTGAGGCTGGAGTGTGGCCTGGAAGGCTGGGGAGGACCAGGGCGGGGGGTGGGGGAGAAGAGGAAGGAGAGTGATGCTCAGGGCAGGGGAGCCCAGCGGGGGAAGGTGGTGGTCCTGGCTCAGTGGGAAACTTCCGGTTCCGGTGGGCACTTACCACCTGTGCGGTAACAGCCCCGGCACTGCCCATGGGTGCTCTAGCACTGCCTGAATTAACGGTGTGCATGGAGGGGACCGGGCCTGACACTGTACAGTTAGAACAGGAACCGAGGGGACGTGATCTCCAGACCCACTGCTGACCAGAGCTATGGCCGGGGGTGGGCGGCCTGAAGCCCTCTGAGCTTGGGCATGAGGAAGGGCCTTTGATCCCCATTTCAAAGGTGGGGAAGCTGAGGCTTTGAGAGAGTCAGTTAGACTGCCCAGGTTATGGACTTTGAGTCCTTAGTCATTTTGATAGGCTGTTGTTGGTCAGAGATGATGTAGGTCTGTGAGCGGTATATGATCTGTATCTTACGTGCCCCCCTTTTTGTATCTTCCTTTCTCATCTGACAATACAAGATGTCTATTTTCCTGTGTCAGTAAATATTCTTCGACCACACAAGTTTTAATGTCAGCATTTGGATGCATGATTTATTAACCAATTTCCTGCAATTGTTTCCAACTATTTTCTCATGTAACTGAAGCTGCTGCAAACCCTCCTTTAGCCAAAGCCCTGTGCACCTCCGGGACAATTTGTTTACAGCACACCTGTAGTTTAGGAATTAAGGCTTCAAGGGGCAGGTGTGTTCGGAAGACTTTTGATACAAACGGCCAAACTGCCTACCGAGAGTTGTGACAATTTAGCCGCAGGAACAGCTGTCTTACAACATCCTTGGTGATGCTGGATTTATATTTCAAAACATCCTCGCTGATTTGATGGGTGAAAAGCGGTTGTTGTTTTGGTTTGGTTTTTTTTTTGGGCGGTACGCGGGCCTCTCACTGTTGTGGCCTCTCCCGTTGCGGAGCACAGGCTCCGGACGCGCAGGCTCAGCAGCCATGGCTCACGGGCGCAGCCGCTCCGCGGCATGTGGGATCTTCCCGGACCGGGGCACGAACCCGTGTCCCCTGCATCGGCAGGCGGACTCTCAACCACTGCGCGACCAGGGAAGCCCGGTTAATTGTTTTTTAACTGTGTCTCTTCCACTCCCAGTGAGGCTGGACAGGGTCCCAGAGACCTGTGGTCCTCACTGCTGGTTTCCCTCTGAGTCTCTGTGTTTTCTACTGGAAATGAAAAAGTGGTGACACCAGACCCCTTCCCGGGTCCACAGGAGACTCCGAGGTCCTGTAGATACTCTAGATACCCCCAGGAAACGCTCCTAATTAGGCCCCAGGTGGAACCACTGAAATGTTCTTTGCTTGGCCCCTTTGAGGTTTTTTTTTTTTTTTCTTTAATACAGGATGAAACAAATCCACTGTTTGTTTTGGGGCTTATCCACAAATTTCATCAGGTATATAAAGCATCCATTACATACTCTCCTATAGGGAAGGATGAGGAAAAGAAAGAAAAGGGAAAACGTTTCACCCCTGAAACTGTAAGGGATTCTCAAGCACAGACAAAGTGAACGGGGAACCTTCGGAAACAAGATCCCTTACTCCCTAGGGAGGCTACTCGGAATTTTCCTCCTCCCCCGCCTCCTCAGGAACTGGACTGTGGCTTAGGAGGTGAGGGTGGAAGCTGAGTTTGAGCAGGAAATGCTAGACCCCGCCTCCCCTGGCAGTCCCGCTGTGGGCAGCTGCAGAAGTGACAGTCTCAGGGGCCCTGGCTGAATGGTTCAGGCTCCTGCCCTTGGTGTCTTCTAGGGCAGAGCTGGCCCTGGTGGTGGATTCCTAAAGTGGTGCTAACATCCTCCAGCTGGAAAGCAGGCAGCCTGGTGGCACGAGGGGGACAGGTCTCCCTTGACCTTCGCCTTCTCTCTGGGGCATTCGGTGCCTCTTTGGAAGCTTCCCCGTCAGTATGACTCACGCAGCACCGGACCCTGCAGGGTCCCAGGATAGTAGGGACCCAGGCGTGTTAATGGAGCCGTGACTCTCCCTCTCTGCTGCCGCCTGACGGCTCAGCCGGCCACCTGGAAGCCACACAGGCACCTGCCAGCTGCTTTTAGTGCAGGATGCTGACAAGTGATTCCATCTAGTAATATTCCTGGCTCAGTGGACGATAGTGTACACTAGTTAAGAACCAGCTCCATCACTTACTACCTGGGAGCCTTTCAGCAAGGGACTTAAACTTTCAAAATCTCGCTTTGCTCACTCGTAAAATATGGGTAGTAAAGACTCTCAAATTACATGCAGGGTGGCCATATTGGTCAGTGGGTAATTTCACTCCTCCAGTTTGCTTAGATCAAAACCTCATTGATCTTCTTGACCCTTCTCTCAGATTCCTTATCCAATTTATCGGCACATCTTATTGGCTCTGTCTGCAAAATATCCAAATATAGCCAGGATCTGAGCATTCTCCAGCGTGTCCACTGCTTCCTTTCTGGTCCAAGCCACCACCATCGCTTGCTTGCATCATTTTATTAGTTTCTTAATAAGTCCCCCATTTCTGCCCTTGGCTCCCCACACAACAGTGAGAACGATCCCAGTTAAAATGTAAAGTTAGACTCTCTCTTGTATCACTTGCTCTGGGGGAAGCCAGCTGCCATGTCGTGATGACACTTAAGCAGCCTTAGGCAAGGGCCATGCGGTGAGGAATGGAGGCCGCCTGCCAACACCCATGTGGGTGAGTCATCTTGGAAACAGGTCCTCCAGTCCCAGGCAAACCTTCTAACGACTTCGACTTCTGCTAATATCCTGACAATAACTCTGTGAGAGGTCCTGAGCCAGAACCTCTCAGCTAAACTGCTCCTGAATTCCCGAACCCCAGAAAATGTGCGGTAATGAGTGTTGCACAGTAATCCGTAACTAATACAGACTTTTGGTACCTGGAAGGGGGGGCGTCTACCATAACCAATACCTACAAATCTGGGAGTGGCTCTGGAACCAGGAAGTGAGTAGAAGCTAGAAGGACGTTGATGAGAGTGTAAATGAAAGCCTAAAGTGCCTTGAACAATCTGGGTGTGGAGAAGGCTCCTGGTGTGGGCTTAACAGGAAATGAGGAGCATACTATTAGAAACTGGGTAAAGGAGAGTCCCTGATATGTAGTGGCAGAAAGGTTAGCAACAGTGTCACCTGTAGTTATGTGGCAATAGAAGATGCACCCAATGAGCTGGGTGAGCTAGCTAAGATATTTCTAGCCAAAGTGATAAAAGTTTCCCTGATTCTTGCTCCTTGTGCTAAAATGCAACAGGAGGCAGATGCATGAAAGGGAAGATTATTTAAACAAAAGGGAACAAAGACTTGCTGATTTCGAAATTTCCAAGAAACTCCAGCAGCCAAATGGTTGTAAGGTTAAGAAATATCTTTCAACCGAAGAGCAAATTATGCCAGAAAAACATGGTCGACACATAAAGCTGTGGATGTGGCTATTAAATCCTTTGTTAAAACCTCAGAAAGACCGAAGAGAGTGCCTTAGAGTACCATTCAGCTAGACAAAAGGTGCTCTGACGTTTGATTCAGGTCCTCTCAATCAAACATAGGGCTTCTAAGAAGCTTACAGGTAAGCTTAGTCATTGAAGTAGAAGCCCAAGGTAGAGAAGAGCTTATCTCAAAGAGATTTGTGTGTGTGGCTTTTGTCTAATGGAGAAACCCCCAAGATCATTCATAGGAAAACCACACATTTTTAAAGTTAATTATATTCACAAAAATATCTTCAGGTTGGACTGAAAGGGACAGAGACAATACAAAATAGAGGTTTGAACCTCTAAAGTTCTACCAGCAAGAAAGAAAAAGCAAAAGGTAAAGGATGACTCAGAGGATGAAGCCGAGAGCTCCAGAGAGTAGAACGAAGACCCCAGAAGGTAGAGTCAAGAGGCATGGAGAATTATTTCCTGGAAGAAATAGGACTGAGTGCTTATCAAGGAACTTTCAACATTTTCTCTACTGGATTTCAGAATTGCTATGGGCCAGTGACTCCTTTGTACCTCCCATTCCCTGCCTTTTTGAACTGGAACACCTATAGTTATCCTACCATGTTCCCACATGATCTGTTGGGGGAATAAGTTGTCTCTCTTGTTTGGAGGTCTTAAAATAGAAAGGTACTGTATTCAAGGAGCTTACCTAAGGAACTATGTTTATACCTAGACCTCATTTATTATTTTATTTTATTTTTTATTATTTTATTTTATTTTTTTACATCTTTATTGGAGTATAATTGCTTTACAGTGGTGTGTTAGTTTCTGCTGTATAACTAAGTGAATCAGTTATACATATGTTCCCATATCTCTTCCCTCTTGCATCTCCCTCCCCCCAACCCTCCCTGTCCCACCCCTCTAGGTGGTCACAAAGCACCGAGCTGATCTCCCTGTGCTATGTGGCTGCTTCCCACTAGCTATCTATTTTACGTTTGGTAGTGTATATATGTCCATGCCACTCTCACTTTGTCACAGCTTACCCTTCCCCCTCCCCATATCCTCAAGTCCATTCTCTAGTAGGTCTGTGTCTTTATTTCTGCCTCGACCTCATTTAGATAATGAGATTCTGGACTTTGAGCTGATGCTGTACTGGGACGAGACGTTTGGGAATCTTGGGAGGGGGTGAGAGTGTTTTGCATGTGGAGGGGATATGGATCTAGGGGAGGGCAAAGGGAAGACTGTGGTAGCTTGTCTCATAGATGACCCCCATTAGGAGTCATCTTGTCTGGAAATACCTGGGATGTTACACCTGCCCCTGGTGTGACTCGCAGTACACCTGGCTGATACTGGGATACAGAAAAATGATCTCTTTGACTGTAAGAGGCATAAGTAAACTTTTGGTATCACCCATACTGCAGAGCACCCCATGGGATCAGAGGAAGTCTAGACTTCAGCTGAACCTATCTTTTGCCGAATTTCATCCCCTGTCCTATCCTGTATTCTTCACTCCCCCAAGAAAACACTTACACATAGGATCCTTGTCTCAGGTTTCGCTTCTAGGAAATCCAACCTAATAATTATAAAATGGTGCTCATTCAAGATATGTTCACTCTATGATGGAATTTTGGGACATTTAGCAAAATCATCATGGATACCAAGAACAAGAATGAAACAGCCTTGAATGTCAAGTTCAGGGATTTCTCATTGAGGTAACATTGGCAGCTTTTGTTTGTTTGTTTTGTTTTCCCTGTTAGACTTCAGGAGCGGGCTAGAGATAATCATGTGCCCTACTTCACTGTGTACCATCTTCACCAGCCCCAGCAAGACCCTTCTCTCATTCTATTTTATTCCATGTCCACGTTTTCTTTGACTCACATTCTCATTTATTTCCAATAGGTACTCACTCTAATGAGTTGGATGAATATCCTTAAATTTGTTTGTCTTTCTGATCTGAAAGGGAGGGCTTCTGGAATTTCAAAGGGCACCTGGGATTTCTGCAAATTCTTTGTAGATGTTCTGTGTCAGACTTAAGAGTTCTATTCTTAGTTCTATTCTTAAGAACCGTTGTTTTTGCACGAATTTTTGAATTTTACCTAATGCTTTGTAAGGAATTCATCCTCTTAGCCTCCTCAATGAATTGAAGAGGAGGGGATAATTTTCTCTTACTTTATTCCTTGGTTTGTATTGGAATGATTGATTCTTTAAATGACTTACTGAACTCACCATAAAGCCTTCTGGACTGATGTTTCCTTTTTGAAAATTAAACTAGCGATTCAATTTCTTTAATAGTTATAGGTTTACCCAGATTCTTTATTTGTGCTTAAGTCAGTTTTGGTTAAGTTTTCTAAAATGTATCTATTTCATCTGAATTTTTAAATTTGCTGACATAAAGTTGTTCCTGATATCCTCTTATCTGTTTAATCTCTACAGTATCTGCAGGTATGTTCTATTTTTCCTTCTTAAACAAGACCAGTGAGCCTTCAGGTGGCATTAGAATGCCTTCACACTCTTTCCACTACACAAGTGGTGGCGTCTCAGCGGAGACAGGCTGATCCTGGGACTTGCCCCACAGTTGACTGCTGGCCCGCGTCCAAGGCTGTGATGGGGGAAGGGGTGAGCCGCTTGAGCAGAGCCAGTTTCAAAATGGTGAATCCAGGTGTGTGGCCACATGTGAGTCTCTGCAGATGCCTGCAGCCTTGCTTGTGCGTGGGGGGGGGGTGCTTGTCAGGAGCGGAGAGGGAGCTCAGGGCCCAGGCCACCTTCCTCTTGTCTGGCGCCACCCAGGGTTTTGTGAAGGGCCACATCCCCCCAACCACCGTCCCCTTATGCATCACTGACCTAGACTGACCCATCTCACCCCCACCCCGCTCAAGCCCCCTCCAACTTCCCAACATCACTGATGACTCAGCACATGCCCAGATACCCACTGTAGGACCACTAGAGGCCTGGCATGAGCAGAGGGGCAGGCAGGATGACAGGGCTGCCCCAGGGGCAGCTTCCTGGAAGATGTTTTAAAGACAGAGCCCGACTCCCAAGCCCGGTCTCTGTGATCTTAATTTGTGGCTTTGTCTGATGGGATTTGCTTCCCTCTGCATCTTAGTCTGGCTGTTTATTTGGGTAAAGGATATTCTCCGCCCTTTCATGTCTGAGTGGTTTCCTCCTGCTTGTGTTCCTTGTGAGGTCTGTACTCCTGGCCCCGCAGGGAGGGCTGGATGGGTGCTTCTCTGGGGAAGGGAGCCCTCGAGGGCGAGGAGGTCAGACAGACCCTCCCTGAGGCTGCCTCCTGGGGGGCCACCCCTGCCCTGTGGACCAGCCCTGCACATCTGAGTGAAACTCTCGCAGATTTCTTTGGACTTGGGCTAATAAGATTTTTCCTCTGAAAGGAACTTTCCATTGTTTGTTTTAAAAGTGAAATGAGCATTTTTTCCAACCACAGAGGCAATGCTGAAAGAGCCTGTAATTTCTAGGATCCAAGACTGGAACTTAAAAACAAGAAGAAAAGAAAAATGAGAAAGAGCTTTCCAATTAAAACGGGTCTCTCCCTCCCTCCCCTCAGGCGCTCTCTCATCTTCAGTCTCGCTCAGGGCATCATCAGGGCTCGTATTTCTTTCCTTCTACCCCAAACTCTAATGAACGCAGTCTTCCGTTCTCTTTCCACCATTAAAGAGGTACCTGTGGCTAATTAGACACGGGGGAACCGGGTCGAATCTGAAACTGACAACGTCAACGCCGCCCAGTTCAATGCACACCTACTAAGTGCCATTTGGTCCGCACTTGACACTTACCCACAGCAAGGCCCCTGCTCTCCAGCGATGCACAGCCTAGTAGGGAAACTCGACTATCCTTTTTTATTTGCTACAAAAAACTGTAGCAGATAATCACAACGTGGAGAGATTAGAGCCACAGTGCAGGATGAAAAGGAACAGAGGGAGAGGGAAGAGGGCCCGGTAACTGTTGTTTGGTGGTTTTGTCTTTCTTTTCCTTTTTCCCTCCCACAGCAAACCAGTGGGTGCTCGCCAGGCAGGGTACCAGGGTGAGGAAGACGCAGTGTCTGCCTTCAGGGGGCCACAGGCTTTGGGGACCACAGATCCACTCACAAGTCTGGATCAAGGCAGTCGACAAAGCTCTAACCACCGTGACAGAGATGAGCACGGGGTGGGGGGGTGAGCGTGAGAAGGAGACCAAGAGCCCAGGGGTTTCCTGTAGGGGGAGAGGGTGCTGGCCTGGGGCAGACACACAGCTGGAGTCAGGGAGGTTGGCGGGGCATTAGGCTGGCATGGTTCCGGGGGAGAAGTGAGGACCCTTGCCTAGAGCTGCCCTGGGCTGAGCGCTCGAGTTCATTACCAGTCTCAGTTCTACCTTCCAGAGTCTGCCGTTCGGCTGGAAAGTTTATGAGAACTGGCTTATTCTCTGGTGTCTTGGCACCTTCCCTTCATGTCCTGATTGGAACCAGGGAGGCTGTAAGTGCAAACGTTTTTGTACCTTAGAGTAAATTCTATCTGCGTTCCTGGAGGAGGCCACGGTGAAAGTATCTCTTGTTTCCAGTGGCCCCGCTCTCCCCCCTAAGGAGACCTGAATTCCAAGCCGGCGCTACTATAAAGTTGATGAATGCGTGCCAGGCCCTCATCCAACAAGCAATTCCCCATCTCTCCTCCTCTCCTTTCTGCGGGGAAAGGAAGCTGGATTTTTAAATAAGGTAATAGCACCTCTTTTATATTTTCCTTTCATAAATTAGAAAGAATTGAAAGCAGAATAAGGCAGCAGCTTGGCATAATGGAAAGATTGCTGAGCTGAGTGTAAAGTGGTACAACCACTTTTGGGGAGCAAACTGGCAATAACTAGTAGAGCTGAAGCCATGCCTGTCCTGGAGCCCGGCGATTCCTCTCAGGAGAAGTCCCGGGAGAATCTTGGGGCCACATGTCCGGGAGATACTGCAGCACTGGCGGGGATAGCAACACACTGGGAAGAACGCATCCATGGACAGGAGAATGGAAAAATTTTGTCCCCCGAATGCTTATTGCAACATTATTTGTAACGGTGAAGAAATAGCGCTTAAATGTCCATCAACGGGAAGATAAATAAATCATGGTATCTGAGTAGTTAAAATGATTGAACCAGCCCTGCATTTATCATCATGGTTCAATCTCAAGACCATAATAGCAAGCTGCAGAAGAACCTGTGCAGTGTAATGCCGTTTACATCAAGTTTAAAAGCATACAGAATGATTCTACGTACTGTTTAGAGATCTATACATGTGTTGCAAAAGTATAAAAACATGTGGGAATGAGAACCACCAAATTCAGGATGGTGGTAACCTCTGGCAAGAGGAGAGAGGAATGGAATTGGGGAGGGCACCCAGGGACCTTCTACTGTGTCACAGTGTTTTATTTAAAAACAGAAACTGTAGCCAATTTTTGCAAAATGTAAGAATTCAACAGAGCTGGGACGCAGGTATATTATTCACTATACTTTTCTGTCTGCAGGTCACTGGGTGTCCCCCAGCTCTGTGACTAATTCCCCATGTGACTTGGGGCAAGTCAAGCCCCTCTTTGGGTCTTGGGTGCCTCATTTGTAGAATGAGAGGTTTGGACCAAATCATCTAATGTCCCTTTCGTGGCTCAAAGGCCTGACGGAAGCTTGGGGGTAATTACGTGATGAGATTCCGAGCAGGTGTCCAGTGGGACCGAGGAAGGGGGTCTGTGCAGAGGGCCGTCTGCAGCAAAGAAGCATCTGGTGCCTTCCTGTCCTGCCCAGGTCCTCAAACTGGGGACCTTCCCAGGGGATGGAGGACAGAACTCACAGCACTCAGGTGGTTTATTGCTCAGCCTTCCCAGAGGCCCACAGGTAGGACACGTGTTGTATGTGGTTATGACGGAGCACTGAACTGGGGGTCTGAAGATCTGGGCTCCAGACCCCCGTCCTATCAACTGGCTGTGTGACCTTAGGAATCACTTCACCCCTCCTGATCCCCTCATTAGTGAAAAAAATGAGGGATGACCCTTGTTCTCCCTCGGGAGGAGGTTTGTGACAGCCAAATAAGATGACACCTGGGAAAGTGCTACAAAACGCAAGGCACTGCTGCTTTTGTCCTCTCTCCCAGAGCCTCACAGCCAGCTTTCCTTCTGTGTATACCCAGCCTGGACTAGGTTCCCTCTGACCCCCACCCATTCTTGTCTTGTGCTCGTAAACCAGACTTTCTTTGAGAAAAGAAAGACTGACTCCAGCTACATATGAGTTTGTGGATTCCTTCATTCAATAAATATTCGTTGAATGCCTGGTGTTGGGGACACAAGGTCCTTGCTTTCATAAAAGTTGTTTTTGGTGAGAGGAGACTATAAAACAGTCAATTAACAAGATAGTCGTTGAATGATATAAAGAAAGGAAAAGAGTGTGATGTGGCAGAGGCTGAGTGGAGGGGAGCCTCGGGCAGTCAGGGAGGGATGCTGAGGAGGGGACACTGAGCTGAGATATGAAGACAGGAGGGAGCGACCACGTCCTGTCTGTAGGGAGGTAGGCACCGCAGCAGGGAGTTACTGAGACGATTCCAGGAGCTCAGTTCAGAAGTAGCGGGGTCTTAGGTTAGGGATGGTGCTGTGAAGATGGAGAGAAGTAGATGAATAAGGGGACTTTTTTGGCTTGATGTATTGGCTATGAGGTTTGGGGATAGAGGATGACTGAGGATGACGTCTTACATTTTGAATTCAAGCACCTGGGTGGATGTTGGGGACATTTGCTGAAAGTGGGAAGAACAAGTTTCTGGCATAAATTTGGTAAAGAGTTATCACGGACCACGTGGAGTTTGAATCGGATATCCAAATGAAGATGTCATGTAGGCAGTGGATATATCAGTTTGATGCTCATTGGAGAATATATCCTCACTGGAGGATATCAATGTGGGAGTTGCTGGCAAAGAGATGGTGCAAAGCCATAAGACCACAGATGGTCCTCGACTTACGATGGCTCGACTTACGATGGCTTGACTTTAGGATGGTGCGAAAGCAATACGCATCCAGTAGAAACTGTACTTTGAATTTTGATCTTTTCCCAGGCCAGGGATATGTGGTATGATCCTCTCTGGTGATGCTGGGCAGCGGCTTCGAGCCACAGCTCCCAGTCAGACACTCAGTCATAAGGGTAAACAGCCGATACAACCATTCTATACCCAGACAACCATTCTGTTTTTCACTTTCGGTACAGTATTCAATACATTACATGAGATATTCGACCCTTTATTATAACATTGGCTTTGCGTTAGATGAGTCTGCTCAACTGTGGGCTAACATAAGCATTCTTAGCACGTTTAAGGTAGGTTAGGCTAAGCTATGGTGTTTGGTAGGTTAGGTGTATTAAATGTATTTTTGACTTATGGTACTTTCAACTTAATAATGGGTTTATTGGGATGTAACCCCATCGTAAGTCCAGGAAGATCTGTAGGTGTGATCTCTAGGGAGACACTGTGGATGGAAAAGATCAGGACCAAGTTTTGGGCTTGTCAACAGTAAATGTGTGATCGGAGGAGGAGAAACCAGCCAGGAGACTGAGAAGGAATAGCTCCCGGGGTCGGGGGAAAGCCAGGCAAGGATGGCATCGCTGACGTCAAGAGAAGAGAGTATGGAAAAGTGGGGAGTGGTCAGCTGGGCCGCAAGCTGCTGAGAGGCTAAGGAGAGGAGTGGCACTGAACTTGGCAGTGTGGGGTCACTGATGACCACAACGGCAAGGGGTGAGGCTTGGACAACAGGTTTTGACATGGGGGGAACCAGAGCGCGTGCCGTTGGGGAGGAAGCTGTAGGCCAACCACAGATGGGAGGTATAGGAGGCTCTTGACCCAAGTTGAGCCAACTGGATTGTCCGTCCGGAGCCTGAGGACTCAACGCAGTGATTCCAGCTGATGGATCGGTGCCTCTGTGTCTGGGGTGGCTGGTTTTGTCTAAGAGGGCAGCGTTTCACCATTCTCTTCGCTTAGGGAAGGGTCCTGGGCTGTTCAGTCCCATGTAAAGGAAGGTGCTGGGGGCCTTCACTTCCATACTCTACCCCCTTCTGTGTGTCACTTCCGTTTGGGGAGCTCATGTGTGTCCTGCGCCATTACAGTAGATGCAGTTAGGATGGGCTGAGCAGCGTCTTGGGGCGTTACTCGGGCTGGAAGGCTGCTGCCAATGGAGGTACTTGACTTTAAATGAGACTCCCCACTGGGATTCCGGGCAGGCGATAGGACCCAGGAGTCTTCAGGCACTGGCTTGGCCGCCTCTAGGTAATGAGCCCACTTCCATCCGCTCACCCTGGACCCTGCCGATTTCCCTTTGTCTGTCCCGTCTGTTTCCCAGCCTGTGGATCAGTTAGTCTCTGGGACCTGGTGGTCTCTTTCCTCTCCTAGTCATCGAGGCCATCAGTCTAGCCCATGGCATAAGAGCTCTTCAGGATTTTGCCGTTTGTGTTTCCTAAATCTGGTTTTTAGAGTGCAACAGACTCTTTTGCTCCCACAATAGCCTGGCTCTTGCCAATCAAAAACCCTGGCTTTCAGCACTAATGTTTTTGCTATTAATGTCAGAAGTCTGTTTTCCAAAACCGGGCATTGATGGTTTCTGTCTGTTTCCCTTCCTTTTAGCTTAACAGCCCCAATACTCCGAGACAATGGATGCCACTGACTGAATAGGATCTGGTCCAAGGAAAGCAAATTGTTCAGCATGTTATCCCGCCATACAAGGGAGAGAGCACTGGTGGGCAGAGCTGGCAGAGAGAAGTTGTTGTGTTTCTACAGCCAACTCGGTCCCAGTGGCCGTCCCTCGTAAGGTCTGCCCTAGCTACTGCCCTGACCCCTCATTACCAAACCCCCTTTTCCTTCAGCCAGTTTGAGAGAATGTTTACTTTTTTCCCACCTGAGGTAGTGTGAAGGGTCCAGGAGCTCATGTGGCTGGAATGGGTGCCAACCAGGCTGGTGAGCACACAAATGCTTTTCATGGGGTGGGGTGTGGCCAGGGCTGGATGGACACAAATTATTCTCCCTCTCAGACACAAATGAGACCTCACTCCTACCTCTTCTGCCAAAGGAGTGTGTGATTTCAATGAGCAGGCCTTGAATTCCGCCATCTTTCTGGTTTACATTTCTGTTTCTTTCATGAGGTCAAGATCTTAGAGCACAAGGGCTCTGTTTCTGTTTCTTTCATGAGGTCAAGATCTTAGAGCACAAGGGCTCTGTTTCTGTTTCTTTCATGAGGTCAAGATCTTAGAGCACAAGGGCTCCGTCTAGCGATCAATGCCACAGTAGGTGCTCAAGAAACGTTCAGTAAATGAGTGATTTATTGTGCTTTCTGGAGAGAGCCCTTTACTCCTGGTTTGGTCCATGCAGAGAGCATTCAGCATCACGCTGGTGACTAGGAGCCAGCTCTCTAATCCACGTAACGTGTCACTCTTGGTGGTCTTTGGTCTGAGACCTCTAATCTCATGCTGTACCATGAAACCATCCTGTCCTTCAAACCCTCTCCTTCTCCCCTCAACTACTCCCCACCCTCCAGTCATTTTTCAAAACCCTTTTATTGTGGAAATTTTCAAATGTAGAAGTAGACAGAATAGTATAATGAATCTCAAAGTACCCATCTTCCAATTTCAACAGTTATTGATATTTTTCTAATCTTTCATCTATTTTTCACTTTTTTTCTAAAGCATTTTAAAACAGATCCCATATGCATTGTTTTCATTTACTGCTGTAACAAATTACCAAAACCTTAGTGGCTTAAAACAATACAAATTGATTATTTTATAGGTGTTGGCAGGGCTGTGTTTCTTTCTGGAGGCTCTCGGGGGAAATCTGTTTCCTTGCCTTCTCCAGCTCCTAGAAGCTTCCCACATTCTTGAGTTGTGGCCTCCTTCCTCCATCACTTATGTGATTAGACTGGACCCATTCAGGCTATCCTTCCATCTACAGATCCTTAACTCAGTCATATCTGCAAAATCCCCTTCGCCTTGTAAAGTAACATATTCACGGGCTCCAGGGATTAGAATGTGGACATTTTGGGGGGTTATTATTCTGCCTGTCACACAGGGACATCATTTAATTTCACCCTGAATAATTCAGTGTCCATCTCTAACGCTTAAGGTATATCTCTGTGACATCATGTTTTAAAAGTTTAAAATTATATCTTTAAGATCAGTAATAGCCAGTCCACGTTCAAAGCTTCCTGATTTGTTACAGTTGGTTTGTTCAAATCCAACCAAGGTCGACACATGGCACTTGGTTTCTATATCTCCCAAGTTTTTTTAATTTTCCATTCTTCAAAACCTCCCCTACCTACCACCCCCACCTTTTAATTTTATTTTATATTTTATAATTATTAATATAATTATGGGTGGGACTTCACCCATAATCATGTGAGCCAGTTCTCATAATAAATTTCCTCTTACACAGCTACATGTACTGGGTTGGCCAAAAAGTTCGTTCAGATTTTTCCGTAAGATCCTATGACACGAACTTTTCGGTCAATCCAACGTATCCTATTGATTTTGTTTCTCTGGACAACCCTGACTAATAATACACACATGACATACTTGGTGTAGAATTTTTGGTATTTACCTTAAACTGTATTCTCTGGGCTTCCTGGATCTGTGGTTTTGTGTTGTCATTGATTTTTCAAAAACTTTGGCCGTTATTACTTCAAACATATTTCTGTTCTGTTCTTGCTTTTTTTCTCCTTCTTGTATTCCAATTATGCATATGTTACACCTCTTGAAGTTGTCCCCCAGTCGATGGATATTCTATTCACCTCTTCATTTTTTTTCTTTCTATTTTGATTCAATTTATTTAAACTGAAAAATAAAAACAGTTCCCCTCTTTCTCCCAGCCCCACACCCCACCTCTGGCAACCACAAATTTGTCATCTGTATCTTTGATATCTGTAAACTTTTTTTTTTGGCCATGCCACACTGCACGTGGGGCCTTAGTTCCCTGACCAGGGATTGAACTTGTGCCCCCTGCAGTGGAAGCGCAGAGTCTTAACCACTGGACTGCCAGGGAAGTCCCTCTATAAGCTTTTTTATTTTAAAGGTTCCATATAGCTATAAGAGAGATCATATGGTATTTTTATTATTTGTCTTTCTCTGTCTGACTTATTATTATGCTTATTTCACTTAGTATAAAAAGGCCCTTGAGGTCCATCCATGTTGTTGCAAATGGCAAGATTTTGTATTTTTTATGGCTGACTAATATTCCGTTCTCTCTCTACACGCCACGGTTTCTTTATCCATTCATTCGTCGATGGACAGTTAGGTTGTTTCCTTCCCTACCTTTTTAACGTCATCTATTTGGTGGAGAAATCAGGTTATTTGACCTGAAGGAGGTCCCACACTTTCAATTTGGTTGATGGTTTTCCCTGATTTTTTCCTCTGTCCGCTGGACTTCCTGTACACCGGTAGTTAGATCTACAGACTCAGATTCAAGTTTGTTTGGTGATACTTCATAGGGGTACATCACATCATGAAACACACTGTGTTCAGCTGTCCCACCTTTAGTGATGCTGTGATTGACTGGGGGGTTGAAGTGGTGCCAGCCTGACTCTTCCATCACAAAGCTCCCCACCAACCTTTTACCGAATGATTTCAGCAGCCTTCAGTGATTGTTGCTAGATACGTTATTTCACTGAGTTTCAAAATGGTGATTTTTATACTTCTATAAGTCTTTCTTGCATTTATTACCTGGAATAATTCTACAAAGGAAAACTTTCCCCTAACAACAACTCGGTTATACCAAAATGCAGCAAAGATGGGATAAATGGTTAATTCCTCCCAATTTTTAAAAGCAAATTTAAAAGCAAATTTCGGAGTTGGTGGCTCAGTAACCTGCAAAGAGGTAACGTGTGATTTTTTGTTTTAGAATTGTTTTAAGCTTGTGGCTGAAATGTATATATAGACTTGATGTGTTTTGATCTTTGTGATGTTCAAATTATCCTTAGGCCAAGAGAAGCCCCTTCAAGAAGACTCTTTAATGTCCTCGGTTCTATTGAATAGATGCATTAAAATTAGTCTTTGGTTGTTTCCTTGCTTTCTTGTGCAAGATATCCAAGGCTCATCTTGTATATCTCTTGCCTTAGACCTGGAATCAACCATTTCACCATGAATCTTTGGCTCCTTTATTGTGGTCACTAAATCAGATTTAGAGACCACAAAACTAGGAACTTATTGCTACTGGGTTGTCAGCTTCTAAGCCTTTTCAATGGCTAGAGAGAGCTAGGAAATATGTTATTTTTTAAGAGAAAAAAGAATTATGAACTCATATTAATTTTCCAATGTAACTTTAAATTATAAGAAGGCTACTGAATAAATATTAAGATTTCTTCATGGTTCTTTTTGTCCTGGGAATATATCTTACTAGGGATGTATAATCAGAATACTGTATTTAAAAAATGACCTGAAATATTGTTTTCTCTGTGTGGCTGTTTCACCATACAATATTCAATTAAGATTATTTCTTTCAGTTTGAGTACTTTTATTTTTTTTAATTATTATTTTTTTGGTGTGGTACGCGGGCCTCTCACTGTTGTGGCCTCTCCCGTTGCAGAGCACAGGCTCCGGACGCGCAGGCTCAGCGGCCATGGCTCACGGGCCCAGCCGCTCTACGGCACGTGGGATCCTCCCGGACCGGGGCACGAACCCGTGTCCCCTGCATCGGCAGGCGGACTCTCAACCACTGCGCCACCAGGGAAGCCACAGTTGAGTACTTTTAAATGTTCATTTATATGTTCAATCATACATCTCCTCAGCAGTTATTACTCTTTGGGACTTACCTTGTTCATCGTTAGTCAGGTTATTATTGACCTTCCCCCTTTAGCAGGTAAGCTGCACAAGAGGAAGGTCCCTTTCTAGCTTGTTCACTGTTTACCTGCAGTACCTAGAATAATTCCTGGCACATAACACACCCACATAAGATGCCTACAATATGGTAACTGTTGACATATGAGAATATGTCATCCCAACCATGAGAAGTAGGTATTATTATCCCCAGTTAAAAGATGAGGAAATTAAGGCTCAAACAGAATAATTACTCATGCAAGCCCTCACATAAAGTAACAAGTGGAGACTTGGGTGAGGTTGGGCTGGTGGATGAGATCCGGGACTTACAGTGATTCCAGATTTGGATTAATTCCATCACTTACAGAAACAGAGGCCCTAATTCTCTGTGTTCCTGGAAAAGGAAGCTATAGCAAGAGTCTTCCAGCAAGTGCAGGAGGCAAGGCAGGCCTGGGTCACCTTGCCACCCAACTCTCATAACCTAGGCCATAGTCAAAAACTTTCCCTCTTGGATTTGCAACAGGGAAAAGGATTTCTCCCCGAAGAGGTTCTTTGTGGTGGAAGGAGCACTGATGTGGAGTCGGAGACCTGCTTTAGAGATCTGGCTTCACGTGTCAGCTGTGTGCCCCAGACAAGCCACGCAATCTCTGCGAACCTCGGTTTCCTCATTTGGAAGATGGGCTGATGGTCCCAGCTCTGAGCACTACCCAGGGCTGCTGTGGGATGAGCTGAGGCTGCAGGTGAGGAAGTACTGCATCTGTGAAAGGCTTTCTAGGTAGAAGGGGGGTACTATCCCTCCCTCCATTCTCTTTCCCGGTGGTATTTAGTAGAAGCGTGTTCTCCTCTGTCAAAGGCTTTCAAAGAAGTTGGCAAGGGATACGTTCACCCAGGAGCCAGGCAAAACGCTTTTCTGGAGGAAATCATCAAATGAAAAACAAAAAACAAACAAAAAACAGGGAGTAGATGGAACATTTGGCTTTTGCTGATTACTTAAAAGAATCTTCAGAATAAACCAGAAAGTTGGAGAATCTGATGAAAGCTGGAGGTGGGGTCACAGTGGCACCACTCAACTCCTGTGAGGTAGGAATTATCTCCTCCCTTTTATGGATGAGGAAACTGAAGCTCCAAGAGGTCAGGAGACATGCCCAAGGGTGCAGAGCTGACCAGGACCAGAGCCAGAACTCAAAGCCTGGAGGGAAGTTCTCACTCCTTCACCTCGTCACCATGTCCAGGAAAGTGCAGCAAACTCTGGTAGGCAGTAGGGCTGAGAGAATCACACAGTGAATAGTCTACACTGAGACGAGCTTCACTTTACTTGGCTGAGCAAACACTGCAGAAGCTGCATCCTTCCTGTGCCACGTGGCACAGTGCTTGACACATTGAGGGCTCACGGAATACAAGAGAAAAGGCTGTTTCAGAGGGTCCTGGATGATCCGCAGGAAGATGGAGTGATAGCCATGCTTGCAGACACTGGTAACAGCCATAGGAGCTCGTCCGGGGCCAGCAGTCGTATTTGGCTTCATGGCCTTGAGGTCAAAGAGGATTCATGGTTTCAGAGGAAAGGAGAGAAGCCCAGAGGGAGTCAATGAAAGGCCACATGGATCCACTCTGGGAGGGTGCGGTAACGAAGGCTGTCATTTTACCTTCTCCATCCCAGGATCAGGTAAAAATGCTGACGCTGCTCCTCCTGGTTCCATCACGTCTGATTTCATGAGAGCTGGACCGACAGGAGAGGGGAGACCTGCTCCAGGTTTGGTTTCAGCACAGATTTATGACAATGCCCTCGGCAAACCTACAACGCAACTCAACTATAACTGGACAAGACGCAAGATCACCTCTGAGCACTTTCTTTTTTTTAATTTTTACATCTTTATTAGAGTATAATTGCTTTACAATGGTGTGTTAGTTTCTGCTGTATAACAAAGTGAATCAGTTATACATATACATATGTTCCCATATCTCTTCCCTCTTGCATCTCCCTCCCTCCTACCCTCCCTATCCCACCCCTCCAGGCGGTCACAAAGCACCGAGCTGATCTCCCTGTGCTATGCAGCTGCTTCCCACTAGCTATCTACCTTACGTTTGGTAGTGTATGTATGTCCATGCCTCTCTTGCGCTTTGTCACAGCTTACCCTTCCCCCTCCCCATATCCATCTGAGCACTTTCTAAGCTCCTTAGGAAAAGGTTGAGCACTGAGGCCAGGTTCTATTATTTATTATTTATTTGCTTGTTAGTCTCCTGACAGTAGGGGGATTTGCTGCTGTTACTGTCTTTAACCTCTAGCTTTGCCTCCCTGACTCCTCGGAGCCCGCTTTTCTGTCTAGAACCACATGGAAATCTCCAGTTTGTTCCATGGTTGAATCTGTGTGGTCTTAAACCCTTCTGCACCCCAGACTTCCACCTGTAAAATAAAAATAACAGTATCAATCTCAGAGCGTTGTTGTAAACCTTAACTGAGAGGGCTTCCCTGGTGGCGCAGTGGTTAAGAATCCACCTGCCAACGCAGGACACGGGTTCGAGCCCTGGTCTGGGAAGATCCTACATGCCACGGAGCAACTAAGCCTGTGCACCACAACTACTGAGCCTGCACTCTAGAGCCTGCGAGCCACTACTGAGCCCACACGTCGCAACTACTGAAGCCCGTGTGCCTAGAGCCCGTGCTCCGCAACAAGAGAAGCCACCGCAATGAGAAGCCCGCGCACCGCAACGAAGAGTAGCCCCCTGCTTGGCCACAACCAGAGAAAGCCCGCAAGGAGGAACAAAGACCCAATGCAGCCAAAAATAAATAAATAAAATAAATGTATTAAAAAAAAGATTAAATGAGTTACAAATACATACACTTGTGTGTGTGTATATTTTAGATAACTTTATGTGGAACAGATGAGTACTTTTAGAGAGCCTTCTCTCTCTGTTCACTGGAGAAAATTCTGTCCCATTCTCTGATTCCCTTTCCCATGCTGTCATCAGAACACAAAATGACAAGGAGTCAGGTGGTACCTGGAACTTCTGATTCAGAAGTCTGCACTTGAAATCACAATAAGGAGAAATGTTTTCCTCTGGTTTGAGAGAAAGGGAAAAAGAATGATGACTGCAAGGGGCTGGAGTTTAATTATGTATAATTATATATTTATTATATACAGATACTTTTGTTACTTTAATTTTGCCCTAGAGGGATGGATATAAATGACTTAATTCTCTTTCCATTCTTTTCCTGATTGGAATTTTTGCTCGTTGGCCTCCCTGCCTATTTATCTTATACAACATATCTCAGGTGATGAAACCTGGGAGCTGAGTGAGCAGCTTGGGAAAACTTGGGGCTTCTGTGGAGAGCAGCGAGCCATTGCTAGGGAGGCTGGAGGGAGTGTATTTGTTTAACATCCTTCCTCCTGCCTTGTCAAGTCCAATGGCATGTTATTTCCACTGGGTGGGAGCCAACGCCGAGTTCCTCCCTGTTGCGTCCAACCTTGAACATTGCTCTGCGATTATGTTTCATCCAGGGATTAGCAAAACACAGAGGGGAAAAAAACCTGAGAAGGTGTTTGGCCCGGGGCTCAGTGCTGCGTTAGCACAATCCACGAGCATCCTCGGCTAATTGCAGAACAGCAACAAACAGACAGGCTCAGAAGCTCGCAGGAGCGCTTCGTCTTAGGTTACTGTCAATGGTTTATTTATTGTGTCGAGCTTTTCTGTGTGTGTTTTTGTTGTTTGTTTTTTATAACCCCCCCCAAGGAGACCCCAAATAAACAAGCAGTTCGCACCCCCTCACCCTGGCTGTACCATTTCTCAGTGATCCAAACATCTGGGAGCAGAGAGCGGGCAGCGAAGTATTCTTCTTTTTGGACTTGCCAAGTGTCATCATTCTGTCTTGAGCAAATCTTGAAGCGGCATTTTTCCTTTTATAAGGGGATACTGCTTCACTTAGCTGTTAAAAGCAGAAGACCCAGAGATTCCCAAAGAGACTCCTGAAAGATCAAGTTCTGCTACTGAAGTTCTGCTACCGGCAAAAGAGGCACAAAGGGGGCATTTCTGAGTCAGCCTCACTCTGCCCGTGGCCGCCCCTCCAGGGCTTCAGGGGAGCTGGGCTGCGGGCAGCGGATGATGTGTGAGGGGAAGGACAGCGTCCTTCTGAGGATGCCTCGGCATCTCTTTTCTTCACCCCAGAGCTGGGCCCTCTTGCTGTGGCTGCTGGTCTGGAGCACGTGGCCCTTAGCGAAGGAGGCGTCAGAACGAACATGTGCCAGGGAGGAGGAGAAAGGAGGCCTTCCTCTGTGGGCCCAGGAGCGTGAGTGCCACAGCCTCTGCCCACCTCTCAGAACCCTAACCTTTTACAGCCCTTTTGGGGGCCCGGGGGCAGGGGAAGCAATACCTTAGCAGGTACTGAGCTGCCCCCAAGTTGCTACAGACCCAGGAGCTCCAGGTCAAGTTATCAAAACTCCGAGGCATGGGGTTGTGCTGAAATGGTTTGCAGCACAGTTGGGGAGTGTGTGAGGTCACCAGCTGGTCCCATAAACGACTGCATAAGGGTTACAGTCTTGAGAAAACGCCAACGACCCTGAGATGTTGAGACGACATCAGGAGAAGGGGGAAAACGTTCGTGGTACCAGCGACAGGTCTGGGATTGAACGCGTAGCCGAAGATTGAAGTGCGACTGTGGAAAGGTTCTGTAGTTTCGCCTATGCAAGAAGGATGAGAGTCTGGCAGGTTAATTTGGTAAATCCATAAATCAAGAATGGGATTTTGACTTTGAACCATTATATTTACTGCATATTAGTTTAACAGATTCCACAGAAAGAATTCACTTGTTACAATAATGTTTTTATAAACGTCAAGGGAACGTTGGCTTTCCTTTCAGATACTGCCTTGCATTCACTAATATTATATTATTCTTTTAATATTACAGACCCACCTGAGACCTGACCAGGACACCACCCGATGAGCCATTGTGTCCTCTGCCCAAGAGTGTGGCCCAGGATTCAAATTAGGTGACGAGGAGGCCGGAGCACGTTCTCCTGTCCTGACAGACTTCTCTGAACTTCTCGCCACTTGCTAATTAAGCGACCGAAGGGACTCAGGTGAGCTGGAGGAAAGCCCTGTCTTTCTCCAACAGCTAGAACAAGGTGGCTGTTTTCTAAGACAAATGTGGGTAATGAACAGAAGGAAGGCCAGCGGGCCGATCAAGTTCTATAAGAAACACATGCAAACAGCGCACCCTTCCATGACACAGGCTCACAGGGATGACAAACCGAGTGTGTGAGACACGTCCCGAGCAGGGGCCTGTGTGACCCCCGGAGCAGTGGCGGGAAGCGCAGCTCAGCACAAACCACATGCGAGATGAGTTTCATTTCCCCTCTGGTGCATCCTGAGAGCGCGCTGGCAAACGAGCGAGTCTACTGTTTCTTGCTTCTCAGCACCTGTGACATCACCGCTGAATAAGTCAGGGAATCACAACCATATTTCAAAGAATCATTCAGTTTTCTCATTAAGAATTCTATAGGAATTTTTTTTCTTCCACAGCAACAGCCTTGCCAAAACAATGTTAAAAATAGACCTGGTAATACCTTTCACATTGGTAGGCAGCCATGAACGTCTAACAGCGTATATGTCCGGCAGAGGTACATAACTGTAGAATTAGGCACTGACTTTTACACAGTAACATAGAGGACATATATTTGCCAAAAGGACTTTTTAAAAAATGAAGCAAAAAACAAACCTTGGGCTTAGGTTGACCTAAGGGAAGCAAAACCTGTTAGCTGCTTCATTTTCTCGTAGGAAAGTGCTTGTTCAATGCACAGAGTATTTTGGGGTAAATGTATGTGTAAAAAAATTCAAAAGTGGTTAAAACTAGATATTTTGACTCATCAGCTCATATGGTAAGTTCCCCAAATTCAAGGGTCTGAATCCTGGCTCTCAAAGTATAGAATTATTTTTGAGACAAGAGGCATCATATGCTTGTCTGGGCCTGCACTGCTTGGGAAAGGGACACAGTTAAGTTGCAAAGTGGTTAGGGTCAAAGGACCCCCTGCTGAGAAAATATACTGAGTCTGACAGCTATGAATCTTTCAGCAAGATCAGGCCTAATGAGACACTACCTAAAAAGAGGTAATGAAGTAAAATATAATGATTAGAAAATGTACTTACATTAGTAACTATTCGAGGAGTGTCCTTTGTGAGTTCCAAGTAAACCACTGGCTTCCAGAGAAAGGGCTGAAAAATGGGCCAAGCTGGCCTCAAAGAATCTTCCTGCTTGACATTGGAAGTATGGGAAATATGCCTCCACACATTTGGAGGCTGGAGACATGGATGTTTCCTGAGTTCTCTACTTTTTGTCAGTAGTTGGAACTGATCAATAGATGATAAAGAATTGATGGCTTTATAAACACAGCTCTTAAATGTAACACAACTTTCGGATCAGCCTTGACTGGAACTTTTTAATCTCTAGAAGTACATCCACCAGTGAAAGTTTTCTTGCTTTTTGGGCAACAATATAGATGGAGATTAACCCTGTTCTTCCCACCAGGCTCTAAAAATTATTTTGGCCAAAATGTTTAAGTCAGGGGTTTCAGGCAGCTAAAATGAGCTTAAAGAGCTTAAATGAGTCATTAAGAATTTTACTGCTTAAAGTAGGCATATCTTTTCCTAGTAGACATAATGACATAACAGTAATAAAAATGTAATATTCAAGTAATTGCTGTAATGTAATTATAGTTTGGTCATAAAGTAAGATTAGAGGTCTGGGATGGCTGTTTGGTGGGTGTGTATTTCAGTGTCTGAATGTAGTCTTCAAGGTGCCTGTCCTGTCTCCCTGGAATGCTGGTGCAGTTCATCACGTAACCAGGTAGCCAGGAGCCCAGCTGAGCCAGCAATATCTAGGGGCTCTGTTTACCCCACCTGCCCTCTCTGGACACCAGCATCCTGCCTGCCACAGATACCTAACCACCACAGTAACTGGAAACAGTGTTTCTGGTCTTATACAGACAACACAAGGAGAAGTAAAGAAGGTCAGAATCCTCCCTAGGGGAGGCACCAGATGTAGTTCAGTGGCCAACCTGGAAGGGCCACCTCTCTGCCCACCCCGTGCTGTAGCTCTCGGGCTCCCTCTAATCCAAGTGCGGGGGATGAGGGGGCGGGTGGGTTCTGCTCCCTCATGTCTCTGCTGTGCTGCGGGGTTAGACTGATCTGGCTTTCGGAGGGGAGAACAATTTCATTAGGTCTGAACAAAAAGAGTGGAATTAGGCGTTTACCCAAAGTGTATCTTATCAAAGGATTTGTCATCATTGGAGGTATTCTTTGAACTGTTATACATGAATTTCTGTCTGCATTTCTTATTTAATGGCGTGACCTCAAGAAAGACAAAATTCAAGCAAAAGAAATGCTTAACATTTGTGACCCAAAATAATAAAAATAATTAATTAACAATATTTACAAGGAACAACCGAAAGAACATCAGATTTGTTGTTGTTGTTGTTACTAGTTTTCCTTTGTAACTAACAGGTAATTTGTGGGGAGGTAATTTGAGACTATGTAAATTTCTACTCCTTATCAGTCTTTCTCCCCCACTGATGATCTTTTAATGCCTAACTCCAGCTATATTTATTAGTTGGCATTCTATGGCAAAGAAGAGCTTTCATTTTCTCCCTTATTTACTTATTTATATTATTTATCTTATTCTATGCATGATAACCCATCACTATAATCACATTTTCCCAGATTTAGCCAGTGGGAGCCTCTTCAGGCTCCCATTTGTGATATTTCCCTGTGGTTCCTTGAGCAACTCTTTATTTTCTGGTGAATTAGGATGTTCCAGGCTAATTTTTCAAGGCCTCTTTCCCTGCCCCAGTCCTGGAATCAATCAGCCGTTTTTCCAAGGAGGCTGAATATCAGTGGAGAATACTTAGAAACTAAGATCTGGGTACTAGATGCGAAAGAGTATCACTTTTTAAGTGTGCAAAATTTATTTCCAGTGTGATTGGTCAGTTTGGAAGAATTCAGGGTGTCTATAGAGAGCTGAGTATCCAGAGGTGAAGGTTGCCTTTGGATCCTGACAGATCCTGGAAATTTAAAAGGAAATCAGCCCCTCACCCCCAGTATTACAGGTCTGTCACACAGGATGCCAATTCCAGTCTCAGCAAACTGATACGATCCTTAGGCTTTTCTCCCTCTGAGCAAATACTGTTCTCTAAGCCTCTGATAGCTCTAAATGTCTCTTAACCCATGGTTCAGTCACAAATCAGCAATGTAGAATACTTCACAAACTCAACTTCTTGCCAATATCTGTCACTTTAAATATCTGTGGTCTCTAAATGCCCTCTTAGGGACATGAATCTCACACCTACAAAGGCTGGCCATGAATACAGGTAGCTACCTGTGCACAAGTGCCTCATCATTCCTGCTTGTGTGTCACCTCAGTAAGCAATGTGTAGAGTCTCATTCTGCACCTTGAGTCTGCGGTCCTGTTTTCCACAATGGTGACTGCTGAGCTGCGGCTTCAGGGAAGGTGGGAGGGCCAGAGGGTGGCAACGGTGGCCAAGAGCAACGGTGGGCGTACAGGATTTCCTCTTCTTCAACTCCGTTGAGCGAAGTTGAAGGAGGGCAAAGCGTGGGATTTGACTGATCCTGGAGAGCTGCTGGCTTCTACTTGGCATCTACACTCTTAGGGCTTGAAAAATGTTATTTTTACCCTAAACTTCTATTTCATTAATCTTGTGTTAAGAGTGGTCTAACCCTGTTAGTTGGGTAGGCTGCTTCTGTTCCAATTAGCATATATTTCCATAAGTGTTGAGTGGAGAAGGGGATGGAAGAGGCAGAATTTCTAAACTATTGACCTTGGAGGGACTTGTACGAAGGTGTGTCTGACATGAGTGTAATACAACTGAAAAGTGTAATACAACCGGAAAAGCTCCAGTAAATGGTAAGTTATAGTTGGCGCTGATGATTTATGCTAAACAGAATAAACTATGATGGGAACATAAAATATTTCTAAGCTTACACTCTATTCACTCAATACACATAACATTCAATCTTCCTCCTTAAAAAATAGATATTTAGAGCACTGAGAATCTCCAGAGGAAATCAGGTTATTTACTATCTATCTTTGTGTTCGCCCATGTCATACATTCCAAGTTTAAGAGTTGGAAATGCTTTGATATTCTCAAATGAAAGGTACTGTGTGATGCCCCCATTTAAATGTAAATCCTACTATTATATTATCCCTGCCATTACATTAAGTGACTTTCCTTTCCACTGACAATTTGAAGGGGGAATGTCAGAACAAGTCTTCAGTAGCCAAACTGTTTCATTGTTCAAGTATTGACAGGCCAGTTGCCTAACCAGAAAATGCAGAATTAAACCAAGGAAGCTTATTTTGAGAGCAGGTCTGTGGCAATCTACCATATGTAAGACCAGGAGGTAAACAGGAAGTACTGAGTTGGCTTGGTCTACTCCTACAGGCAACAGATAGAAATAAAATCAGTGTTTACCAAATGGGAAAGCACAAAGCTGGTACAGAGAGAAATGCTATTTTCATGCTTCTAAAAAGGCATTACAAATAACACGAAGTTTCAAACCTATAATTAAAAACTATTTTTAAAAAGCTTTGATTAGGTTACCTTCAAAAATAGACATTGTAGGCCGAAATAAACTTCTTAAAGGTCAACTTTCACCTATGCTGGTTTCCCCTAATCCATTCTCTCTAATGCCCTCTTAAACAACAGACTTCAAAAGTAAAAAGAGTGTCTCAGAATCACTGAGTAGAAGTTCAGTGCTCCCACTTAACAGATAGGTAATCCAAGGCCCCAAAGTTAAAGCAATTTATAAAATGTCACACAGCTAAGTAGGGGCAGGGGGAATTTAGGATCTGAGTTATTCATGAGGCAAAAGTTACGGATAGACTGAACTTAGTGCCAGACACAAGGACACAACCCTTTTGGTAAAGGGGCTAAATGCATTGTTGGTGTAGTTTTGACTACACCAAAAGAGAGGTACCATGCATTCAAACTGAATAGACTCCCCACCTTTAGAAAGGACAAGACCCTTTCCTCTTTTGTTGTCAAAAGCCTCAACTGAAAAATGAGGTGATTCTGCAGTTCTAATATTGTGAATCTGAGAAAAGAAAGAATTGAAAAAGGTGATATGATCTAGGGAAGTAGAGAATAAACAAATGGAAATGGAGATAGATTTTTTTTTGGTGAGAGTAATTCATAATATTTAGAAATCTAGTTGGGTTGTTTGAGGTCAATTAAACTTTAGTAACCCAGTTTTCGGACCAACATCAGCACTCAACCCAGGAATAGCCCAAGAGAGGAATGGGCAAAGTACAAGATTAGGCAATTCAAAAAAGAACGGCGACACATGGCCATAAACACATTCAAAATATTCAACCTCAATGGTATTCAAAAATGCAAATAAATGAAGTGGTCAGACCTTCCCCTTCTTTAAACTGGAAAAGATTAAAAAAGGTAATGATACCTAGTGTTGGTGAAGGCACAGGGAAACTGACTTTCAAACATTGTTAATGAGAATGAAAACTGGAAAAACCCAACTGGAGGGCCATTTGGGTAAGTCTCAAGCTTTTAAAATGAGGCATACCTTCCATGGAGCAATTCCAATTCTGAGAATTTGCCTTAAAGAAGATAAAAAGAGATTTCCACAACCAGTTTAGTGGATTACAACCGGGCACAAATTCTTTGCTGCTCTTCTTACCAAGAGATAGAGCCTATTTCCCTTCCCCTCTAACCTGGACTGGGTTTGTGACCAGCTTTGACTGCAAAATATAGAAGTGATGCTGTGGAACTTCAGAGCCACACCTGAAGAAGAATCATAGTTTTCATTGCATCCCTCTTGGAAGACGACTGCCTTTCTTTTTTTTTTTTTAAATTGAAGTATAGTTGATTAACAATATTGTGTTAGTTTCAGGTGTTCAGCAAAGTGATCCAGTTATATATATATTTATTAATATATTTCAGATTATTTTCCATTATAGGTTATTATAAGATATTGAATATAATTCCCTGTGCTATACAGAAAATCCTTGTTGCTTATCTATTTTATGTATAGTAGTTTGTATCTGTTAATCCCAAACGCCTAATTTATCCATCCCCTCCCTCCCTTTCATTTTGGTAACCGTAAGTTTGTTTTCTATGTCTTTGAGTTTGTTTGTAAGTAAGTTCATGTGTATTGTTTTTTAGATTCCACATATAAGTGATATCATATGATATTTGTCTTTATCTGTCTGACTTACTTCGCTTAGTGTGTTAATCTCTAGGTCCATCCATGTTGCTTGGAAGGACTCATTTTTTAAAAATGTACATTTCTGGTCTCTCGCAACTACTGGATGTGAATCTCTGAGGGATGAGCCTAGAGACACACACACACACACACACTTCCCCATGTGCTTTATAAATGATCGTGGTCATAAAAGTGTGAGAGCCGTGGTGCAGAGGGAACACCACCAGCATCACACCTGACCAGCTGGGCATTTGGACAAATGCCTAGAACATTCTTGCCCTGAAGTTAGTGCTTCCTGGGCCACAGATAGAGTGCCTCTAGGGGCACTGAGGACCCCTCCTCACACGGGAGGACACTGGGAGTAGGAGAAGCCATGCCTACACCCTCTTAGTATGATATTCTTTAGGTCCATTCATGTTGCTGCAAATGGCAATATTTCATTCTTTTTTACGGATGATTACTGTTCCATTGTATGTGTATACCACATCTTCTTAAACCAATCATCTGTTGATAGGCACATTATCTTTTCAAATTAGTGCTTTCATTTTTTCCAGATATATACCCAGGGGTGGAATTGCTGGATCAGATGGCAACTCTATTTTTAGATTTTTAAGGAACCTCCATACTGTTCTCCATAGTGGCTGCACCAATTTACATCCCCACCTGCAGAGCAGGAGGGTTCCCTTTCCCCACACCCTCTCCAGCACTGATTATTTGTAGGCTTTTTGATGATGGCCATTCTGACCAGTATGAGGTAATACCTCATTGTGGTTTTGATTTGTATCTCTCTGATAATTAGCGATGTTGAACATCTTTTCTTTTTCTTTTTTTCTTTTTTGCGGTACGCGGGCCTCTCACTGTTGTGGCCTCTCCCGTTTGCGGAGCACAGGCTCCAGACGCACAGGCTCAGCGGCCATGGCTCACGGGCCCAGCCGCTCCGCGGCATGTGGGATCCTCCCGGACCGGGGCACGAACCCGTGTCCCCTGCATCGGCAGGCGGACTCTCAACCACTGCGCCACCAGGGAAGCCCTACACCATACACTTTTAACCGTATTATTAAATCCTCCAAATAAAGACAATAGCAAAATGCTTCCCCCTAGCATGACGCATGCTAACCCTCTCCTCCAAAGAGGATATGAATACCTTTGTGGTCTTCCTCCTGAAAATCTATAAACTCAGTCTAATCATGAGAAAAGCATCGAACAAATCTCAGTTGAGGGATATTCTACAAAACACCTGACTGTACTCAAAACGGTCAAAGTCATCAAAAACAAGGAAAGTCTGAGAAACTATCACAGCCAAGAGGAACCTAAGGAGACATGTCATAAGGAAATGTAATGCGGTCCTAGGTGTGATTCTGGAACAGAAAAAGGACATTAGGTAAAAACTAAGGAAGTCTGAATATAAGTATGGGCTTTAGTGAATGATAACATATCAAAATTGGTTCATTAATTGTAACAAATATACCATACTAATGTCAAATAATAATAGGAGAAACTGGGTGTGGGGTATATAGGAACTTTGTATTATCTGTGTAATTCTTTTAATAAATATAAAACTATTCTCAAATTAAAAGTTTTTTTTTTAAAAAAGGATATAGTCCAATATGACACATCCATTTAGGGTGATGTTTGTTCTTTTCTATGAGTTGATATCCTGCAACTTAAATACGGAGATATATGGCTAACCACTATTAATACCTGATAATAGGGGAAAGGGAGAGGGGGAAATAATAAAGAATTGTTTAATACCGAAACAAATACGCTGTATTCACATTAAAGTAAGGAAGAGATTCTCATAACCACTCCTGTCATCATTTCTGTAACAGGTCCAGTGGTCATAGCTAGAGCTTATAACTTCCTTCTTCCACTAGCCAGTTCATACTCCCTTAGCCCTCAATAAACACCTCAGCTGGTATGGTTCCTTGCTTGATGGGGTGAGCCTGCCTCTTTCTGTTTCAGTTATATTTTGCTGTATAACAAATCCCCCCGAAACTTAGTGGCTTAAAACAACAATGATTTATCATTTCTCACGATTCTGGGGAGTCAGAGATTCAGGCAAGTCTTGACTAGGTAGTTCTGCTCCGTATGGCATCATCTGGTAGTTATCAGCTGCATTCAGCGGGCAGCTGAGCTGGACCAGAAGGATCAAAAAGGCTTTGCTCATCAATTTGGAGATTTGGAGCCTCAGAGCTCCCCATGATCTCTCCTTTTGCTTCTGACAACCTTTGGCTTCCTCACACATGATAGTTTCAGGGTAGTTGAATTTAAAAGACAACTGGCTTCACACAGATGGCCAACAGGCACATGAAAAGATGTTCAGGGCTTCCCTGGTGGCGCAGTGGTTGAGAGTCCACCTGCCGATGCAGGGGACACGGGTTCATGCCCCGGTCCGGGAGTATCCCACATGCCACGGAGCGGCTGGGCCCGTGAACCATGGCCGCTGAGCCTGCGCGTCTGGAGCCTGTGCTCCGCAACGGGAGAGGCCACAACAGTGAGAGGCCCGCGTACCACAAAAGAAAAAAGAAAGAAAGAAAAAAAAGTGTATGGTGTATGGATACCAAGTTGACAAAGGGTAGACTATTCGGTACTGTGTCAACTTGGTGAAACTGAAACTACATTTCCAGAATTCCCTTCCCTATATGGTTCTGAGTAGAGTTGGCCAAAAGAGAAATTTATGCAAGATTTGGAAGATGGCAGTGAAGCAGTTATTAACCTTTGAAGTTCACTGTGGTTAGATGCAGTTACTGCCACAGAAGTGCTGGTGGTTCTAGCTTATCCTCCCTTTCCTCCACTCTCCATCCAGCTCTTCCTCCTGACTGAGGATCCTATTTCCCAACAAAGGCTCCAAGCTCACTACCAGACACTTGGTGGTAGACCCACAGAGGGAGCAGTTCTACAGAAGCATGGCTTCCTACAGACCTTTCTGTAAGCTGTCACTTTGCAACTGCTTTGTCAGGTGGTTGTGCTTTGCTTCCCAAATTGATGGGTTGTGGACTTTTTCTCTGATCCTCCAACTTCCTTCCTAGGGTTTCACTTTCCCAAATCCTCCCACAGCTCTGGAAGATCTGATTCCTATAATAAAACCTTTATCCCATAAGCACAGTGGTTCTGACTCTGACTGTACTGACTGATATATCGAGACTAATTGTTGACCTGAGAACAATTAGAAAAACTGGACAAAATGCAAAACAATTGTGTAATAGTTTTCTATGCTGCTGTTACAAATTACCACACATTTAGCGGCTTAAACACACATGCATCACCTCACAGTTCTATAGGTCAGAAGTCTGCTATGGGTCTCGTGGACTAAAATCAAGGTGTTGGTAGGTATGTTACTTTCTGGAGGTTGTAGGAGAGAACCACTTCCTGCTCAGATTGTCGGGAGTTTTCAGTTCTTGGCTGTAGGACCAAAGTCCCGGTTTGCTTACTGGCTACAAGAGCCATTTTAGAGCCCACCACATTCACTGGCTCATGACACCCTTACTCCATCTCTAAAGCCAGCAGTGTCAAGTCCTTCTGATGTCACACTATCTTCCCCACTTTTCTGCCTCCCTCTTCTGTTTTTAAGAGCTCATGTGATTAGATGGGGCCTACCTGGATCACCTAGGATAATCTCCCTTGATTATCAGTTGGTCAGCAACCTTAATTCCAGTCCTGCAACTTTAATTCCCTTTTGTTATATGACATCTTCACAGGTTCTGGGGATGTGAATGTGGACATCTTTGGGAAGCACACTTTATTTGAGGCATCAGTAAAAAGCCAAGGCAGTCAGGGTTTGAGGCACTAGAAATTGAAGAAGAGGAAAGTTCATTTTTTCCTTCAGGGAATTTGCCAATTAAATGTGAGAGTAAGAGAAGCTGCATGGGAAGCAGTGGTCTAGGGCTTGCGGCAGTCTCACTGGGCTGGAGAGGCAGAGGTTGGAGCTTGGGGCTGAGGTACAGAGATAATGAGGGACCACAATCTCAGACAGGAGGTAACTGCAGAGAAGTGAGCCTATAATTCTACATGAAATTTCTCCTTGAAATATACATCAACTCCAAAGCTGCACATGTATGGGGTAAGAGTAGAAGCTGGGAGGCGAATGAGGTGAACAGAAATTTCATCCATCTTATGGGTCCAGGGAGTCAGGGGCTGGATTTCAGTGCTCACCAAGGTTGAAGGGTCTGGTAAACACCACAGGCTCTCAGCTGAGACCCTATACCTTCTATGAATACGGGCAAAGTAGAAAAAGATCAACCTTGATCTGACTACATCCCTGTCGGCTTGCCAGAAAATTAAATCCTCTCTGGAAGAAATCATCATCCAGAGCTTCTACGTTTTTTCACATACAAGGTCTGGTATTCAGCAGAAAAAATCCTAGGCATAGTGGGATACAGAACAAAGTGATTGAAAACTAAGAGGAAAAAATCCCAGAGTACAAAAGCAGGTCTATAAGCAACCCAGACACTGGGGTAATCAGAAAGGGACTTTAAAATAACATTTTTTAAAAAGAATCAAATGGGGACTTCCCTGGTGGCCTGTGCTCCACTGGAGAAGCCACCTCAATGAGAAGGCCGTGTGCCGCAACGAGAAGAGTAGCCCCAGCTTGCCACAACTAGAGAAAGCCCGTGTGCAGCAACGAAGACCCAACGTAGCCAAAATAAATAAATTAATTAAAAAAAAAGAATCAAATGGTGATTGCATAACTGAAAAAAAAAACCAAACCAACCCTGAAATTAAGAGTTCACTAGATGGGCTTAATAGAATTTTGGATGCAGCAAAAGAGAAGATTAATAAAGATGGGTCAGTCAGTAGAAAATATCCAGATTAATAAAGAAGAGAGAAAAAGAGATGGGAAATTTCAAAAAGAGCATAGGAGACATCTTGCACATGGTGAAAAGTCTGACATACATGTAATTAAAATCCTAGAAGAATATTTGAAGAATAGTGGCTGAGACTGTTAAAAAAAATTGATGAAAGACATCGAGCCTCAGATTCAAGAAATTCTATAAACTCCAAAAAAGATAAATCAGATACATCTGAAGGAAACGAAAATGCTAATTCAAAAAAATACATGCATCCCAATGATCATTTTGTAATGTAAATAAATATCAAATAACTATGTTGTATACCTGAAACTAATATAATGTTGTAAGTCATTTATACTTAAATAAAAAAATCAATCAATGCAATGTACCACCAAAAAGAGAGAAACTATATTATCATCTCCAAGGATGCAGAAAAACCATTTGATAAAATTCAACATCCATTCATTATAAAAACACTCAGCAAACTAAGAATAGAAAGGAACTTCCCTGGTGGCACAGTGGTTAAGAATCTGCCTGCCAGTGCAGGGGACACGGGTTTGAGCCCTGGTCTGGGAAGATCCCACATGCTGTGGAGCAACTAAGCCTGTGCACCACAACTACTGAGCCTGCGCTCTAGAGCCTGTGAGCCACCACTACTGAAGCTCATGTGCCACAACTACTGAAGCCTGCATGCCTAGAGCCCATGCGCCGCAACGAGAAGCCAGTGCAATGAGAAGCCTGCGCACCACAATGAAGAGTAGCCCCCGCTTGCGCAACTAGAAAAAGCCTGTGTGTGGCAATGAAGACCCAACGCAGCCAAAAATAAATAAATAAGTAAACTTATTAAAAAAAAAAAAAGAAAGGAACTTCCCTCAATACGATAAAGAAGATCTAAGAAAATCTTGAGGCTAATTTAATGATGAAAGACTGAATGTTTGCCCCATAAATTCAGGAAAAAGGCAAGGATGTCTGTTTTCACCATGACTGTCCAATAGTGTACTGGAGATGCTAGTCACTGCAATAAGGCAAGAAGAAGAAATAAGAAGTATACAGATTAGAAAGAAAAAAAAACTGTCTTTATTTGCAAATAACAATCATCTATGTAGAAAATTCCAAAGAATACACAAAAAGAAAACAAAACAAAAATCCCTGAGAACTATTATAGCTAGTAAGTGAGATCAGCAAGGTTACAGGAAAAAAAGGTTCATATACAAATATTGATTTTATTTCTATATATTAGCAATGAACCAGAAATGGAAATATCTATGGATAAATCTAATAAAATATGTACTGGATTTACATTCTGAAAACTATAAAACCCTGATGAAGGAAATCAGAAAAGACCTAAGTAAATGAAAAGCTATTCCACATTCATTGATTAGAAGGTCTAATACAGTTAAGGTATCAATTCTCCCTAAATTGAGCTATAGATTCAAAGCAATTCCAGTCAAAATCCTAGCAAGTGTTTTGTAGAAATATGGACAATCAAAGAACCTAGAATAAAAAAAGATTTTGAAAAGGAAAAGCTGAAGGATTCATAAGACCTGATTTTATGACTTAGTAATCAAGACAGTGAGGTGCTGTCTAAGGATGAGCATATAGATCAATGGAACAAAACAGAATCCAAAATGGACCCACACATGTATGGTCAATTGGTTTTAGACAAAGGTGTCAAGGTAATTCAATGAGGAAAGAATAATCTTCCAAAAAATGGTGTTGGAACAGACATCCATGTGCAGGGGAAGAAAAAAAAGGGATCTTAAACCTTACTTTGCACCATATACAAAAGTAAACTCAAAATGAATCAAATACCTAAAAGTAAAAGTTGAAATTTAAAGTGTCAAGAAGAAAACATTGGAGAAAACCTTTGTGAGCTTGGGTTAGATCAAGATTTCTCAGATAAGACACAAAAAAGTATGATCCATAAAAGAATAAAAATTGATAAATCAAACTTCTTCAAAATTAAAACCTTCAGCTCTTCCAAAGACTCTTTAAGAAAAGTCAAGTCCCAGACTCAGAGAAAATATGTGAAAAACACATTTCTGTATCTAGAATACATGAAGAACTCTTATATTGTAATAAGAAGACAAACAACCGATTTCTGAAAATAGACAAAAGATTTGAACCAACAAAGAAAATATATGGATGGTAAACCAATACATGCAAGTGCTTAGTATCATTAGTCACCAGAGAAAAGCAAAGTAGAGCCCCAGTGAGATACAACTATTTGCTTATCAGGATGGCTAAAATTAAAACAAGACAAAACAAACAACAGAATAGATCATACCAAATGCTGGCAAAGATACGGAGCAACTAGAAATCTCATATTTCTGATGGTAGTGCCAAATGGTATGGCACTTTGGGAAAACACTGTCTGTTTCTTATAAAATTAAATATTCACTTACCATATGACTCAGTGATCCCAATCCTAAGTGTTTACCCATTACCGATGAATACATAAATCTACACAAAGCTCTGTCCACCCATGTTCATAGAAGCTTTATTCTTAATAGCCAGAAACAATCAAAAGGTACACTTAATAATGAATAGATAAACTGTGGTGCATCCACACCAAGGAATATTACTCAGCAAGAAAAGGAAATGAACTACTGATACACACAACCACACGGATGACTCTCAAAAGCATTACACTCAGTGAAAGAAGGCACAAAAACTTTACATCTAAATTTATATAGAATTATTCCATTTTATGTGATATTCTGGAAAAGGTAAAGTTACAGAGACAGAAATCAGACCAGTGGTTGCCAGGGGTTAGTGATGAGTGGCAGATCAATTACAAAGGAACATGAGAGAACTTTCTGGCACTCATGTATCTTGATTATGGTGGCAGTTACACAACTGTGCTTATTTGTCAGAAGTCACTGAATTGAACCATACATCTAAAAACGGGTTATTACTATATGTAAACTATACCACATTAAGCTTATTTTTTAAAAAGAAATAAATATATGTGCTGTGTCTAAAAAAAACCGACTGCAACGTAAGAGGTAATAAATAAATGCACTTAAAAAACTGCTAACCCAGGAATTCCCTGGTGGTCCAGTGGTTAGGACTCGGCTCTTTCACGGTTGGGGCCTAGGTTTGATCTCTGGTTGGGGAACTAAGATCCTGCAAGCCGTGCGGCGTGGCCAAAAAAAATTGCTAACTTGGAGTTGTGAAAAGAATTTAATAAGTAGTGAAATATATCAAAAACTTTGAAATAATGTTAATGAAAAACCAAGTACATCATAATAACTCTTGCTTGTGGTGGCCAAATTTCTCATTCTGTTGAAGATGTATTGTGAATTTGGAAGTACTAAAATGTAAAAAAAGAGTTATGTTGAAGAACACAGTTGAAGAAATTCAGAGGACTTTGGAAAGTCAAGGGAAAGCAAATAGTTGAGGCATGGAGTCAGACAACAAGCCAGGACAGAAGTGAGAAGAAACAGTTAAAGGATGGAGAAGAACCAGAGAACAATGACATGGGTATAATGTTGCAAGAATTTGCAGAAATAAGGACTGATCAATCATTCATTTATGTTGGAAAATACTGACGGAACATGCACTAGTGTCAGGCCCTGCTCTAAGCGCTGGGGACACAACAGTGGACAAAACAGACCATAATCCTGAATCTCAGACAGTCTATACATTCTAGAGGAAGGAGATAATAAACAAAATAAATAAGTCTAAGAAATGGTACGAAAGCGTTAGTGATAAAAAGGAAAACAAGGAAGCGGGATATTGTAGGTAAGGCAGAGGCTGGGGCTTCAATATTTAAAAGGGGGCTTAGAGAAGGCCTTATTGAAGAACAGGTACTTGAGAAAAGAATTGATGCAGGTGAGGGAGCCATGAGGAGAGCTTTTAAAGGTGGGTGCTTTTAAAACTGAGTTCTCATGGTGTACTCAGCTAACATCCGTCCACTTTGCTGAGACCCATTTAGCTTCCATAATAATGATATAAAAAGATACCACTTAATGTGATAACTGGTTATGTCAGTTTATAAAAATGATTTACAGAATAAATATAATCTTCATTTCAACCAAACAAGAAATATTAGAAATCCAACTGAAAGAAAACCACACACTTCAATTTATTTTCAACTACTACTACCTCTCCTCTCTCAAACCTGCCCTTCTTTCAATTTTCATTATACATGATTCTGAAAAAGCTGAATGGAACAGTTTAATAAATTTTTGAGTATTAGCTAGGAAAGGGGGTTAGAAAAAACAGGAGGAAATAGCCTATCCATATGAAAATAATAATCACATAATATTTATTGTCTGGGATTGAAATGTTTCAAATATGCAAAGAAATAAAATGTCAGGAAAAGCAAAACTTCCTAATGTTAAAAAGATCATAAATTTTCCCCCAAATAAGACATATGAAAAAAGTTCGGGTGATACTTAATGTCAAAAGAAAAAAATACCCTTAAATTTAAGCTAAAGAAGCTTAAAACCTTCAGAGGGCACAACTTACTCACCACTGAAGGGCTGCGGAGACAATGGCAGTTACTGCAAAAGCACAGAAGACAAGAGGGATCTCTCTCTTTTTTTTTTTTTGAGCTTGAGAATCACTTTTTAACCTTAACAAATTCCCTGACTCATGCATTCTATAACTTGTACCTTTGCTACCTCTTGAATGAAAAAAAAAATGTAATGTCAAAAAGCTACAAGGATTCAGTGTCATTTTTAAATAAATTTATGTTTGTATTTTATAAATGACAATGGCATGTATGTAAATATTTAGAGTGGCACCCATATGGGCAAACCATGTAACATCTTTAATCTATAGATAATTTAATGTAGGTGGCTTCTTGAGCCCTTTTATGTAACTCTACGGTTCCCCCTAGGGGAACCCCTTGCTTCACTGTTTGGGAACTGTCAACACCATGTTGATTGTTTGGCTTTCATAGGTGCTAAGAAAATTTGTTTTGAATGAATGAACAGAGATAAAGAAAGCAGACGTTTTAGCTGCAAGCTACTGTTGGGTGAAAAACTGTTGCTTCCGGTTCACAAAATCTCATTATTTTCAGTCTAAATAGATCTTCATATTTGCTCTAAGTTCAGTGAACATGTTATTTCCATTACCTTTAGGGAAATCTCATCCTAAAATAGCTTGCTGTCTTTAAAGTGAACTAGTGGGAGGCCTAGCAGGCTTTCAAAGATGCTGCTATAAACAAAAATGGAGTATGTCTCTAAGTCTTTTTCAAGTTTGTATAGATTCAAGTAGGACACAAAGGTTCTTAGGTCTTTAGTAGTGTACCAATGTGACTAAGGTTACCTCCCTCCCTGAGGTCATTAACCCCTTCAAATAAGACTGTAGTCAGAGCGACCTACTCATAAAGGCCACAAGAAATCTGACTCATGGCCTGCTTTGAATTGCTTTCTCTGAGACACTGTATTATTGTCTTTAAGAAAAAGGCTGTGATCATCTATAGTTCTTGAGATTTGCAGCCAAAGAAGTCAAACAAGCATCAATAAGAGATTAAACAAAGACTTAACCAAAAAAAAAAAAAAAAAAACCAGAAAGAAAGAAAAAGAAAGAATTTTGTGCTCACGTTTGTTAAACAACCAAAACATGTTTATTGAACACCTAATATGTGCATGCGGTGATTACAAAGAGGTACAGATTTAAGACTTGCCCTCAAGAAATTCTTAATTTCTTGAGGCAGGCTACAAAGCACACGGAGAGATGATTAGGGACAGAAAATAGGAAGTATAGAGACCAACAGGGGCATAAAAATTCAGAGGATGCAGAAGGCACTCTGCCCTGATAGGCAGGAAGCTTTATGGAAAAGAGCTAGAGAAGGAGAGCACCTTGAAAACCTAGGGAGGAAGAGGCGGATGGATTTTTCGTATGGTTCACAGAGACACATGACTCTGTATAGTGCAGGGGAAAGGCACCCTAAGTGACCTTGCATGTCTCCATCTGGATCACGTAGGCAACGTTCCACTTCACTCTGTGATCATCCAAGGGATGCAGCAAGACAGCCAGTCTTGGGAGGAGCTGCCACAAGGATCATCTGCCTCCCTGGCTCTGGAGAGACATGGGATTTTCCACCTCGACCTCCTTTTAGGTATGGACGAAAGCTGGAAAACTGCTTGACTGTGGTTTAGCGTTGGTGCCTCCATGACACAGTGACCCATCACTCTGGTCTTCTGGACCCTAGATCTGGTATATTCCTTTGGGATTACGACCATGGAAAGTTGACACCATGCTGATCTTGCTTAGGCTGCCCTGTAAGTCACAAACTCCCTGCACCATCTGGGCTCACTGTTTCCGCCCAGGCCAAACCTATGGAAGTGTGGCTGGCCAGTGTGCAGGAGTCACTGCTGCTTAGAGACTGCTCGATGGGTTGGCACATACAGGTCTGGAAGGAGTGATTAACTTTTCCCAAGTAAAGCGATTGGAAGAAGTAAATCAACGCCATTCAGAGGAGAAAGCTACAGGTACGTAGTACAACAGGCTGCAGTACTGCTAGTTGGCATCTTAACAGACAAAAATCAGAAAGCGACTTGTTCTGAGGCAGAACAGACCTAGGGTTGAATTAAAGAAGTTGCTAGTCACTGATGAGGGAGGAAAACCATCATTTCTTTCTTTCTTTCTTTCTTTTTATTGGGGTATAGTTGTTTTACAATGTTGTGTTAGTTTCTACTGTACAGCAAAGTGAAGTAGAGTTCCCTGTGCTATACAGCAGGTTCTCATTAGTTATCTATTTCATACATATTAGTGGATACATGTCAATCCCAATCTTCCAATTTATCCCACCTCCCCTCCCCCCTTGGTGTCCATACGTTTGTCCTCTACATCTATGTCTCTATTTCTGCCTTGCAAACTGGTTCATCTGTACCATCTTTCTACACGATATTTGTTTTTCTCTTTCTGACTTACTTCACTCTGTATGAAAGTGTCTAGGTCCATCCACGTCTCTACAAATGACCCAGTTTCGTTCCTTTTTATGGCTGAGTAATATTCCATCGTATATATGTACCACATCTTCTTTATCCACTTGTCTGTCGATGGGCATTTAGGTTGCTTTCATGACCTGGCTATTGTAAACAGTGCTGCAATGAACACTGGGGTGCATGTGTCTTTTTGAATTATGAAAACCATCATTTCTAATTCAAATTGTTTTCAGCAACTTTCTTTCCACTTTCTTCCTTTCTCTGTCCACCACTCCCACCAAGCACACACACATCCTGGGCTAGAAGAAACAATGACTATGTCACAACTAACGAGCAAACGTCTAAAAGGGACATTTGTATAAAGTCGCAAGGGGTTGCCATATGTACTTCTGTATCTGCCACTGCAAACACATGTACACAAGTTGGGGATTACTTTATAACATGAGATAAATACCTTGTATGAAAGCATAAAATAGTAGCCTATGTAATAAGAGCCTTCTGGAGAAGTCTGGTCTCCACAAAGGAGAGGCTTTGTACACATGGATTTTTGAGGAAGTTTTTCTCATAAGTTGTACAGGGATTCTCAGTATGTGCATTGATCATATGTATTTATCTTAAGGTTTAAGATATTACAGAGGACTTGGCATCATTCTATATAATTATAGTCTATTATACATTACATGATATTCTATTATATACATAATACTTGGCCTTAGGGAAGGAATGTTAAGTTAAAATGAAATTTTCTTGTAATCAAGTTTTTTTAGTAGAGAAGTGCTTCTAGGTTCAGGGCAGCAATTCTCTTTAATATGTTATCAGAACTCTTTAGTACAATCTGTGCTGCACAACTGTGGTTAAGAGCACGAGCTCTGGGGTCAAAGTGCTGGGTACAAATGCTAGCGCCATCTTGGGCACTTCTGCATAAGGCAGTGAAGCTTCTGTTCTTAAATTTGCGTTCTATCACCTCTGGGCAACAGGGAGAATGACCATGCATGTCTCATAGTGGGGTTGTGAGGATTTAATGAGATAGCCACACAAAGTGCTTAGTATAAAGGGTGGCACACGGTGTCCTACAATTATTATGTAAAACTTATTATTAAAATACTGATACAATAAATCATCATTTTTGATAGCAAGTAAATTGTTACTTAAACAGTTATAAGTTACAGTTATATTATATAAGTAATCCCCTTGTATAATATATAAGTATATTATATAAGTAATCCTCTTGCTTCTTGATTTTTCCTATACTTTTTTCTATTTTTATCTTCCTTTGAATAAAAGGGAACAGTGAATGAGTGGTGGTGATGAGCAGAAAAGGGAACATGAATATAATACTGTATACAGAGTTACAGTGGTTTCCAACAATGAAATACTGTATCTGGGTTTCTCATGACTTTGTAGGAATTGATTGTTTTAAAATATGCTTCAATTGCCAAAATTCCCATGACTTATGACAGGCTGAATATTTGATATTTTCTTCCAGAAGACAAATGTAAGTCTCTTTCTTTGTTTCTTCTTCTTCTTCTTCTTCTTCTTCTAAAGTGCTATAGTATCACTATCCTAGTCACGACACTAGAAACTTACTTTAAGAGATATGACTTTTTAATATTTGAGTTTTTAAAGGCATCTGGCCCTTATTTAACCATCACATTTACATCCAATTTCTGCAGGCATGGTTTTGCTGTTTAAGCTTGGCTTGATGCCCTCTGCAGAGAGCCTTTGCTTTAATGAACACGACCCCACTGAAACTGCTGGAGTCCCCTGGTCTGCCCCCTTTCCCTGCCCCCAACCAACTGTACAAGAAGAGCACAGAAAGTTTCACCTTGCATTTCAAATAAGAAGATAAAAGTAAGAAAGTAAATCGAGGGAGAATCAGCTTTATGTGGCTGCCACTGCTATGACATATTCAACTTGATGCCCTTATATTATTTGCAGAAGTGTTTATGTACTATGAAATGTTCAGCCAGAGCGTACAGGAGACTATAAAATATTTTATGAGATGTATACATGGTTGATGGTAGAATTTTAAATGCAACTTGGGAAGGTTCTATCTAAATTCCAGGAGGGCAGATGAGGAAATACTTTCTCTGTAGTGACTCAGTTTTACATAAGGGGTTATATGAACTGGAAAGAAATACCTGATTTGGGAACTATACAAAATTTTTTTCATAAAATTAAATTTTATAATTTATAGGCAAGTAAAATTGTTTTCTTTCAGACCAAGAATCACAAGTTATGTTTATTTGTCTTCTACGTGGTAAAAGCATTAAACGTGGATTGCTTATTATTTTATAGGAACAAAGAACATGCAGTAATAAATGAAGAATCCTCCCCGGATATAGGAAGTATATACACCATTAAAAAATATCTGTGCTTCTGATGGTTTTTAAATAACAACTTTTGGTTCTAAAACTGGAACATTATTTTTGAATCTCAACTATTGCAATATGTGAAGGCAGAAGGTTAATGACATATCCTCAAAATGGCATGTTTAGAAAGTTGCATTTCCAAATTCAGGTGAAGGGAGAAATATATTTCTGTTTCCTTTATCCTCAAGTCTATAAGGCAGTGCCAATTTCCCATAAGAGAAGTTATTTATTTACTTATTTATTTTCAAATTCCATCTCCCAAACACAGGCCTACGGAAATAGAAACTATTTTGTGCATTCACATTTGACTTACAATTAAGCCTGACTTTTTATTTTTGTTTTATTTATTTAAAATTTTAATTTTATATTGAAGTATAGTTGATTTACAATGTTGTGTTAGTTTCAGGTGTACAGCAAAGTGATTTAGTTATACCTACACATATACCTATTCTCTTTCAGATTCTTTTCCCATATAGGTTATCACAGAGTATTGGGTAGAGTTCCCTGTGCTATGCAGTAGGTCCTTGTTGATTTTATATACAGTAATGTGTGTATGTTAATCCCATCCTCCTAATTTACCACCCCTCCTCCACCTTTCCCCTTTGGTAACCATAAGTTTGTTTTCTAAGCCTGCGAGTCTGTTCTGTTTTGTAAATAAGTTCATTTGTATCATTTTTTAGATTCCACATATAAGTGATATCATATAATATTGGTCTTTGACTTCACTTAGTGTGATAATCTCTAGGTCCATCCATGTTGCCTCAAATGGCATTATTTCATTGTTTTTTATGGCTGAGTAATATTCCATATATTTTTATGTGGTATGTAAGTATCACATCTTCTTTATCCATTCATGTATTGATGGACATTTAGGATGCTTCCATGTCTTGGCTATTATAAATAGTGCTGCAATGAACACTGGGGTTGCATGTATCTTTTTGAAGTATGGTTTTCTCCAGATATATGCCCTGGAGTGGGATTGCTGGATCATATGATAGCTCTACTTTTAATTTTTAAAATTTTTTTGATTTTTTTCAATTTTTGGCTGTGCTGTGCAGCTGGTGGGATCTTAGCTCCCCGACCAAGGATCAAAACTGCGCCCCCTGCATTGGCAGTGCGGAGTCTTAACCACTGGACCTCCAGGGATGTCCCTACTTTTAGTTTTTTAAGGAACCTCCATACTGTTCTCCATAGTGGTTGTACCAATTTACATTCCCACCAACAATGTAGGAGGGATCCCTTTTCTCCATACCCCCTCTAGCATTTATTGTTCATAGACTTTTTTTTTTTTTTTTGCGGTACGCGGGCCTCTCCCTGTCGTGGCCTCTCCCGTTGCGGAGCACAGGCTCCGGATGCGCAGGCTCAGCAGCCATGGCTCACGGGCCCAGCCGCTCCGCGGCATGTGGGATCTTCCTGGACCGGGGCACGAACCTGTGTCCCCTGCATCGGCAGGCGGACTCTCAACCACTGCACCACCAGGGAAGCCCCATAGACTTTTTGATGATGGCCATTCTGGCCGGTGTGAGGTGATTGTAGTTTTGATTTGCATTTCTCTAACAATTATTGATGTTGAGCATCTTTTCACTTGCTTTTTGGCCATCTGTATGTCTTCTTTGGAGAAATGTCTATTTAGATCTTCTGTCCATTTTTTGATTAGGTTATTTGGTTTTTTTTTTTTATATTGAGCTGCAAGAGCTGTTTGTATATTTTGGAGATTAATCCCTTGTCAGTTGCTTTGTTTGCAAACATTTTCTCCCATTCTGTGGGTTGTATTTCTGTTTATGGTTTCCTTTGCTGTGCAAAAGCTTTTAAGTTTAGTTAGGTCCCATTTGTTTATTTTTGTTTTTATTTTCATTGTTCTAGCATCAACATCACGAAGTCATTGGGAAGATAAATGAACTACCAACGGTAAGGTTCCTGACACAAAGTAGGTGCTCAAAGTATGTTAATTCCTCTCTCCCCTGCTTACAGACCTCTTTTTTAAAATTGATGTATAACTGGCATATAACACATATTTAATTAACATCACAGTCCCTCTGAAGAAGATTTTAATATAACGCTTATGCTTCAGGATGTGTCCATAATTAGAATCATTTAAAAAATAAATCTAGGTTATTGTCTAAGATAAACATGCCATAAAACCCTGACGTGTCTTGGTAATATCTAATGCAAACCCAGTATGGTGGAGTATAAGACTAGATAGACTGATAATTAGGGTCCATGGTCTGGTCTCTGGTCTGTCATAGCATTGCTGAGTGACCTTGGTAAAGTCAGTTTCCCTCTCCAGGCCATCATTTTCCATCTGTAAAATGAGTGGTTGTTTCCAATGATCTTTAAGACCATCTTCCACTCTGACAGCTTATGATTCTACATAACAATTTAATCTTTAAAGAAATTTATTTAAGTCACATTTTCTGAAACTTTCCCTTTATAAATTTTTTCCCCCTATACTCACTGCTTAAGGAAATTTTATTTCACTTCAAATTTAGTGTTGTGGAAAGAGTCAGAAAAAGAACCTAAGTGTAGAAAAGAAAAAAAAAGAATTACAAATATTAATATTGAGCCATTACGGGGACATCTAGGCTGGTTCGGGACAGACATAAATGACCTTGTTTTATTCTAAATTCAGCTCACTGGCTTATGATGAAAAGTGAAAGGTTATTATATGGACTTACTGGGCAAAACCAGATTTTATAAATAATTACCTGTCAGACTGTTCAAGATAGACAAACATACGCCAGACCAACAAAAACACAGACCTGTCATATTTCTGAGAGAAATGTACGTTGAGTCTTCCTTCTCTGGGACTATAAGGAGATCAGGTAGAATAAAATGAAGGGGAAAAAATCTAAACCCTATATTTTCTGCCTTGTGCATACTTTAAAATGTATAATGTGGGAGAGGAGGAATTTCGATGTGAAAAATCGGCTCCTGAAAATTTTACACATCTATAAGCCTGGCATAGAAACCAAATACAATAAATGCTGTCGTTTTACAAGTTAGAATGTTTACTGCAAGCTTGTAATTTTCCATGATTAGGGATGCCAAGAAAAATAAGAATGATGATAAAAAGAAAAGTTTAATCATACATTTCACCAAGCGCAGATGGAACATCAAAACCCTTTGGCAATTTTTTGATATTATATATCTGCGTTTTTTTGTTCTTGACATGAAGATTTTTTCCAGAAGGACTAACATAGAACAGGTAAGTGATAGTTAACAAATGTGAAAATATGGCACAATCACGCTAACTGAGCCTCACTACGATTTGGTCACAGGAGGGAAACCTTGCATACTTCTCATTTCTGTTTTTATTAATTCTTTACAAAGGCTATCTCAGTGTGTGTAGAAACCATGATAAAAGTAAAATTATACAAAACTCCTAAAGAATTAAAGAAACAACTTCCTCCTTTGCAATTCAAGTTCAATCAAGAACTGTATATAACTGCTGTATTTTGGTTCGCTTCGTTACAGTTCCTCGTTTACTGGAGAAAGTACAGATGCCAGAAGGATAACTCAGCTGCTACCAGCAAGAAACTGCCCAGCCCACATTTCAGTCTAGGTGTTAGTGCTTTGGAGGGAGAAAGCAGATTACTTGGCTCCCCATCCATTGATTCTAACCACTTTGCTTCTAAATGGGTACAGCGTGTGTGTGAGGGCTGGGCCTGGGGATCGGAGGGACAGGGGAAGGAGAAAAATGAAGATGGGGAAGAGGGCCTACGAGGGGAAAAACACACGATAGGTACACACTCAGGAAGTTGGGAAGAGGCCATGAAAATGACACATATACTACACGTGGGGTGAAGGGAAGAGAAGATGGGAACAGACAGTTAGTTCATCAGGCCAATTAGGTCTTTGATTAGTGTGAGTTTATAAGATGGACATTTGTCTGTAAAATACACGTAGATCTAGACATCAAATGTCAGAAGGTAGAGTTGGTGGGACAGTCCAAGGGGAAAACTGACTGTTCTTTTAATTTTGTTTCCTTTGTCCTAAACCTGGATTACAAAATGCATCAAATAAAACATAGACTAAACACTGAGAGAAAAAAAGTCACTGCTTTTAAGTTATGTGAGCTGAGAGCAGTAAATCTATTCCAAATTAAAATCTCAAAACTGTGTGATGTGCATTCTTGTCCACCTACACACCATCCCAAACATCCTGCCATTAATTGGCTAAATGGCCCATCTAGTAAACAAGACTAAGCGTTGAGGGGGCTGGAAAAGGGCTGGAGTCAGCCAGTTGATAGTCACAACAAACCAACCCACTCCCAAGGATGCGGAGAAGGTAAACTTGTCTTTTATTTTGCCCAAGGAGGGGAACAGAAATCACCTTAATATAACACTGCCTTTCCTGTTGTCTCAGTCACAGTCACATCAGCAGGCCAGAAAAGCCATCCCATTCCTGCGGTAGGCACTCTGTCAAAGAAAAAGAAATCTGCAGTGAATTATCACATGAAGTCAAACCAGGAAAGGAAGCAAAAGAGCAAACAGAACTTTCTTCCTGTTTTGTACACTCTGCTGGCTGCAATCTAATAGGGTGCTTAATCTGAACATTTCTGGTGGCAAAGCTCTAGCAGCCACTTTGTTAAAAAGTCAGTGTGGTTAACAAGTGGTTAGTGATTCTATTTTGGGGGAGTGGGAGATACCTAAAATAAGACATCCCATTTTGTTAATTGATTGGGCTTGGTTAGGCCCAAGACATGTTGTGTTGAATCTGTTTGTCCTTTATAAACATGTGCTCTCTATTGGACATGCCCAAGAATCACTTCTAACTAAGTCTCTTAATAGTCTGTAAATTACTGACTCATTATATCCTTCCCAGGCCTAATTTACAGTCTCAGCGAAAAGGTATGGGAACAGATACTAACAGAGCCCCCCCCCCCCGCAAATATGGTGACCTCTAAGCAGTTCTGTACATTATAGACATTACAGAAAACCTGAATCTTACATAATTTTATATATGTTCATGTACATATAGATGTATAAATGGATATTCATGATGGGATAAAAATACTCCCATAAAAGAAAAATGGGAAAATAGATACTAATTGCAATAATGCAATATATTCCAGTAAAGAAAGTAAAATGGCGTGATTTCTCACCCCAAGAGAAATATTCTGCATTTCAGAGTCGGAAGAGCTGGGCCATACAGGGCCTCTGTGACTCGTCCTGATTCTCACAATGAGACCCAGAGTGAAGCAGAATTAAAATCCGGGATTTAGGAATAAAATACCCCTTTTCACCACCATAGTTTTCATTATTTAAACTAGGAACAGCAATGTTCAGAGAATTCATAACCCTCAATTAACTGGAATTTTTCTATAATCTGTTTTCAGAAAAATGGAAAAAATGACAAAATCTCATATCAGGGATCTTTTTTTCCTTTAAGCTAGTAACTCTGGGCTGTTCTGGAGTCTGTAAACTTTCGGTCCAATAAATTTACCTTCAGTAGCCATATTATAGGAAATACAGAATAAGCTTTTATGGTTAAGATAATGTTATGAAGGTGCTGAGAGTTTTATTCTAAAAACATGATTATTTTTAATTATACAAAAAAAAAAAAAAAAAAAGGAAAGTGGACCCAAGCTTTTTAGAAAGACTTCTACCACTACGAGGTGAAACAAAAATGGTTTTCCAGATAACTTTCTGTTAATCATAAAATTCAATTAACTTCAAAACCCTTCCCTTCAAATCTCCTGCTTACACAGGATTTACTATGGTTGTCAGGCTTTGGCGCCCTGGCTGAAATTTCATCGGTGGGTTATGCTGTTACACAGTTCACTCCAGATCAGCATATCGAGGATGAGAAAACAGTGGCAGATTCCAAGTTTCCTTTCTCAGGGATCTCTGGGAGCTCCACCTCACCATTGGACTCTTTGTGCCACAGGGCACTTTCAGATTGAAGCAAACATTCTAGCAAAGGCTAGAAAATTCCAGCTCTAGCTCCTAAGATCGTGCACCGGAGAACAGTGGTTAAGTGAGCTCCTTGGAGAGCCACAAATAAGTTGCAGGAACGGATAAGGTGTCTTCCCACAACTACAGGCAGGGGAGCCTCAGGCCTTGAAACAGCCCCTTCCACCACAGCCGCCTTCGAGAGGCTCACGCCAAAGTAATACTTTCAGCTTCTTAACCTTGATATTTTACAGTTTACAACCACAGTGACAACCTTTAACATAACATAATATTGAAAGCACAGGGATGGTTTACATGGAGATAAATGGACCTAGGACTAAAGCTGGGTTCCTCTTAAAGGTAAATGGTTGAGGTGAGCCTTCCTTGAAACAGCAGTCTTGGCTCGGGAGAAGACTGAGTCCTGGCTGAACTCACCTGAGAAATTACCACATTAAATCTTTCCAGGGTGGGCGATATGAAATGGTTTGCTCCAGTACTGAAAAGGTCACTTTTCAAAAATCTAGTCACCTTCACAGATAACTGATTACCGTTGTTTGCAAACAAGTAAAAGATGATGGGCTTATTTAATAACATAGACACTCAAGTAGCCAAGTTTAATGAGAAAACCAAAGTTTAGAGCTGACTCAGATTTCTGGAATAAGTTCTTCTAATTCTAAAGTAAAGAAGAAACAAACGAGCATGTGTAATTAGTGAAGAGCAATTTCAGCAAACCAATCCCCTAGGGTCCTCCACCCTGAGTCACTGCTTTTTCCTTTTTATGTATAAAGGATGTATGTTGTCTGTCTGTGTAGGGTAATTATGGGAATGTCCCAAATTTGGCATCCCTTCCAGAGTAAGCAACTTGAAAGGAAGATGGATGAAGACAACTCATCTTTGTGTCAACTGTGAATTTCTCTGTATTTGTGTTGCGAATGCTGAAACTAAATTTAAACATTGCTTGGTGTGAGGGCCTTCCAGAGGCCACGTTCTCATGAAACATTCTGTATTCAACTCACTCTCTACTGTCAGAGCCTATGAACGATTCACAGACACCCCTAGTTAGTAAAACCCAGACCTTGACCAGCAAAAGCCAGGACCTCCCCAACTACTGAAAAGTATAAATTAATCAATAACACAGACCTCGCCCCCCCCCAAACCAGCTCTTACTGCTATATACCACTTAAGCTTTACTTCTTACTTAATAGAGCTCTGTTCTCAACTACTGTTGGCTCCTATGTAAATGCATTGAACAGCTCAGATATTTTAGCATCTCCCAAAGTTACCAGCAAAGATGATATATATATATATATATTTTAAAGGGCCAATTGTAGTTCTTAGGCTTTTTTTTTTAATTGAGTATCAAGCTAGCTCCCCATTTTTGACATTCTTTTATCCATTCAGTTCAAAATTATGACCTTTTACTGGAATCTCAATCTACCTGGATAAACAGACATAGATTCTACTTGCTGCACTGGGCACTGGTGGGGAAATTAACTAATTAAGGGTGTACTTTAAAAATATGGCTTAAAAAAATCATATGGACAATGAACAAGCTAGAGAAAACATTTAAATCCCAAACTGGTTTACTTCTGCTTTTTTATGGTGCATCATAAATTACACATTTTAAGGAATGCAAATTAATATTAAAAAGCAAAAGGTTAATATTTATCTTAAGCAAAAGAAGATAACTATGCTATAAAACATATCCTGCAGTTTGAATATAATTATATATGTGTTATTTATGCCATTAGCCTAATTAGTAAGGCTTTAATTATAGATAAAACCACGCCCCTCAGTTCAGACCTGTATTTTATTCTTACTACCACATTTCCTGATTAATTTTGGCATCACTGAGGCTGAGCTGTTAGGACCAGAGTTAGGACTTTGACCCACCATCCCCAGGATGTACTGTTGCTGCACCCTGAGCTCAAGCCACTACTGTACCCTGTCACCCCCCAGCTTGTGCCACTGCTGTTCTCCCCACCCTGGGGCCCAAATCACTGTGGTAAGCCCCAAGAACTCAGACCCTGGGTCCTTGGAAGATATGCACATGCCTGCACCTCAGACACTGGCACTACCATCACTGCAAGTGCACCTGTGCCCCAGGACCAAGGCAGTTCCACACGTGCCTGATCCTAGAACCCCGGCTCCACTGCCACTGAGTGCCAGCTCACTAAACCTGGTACCAAAATGGATCCCCTTGGCTGGAACTTCCTTTCACAGGCAAAAAAGAAAGACCCCAGCAGCAGCCTCTGCCATCGGGGACCCCAACAGCCCTAGGTATCACTGCCACTTGCAGGACCTCTGCAGTCTGGGCCCCTGCAGTCTTGGCCCAAGTTGACCTCAGCTGATGGAGCTGCACAGAGATTATGCCACTGTGCTTTGCCCAGAATCAGAGCTGCTGAATCCCACCCTGCCAGAGCCCTCACAGACACCTTCAGGTGAAAGTCTTTCCCCTCCAGAGTCAGTCTGAAAAGGCTGCAAGAGTTGACTGCTCCCTCAAATGTGCAAAGCTACTGGAAACGTGGAAAAGCAAGGAAACGTATCACCACCAAAGGAACGCAATAATTTTCCAGTAACTAACCATAAAGAAATGGATATCTGTGAGTTACCTGGAAAAGAATTCAAAATAATTATTTTAAGAAAGCACAGTGAGATTAAGATAACTGACAGACAACTCAATGAACTCAAGAAAACAATGCATGAACAAAATGAGGAATTCAGCAAAGAGACAGAAGTCAGAAAAAAGAACTAAACAAAAATTTTGGAACTAAAATGCAAGAGAGAGCTTCAAAAACAGAATCAAGCAGAAGAAAGAATGTGCAAACTTGAAGACAGATTTCTTGATATTATCCATTAAGAGGAGAAAAGAAATAAGAATGAAAAAAGGGTGAAAAAAGTCTGTGTAAAATTAGGGGACACCATTAAGTGAAATAATGCAGTCAGCCCTCTGTATCTACTGATTCCACACCTGCAGATTCAACCAACCAAAAATACTTGGAAAAAAAATTCCAGAAAGTTCCAAAAAGCAAAACTTGAATTTGCTGTGAGCTGGCAACTATTTACATAGCATTTACATTGTATTTACAACTATTTGCATAGCATTTACATTGATTTAGTTATTATATGTAAACTAGAGATGATTTAAAATATATATGGGAGGATTTACAGAGGTCACATGCAAAAACTATGTCATTTTGTATAAGAGACTTGAACATCTGCAAATTTTGGTATCCATGGCGGGTCCTGGAACTAATCCCCCACAGATACTGAGGGATGACTGTATTTGATTTATGGGAGTCCTAGAAGTAGAAGAGCGAGAAAGGGTCAGAAAACTCATGTGAAGAAATAAGTTCTGATATCTGGGGAGAGATATGACCATCCAGAAACATGAAGCTCAGGAATTCCCATATAGATTTAGCCCAAAGAGCTATTCGCTGAGACATATTATAGTCAAACTCTTAAAAATCACTGACAAAAAGAGAATTTTGAAAGCAGCAAGAGTTTAAAAAGAGTCATCACATACAAGCAAACCCAGATAAGGTTATCAGCAGATTTCTCAGAAGAAACCTTGCAGGCCAGGAGAGAAAGGGATGATATATTCAAAGTGTTCAAAGAAAAAAACCTGCCAATCAAGAACACTTTACCCAGGAAAGTAGTTCCTGTGTAGAGATAAAGACTTTCCCAGACAAATAGAAGCTGAGGGAATTTATCACCACTAGACCTGCCTTACAAGAAATGCTAACTGGAGTTCTTCAAGATGAAACAAAAGGATACAGCAAAAGCAGTTCTAAGAGGCAAGTTTATAGTGATAAATGCCTACGTTAAGAAAAAATGAAGATTTTACGCACCTATGGTCACCTAACCTATGACAAAGGAGGCAAGAATATACAATGGTGAAAAGACAGTCTCTTCAATAAGTGGTGCTGGGAAAACTGGACAGCTACACCTAAAAGAATGAAATTAGAAGACTCCCTAACACCATACACAAAAATAAACTCAAAATGGATTAAAGACCTAATTGTAAGGCTGGACACTATAAAACTCTTAGAGGAAAACATAGGCAGAACACTCTGTGACATACATCACAGCAAGATCCTTTTTGATCCACCTCTTAGAGTAATGAAAATAAAAAGAAAAATAAACAAATGGGACCTAATTAAACTTAAAAGCTTTTGCACAGCAAAGGAAACCATGAACAAAACAAAAAGACAACCCTCAGAATGGGAGAAAATATTTGCAAATGGAACAACTGACAAGGGATTGATCTCCAAAATATACAAAACAGCTCATGCAGCTCAATATAAAGAAAACCCCAAACAATCCTATCAAAAAATGGGCGGAAGATCTAAATAGACATTTCTCCAAAGAAGACATGCACATAGCCGAAAAGCACATGAAAAGATGCTCAACATCAATAATTATTAGAGAAATGCAAAATAAAACTACAATGTGGTATCACCTCACACTGGTCAGAATAACCATCACCAAAAAAAATCTATAAACAATAAATGCTGGAGAGGGTGTGGAGAAAAGGGAACCCTCCTACACTGTTGGTGGGAATGTAAATTGGTACAGCCACTATGGAGAACAGTATGAAGGTTCCTTAAAAAACTAAAAATAGAATTACCATATGATCCAGCAATCCTGCTCCTGGGCATATACCCTGAGAAAACCATGATTCAAAAAGATACATGCACCCCAGTGTTCACTGCAGCACTATTTACAATAGCCAGGACATGGAAGCAGCCTAAATGTCCATCAACAGAGGAATGGATAAAGAGGATGTGGCACATATATAGAATGGAAGATTGCTCAGCCAGAAAAAAGAAGAAAATAATGCCATTTGCAGCAACATGGATGGACCTAGTGATTATATACTGAGTGAAGTAAGTCAGACACAGAAAGACAAATACCATATGATATCGCTTATATGTGGAATCTAAAAGAAAAGGGTACAAATGAACTTATTTACAAAACAGAAATAGAGTCATGGATGTAGAAAACAAACTTATGGTTACCAGGGGATAAGCAGAGGGAGGGATAGATTGGGAGACTGGGACTGGCGTATACACACACATATACACACTACTACTAAAATAGATAACTAATAAGAACATGCTGTCTAGCACAGGTAACACTCAATACTCTGTAATGACCTATATGGGAAAAGAATCTTAAAAAAAAAAGAGTGGATATATGTCTATGTATAACTGAACCACTTTGCTGTACACCTGAAACTAACACCACATTGTAAATCAACTATACGCCAATAAAAATTTTTTTAAAAACGGAAGATTTTAAATAAACCAAACCTTATATATTATATAACCTTATATATTTCAATTATCCCTCAATAAAGCTGGAAAAAAAGGGGGAAAATTTCATTATAGCAGGCCTCAAATTCACTTACAAATACTTCATTCCTCAAAGGCCTAAGACAGAAGATTTTGGTTCTGTTGTCTGAATTCCTATAAATTTGCAGAATTGGATTTTAGCAACTCTTTATTTAGAGTTCCAGCTTGGTGCTTGGTGGTGCTTGCTTGCACTAGCACTTGTGCTTGGAGGTGCAAAGGACACAAGGATAAGTAACACAGTCCCTGCAGTCACTAAAGCTTCCAATTTAATGCTAATGGTTTAACCACCACAAGTAAAATGCATTGAGAGGTCATTTTCAAGGGTGGGAAAGAGAAAAAATAAGACAGCCTTTTTGTTTTCTCTTTTCCTTTTAATCATAATATTTAATTTCGAATAACATTTAAAAGGGCATGAGATTGTATATTTCTTAAAGCGGGGGGCAAATATTAAAAAATACTACAATTTTAAAAAAATGGTTTATGAAGTACAATACTTTCATGTCCATATCTAATTTAGCCTTACCACGACTAGCAAAAAAAAAAAAAAGGTCTTGTTATTCTCCTTTTTAAAGTGACATGTCTAGTGGGTGATGAGTAGATTTATGATTCAAAACCCAGGGCCGGTACTCTTTTTATTATACCACACTGTCTTACATTAAACAAAAGAAAACAAAAAACCCCCTGAAATCTGACCTAATTTCTTCCATCCTGATTACTATAGATACACATATTCTCCTAGTCCTCATAAACTCAATTCTTGCTAAAGATCACTTGAAGTAGTTAAAATGAACTAGATTAGTCCGGCACAATCCTTCAGAGTGCAAAGACGGGACCTGAATCTAAGTCATCTTCAGTTTGGAGGCACTCTCAACTGGCGCTTATTTTCCAGACTAATTTAAAGAATAGTGTATAATAAAAAACACTGTGCACCCAAATAACTTGGGGCGCTTTACAAAAATAACAGATCCTCTGGCTTCACTTCTTTAAAGTCAATTGGTCTGAGTGGAGTTCGAGTTTGGAATGTTTGAGAAGCAATCCCAGTGACCTGGATGCAGGTGAGGGCTGGGAATGGTGGTGGAATAGGTGAGTACACCATTAACAGGATCCCAACATGGTTTGATCAATAAATGGAACCCTCTCAGAATCTGTCATGATTATACAGTGAACAATATTTCATAATGGAATCCTAATCTTACCATTTAATTTAATACAGAAGAAACAGAAATTAGGTTTTTGGACCGTGCCTTTTACGCAGACAGCAGACGGGTTACCTGTTACCTCTCACGTTTCTTACTTGTGGGTCATCTGTACACTAGTCATTGTTTTTCTCCTTCCCAGATGCTGGGATGCTGCTGTTAGGCAGCACGGTCCTTCAGACCGCCACACCGCATTTAATTCCATAATGACAAAGGGATTTGGAAATTGAGCCTACTAAACCAAGTTGAACAAACCTTTTGCTTACATCTAAAATCAAGGAACAATAAAATTTCGGAATTGGAAAGTATCTTTGTGAACTCCTCTAGCCCAATTCCTAATTTAACAAATGAAAAAACCATTGCCCAGGGAGAAAGAGAGACACATCCATGGTCATGTGGAGAGAACCCAGGATGGTTCTCATTCTGCCCAAAGCTGTGTGTTCAGCTTCTCTGACCTTAATGGGGAAAACAGATGTAGGGGAAAAAAAATCATTTTTCCAGATGAAGTACCCTTGGGAGCAGAACAAAAGTGAAGAGACTGGGCGAAGGGAGGGACTTCATGATGTCCAAAACAGGACAGCTGAGTAGTTAGAACAAGGCAGCGATCATGAGCTTTTAGTTCTACTTCTGCCTCTTCTGCTATATGATTAGCTCTCCCTTAGAGAATCACCTAATATCCCTGAGTGCCCCAAATTATAATTTTGATAAATGGATGAAACAGCAAACTAATTAAGATAAACTTGGCTGAAAGGTCCCGTGGCAAAAGTATGCACCTTTAGAACCTTCAAGGGAACGACGTACCATTTGTTCATGCTGAGGTCTTACTAAGGCTGTGCTCAGTGTCTGATTTAGGGCCAAGCAAATAATGTGGCCTGCCTAGGTCTGTCTGGAGTTGCCGAATTTGGGTTAAATCCAGTAGAAGAAGGACAAGGAAAAGATTTGGAGCATACATTCACCCTGTCCCAAACTACCGTTAACTCCCAATTAACTAAGTGTAGGGTAGACTCTCTGCATTTTGGATGATTTGTGGGCCACAGGAGCCGCCCTGGCTACCAAGGGCCTGGTGGTTTCCCAAAAGCTCTTTTCCACTCCACAGCGATGAAGAGGGCACAGAGGGCAGAGGTTCTACAGCTACTGGCTTGGCTTTGCTGGAAGGAAAAGGTGAGGGAGGTTGGAGAGTAACCGAAAGCAACAGTCTTTCCCTAGTCCTTACTAATTAAGTTAGCCTAAGTGTTCTATTTGTTGGAACACTCGGTTGGCTGGGGTTGGGAAGGTATGTACATCTCTGCATCTCACGTATAAATGCCGTTCCGCAAGACAGATGAATTAGCCCTCCGCTCTGCCCCAACTCACTCCCAAGTTACGTGAAACCAGCTGTGCTTTTATCTGGCCTTTTTCTACCTCTCTTTCGGTAGCAACATCGGAGACTACACCAAGTTGCCTCAAATTCCACTGCTCCCGTAAGCACAAATTCAGCCCTGCCCTCTGTGGGGTCACTGGATTCAGAGTCCAAGCCCTCTCTCGGCTCCTCCATTTGCTGAAGGAGGTGACAGTGCCCTGAGAGACATACTGTTTTGCTTTAATACTCTAAATCTTTGGACCTCTGGAGCTTCATATCAAAGCTACGTAATAGCTTTTGAAAAGATAAAATATGCCCCCTTTTCTTGCTGCCCTTGTGTCTGCGTGTGGGCAAGAGATTTAATTACAATGAATAAAACCGAATGGTGGTCTGAGACTCTTAAAATCAAAGTGGGGATCATGGCTGAAATTCATTAGCAAACATAAATACAAATAGGCACATCTTGTTTGTACCAATGCCATGTGACTTTCCCCTTTTTGATAATTTCATTCTAACTCTGATATTTCAGAGAATCTAAATTGAACCATATGATGTATAGCATTGTAACATGCAAAGCTCTTCATTAAACATTTTCCTTTTTTGTGTACTTCCGCATGTTATAAATATCCAGTGAAAATCATGGAGGGCAGCTTGTCAGACAGCAGAGCCTTGATTTAAGACAGTGGAGGGAGCCCTGCCCTTTAATAAGAGGTCTCCTCTGGCTGGCAGAATAGGAAAAAGACATAGCATTAACTCCCGTTCTATTCCAAGTAACTGGAGCCTATAAATCTTGAGGAACGTGTCATTTTATGCATGCTTTTCTCTAAGTCTGTATCATATTCTTCTTATAAGTTATTTCAGGATTCTGAATATAAACATCTCTAAATGAAAATTTAATTATTAAAAATTACCATTTCTAATTGCCCAAGTCATTGCAATCAAATTATAGGAGAGATGTATTAATTTCTTGTTGTTGCTGAGAAAAATAATTATGTGGTTGACACAAATAGCATTGCATTTTAGAGAAAAGATTTTTGTGAATGTCATTTTTAGCAACTTTACATGAGTCTAACTAAAAGTGTGCCATTTCTATGTTTAAACTATTCTTTCCATGATATTGTATGCACTTAAATACATCTATGGTAATAATAATTTAATGGCAATAATATTAAACTTTTCTTCAGCTACCTATACTGTAAACAACACAGATGTCCGAATTGTTCCAAGCTGCAAGCACATATAAGTATATGTATAAACAGTGCCAAACTGGCAGGAGTTAGTAATCAGAATCTCCATTTTTGGGGGAGCAGTTTAGTATAACAACAGTTAATTCTCATTTTTCTTGTTTGACCCAAAGCTCTCCAGAAGGCAGAAAGTTGCTATTATTATTATTATTTTTTGCGGTATGCGGGCCCCTCACTGTTGTGGCCTCTCCCGTTGCGGAGCACAGGCTCCGGACGCGCAGGCTCAGCGGCCATGGCTCACGGGCCCAGCCGCTCCGCGGCATGTGGGATCTTCCCGGACCGGGGCACGAACCCGTGTCCCCTGCATCGGCAGGCGGACTCTCAACCACTGCGCCACCAGGGAAGCCCCAGGAAGTTGCTATTTTATTTATCTCTGTATGTCCAGGGTGCAACCCAATGCACAGCACCTATGTAGGTGCTCAATAAACAAACATCTAACGAATGAATGCATTTGACTTGCAAGTACCTTAGTTCCCTCCGGACAATGAGAAATGCTAACATGTGTTCACCATGAGAGCAGGAGCTAGGGTATTCTCAGCTCTGAAAAATTAGGTTTAGACCACACACTTATCATTTCACCAGATAACCGTCAGCAGCAATTGTTAAGAAAAATAAATTAGTGACCTTAATAATTCAATCATAAGCAATGCAGCAAAGCAAAGGGTTACTCTGATGTTAGTTCACAGCTCCCAATGGGAGCATTTCTGGGCTTCTCATTACTCTTTTCTGCCAAGAGTAAAAACTTCTGCATCTATGGAGCCAACTGCATTGTTTGCCAGAAAAAAAAAATCCAAGTCATCTAAAACAACACTGTTAAATTGTTTTGTGGCATCTAAACATTTTAAGTTCCAATATTCTGTTACTGAAAAGTTTATAGTAGTATAAAATAATTTTTTAACAATCGTGGTTGGGTGGCAATGTTACCCAATTGTATTTCCTATTTTCAAAGTTGTCAACAATGATACAATAAAAATTAAAAGAAAATACTGCCTCAGTGGCCTTTGCCACGTCAAAAAACACAACATGAGAATAAGAACACGAATAGCAACAGCTGTTTACCCATGGTCAAGACACCAATTTAGAAGAGTAAATAAATTATAATTAAGATATTCAAGAAGTTTTGGAAGACAGTGAATAATAAAATTATGACACAGAACTATCAGGACACAGTAGTTAATATCAATCACTGAAGTAGCCACCTGAGAAGGTATATTTCTGGATGAAGCTACTGTCATTCATTCATTCATTTAATAATATAGGCTGTGAGGTGCAGTGGTGATCACAGCAGTGATCACAGAAGCGGTTCCTACCCTTCATATGTTGAACAGTCTAGTGGGGGAGACATATTGAATAAGAAATGACAAAAGTAATGGGAATTACAAAGTGAGAATAGAGTGTAATGGGACCATATAAGGGGATAGTTGAGGTGGGTGGTGGTGATCAAGGAGGCTTCTTGAAGGAAAAGACACTCAGCTGAGGCCCGAGTTGGGGATGGGAGGGGAATGCGTAGCAGGACAGAAAAATGTTCTAGGTAAGACCCAGAGGAGAGAGAGCCTGACTTATCCTATTCCCAAATGCCAGTCTACAGGCTATGCTTGTCACAATAAATATTAAATCCAAGACACCAACCCACATCATTTACCACCAACCACTGAATTTTTATCAAAATTCAGGCAAGAAATGCTCATGTTATATAAACATTCAACCAGTTCTTTTGAATCATTACTTTAGAGCCTGATACAAACTCCTTATATTAAATCAGAATAACTGGAGGACTTCTCGCTTCTGAGGTAGCACGTAAGAGGCTTGGAAGGTGCCACTCTGTCCTAACAAGTAAAAGTTGAACAAACAGAAAAATCAAAAATTCTTCTTAGATCCAAAGGAGAAGCGAAATGACAGGGAAAACCAATGCCCTTAAAATCAGAGAGACAGACAGGCAAATACAGAGAGTCACAATGTAATGGAGCACAAATCTATAAGCAAAAACCTCTGTGGGGACCAGTGCTGGGGTAGGGAAAGCTGAACTGTAACTGACAAACTGCTAGGTTTGTAGTGTGGACAAACCTGGGAGATAAAACTCCCGGGGGACTCAATCATGGGGGATGGGGAAGGGGACCACACTCTTCTGAGTTTCACCTCCTGGAACTCTACCAGGTTCTCAAAGTGAGTATCACAGAAAACTCTCCTCATGCTTTGGGCAGGGAGAGGGGTAAACAGCATTTTGAAATACACCAAAGCATACTGTTCTTCTTAACAAGGTCTACCTACAGGAGGAACTATTTAACCAGAGCTTAACCTGCAGAGGTTTTCTAAGAGCCTACCTGACCTGGGAAAAGGCAAATACCCAACTTCAGTCCACTGTAGCCACCTTGACTAACAGGCTGGTGGGTGGGACACTAAGAAGCACTTGTGAAGGTCACAGTTCAGAGGCACAGGCTCACTAAAAGACTAAGACCTAATCATAGTTGTATAGAATGCGTCCCCTCCTCCCACATCTTACCACCATATTAATAAAGACCTATTTATAGTTTTTCCTTTTACCCAGTATATCATGTCTGGGTATTAAGACAAAATTACAAGGTATATTATAAGGCAAAAAACAGTTTGAAAAGACACAGCAAGCATCAGAACCAGACCCATTTATGACAGGTATGTTGGAATTAACAGACTGGGAATTTATAACAACTATGATTAGGATGCTAAAGGCTCTAATGGATACAGTAAACAGCATGCAAGAAAAGATGGGCAATGTAAGCAAAGAGATGGAAATTTTAAGAAAAAATCAAAAAGAAATGCTAGAGATAAAAAACCACTGTAACAGAAATAAAGAATGCCTCTGATGGGTTTTGGGTTTGTTAGTAGACTGGATATGGCTGAGGAAATAAACTGAGCTTGAGGATACTGCACTATAAACCTCCAAAACTGAAAAGCAAAGAGTAAAAAGACTGGAAAAAAAGAACAGAATATCCAAGAACTGTTCTCTAGGAACCTCCAAAACTGAAAAGCAAAGAGTGAAAAAACCAGAAAAGATGGAATAAAATATCCCCAAACTGTAAGATAGCTACAAATAGTATAACATATGTAAAATGGGAATACCAGAAGAAGAAAAAGAGAAAGGAACAGAAGAAATATTTTAAAAAACAACATCTGAGAATTTTCCCAAATTAATGTCAGACACCAAACCACAGATCCAGGGAGCTCCGAGAACACCAAACAGAATAAATACAAAAACCAAACTACACCTAGGCATATCATACTCAAACTACAGAAAAATGAAAAAAATTAAAAGATGCCAGAGAAAAATAACACCTTACCTATAAAGGAGCAAAGACAAAAATCACACCTAACTTCTCCGAAACCATGTAAGCAAGCAAAAAGTGGAGTGAAATATTTAAAGTGTTGAGAGAAAAAATCCACCAACCCAGAATTCTGTGCTCTGTGATGTAATCATTTAAAGGTGAAAGAGAAATAAAGATTTTCTCAGACAAACAAAAATTGAGGGAAGTTTTTTTTTGCTAGTAGCCCTGCTTGCAGGAAAATGTTAAAGGAAGTTCATTAGATATAGTTCAGAAACCTGGATATACATAAAAAAAGGAAGACCACTGGAGGAGGAATAAGTGAAGGTAAAATAAAAACTTTTATTCTTAATTGATCTAATAGATAATGGTTTGTTCAAAATAATAGTAATAATGTATTCAATTACATTGCATATATACCCATGTTTCTGTATATTTATGTATAAGTGAAACGAATTGCAGTAACAATAGAAGGGACAGGAGGAAGGAATCAATCTTATTTTGTTCTTATAAGGTACTAATAGTACCTGTGAAGTGGTGAAGTATTACTGGAAAGTGGACTTTGATTAGAGGTCAATGTAAATTGATACAGCCACTATGGAGAACAGTAGGGAGGTTCCTTAGAAAACTAAAAATAGCATTACCAGATGACCCAGCAATCCCACTACTGGGCATATACCCAGAGAAAACCATAATTCAAAAAGACACATGCACCCCAATGTTCACTGCAGCACTATTTACAATAGCTAGGTCATGGAAGCAACCTAAATGCCCAATGACAGACAAATGGATAAAGAAGATGTGGTATATATATATATATATAAATATATATATATATATAAATATATATATATAATGGTATATTACTCAGCCACAAAAAGGAACGCAATTGGGTCATTTGTAGAGATGTGGATGAATCTAGAGACTTTCATAGAGAGTGAAGTAAGTCAGAAAGAGAAAAACAAATATCATATATTAACGCATATATGTGGAACCTAGAAAAATGGTACAGATGAACCTGTTTGAAGGACAGAAATTGAGACACAGATTCAGAGAACAAATGTATGGACACCAAGGGGGGAAAGCAGAGGGGGTAGTGGTGGTGGTGCTGTGATGAATTGGGAGATTGGGATTGACATATATACACTAATATGTATAAAATGGATAACTAATAAGAACCTGCTTTATAAAAAAAAAGAAACCCACTTTAAATATAAAGACACATATAGATTAAAAGCAAATGGAGAAAGATGTGCCATGCTAACACTAATCAAAAGAAAGCTGGAGTAGCTATATTAAACTCAGACAGAGCCAACTTTACAGCAAGAAAGTTATCAGAGACAGAAGGCCATCACATAATGATAAGGGGTCAATTTCCCAAGATGATGTAACAATCCTCAACAGATATATGGCTAACAATACAGCATCAAAATACATGAAGCAAGAAGTGACAGAACTTCAAGGAGAAGAGATGAACCCACTATTGTAGCTGGAGACTTCAACACCCCTCTGAGAACAAACAGGTCCAGCAGGCACAAAATCACTAAAGACATGGAACTCTACAAAATCACCAATTAAGTGGACATAATGGACGTCTTTAGACTATTCATCGAACAATCATAGATTATAAATTCTTCTCAAGCTCACATGGGACATTCATCAAAATAGACCACATTTGAGGGCATAAGACATATCCTAACAAATTTAAAAGAATGAAAATCATGCAATGTCAGACCATAATGGAATTAAACCAGAAATCAATACTGGAAAGATAGCTGGAAAATCCCAAGGTATTTGTAAGTTAAACAACACACTTCTAAACAACATAGGGGTCAAAGAAGCAATCTTAAGAGAAATTTTAAAATATTTTGAACTAAGTAAAACTGAAAACATAACATCTCATAACATTGTGGCATGCAGCAAAAGCAATGTCTAGAAGAAAATTTAAAGCACTGAATGCACATATTAGAAAATAAGAAAGATCTAAAGTCATTCATTTAAGCTCCCACATTAGGAAACAAGAAAAAAAAGAGCAAATTAAGAATAGAAATAATAAGATGCAGAAAACCTCAATAAATCACTAGCAAACTGAATCCAACAATACATTAAAATACATGATTACACCATGATCAAGTGGGATTTATCCCAGGGATACAAGGATTTTTCAGTATCTGCAAATCAATCAGTGTGATTCATCACATTAACAAATTGAAGAATAAAAACCATATGATCATCTCAATAGATGCAGGAAAAGCTTTTGATAAAATTCAACATTCATTTATGATAAAAGCTCTCCAGAAAATGGGCATACAGGGAACATACCTCAACATAATAAAGGCCATATGTGACAAACCCACAGCTAACATCATACTGAACAGTGAAAAGCTGAAAGCATTCCCTCTAAGATCAGGAACAAGACAAGGATGCCCACTCTCGCCACTTTTATTCAACATAGTTTTGGAAGTCTTAGCCACAGCAATCAGAGAAGAAAAAGAAATAAAAGGAATCCAAATTGGAAAGGAAGTAGTAAAACTGTCACTGTTTGCAGATGACCTGATACTATACAGAGAAAATCCTAAAGACGCCAAGAGAAAACTAGTAGAGCTCACCGATGAATTCGGTAAAGTTGCAGGATACAAAATTAATATACAGAAATCTGTTGCATTTCTATACACTAACAACAAAATATCAGAAAGAGAAATTAAGGAAACAATCCCATTTACTATCACACCAAAAAGGATAAAATACCTAGGAATAACCCTACCTAAGGAGTCAAAAGACTTGTACTCTGAAAACTATAAGACACTGATGAAAGAAACTGAAGACCATCAAAACAGATGGAACGATATCCTGTGTTCTTGGACTGGACCTAAATATTGTTAAAATGACCATACCACCCAAGGCAATCTACAGATTCAATGCAATCCCTATCAAATTACCAATGGCATTTTTCACAGAACAGGAACTAAAAATTTAAAATTTGTATGGAAACACAAAAGACCCTGAATAGCCAAAACAATCTTGAGAAAGAACGGAGCTGGAATCATGCTCCCTGACTTCAGACTATACTACAAAGCTATACCATAATCAAAACAGTATGGTACTGGCACAAAAAAAGACACAGATCAATGGAACAGAATAGAAAGCCCAGAAATAAATCCAAGCACGTATGGTCAATTAAGCTATGCCAAAGGAGGCAAGGCTATGCAATGGAGAAAAGACAGTCTCTTCAGTGAGTGGTGCTGGGAAAACTGGACAGCTACATGTGAAAGAATGAAATTAGAACATTCTCTAACATCATATACAGAAACAAACTCAAAATGGATTAAAAACCTAAATGTAAGACTGGATACTCCTAGAAGAAAATAAAGGCAAAACACTCTGACATAAATTGTAGTAACATATTTTTCTGGATTCATCTCCTAGAGTAATGGAAACAAAATAAAAAATAAACAAATGGGACCTAATTAAACTTAAAAGCTTTTGCACAGCAAAGGAAACCATACACAAAACAAAAAGACAACCTATGGAATGAGAGAAAATATTTGAGAAATATTTGAGAAATGATGTGACCAACAAGAGATTAATATCCAAAACACACAAACAGCTTATACAGCTCATTATCAAAAAAACAAACAACCCAGTCAAAAAATGGGCAGATCCACATCTTCTTTATCCATTCATCCGATGACGGGCATTTAGATTGTTTCCATCTCCGGGCTATTGTAAATAGAGCTGCAATGAACATTTTGGTACATGTCTCTTTTTGAATTATGGTTTTCTCAGGGTATATGCCCAGTAGTGGGATTGCTGGGTCATATACAATGGAATATTACTCAGCCATAAAAAGAAACGAAATTGAGCTATTTGTAATGAGGTGGATAGACCTAGAGTCTGTCATACAGAGTGAAGTAAGTCAGAAAGAGAGAGACAAATACCGTATGCTAACACATATATATGGAATTTAAGAAAAAAAAATGTCATGAAAAACCTAGGGGTAAAGCAGGAATAAAGACGCAGACCTCTTAGAGAACGGACTTGAGGTTATGGGGAGGGGGAAGGGTGACCTGTGACAGGGTGAGAGAGAGTCATGGGCATATACACACTAACAAACGCAGTAAGGTAGATAGCTAGTGGGAAGCAGCCGCATGGCACAGGGATATTGGCTCGGTGCTTTGTGACAGCCTGGAGGGGTGGGATGGGGAGGGTGGGAGGGAGGGAGACGCAACAGGGAAGACATATGGGAACATATGTTTATGTATGACTGATTCACTTTGTTATAAAGCAGAAACTAACACACCATTGTAAAGCAATTATACCCCAATAAAGATGTAAAAAAAAAAAAAAAGGGCAGATCTAAATAGATATTTTTCCAAAGAAGACATAGAGATGGCCAACAGGCATACGAAAAGATGCTCAACACTGCTAATTATTAGAGAAATGCAAATCAAAACTACAATCAAAACTTACACCAGTCAGAATGGCCATCATCAAAAAGGCTACAAATGATAAATGCTGGAAGGGGTGTGGAGAAAAGGAAATCCTCCTACACTGTTGGTGGGAATGTAAATTGGTGTAGCCACCATGAAGAACAGTATAGAGGTTCCTTAAAAAACTAAAAATAGGGCTTCCCTGGTGGCACAGTGGTTGGGAGTCCGCCTGCCGATGCAGGGGGTGCAGGTTCGTGCCCTGGTCTGGGACGATCCCACGTGCTGCAGAGCAGCTGGGTCCGTGAGCTGTGGCCGCTGAGCCTGCATGTCCGGAGCCTGTGCTCTGTGACGGGAGAGGCCACAGCGGTGAGAGGCCCGCGTACCACAAAAAAACAAAACAAAACAAAACAAACTAAAAATAGAGTTGCTATATGATCCAGAAATCCCACTCCTGGGTATACATCTGGAAAAGGAGAAAACTTTAATGGAAAAGATACATGCACCCCAATGTTCACAGCAGCACTATTTACAGTAGCCAAGACATGGAAGCAACCTAAAGGTCCACTGACAGATGAATGGATAAAGAAGATGTGGCACATATATACAATGGAATACTACTCAGCCATAAAAAAGAATGAAATCATGTCATTTGCAGCAACATGGATGGACCCAGAGATGATCATACTAAGTGAAGTAAGTCAGACAGAGAAAGACAACTGTCATATGATATCACTTATATGTGGAACCTAAAAAAAATGATACAAATGAACTTATTTACAAAACAGAACTAGACTCACAGACATAGAAAACAAACTTACGGTTACCAAAGGCGAAAGAGGGGAGAGTTAAATTAGGAATCTGAGATTAACAGATACACACCACTAAATATAAAATAGATAAACAACAAGGATTTATTGTACAGTACAGGGAACTACATTCAATATCTTGTAATAATCTATAACAGAAAAGAATCTGAAAAAGAATGTAACTGGATCACTTTGCTGTGTACCTGAAAAACACCGTAAATCAACTATACGTCAATTAAAAAAGTATAAAAAAACTAAACTGCTGTGTACTGACTGACAATGACAGGCATGCCTCCTCCATGTCTTTGTGTCTCCTTCCCTAATTAAGTGTTCTTGAGGCACTATGAACACATTTTTGTGCATATTATACACCTCTATTTCTGTAACAGAGTTGTTTTAATGGAATTTGCCACAGACATTTACAATCTGCCTTAGCCATTAAAAAAATTTACCTGCAAGTATCGTAAATAACCAAAGTGTGTTCTCCAGTGTGAAAGATTAATTTGAACAGAGGTATCATATTAAATGACTAAATCTCCTGAAGTATGGAATCACTCCACATCAGATATATTATTTCTACAGCAGTGACAGTGCTCATGTTATTGGGCATTATGCTAATTAACCCTAAAAGTTGGGCTATTCGGGTCATGGTAACTAGGCTACTGCACTGGTTCAGATCACCCCTATTCCACTGTTGTTTGAGTCTACTGTTTACTGGTTATTCTGTCTCTCAAAAACACTGAGAAGGTTTAGATTTAGCACGTTAAAAAGCAATGTTCTTAATTTCACTTTTAACAGAGTTATTACTATTAAAAATACTTACTTTTGAAATATTTTATTAGTCACCAGAAAAATTAAAAAATAGATCTTCAAAAGGCCTATGAAAAATTCAGCACCAATCATGGACCAGGGAACTAAGAAATCAGTTGAGATTCTTGTTGGTGAAAGTTGAGATCAGAGACATCCTTCTGAAAGAATGTGGCTGTTATATTTCAAGAACTCTTACCCTGATTTCTTTAGGAAGGGCTGCGTGAATTCTACCTTTATGTATTCTATTCATGGAGAACTCAAATGGAATGTAAGCAGGCATTCTATAAAGCATAGCCTCAGGATGTGTAATCTTTACTTTGAAATTAATTCAATGAATCATTTCAACCAGGTTTTAGGAAAGGGAAGGGAAAGCTCTTTTGTACACGAGTCTCTCTCTGTCTGTCTAGTCCATGTGGTGGTAGGAGCGATTGAATGGGCAGGTCCCGTCATTCCCAGGGTCCGCTGGCCCCCTGTGCATGCAGCCCGCCTCTTCTTGTACACCACAGCCGTGGGAGGTGAGGGGAGGTAAGCTAAGGCATGAATGGCTGCCAGCAGAAAAGATGGAAGGGAAAAAAAGCTAAAGAAATATAGTATTTCAATCAAAGTCTGAAATTTGTAGAAGTGGTTTTGGTCTCAATATAGTAAAAATATTTATCCAAGAAACTCCTACTCGGGTGTGAACATCCTACTTCTAGTGGGATTTTGTTTGGCAAAGGGCTGTGAAAGAGTGGAAGCTAATACAGAACATGTCTATAAACAAATTTATTTAGTTAGTACAGATTGACACATTCACTAGAGGATTTGAGCAATTACATGTGTAAAACTATTTCCTACAGTGGTTTCCTTTTGTGATTTTGCTAATTTATTCAATCTAGACCATTTTCATGCATTGACTGTTATAAGCCATTTAGCCACCCAGGCTGAAATGAACATATGGAGGCTCTATGCCTCCTTTCCAATTCTTCATGTAAACATAATTATATGGTGATATTAAAGAGTCAAACTTATAATGAAAAAAAGTCAAGTAAGGTTGTAATGCCTTAAAATACGATGTTGCAATCTAACTTTGGAGAAGAGAGATTTGGAAGTTTTGGCTATGATAAGGCACATGCAAGTATTCGATAAAATGCGAAGCCCTGTATAAGGGTAGGGCGTTTGGATTTGTATACAGTGTGTATTATTATCTCAGTTATAGTTATAATGATATATAATCAAATCATAAGCTTGGAGAATTTTTTAAACAAATGCGTATTCACTGAAATGCATATTTGCAACTCTGGAAGCACTTTGATTATAATTCTCTAATAATACATATTTCTACATGAAAAGGTTAATTCAATATATTAATTAATAACTTCTATCTTTCAAGCTCTGTTTTGGCCATTATTATAGATCTCATAATGCCTTACATTTGGATGCTCAATAAATATTTGGTAAATAAGAAAAAGCCTATTTAAACTTGGGTAGTCCTCATGTAAAGAAAACCAATATAGGTGGACACTTGTATGTGCAAAATGATTTAGTTCATAAATTGAAAATTTTAACTTCTCAAACATATACTACTTTATATTTGTGATTAATAAAACAAAATGCAGAGTAAATTTTCCTAAATAAAGGGTTGTACAACTGCTATTATGGGGAAGGAGGTAGGTATCCATAAAATATATTTATGTGAAGTCCTAATACTACAAATAGTTGGGAATCAGTGGCCTTGCCCCAGAGTATGGATGGGCCATCCAGGTAGGGTATGGCAAGAAATGGCAGGGTCCTGGCATTCAAGGGCAGAGGGAACTTGGGAGAGCTGGACGGGCCATGAACATGGATGGGCCATGCTCCATGGCCCATGGATGGGCCATCCATGTAGGGTATGGCAAGAAATGGCAGGGTCCTGGCATTCAAGGGCAGAGGGAACTTGGGAGAGCTGGTTCCTTGATTAGGCTGAGTGACCAGCTCCTAAAACCTCCAATCTGGACTCAGATCCTAAGGCCACCTGAGTGTGCTCTGTGCTGAGGCTGAAAGGTGTGATGAGACGATATCAATATCAAAGACCATTCTCGACTATAAATGAGCAGGTGGAGGGAAGGTATTCCATGACTGCATTGTTCTAGAGTTAGGTTGTACTGATATTTTTTCAGTCATTTTGAAAATTCTTATTAACAATGGAGAGGTAATGATGGTAAATTTGTTTACCCCTCATTTTAATGTTCCATGTTAAATTTCTTCTCCTTCTTCTTCTCATTATTTGTTTCATCATAATAAAATCAGCAAAGCCATTTCTATGGCTTTTATGCTGAGACTAATTTTGTTTACAATTACCATCTTGATATAATGGTAAGGAGAAGGTGTTACTGGTTAGATTGCATCCTCCAAAAAGAAAAGTTGAAGTCCTAACTCCCAGCAACAGTGATTGTGACCTTACTTGAAATAGGGTCTTTGCAGATGTAATCAGGTTAAGATGAGATCATTAAGGTGTTCCTTAATCCAACATGGTGACCTTTAAAGAAGAGACAGACACACAGAGAGGACACCATGTGAAGACAGAAGCAGAGATTGGAGAGATGTATGTACAAACCAAAAAACACCAAGAATTACTGGTCATCACCCAAAGCTAGGAGAGGCCCGGAACAGATTCTCCCTCAGAGCCCTCAGAAGGAACCAGCCCTGCTGACACCTTGATTTCGGACTTCTAGCCTCTAGGGCTCTGAGATGATAAATTTCTGTTGTTTCAAGCCACCCAGTTTGTAGTACTTTGTTATACAGCAGTCTTAAAAAACTAAGGTAACTCACGTACATCCACTATTTTCTTTTATAGATCAGTATGGTTTTAAACAAACAGTCTGGAAACTAAGGCCATTGCTGAAATCCTTTCCGTCTAAGAAGTAGAAACAGCTGCTTTTGCAAGAAAAAAAAAACAAACCACTACTTTTCTGGGCTGAGAGGGTCAAATGAGATCAGCTCTGCTTCCACTTGGCCAGACTTTTATCTTTGGCTTTCACAGCAGGTAAAGGGGTGCCACGGCCACTTGAAACAAAATGTATTTTTAAGCAAGTCTTTCCTACATAATAAATCTGGGGGGGGGGAAGAACTTAAAGTGATATCTTCAAAACTGTGGCATTTTCATCTCAAACACTGTGTAGAAGTATAAGAAAAGAGAATATCAAGGTATTGGCCTTTAAAGAAAGAAGTCTGAGATATTTTTAAAGCTAAGTTCCTGATAATGGCCACTGTACCATAGTCCTCTGCTTCAAGGCTAACCTAATAACTAAGATCGAGTGACTTTATTTATTTATTTTTTTTAATTTATTTTTTATTTTTATTTTTTTTTGCGGTACGCGTGCCTCTCACTGTTGTGGCCTCTCCCGTTGCGGAGCACAGGCTGTGTCTGCACAGGCAGGCTCAGCAGCCATGGCTCACGGGCCCAGCCGCTCCACGGCATCTGGGATCCTCCCGGACCGGGGCATGAAGCCGCGTCCCCTGCATCGGCAGGCGGACTCTCAACCACTGCGCCACCAGGGAAGCCCCCAAGTTACTTTATTTTTGACCTAGTGAAGCCTAGGATCAGTAATTCCCATCTTTATAACATATAAGAGAATATTAAAAACATATATTATGGTGAAAAAATTTGTGTATGGGGAAACACTTTAAAAAATTTAAAACACATATGGGAGTTGTATTTCAGGTAGCCACTTTATAGATAGCACTTACGTCTGTGGGTCTGGGGATGTCCCATTCTAACTATAAGGCTCTTGGGGAACTCAGGTTCACAGGTTTGAAAATGGTCCCCCCGGCTTACATTTGTTTATTTATTCATTTACAAGTATTTACTGAGTGCCTACGACATGTCATGTAGTGTTCTAAGTGCTGTGAGGCACGCCATGAATATACTAAATCTGACTTTCTAGTAGGTAAGTCAATAAATACATACATACATACATACTATGACAGTGGTGATAAGTGCTATGAAAACAAATACGGTAGGGGGAGGGGACAGACAGAGATGGGGTGGAAGTGTTGCCTCTTTGAAGTAAGGGAGGGAAGCCGTGCAGACACCAAAGCGCAGATGGCCTATGAATCATAGCAGCAGTGTGTGGGGGGCATAAGAGAAATCATATTTGAAAGGGAAACCTTCGTATGACAATGGTAACGCTGAAAATATCTTATCTTCCTTTCAGCATTTTCTTGTGTATATCCTGCGTGAAAGGCACCTGGTAGGCTCTGAGGATTTGAAGCAGTGATCCAATCATGGCTCTTCTTACTAGGATCCTGCTCTGGGTCAGCGGGAAAGGAGAGGGGGGAAGTCACTTAGATGTATATGTGTATGCCTGTGTGTGTATGCACATGCACTCGCACAAATAAACTATGAGACACAACCTTTTCTAGAAGGTTGGTTACAGCCTGGCTCAGTCCCATGTGAGTGACAGAGTCATAGGTTCAAATTTAAAAAAACAAAAACAAAAACAAACTGGTTGTTTTTCAGAGTTTGTTCTAATGCTCATTGGCAAGGGCTGAGTGTGAGCTCTCTAGTAACATATTTGCAAATGAGAAAGAAACCACCTTCCAAATAATTTTTAATGAAAAAAATCTCTCAATACAATTCAAGCAGTTAACATATCTTTCCCCAGAGATGGTTAGATTTTTAGTGATACCTTTCCCTCACAAAGTCCTTTAAACCAACCAGTGCCACACAGCATGGGAACATCAACATGCCAAGAAGGAAAATGTGCCCTGATCTCATCTCCACTGTGAAGTCATCTGGGAGGAAGAGATGGTGTATATCTGGGGCACTTACTTACAGCTCTGACCCAGATAGACCAGCCTACAAATATCACTTTTACGAGGAAGTCAAAGTACATCATACATTATGCATGACCTGCCATTTCTTTAATTTTGAGGTCTCATAGAGAGCTCATTGATCCACAGCAACTAATACAAACTCTTTCAATAGGAGACACTGGGGGTTTTAGTAACTGTTGAGGATGCTAGGGCATGGATAGTTGAAGTCCTATCTAAAGTACCTTGGGCTTACAAATAAATGTGAAAGTTCTGCGTCCTATAGAAAAATGGGTAACTGGTATCAGTTTAGTAAGAAATCTGTGAGAACACGAGATCATGAGGCTGCTCAGTGCTGCCCAATTGGGATTATTTCAATATAAGGAAATGACTAGAAAGAGACAGATATTACCAGCCATAAATCATTCAAAGGCTTCCCATGCTTTCATGTACCTATTTAAAAATCATATATATATATATATTAGAAAAATATATAAGAAGATATACAAAGATAAGAAAATTTTTTTAAATGATACTGATATAATAAGAGCAGTTTGATGGTCAGTGCTTTCACACAAGGAGATATGATTACTGTGTGGTAACAGACAGGCTTGCCTATCCAGTTTCCTGTAAGATACGAGGGGACCATGTATCATATTACCGTATATCAGCAAAGGTTATGGTAGTGGCTGTGAATAAATGCTCACATCAGAATGAATCATTTCAAATGTTCAATGATGTCACTTGCTTTTGGTGGGAACAAAGAGACATTGCTCGATGAAAAAGACTCAAGTCCACTGACTTTTGAAAAGAAACAAATTGCTACGTGGAAGGATATTGTTACCTGGGCACACTGTGGCCACCTAGATAACAAGATGGATTAGATAAGAAAGTATCCAATACTGGCAGACATTTTAGAAATATTAACAACTAAAAGTCTAGTTTCAGGACAGATACACTTTGGCATGATAACAAAAGTCTCCTTGGTGGTAGAATTACAAGCTGTTTTGTATTAGCACCCTAATGACATACATAAAAAAGACTTAGAAATTCCAAATGAGGCATACACATATACACAGAAAAAGACAGACTAAAAACAACAGTGTTTCTTAATCTGATAAAGAACATCTATGAAAAATCCACAGCTAACATCAATTTTAATTGTGAAAATTTGAACACATTCCTCATAAGATCAGAAATAAAGCAAGATATCTACTCTCATCATTCCTATTCACTATCAATACCAGTGAAATAAGTCAATAAAACAGAAATAAACAAATTAGAAATACTGCAATAAAACTGCCTCTATTTACAGACAACACAATTGTCTACACAGAAAACAAGAAAGGACCTAAAAAATAGATAGTAGAACTAATGAGTTTAGCAAGGTTTCAGAATGAGGTCAATGTAAAAATCAATTTTATTTACGTATTCTAGCTATGAACAAGTAGAAAATGAAATTAAGAAATTACAAAAGCATGAAAAAACATGATATACTTAGGGAAAATTTTAACAAAATACATCTAAGACCTGTACAATGAAAATTACCAAATGTTAATGAGAAAAATTTAAAAAGATCTAAATAAATGAAGAGCTATACCATGTTCGTGGATCACAAAGCAGTATTGCTAAGATATTCTTCTCCACAAACTTATCTATAGATTCAGTGCAATTCCTTTCTAAATCCCACCAGGCTTTTCTGTAGAAAGTGACAAGCTGATTCTAAATGAAAAGGCAAAGGACTTTAAACAGTCAAAAAACCCTGAAAAAGAATGAAGTTGGAGGACATACACTACCTGATCTCAAAACTTAGTAGAAAGCTAAAGTAATCAAGTCAGTGTGGTAACAGCATACACATAAAGATGTAGATGGAACAGATGCGAGAGTGTCAGAGCCACATGTATATGGTGCACTTATTTTCAACAAAGGTGCCAAGATAATTCAGTGGAGGAAAGAATAATCTTTTCAAAAGATAAAACTCAAACAATTGAACATCCATATGCAGCCCCCCCCCACAAACCCTTGATCCTTACCTCACACCCTATACAAATAGTCATTCCTTGGTATCTGTTGGGGACTGTACCAGGAGCCCCTGAGTATACCAAAATCCGAGGACACTCAAGTTCCACAGTTCACCCTTTGTATCTACGGGTTCCACATCAGTGGATTCAACCAACCTCAGATGGAAATTTTGATCTTTGGTGTGTTGAGTCCTCAGATGCGAAACTGGAAAATACAGAGGACCACTGTATATTTACTGAAAAAACTGCATATAAATGGACCCACACAGTTCAAAACCCTATTGTTTAAAGGTCAACTGTATTAACTAGAAATGAATCACAGACCCAAACATTAGAAACTATAAAACGTCTAGAAGAACAAAGGGGAAAATCTTTGGGATCTTACGATAAGCAAAGATTTCTTAGCTAATACTTAAACACAAAGAGAAAAACTGACAACTTGGACTTCTTCAAAACTTACAGATTCAAGGGAAATGAAAACATGCCCACATAAAGACTTATGTGTGAATGTTTACATATTTTAATGTAAACTTTATTCATAACTGCCCTAAATTGGAAATAACTCAAAATGTCTATTAATACATAGGTAAAGAATGGATGGGTTTTGAATGCATTATGCTAAATGAAAGAAGTCAGACTCAAATGGGTACAAATGTATGATTCCATATTTATACGACATTCTAAAGGCAAAACTATAGGGTCAGAAAACAGATCAGTAGTTGACAAGGCTAGGGATGGGAGGGGAGAAGACTGATTTTAAAGGGGCATGAAGATTTTTTTTTTTTTCCCAGCAGTGGAAATTCTTTGTATCTTAATTGTGATGGTGGTTATATGACCACGTACAGTTGTCAAAGCACATCAAACTATATACTTTTAAAGAGTGAATTTTATTGTATGTAAATTATACTTCAGTAAAACAACAACAACAAAAACCAAATAAATATGCTTTTCTGGGGATGGTCAGGATATCTACATCACAGGCACGAAGACTATTCGGACTTGAACAGTGTTAGGAAATGAAAGACGACACTTAGTAAGTTTCCAAGGCAGCATTGTATGTTTTCATTAGAAAGGTCGAGTTGAATAGAAAAAATATGTGGCTACAATTACTTTGTTAAAACCAAAGTTAAACGTGTATGTATTTATCAAATCAATTCAATTTGGCAAACATTAATTGAATGCCTACTATGTATCAGGCACTAGCTGAGGCACCATGTGGGAGGAAAACAGATGAGGCATAAAAAGCATCTCCAGGGACTCACATGTAGCAGATCTAAGCCATCCATTCACACCCTATCAGTGGAAATGATTAGCAATCAGTAAAATGCCCTGAAATGGTACTGCTTGGTGGAGTGCCTGAAATCTAATTCTGGAGAACTGTCCTTTGATAGAAAGTGCATGAAGCAGCAGGCTTTGAAAAATTGTTTTGGACCATCTCTGACCCTTGGTGCTTTTCACCAATTGGCTCTCCAACTTTGCTCCTTTCTGCACTATAATTTTTGACTTGACAATCATGAGCTTTTCCTCAACTTAATGCAAAAGGCTAGTTAAAAATACAAGCAGTTGGGTTCTCTGATCTCTTCAAGAGCTAGACTTCCAAATATCCCAACAAGCGAACCACAGATGACAGTGACAAGAGGCTGGCTCCGCAGTAGTATAGACACCAAAAAGCCTTGGGGAGGAACTTCAGTGCCCAACAATAAACCACGTGGAGCAGACAGCAAAAGAAACAAAGAGAGCTTTTAGAATTCGGGAAAACTGGGGAAAGGAGGTAAGATGGAGACAGGCGTGTATATACTACAGGGAAACTGAGAAGGGTCTTTGCAGAGAACATGGGAAGCCTGGCCCTTCCGAATATTTTTGTCTTTTCCCAAATGAAAATATTTTTTAAAGGAATGGAGTTTTAAGCATTACAATTTCTTTGACTTTATTGGCTTTTTCTGTGTTTAAAAACAGAACTTGAAAACACATAAATGTAACTTTTTCCCCGTAACTGACGTTAAGCATCAGATTGAACCCTTGGGCATAAATCAGGACAATGCTCTGGGAACTGGCCTGTGAGCACCGCAATGAAAGCCTAATACTTTGTTTCTTGCATTTTATTTTGGGACTGTGCTAACTACTATATACTTTTCCAAATGCTGATACAGTTACTTTGCTAAGCATAAAATGCCGCTGTCTTTCTTGCGGAAAGACTCTTTTTTGGCATTTCTGTAAATGACCTGAGACTACAAGTCTGGTCACAAGCAAAGTGTCTGTGCATTAAAGGGAACCGGCCATGATTAGTTATAACAACTCAGATTAGCCGTTACATAAATATTTACTAGAGGAAACAAGAATTGTGAAAATAACACTTAATGCTCATGTTTACGTATACCTATTGCCACTTGACTTACTCTGTAGCTATCATATTACTGGCTGGAAACTCATTTTTCAAATGGAAACTTGAACAATTCTGAGAAGATTTTTTATAACTCCCTCTGTCTTTTCTTCTCCTGCCCTTATTTCCACCAGGGGAGATGCCAGCTAAGCTCCTGTAAGACTACTGTTGGAGGCCTATGGGTCCCAGCAATTTTCTCTACAGTCATAAGACACATATATTCTTCTACTGCTGACAGTTACCTCTTTGTGTCCATAAATTTCATCTTTATAACTAGACTTTTAGAGATTTTTTTTTTTAAATCTCTCTAGCACAGTGATTTTTCTCACTAGCAGCTGACTCTACATTAGAACCACCTTGGAATCTTATAAAAATCCTAAGGCCCAGACGGCACCCCAGATCATGGATTTCTGGAAGTGGGGCAGGGGCATCAATTCCAACATTCAATCAGGGTGGAGAACCACTGACATAGGGGAAAAACAATTAAATCCTCTTTTGTCTTTCAGGCTCATTCTGAGTTTTAATTCCCTGCTGCCTGAATTCCTTGTGATTAAACACAAATAATACTACAGTTATATTCCGTGTACACTGTTGTGTGAATATCTGCAACTGGCCTCTACTCATCAGGGTTTTCCTGTCGGTTGGCTTATAAGTGAACTTTTTCCATTAGATGTTAAAGAAGTCCAAACTGCTTGCTTTTGAGACATTTTCCTTGATTTATCTTCATCATTTAGTTTTAGCTGGCACCAACGTTTTATGTCCATGTTTGCACAATGGTTTATGGTTGACAAGGTCCTTCTATAAGAATTAGCTCATGTGCACCTCACCATAATTCTGGAAAGCAGGCGGGATTATTATGCCCATTTTACATCAGAAAACTGGCTCAGGGAAATTAAATGACTTCTCTAAATCTCAGAGTTCAGGAAGGACTAGGGCACAGACACAGGCAGGACTAGAAGCCAGGACATCTAACTCCCAACCCAGCACAAATTCCGTGATTTCATTCCACCCGACCTTCCTTTGAAGGAGAATAGAGGTGAGTGAGAGATGACTTTCTTGTTATCTTGTGACTCATTTCATTTCAAATGTGATATTAGAGGCTAGGTTATAGCTGAAGCACTGGGTGCCGTATATGGAATCAGTTTAATGTAATTGAATGAGGTTCCTGGAATATAGTATGAGGTCAACAAATATTTGTTGACTGAATAAATGTGCAAAATCCTACTTACTTCTGGCAATGGATATGACCTTTCTATAGAGAACAGCTGTAGAGATAAGCACTCCAAATGAATCCCAATTTTCATCTTGGTTTGATCTGCCTATAACCCTAATGATCTGGAGAAAGGGTCAGAAAAAGTAATTCAGCACGGAGGCTGAATTAATCTTGCAGGAAGACAGAGGCAGACTAATGGACAATAAGACACACAGACACGGTTCTCTATAGGAAGTAACTAAATGTGTGCAGGAGAAAATATTAACTGACAACAGCTTATAAAAAGCTACATATTAAATGAAAATCACTGAGCAGGAAGAATAAAGGATAGCTATTCTGGCCGGTCAACCAGATCTATGACCTGAAGTACAACTATAGAGGCTGCGTATTCATACATTCATAAAAGCTAATTCATAGTGTTGGTGATGTATTTAGCTGGGGAGAAGATAGTTATTATGTATTTGTAATAAAGCTCCCAACACACCTGGCCAGAGGACCACAACTGGCTGACATCTGGAGCCGTGCACAGATGCCACTTCCTCTTCAGGCATTTCAGTCTGAGAAGTTGCAAAGTGGATATGAGGCCAAGAATTGGCCAGAGATGATCTGAGCATCAAAATGCTAGTTTGTGATAGGACAACTTCTAAGAAAATGAATCAACTGTTTTTAAAAATTACTAAAATAAGATGTATGAATGTTCAGATTAGATTTTAACAGAACAAAAAAAAGATTTAAAGAGGCCTAAGGGTCGATCTCATTCTTGAAAAATAAAAACTTACATAAAATAAACAGAAAGTTGTTTGACTCAGTCTCCCCACTTCTCCCTGCTCATTTTTCTTGCTTCTTTTCAGTTTCTTTAGTCTCTCAGAGAGTTCCTGGTGGGGTTTTGGTGGGACACACACTTCTTGACATATATTAGGCAGGTCAAATCCAGATGTATGTTTTTTGAATTAAGATGGCTTATTTAAAGCAATAAGAAGCTGCCACAGAGTAGCCAAAATGATAGATATTAGGGGTGGAAATGACCTATTAGATCATCAGATCTGTCCCCCCAGGGTCAGTGCTGGAGAAGCAATCGAAAGAAAATGACCCACTCACTCCAACTGTTCTCTGTGGTTAGCAAGACAAAAACATTCTCAAATAGAAATGAGTCTTGGAAATTTACGACTGAAATACTGAACTCTCTTTTTTCAATTATCTTGTTCTTTGTCAGAGTCTGGGGAAGCTGGGCTTATTTTGTTATTGGTTTAATATACTATCCATCTATCTATCCAAATGCATCTGTATTGGTGTGTATATACAACACATGTACAGGTGCTGTGGAATCACCACTTATCATGGTTTTCAGTTACCTCTTGAATAATCACATGTTCATAATAAGCTACTGATTCATCTAGCGTTACAGATTCAGATAACGTTCAAGATTTGCTAGCGAAGGGATCACACCCATAGAATAAGTCTTCCCCTTTTTGGGAGATCAAGATTTAATGAGGAGTCTGTGACCACTGGCAGGTGATATAAAATGAACCCCGAATGTTGTTTATGGGATGGAATTCTAGATATGAGCATCAAGACGTGAAGACTTGCCCATGTGCAGAGACCATAGGAAGGGAATAGCTGTTAGCTTTCCTCATTGGAATGGTTCCAATCATTCTGAATGACATCTTTCCATGAGGCTTTTTATCAATAGATATATTTTTTGAAGAATTTACATATAAAATTTACCTAAATACAAGAGCAGGATAAAGCCACACTAATATCTAAGGAATAAAGAGAGTTTCCCAAACTGGCTGGGATGAGTGGAACGAGGGGATACAAGAGATTCTCTTTCATTGGTAAACAGGAAATCTTGGAGGGACACAGATGTGACTCAGGGCAATGAGCAGGCCTGTGTTAGTATCCGCAGCAGTTACGGCTGGCAGTACAGATAGACTTATAAGGCAATTATGAGGAAATGAATCGGACCTCAAATTCCTCCACCAAAGCACTCATTTTCTAAAACCTGTGCTGGTTATAATGGAATTAGCAATGAGAAGAGTGTGATTTCTTTATCAAAGAGCCATCATTCAGTGGCCCTACATCTCCTTCAAGAAACTTGTCAAAATATTCTCCAAACAGCCTTTTAAATTTCCATACTAAGGCAGACATATTGTCGCCTTCTAGTTCCTTAAAATAAAAATGTGATAGAAATAATTTTTTAAAAGATTCCATATGGTCTACTATGACCTTACAGTAAAAATACATAAAAGTCTTAAGTTTTGGAACACCAGAGCCCCTTCTTTAATTGATTTAGTTGATGAAATCTTGGTGTCTGGAGTTACTTCTATAAAAAGCTGGGCATCAAGCCCTTGGTGAAGAATATAAACTCCTACTGAACACTTTCTATGGGAAATTTTAAGATTGACTCATACCATTTTGACTTGTCAGGTCTTTTCCGGGAACTTAACCTGCCAAAGGGATGAAGATTGACTCCTTGTTTAAAGAAGAGGGGCCCACAGGCATTTCCTATAAATTTGGATGCCAAAGGAAATGGAAAATCCATCATCCTCTGACATCTGAAGACCAATTCATGGTAATGATACCATATCTCCTATTTTCCAGCCTAGGGAAACTCAAAAGACCTTTGCTTCTAATTTTTATTGTATTCTAGTGAGGAAGGAAGAGGCTCAGAACCAACTATTTAGAAGTCGTTAAGCCAGAATAGGAAAATGGGCACCTGAGGAAAAGTAATTATTGATGACACTAGACAAACGCCCCACTACAGTCACTTTTTCCATTTTGCTTTCTTTCACCTTTCAACTAATTCCACTCTTCTATTTTTCCCCTAGTTATGCACTGTGCTTGGCTGTGACATGCTTAGACTTTGGTCAGCTTCATTAACTATCCTGAAAGCTACACCGTGGAGCTGTGAGGCTATAATACAGCACCCACCTTAAAACAGCTTTAGAGGTCGAGTTTTAGCAAGGCTTCCATGTTGCATTTTTACTTAAACTTCTGATTGTAAGGCTATTGAATCTTTTGAAAAACTGAGTGGAGAAGGAACCCTCTCTTCTCTTATGCCTCTTCCTCTCACTATGCCCCCTTCCAACCACTCCACAATAAACAGTACTCATGAACATCAGAACAGAATGAAAACATTTTAAAAGTTATGCTATGTTTACCTATTCTTCTAATTTGCAGATTATTTTCACAGAAGAACGGTTATGATATATTCTCTATATTTTTTACCTTTCAGTGTTTTATTAGTGACTATCAGCACACATAGAGTCCTGTTCCCCCACAAAACTCGCAGTTAATTTGCGTAAAGTGAATGCTGCGTCTTAAGTATTTTTCTTTGCGAGCTGACCTTAGGAGAGGCAGAGGGAAGGGGTGCTGGAGCATCATCTCACTGCCCAACAATGGAGTTTCACCCTTTGTCTTAGGGAGCTTCCATTCCACTACCCAGTTCAAAACTATTCTAAACAGAAAGGTTTAAAGTGATACCTTAAACATTTCTAAACAATGTCCTAGTGGCTGTCGAAGTATTTCACCTAGTGGCTGCCTTGCTCTTCTGGAGATAAAAGAGAAATAAGCTTTTGTTTCTTTATGATAATTATAAAGGCTAACATACTGTGTCTCCTTTGTGCCAGGCACTGTCCTAAGTACTTTAGTCATATTAACACACGTAATTCTGACAACAACTCTAGGAGGTGGGTGCTGTTAGGAAGGCTATATAACGTGCCCAAGGTCCCATAGCCACTAAGTGGTGGAGCCATGATGTGAACCTAGGCAGTTGCTCCAGAGCCCATGTTCTCAAGCTGTATTTCATACTGGCCTTGAATCACTGACACCCTCAGGAAGCTCTAAAATCATCTCAGAAACACGCACTCACTGAATGCATGCATGTAATAAACGCATGCTGAGCGTTGAATCTATCCCTAACCTTGGGCTGCGCACTAGAGATAGAAGAATGACTGAACAAGGCACAGACATCACTGGCATGGCATGTGGTCATTTCAACAAGTGAATAGTTACACAATGCCTGGGGCTGGGAAATGCACGTAGGGCAAATTACAAAAGTAAAGACAGAGGTGGCCCCAAGTAGGGGAATAAAAGTGAATGCAGAAATGGCAGTAACAGGCAAAAAAAGAACTGGCTGAAATCAACTTTCCCAGAGCAAAATACACTGTACCAACATCTCTCTGTGGACTCTTACAATAACCTCTGAACTCGTCTCCCTGCTTTTCTTCTGGCCTATGGGACACTCTCTTCACAGCAGTCAGTGACCCTGTATCATCTACTTTGAAAAGAAGCAATCAATCAGTCAGGAAAAACGAATACCGAACAGTAGATACTGTGAGTCATTTGGTCCTTGGTTGAACCTGGTTCCTACGTAGTGGGACTGCGTAGTGGGGTCGACATCACTGAATAGCTTCCCTCTGCAGAGGTTCCTCCCCTGTCCCCATGTGCTACCTCCCCCCAGCTAGAGTCCCCCTTTCTTCTCTTTATGCCTCTGTAGACCTGGCTCCAACCTGCTTTTGCCAGCCTCTCTCTGCGCCCTGTTCCTGTCTCTGCTCACGACCAAAAACACACTAAAGCAAAAGTGCAAGCATTTAAAATATATCTAAAGGGTGATTTAAAAATATTATTCATAGAAAAGATAAAAAGAAACTCATTTACCATTTAGATAATTCTTTTATCTTCTAAAGATTTTCGAACAGAATCTGGGAACAGGATAGCTGTCTTCAAATACCTGAAGATCTAGCTTATGAAACAGGATTAGCTGTATCCCTTAAGTTTCAAGAAGCCCCCCAGAGATAGAAACAGTATTTCCTTATCTGAAAGATAAAAATGAAAAGGAGGAAGCACAAAATGTATTCCTGATGAGGTACATGTTAGAATGAAAACAACCATAGAGTTCGTTCTTTTCCACTCAGTTCTGCGACTCACAGTTCTTGGGTTATCACAGAACAGTCAGGCCTGAAGGAGGAACTCATGTTTTCTGATTTCAAAGCTTAGGCTCTTTCCATCACACGGAATTGCATCTAAACACGTTGCGCTTTCTTGAGAGGGTCATAGGACACTGCACGCTGAACTCTGCCCGCCACCACCTGGATCTCTCTACCGTGGAGGAGGGGGCTGCTGATGGGCTTGAGCCCCATCTCTTGGGTTGGCCAGTTTTGACTGGCGGATGCTTCTACTGAGACAGCAGTTTTTCATCTCCCGGGCTTGATGGCCCACACTGTAACAGATAAGGGGTAGCAGACATCCTGTCTCTAGGGCGCTCAGAAACAAATGCAAACTAATGCAAAACAGAATCAGAAGGCACGGTTTTTCTTATTTTGCTCTCCTAATGAAACTGTCATTTTTAGTCACAGAATGGCTTCTTCACATCTTGCCATTCCTCCTACTGTGCAGCCACAGGTATTGACCTGAAATGTGCTGTATTTGACCCCTGGACAATTCCAGTTTCTCAAATACTGCAGGGAATCAAAAATTAATATACAGCAATGGTCACTGTGACAGAGATGGTGCGTGCATGGTCTTGTGAGCATGTGTACATAAGGCAGATAGATGTCAAATATATTCATACATTATACACACCCCTTATATAAGTGTTCGCATTTTTTTTTCTGTTTAGGTTCAAGAACAGCCTTTAGGTTTCCCCCTCCTTCCTATGATCAGGGACATTTCTGACTGTCTAAAAGGCAGTCCGACATTTATATGACCGTTACACTTATTTAATAACAAGACTGAAGAGCTTCCTACTGTCTGCCACTAGGCCTACTCAAGCTGATCGCCTTTTAATAGTTTCAATGGAAGTTGTGCAAGGAAATAATATTCTACAATCGTGGGTCCCCAGGGAAGAATATGGTCAGTCCCATAAGACAGCGAGACTTCGCTGAATCTGCTACTTTAGGAGTAAAACAGGAAGTTCAGTCCTCTTTTATTGTACCTTTTTCATTTTTGAAAAGCTGCCCAAATAGTTCCAAGTAGAGTTGAAGCAAAGTTATTAATGTCAAGAAGCCAAGATCTTTCTCCATGGTTTGCTGAATGAGGAAGGAAGAAAACGGTTTGTACTCAGCTGTCCTTTGCTTCTTCAGCTTGAGCCAAAGAAGCAGGAAGGAGAAGGAATGAATAAGCGAAAAGAGACGGTGTTTATCTTTTAACAAAATCATGATGTTCTGCACTCAGCTCCGGCAGTCAGATGTGGCCATGGCATCTTTAAGACAGAGAGTCTCTCCTCGGAGAGACGACACCCTAATTATAGTGCTGCTGCCAGAGGGAACTCACACATGCAAACCATTATGTAAAATATAATTTCTTTTTCTTTAAGAACACTCAAGATCATTAGACATGGTTTCTTCAATGCTAGAAAATCAGGCCAAAAATGAAAACAAACAGTTTCAAGTATTTGCAACATAATTCCCGCATACATTTATGGAAACAGAGTAAAAGTGCCCTAAAATGTGGTTTGACATTTCATGCTGCACTGTTTTTCTATTTTTCCAATTCTCTAACATTTGTCCTCTTATCCTATATCACTTGAGTTTCACTATATTTCAAATATTCACGTAGCAATAGCCACAGTTATTACCAAATAGCTGCACTTGGAGGGAGCTAGCAAACAACAGGAAGCAGCCCAGAAGCTTGTTGTAAATTAAACAAACTCCTTGTAAATTAAACACGGTAACATATGAACACAAACGCAGGGCACGACCACATGATATAACTTTTAAAAACAGCAATTAAATGTACAGCATTGCTTTCCCTAATGATGTGCTATGCTAATTTAAGGCTAAGGTGATGATTCTGTTAATTTAACAGTTTAACATGGAGCTCATGAATGAGAATAAAATCTGTAATAAAGAAATCTTGGGGACTGTAGCATTTATGAGTATAAAGTTAGGAATGTTATTATATGGGGGAAAGATATACATTTCAATTCAATCAATTTTCTATATCATAAACTAACCTAAAACATTTAGGCTGAACGGTAAGCAGTCTTTTTAGATTGAAAGAAATACATCCCTCTCTTAAATATTCAGGTGCTCAATGGAATACTGATGGGTAAATTACCTTTTTCATTTTTATTGTCTATGTTTTGCTTATTCCACACTAATTACCTTTTTAATCTTTCTAAAATAGATATTCTGAAAATACAATAGAAAAGTAAGACATCACTTACAATATCAGTATCAAACATAAAGTACCATAATGCACATTCAAGTTCTACCTCAGTAAGAGGACAAAAGGAGAAAGAAAAACATATCCTCTGAACGCAGATGGGTTTGGTGAAGGAAAGGGATGGTCTGTTTGGGGGAACAGTCTCACTGGAAGGGACCTGACTACAGCAATCTTTTGCATTCACTGGTTTACTCTGTTCAAGAGAAGAAAAAATCCAGATCAGTCAGGTTGATGTCCATGTTTTTAAACGCCATGTTTAGCTCAATGTTAACTGGCTTTGTTTTTTAAAAAATGTGCCTGTTGATTATTCAGATAAATGGGTCATCCAGCTTCTACAATCTTACTACTATTGCTATTATTATGTGGCATTCTGAACAGATTTTCTTTCAAAGTCCTTTTTTTATTCCAGAGGTCAGTTTTTTTTAGTCTATTTTTCCTACCTAGGACCTTTGCTATATAAAAACACCTTTATACACGTAGCCACTTCTGTACAGGACAAAAACATTATAGTTAGAATTCCTTGGTAAGAGCTCTCAAGCTATCCGAATTGGCAACTGGTAATAAGCTCTTGATCAGATGGGTAGAAATCATATACGTTTCTGTTGCGGTGGCAACAGATGAAACCTGCTGATGGATGGGGTAACGAGAGCGAAGCAGGAGGGAATTAGTGACCTCGCCTTTCGTTCCCTGCTCGGGGCCACATTTAACGACTTGCGGGTCTCCGAACACATGATGCTTCCTCTTCCTCAGGCCTCTATACTTTTTACTCATGCTGATGAGACCCGATCTTTCTGGTTTTCCTTGACTAACTTCCACTAATCCTTTGGGTTTCAGAATCTTCCCTGACCGTTATGACAGAGATAGGATTCACCTACGTGTGTCCCCAGCACATGCTGACCCTACAGTAGGCATTTACCACACTCCATTATAATTGCCACAGACATGCTCGTAAGCTCCTTAGGGTAGGGAATACAGCCTCTTCAGAAATTTGGTCCCAGCACCACTCAGCCTCCCATGCAGTCAAATACCAATAAATATCTGTTGAACAGATACATTAGTAAGATGCTGAGAATGACGACAATGCTTTATAAAGGCTAAATTTATTGAGCGCTTATCGTGTGCCAGGCACTGTTCTCCTAAGCCCTTTACATTCAATGTTCACAGTGATCCTCCAAGGCAGGCATCATGACCATCCCCATTTTTTTTTTTTTTTTTGCGGCATGCGGGCCTCTCACTGTTGCGGCCTCTCCCGTTGCGGAGCACAGGCTCCGGACGCGCAGGCTCAGCGGCCATGGCCCACGGGCCCAGCCGCTCTGCGGCATGTGGGATCTTCCCAGACTGGGGCACGAACCCGTGTCCCCTGCATCAGCAGGCGGACTCTCAACCACTGCGCCACCAGGGAAGCCCGACCATCCCCATTTTATAGATGAAGAAACAGAGAACTTTCTGCATCTTTGTGAGTTGCTTTGTTTTGGAAATCCTTGTCAATTGAGGTGAATTTAGCTAATAGGCTGGGAACAAAGTTGAAATGAAACAGATCAAAATAATTATTAGGTTGAACCACATGAAACTGTTGACTTTCAATTGGTTTTGACTTACAAATATGGCAATTTCATATGCTCTGACCTCACGTATGGAGTTCGGCTATAGCTTAGTCCTCATCCATGTGCGCCACCCCATTCACCCACAGCTGGGGAAACACCACAGTTCTACATACTGTCATGCTGGAGAGTGACAGGTACATGATAGGGACCACAGAAAGCATTTATGCATAGGATTCTTTTAAACTGTGTCAACAGAGCCTTGTTTCTGCGGTTGTCTGAGACTTAATGATCTCTTTGCCTGTGAACAATGACATTGGTCATGATACATTCTGCCCATGTCGACCAAGCCAAGGGCCCAAAAAAGGCGTAAAATCAGTAACAACATGTTTTTCCATAGTTTTAACTCATATACGATGACATAAAGCCAAAGGTAAAAGAACAAAAAGAATCTGGAGTTGAAAATCATTTAAATCTGCTCATTTCCAGCACTTCTGGAATACTGCCAGGGTTAATTTGGATTGGGCCTTGTGGAGCCTGCATTGCTCCAACCTGGTGTGGCCTAAAAAATGGACTTGATATAAAGAGGTTAAAAAAAAAAAAAAAGTCTACCTTTTTTTGAGTTCTGTGTAACTCAGCACAACTGACAGTCTGTTCTCAAGTTGCCCAGCCCTGAATAGGAATGTTTTATTTGTTTCACTCCAGAAGAGGGTGATACTGTGTCTCTTAGTGAAAGGTATTTGTGATGAAAATAATTTATAGGCTAATCCCAAACTCTGTAAGGCAAATGCTCACAGGAGGGAATAGAATTTGTTTTCAAGGTGGAAACATTTTTAAAGTTCGCTGGAGATTTTTATTTCGAAATCTCCAAATTCAACAATTCTTCAGCCTCTGTAAACTTTCAAATGGAAAGCTTCGATATTTAGAGTAAATAATGTCTAAGCTTCCCCTTCATAGCAAGTTTTCTTTTTCTCCCCTGTCATAAGAGTGTTATATCCTGGCAACTGAAATACAGAACCCCTTTGTAGTAAAGCTATCACACTATACCACTCAGAATGTGTTGCTAATGAGGTTATTGCTTAATAGGACCATAGAAGGACATTGAAAAAAAATACCCTGACAAATATGTTGACCAAAGGATGCCAACAACTCTCCCAGGGTCCTGTCCGAAATTCAGGGATTTAAAAAAAGAAAGTAAAAATGAACTTTACTGTATGTGAAAAATCATAACATTGAAACATAAGTCCATTTATCTTTTAACTATTTTTCTAGTTCTCTTCCAAAATTTTACTGGTTATTAAAACACTGCTGTGTAAATAAAAATGTTCTGCTTTATAACTCACCCCCTATTTCTTGTCCTTACACTATAATAATGTCATTGTTTGTTACATCACACTTATTCTTAAAGTAGTAGGGCTTGATGTGAAAGGACTTTAAATAGCACGCTGAGGAAGGGCTCATGCAGAAAAATGAGATTGGGGAATCAAAAACAGAAGGGGGAGTTCAGAGAAGGACTCTGAAGGACTTCTACAATTCTGAGTCTTGAAAGAGTTTATATACCATGATTTTCACAGAGATAAGCAGAGCTTTTCGTAAACATCCTCCTACCTGCTATGTGGGCTGTCCAAGGCTGAGTTGTCCATTGATAAGGTCACGGGGAATGTATTACTAGAATTTCAGTGAAGCCACTCAAATTCCCAGATTGGGAATATAGTTGCAAATAAAATTAACTCATTCATTAGCATATATCCTTTGCCTGATGAGTAAATGAGTAGATGCCCACTTCTTTTACAAGATATTCATAATCAGCTGCTTCATGTGCCCAACTATCTTGAGTCTTTAGGACCACCAAAAATGACAGCTTATGGCAGTCTATAAAACATTAGCACTCTCAAAGATAAAACACAACATGTGCTGTAATTAGAATCACAGACTGCAGGAGCTGCAATGGGCCTTTGAGGTAATTTAGTTCAATCTTCCCATTGTACAGTTGAGCTTGAGTGACTTTTCCAAATGTTATTCAGCCAGTTAATAGCTGGACTGGGAGTAACCAGGTCTCCTGACTCTTATTCCACTGCTTTTGCCATTAGAACAGGCTTCAGCCATGACATACTATTTAGACAAGGTTGGTAAACCCAGGCACTATCAACACTTAATGGGGGGGATTCCAATAACAAGAGGCCTTAACAGTAAACTCCCTGTATCTAATTCCTACAAATTCAAGTTGACGGATAACTTGGTACTTTCTCAGCATGAAAAGGCAAAGGGAACTGTATAAACTGGATCCAGTTCTAAAACAATCTAAAATGTTTAAAAAAAACCTGCATAAAATTAATAAGCATGTACTAAATGTAGAAAATTAACTCTAACTTGGACAATTATTGATATTTTTCTTTGTCTCATATATTGCATCTGCATAACAGGAGCGAGGAATTTCTGTTATATGAAATAGTAAATTTTTCTCCAATGATAGTATGTTATACTGAAAAAACCCCACTAAATTTGGAATCAAGAGACATGGTTCTATTCTGGGCTCTTCCATGAATTATCAATAGTTTAGATACTCTAACATCCTGAGTCCCAGTTTTCTAGTCTATAAACTGAAAGATTTTTTGTTTTAAAGTGTGCTCAGAAAAGCCATGGAGGTTCTATGACGGTGCCCTAGGAGCTGGCAAAGGGGCCAGGAGAAGAGTGAGGGGGGACCAAGCTAGGAAGCTCTGAGTTTTCCACCCCAACCTCAACTGCGCAGCTCCGCTTTGATCTGATTTTGATATTAAGTTAATATGTAAGATTTTGTTTGAAAAACAAGTTATGTGGTAAAGTTTCAAAACCACCAAAAAGTTAAAGCACTACAATATTCCTTCTAACTTTGATATTCACTCCCCAGCTTAAAGGTCCTGCAACTACACCCCATCAAGGATACAGTCCAAGCTCCTAAATACAGCATTCTCCATGCCTCAGCCCCCATCTCCCCTCTTTTCCTCATCTCCAGCCATTCCCACCATGTATTCCATGTGCTAATATTTTCAAACTGTTGGTCATTTCCTGACCATGCAATGCTGTTTCATACCTCCTTGGATCTCTACTTTTGCTCGTGTTCCCTCTGCATCTCATCCCTCTGCTTGGCTAAACTCCTCTTACTCTTCAAACTTCAGCTCAGGCAACCCTTCCTCTATGAAGCCTTCTCTGAACAGCCAAACTTGCTCCCATTTGGTCCCATGATGGATTATCAAAGTAATTAAACATTATAATGAAATCATGTAATTCTACACTGTCTCTTTCAACTGGGCTATAAACATCTTCTGAGAAAAGCCTTTCTCTTCTACATTTGTTAAATTATTAGTGCCTAAAAGTTCAATAAAGTCATTGAAAGGGAATAAAAAAAAATCCTGAACTTGAACAAAAAATTTTCATTTCAAAAATGCTGGGGCTTCCCTGGTGGCACAGTGGTTGAGAATCTGCCTACCAATACAGAGGACATGGGTTCGAACCCTGGTCTGGAAAGATCCCACATGCCGCAGAGCAACTAAGCCCACGCACCAAAACTACTAAGCCTGTGCTCAACAGCCCTCAAGCCACAACTACTGAAGCTCATGTGCCACAACTACTGAAGCCCGCATGCCTAGAGCCTTTGCTCCACAACAAGAGAAGCCACCACAATGAGAAGCCCATGCACCACAATGAAGAGTAGCCCCTGCTTGAGCAGAAGCAAGATGAACTACAATCCTGCAGCCTGTGGAACAAAAACCACATTCACAGAAAGATAGACAAGATGAAAAGGCAGAGGGCTATGCACCAGATGAAGGAACAAGATAAAACCCCAGAAAAACAACTAAATGAAACAGAGATAGGCAATCTTCCAGAAAAAGAATTCAGAATAATGATAGTGAAGATGATCCAGAACCTCGGAAAAAGAATGGAGGCAAAGATCGAGAAGATGCAAGAAATGTTTAACAAAGATCTAGGAGAATTAAAGAACAAAGAAACGGAGATGAACGATACAATAACTAAAAGGAAAAATACACTAGAAGGAATCAATAGCAGAATAACTGAGGCAGAAGAATGGATAAGTGACCTGGAAGACAGAATGGTGGAATTCACCGCCACGGAACAGAATAAAGAAAAAAGAATGAAAAGAAATGAAGACAGCCTAAGAGACCTCTGGGACAACATTAAACACAACAACATTCGCGTTATAGGGGTCCCAGAAGGAGAAGAGAGAGAGAAAAGACCTGAGAAAATATTTGAAGAGATTATAGTTGAAAACTTCCCTAACATAGGAAAGGAAATAGCCACCCAAGTCCATGAAGCGCACAGAGTCCCATACAGGAAAAACCCCAAGGAGGAACATGCCGAGACACATAGTAATCAAATTTGCAAAAATTAAAGACAAAGAAAAATTACTGAAAGCAGCAAGGGAAAAACGACAAATAACATACAAAGGAACTCCCATAAGGTTTACAGTTTCTCAGCAGAAACTCTACAGGCCAGAAGGGAGTGGCATGATATACTTAAAGTGATGAAAGGGAGAACCTACAACCAAGATTACTCTACCCATCAAGGATCTCATTCAGATTCGATGGAGAAATCAAAAGCTTTACACACAAGCAAAAGCTAAGAGAATTCAGCACCACCAAACCAGCTCTACAACCAATGCTAAAGAAACTTCTCTAAGTGGGAAACACAAGAGAAGAAAAGGACCTACAAAAGCAAACCCAAAACAATTAAGAAAATGGCAATAGGAACATACATATCGATAATTACCTTAAATGTGGATTAAATGCTCCAACCAAAGACACAGGCTCTCTGAATGGATACAAAAACAAGACTCATATATATGCTGCCTACAAGAGGCCCACTTCAGACCTAGGGACACATACAGACTGAAAGTGAGGGGATGGAAAAAGATATTCCATGCAAATGGAAATCAGAAGAAAGCTGGAGTAGCAAAACTCGTATCAGATAAAATAGACTTTAAAATAAAGAATGTTACAAGAGACAAGGAAGGACACTACATAATGATCAAGGGATCAATCCAAGGAGAAGATATAACAATTATAAATATACATGCACCCAACATAGGAGCACCTCAATTCATAAGGCAACTGCTAACAGCTCTAAAAGAGGAAATCGACAGTGACACAATAAGAGTGGGGGACTTTAACACCACACTTACACCAATGGACAGATCAACCAAACAGAAAATTAATAAGGAAACACAAGCTTTAAATGACACAATAGACCAGACAGATTTAATTGATATTTATAGGACATTCCATCCAAAAACAGCAGATTACGCTTTCTTCTCAATTGCGCATGGAACATTCCCCAGGACAGATCACATCTTGGGTCACAAATCAAGTCTCAGTAAATTTAAGAAAACTGAAATCATATCAAGCATCTTTTCTGACCACAACGCTATGAGATTAGAAATCAATTACAGGGAAAAAATGTAAAAAACACAAAAACATGGAGGCTAAACAATACATTACTAAATAACCAAGAGATCACTAAAGAGATCAAAGAGGAAATAAAAAAATACCTAGAGATGAATGACGACGAAAACACAACAGTCCAAAATCTATGGGATGCAGCAAATGCAGGCTTAAGAGGGAAGTTTATAGCTATACAAGCCTACCTCAAGAAACAAGAAAAATCTCAAACAAACAATCTAACATTACACCTAAAGGAACTAAAGAAAGAAGAACAAACAAAACCCAAGGTCAGCAGAAGGAAAGAAACCATCAAGATCAGAGCAGAAAAAAGTGAACTAGACACAAAGAAAACAATAGCAAAGATCAATAAAACTAAAAGCTGGTTCTTTGAGAAGATAAACAAAATTGATAAACCATTAGCCAGACTGATCAAGAAAAAGAGGGAGAGAACTCAAATCAATAAAATTAGAAATGAAAAAGGAGAAGTTACAACAGGCACCGCACAAATACAAAGCATCCTAAGAGACTACTACAAGCAACTCTATGCCAATAAAATAGACAACCTGGAAGAAATGGACAAATTCTTAGAAAGGTATAACATTCCAAGACTGAACCAGGAAGAAATAGAAAATATGAACAGACCAATCACAAGTAATGAAATTGAAACTGTGATTAAAAATCTTCCAACACACAAAAGTCCAGGACCAGATGGCTTCACAGGTGAATTCTATCAAACATTTAGAGAAGAGCTAACACCCACCCTTCTCAACCTCTTCCAAAATACTGCAGAGGAAGGAACACTCCCAATCTCATTCTATGAGGCCACCATCACCCTGATACCCAAACCAGACAAAGATACTACAAAAAAAGAAAATTACAGACCAATATCACTGATGAATATAGATGCAAAAAATCCTCAACAAAATACTAGCAAACAGAATCCAACAACACATTAAAAGGATCATACACCATGATCAAGTGGGATTTATCCCAGGGATGCAAGGATTCTTCAACAGATGCAAATCAATCAATGTGTTACACCATATTAACAAATTGAAGAATAAAAACCACATGATCATCTCAATAGATGCAGAAAAAGCTTTGGACAAAATTCAACACCCATTTATGATAAAAACTCTCCAGAAAGTGGGCATAGAGGAAACCTACCTCAACGTAATAAAGGCCATATACGACAAACCCCCAGCAAACATCGTTCTCAATGGTGAAAAACTGAAAGCATTTCCTCTAAGATCAGGAACAAGACAAGGATGTCCACTCTCACACCTATTATTCAACATAGTTTTGGAAGTCTTAGCCACGGCAATCAGAGAAGAATAAGAAATAAAAGGAATACAAGCTGGAAAAGAAGAAGTAAAACTGTCACTGTTTGCAGGTGACATGATACTATACACAAAGAATCCTAAAGATGCCACCAGAAAACTACTAGAGCTAATCAGTGAATTTGGTAAAGTTACAGGATACAAAATTAATGCACAGAATTCTCTTGCATTCCTATACTAATGATGAAAAATGTGAAAGAGAAAGTAAGGAAACACTCCCATTTACCATTGCAACAAAAAGAATAAATACCTAGGAATAAACCTACCTAGGGAGACAAAAGACCTGTATGCAGAAAACTATAAGACACTGATGAAAGAAATTAAAGATGATACCAACAGATGGAGAGATATACCATGTTCTTGGATTGGAAGAATGAATATTGTGAAAATGACTATACTACCCAAAGCAATCTACAGATTCAATGCAATCCCTATCAAACTACCAATGGCATTTTTTACAGAACTAGAACAAAACATCTTAAAATTTGTATGGAGACACAAAAGACCCCGAATAGCCAAAGCAGTCTTGAGGGGAAAAAACGGAGCTAGAGAAATCAGACTCCCTGACTTCAGACTATACTACAAAGCTATAGTAATCAAGACAATATGGTACTGGCATCAAAACAGAGATACAGATCAATGGAACAGGATAGAAAGCCCAGAGACAAACCCACGCACCTATGGTCAACTAATCTATGACAAAGGAGCCAATGATATATCATGGAGAAAAGACATTCTCTTCAATAAGTGGCGCTGGGAAAACAAGACAGCTACATGTAAAAGAATGAAGTTAGAACACTCCCTAACATCATACACAAAAATAAACTCAAAATGGATTAGAGACCTAAATGTAAGAGCGGACACTATAAAACTCTTAGAGGAAAACACAGGAAGAACACTCTTTGACATAAATCACAGCAAGATATTTTCTGATCTATCTCCTAGAGTAATGGAAATAAAAACAAAAATAAACAAATGGGACCTAATGAAACTTAAAAGTTTTTGCACAGCAAAGGAAAACATAAACAAGAAGAAAAGACAACCCTCAGAATGGGAGAAAATATTTGCAAAGAAATCAATGGACAAAGGATTTATCTCCAAAATATATAAACAGCTCATGCAGCTCAATATTAAAAAAACAACCCAATCCAAAAATGGGCAGAAGACTTAAATAGACATTTCTCCAAAGAAGACATACAGATGGCCAAGAGGCACATGAAAAGCTCTTCAACATCACTCATAGTTAGAGAAATGCAAATCAAAACTACAATGAGGTATCACCTCACACCGGTTAGAATGGGTATCATCAGAAAATCTACAAACAACAAATGCTGGAGAGGGTGTGGAGAAAAGGGAACCCTCTTGCACTGTTGGTGGGAATGTAAATTGATACAACCACTACGAAGAACAGTATGGAGGTTCCTTAAAAAACTAAAAATAGAATTACCATATGACCCAGCAATCCCACTACTGGGCATATACCCAGAGAAAACCAGGATTCATAAAGACACATGCTCCCCAATGTTCACTGCAGCACTATTTACAATAGCCAGGTCATGGAAGCAACCTAAGTGTCCATCGACAGACGAATGGATAAAGAAGATGTGGTACATATATACAATGGAATATTACTCAGCCATAAAAACGAACAAAATTGGGTCATTTGTAGAGATGTGGATGCATCTAGAGACTGTCATACAGAGTGAAGTAAGTCAGGAAGAGAAAAACAAATAACATGTATTAATGCATATATGTGGAACCTAGAAAAATGGTACAGATGAACCGGATTGCAGGGCAGAAATTGAAACACAGACGTAGAGAACAAACGTATGGACACCAAAGGGGGAAAGCTGCGGTGGGTGGGGGTGGCGGTGTGATGAATTGGGCAATTGGGATTGACATGTATACACTGATGTGTATAAAATGGATGACTAATAAGAACCTGCTGTATAAAAAAATAAAATAAAGTGAAAAAAAAAGAGTAGCTCCTGCTCCCCGCAACTGAAAATAAAGCTCCCGCGCAGAAAAGAAGACCCAACGCAGCCAAAAAAAAAAAAAAAATTCTGAAAAAGCCCTTGAAAATGCACAGCTTATTCTCTTGTTGTGAAAATCCTATTTCCAAGCTAATGAAGAAATGAGTCTCGACAAGGATTTGACTATTATTTTATCTGTTTGTTATGAGGCAGTAGGAAGGTTCAGTCAGAGAGAACAGCACTCTATTTAAAAACTGTTTTAAAATCTTTCCTCAAAGAAAAAAACTGAAAAAAAATCATTAATTAAAAACCAAAACCAAAATAATAAAGTTAACCAGAGAAAGGGTCAGTATGCATTCGTAGAGTATTTATAATGTATCTCTATTATATCTTGTAGCCAACCATTCGTTAATTATTTATCAAGCACTCTGCTTGGTGTTGGGAATGCATCTGTGAGTAATATAGGCAAAGTCCATGCCCTTATGCAACATATTACAGTGGAAGAAATACACAACACACAAACAATACACACATGGTATGATAGGGTGATAAGTGCTATGGGAAAATGTTAAGTTGGGAAAAGGCAATGGGGACCCTGAAGAGGGGATGGAGTTACTCTTACATGTGACTAAGGAAAGACCTGTCAGCTCAGCTAACATTTGATTGGAGACCAAAAGGAAATGAGGGAGTACGTCATGCACATATAGGACAAAAGAGCAATCTAGGTAGAGAGAATTACAGGTGAAAAGACCCTGAGGTAGGAGACAAAGTGAAGCATCTGAGGCACAGGAGACAGGCTGGCGCGGCTGCAGCAGAATGAGCAGGAGGGTGGGGATGGGAGATGAGTGAGGAGAGGTTGTCAGGGGCAAGTTCATGCAGGGCATTAGAGGGAGGACTTGGAGCACATCACACACACGAAGTAGAATGTTCTCCAACCTTCTAACGAGTTCTGTTGGAAAAGGGCAGTAATAGTAATAGTAAACTGAAATGTCAAAAACAGAACTCAAGACAGGGAGAGGGGAGTTCAGGCTTCCTGCTTGACGAAGCAGTGAGTACTTCTTCCTCAGAAACAGGTCCAAGAAAGAAAAAAGAAATTAAACTACAGAAATTTTGAGGTGGAGAAGAAAGTAATTTAGAAAGCCTACATTTGGCCTTGGGTTTCCTTTTTTTTTAAAGCAAAGCAAATCACCCGCCTGAGAGTCATGGGGGCAAACCTGGGGGCTTGGGAAGAGTTGTCAGTTTGGTATAGTTCCTATTGGGGATGCTAATGACATATAAACCCTTCAAGTGTCCATACTTCCCCGCCCCTGACTTAAGGGGAGATGGCACAAAAGGTCTGCATGAATCGTGTTTTACTGTTGAACTGGGTAGCTGGGAAGAAGGAAAAGATTAAAAATGATGAAAGCAGAAGGTTTTAGTGTAAGTTAAGTGAGGTTCAGTCTTTTTCTGTACCAGCTGGGGTGACAACTCCTTTTCTGGTCCAGGGGAAGCACGAGAAGACTTGAAACTATTTGCTCAACATAGGTCCTAAAGAAAGCTCTGGCTACATGTATTTATTATTCCCCACAGCCTTCCATGGCTGCTTGAGTGGAAGTTCTAAATTATTCTTCAGCTGGTAAAACATTAGCTCCCAGTCAGGCAAGTAGGAAGGAGCGATTGAAATCAGTACAAACACAAATCATTACCTGGGCTGCTCTTAAGTCAGAGGAATAAAACATTTAGTTAAGAGAAATTCCTCAGTTGCAAAGAATACCCAAACCCTATATATTCTTAGATATTATGGAGAGGAAAGTCAAAGGAAGCATCATCACTGTCCTTTAACTGTAATTCCAGTTACAACTGGAAGAAAGTATTCTATTTCTCAAATGAAATGAATTAAAAAGTCACTATAATTACTGAAATTCGGGCCACAGATAATTAAATCTTCAAAGAACTTTTTAGATAGTTGCTTATAAAGGAAGACATAACTTTTATTTTTAGTGAAATAAAAACACATCAAGATAAACGTCTACTAAATAGTCAATCTTCAACTCAGAAAAATTTAAATTAAATATCTTCCACTACAAGTATGGTTCACTAACATCTAAGGAAGATTCAGCTAGTCAGAATTCCAACCACCCTTGCTATCTCTTCTGGCAACCTCTTGGTGTTTTGTTTTGTTTTGTTTTGCTTTTAAGTGGTGATAAGCAATCCCACCCCAATGCCGATTTGCAATCACAGCTTGTCTGTGCAAGCCCGTGTCACACACGTGTGTGACACGTGGCAGAATCTCATTGGTTCACACCCCTGCAAAAACCACAACCCCCCAACCTGCGAGAAAGCAGAAGCCTCTTAACCTAAGGGCACCTTAACTGCTGGCTCAGGCAGGCTGGATGACACGGCTGCCCCTGCAGCTGGCAGACTCGCCACAGCCAGGCCCTCATTAAGCTAGTGAGTTTCATTCCAGGAACTGTTCAAACACATTCTTCATTGTACCAGAAAGTGTATTTGTTTGATGCTGCAACTTTGATTCTCCCCCTCCCACGCTTGCTCCATGCTCCATACCCCCTCATCCCCGCACCCCTGTTTTGGTATTTGTTCCCATGCTAACATACAAAAAATCAGTAATTCTCAATGGATCTCCTGGTCATTAGTGCAAATTAGTGAGGTTTCACTGAATATGGTCAGGTTTGACTTGCCAAGTTCTTTTCCCGTTAAGGTTTTAAACCCATGTGTATTTCAAGGGAAATCTAATTTGTAGGTTTCGGATTCATTTACACTCAACTCACAAACGTGGTTCTGTGAGCGCCTCCATAGCTGGTGTACAAGAAGCCACAGGAGCTGGTTTCCCTTCCTTTTAACAAGTTCTTGTTAGAATGCTTGCTTTGAAGTAGGTATTTGGATCGTGCTGGAAGCAAATAGAACTAAACCCCAAGAAAATGTAAAGTAAAATTTAAAAACCAAGTTCAAATGTTTTTTTCTTGCCCCAGTAATTATACTTTTTAAAGAAAAAACTCTTAAGCATGGAACCATCCATTTCAGCCTTTTAAGGATGATGTCACCACCTGCCTGCCTAGACGAGGCTGCGTCTCACAATGCTTCTGCCTTGCAGGATGACAAGAAAATCATTTGTGAGTAGGTGACTTTCTCTGCTCGGCCCCTGCCCTGTGCACTTTGCCACTCCACTGACTGTGCAGCTGCTGGGCCACCCACCCTGCTCCACCATTCCCAATGGGACTCCACTGCTGGCATCCTGTTAGCTGTCCTTTCTGCCATGGGCATTCCCATACCTACTGACTCCTGCCTGTGTCCCTATCTTTGGAGCTCCTTAGTTCTTGCACTTCACCCCAGCCACAGCTTCCTGTGCCCCAACCTCCTGATAGGATAGATTCCTTGTCACCCAGTCATAGATCCCCAGTGCTGCTTCTTGTCTGAGGTCCACAACTGCAGACCGATTGGTGCAATCCTTGATCCCCGTGCTTTGGCCTCAAGGCAAGGCTTCTGTGATGACGACTTCCTTGGTAACTGTCTATACCACCCCAGATGGAGGACCTACTTGCTGACTCTGGCTTCTCTCTGTCACTCTGGATTGCTCTGAATAAAAGAACCAAATGTCACCGACATTTCCATTACCCACTTCTACGATGTGAAGCCATCAGCAGTAGGATGAGAGTGTTGATGAGACTTCGTGTCCCTGTGGATGGCATGAGCAGTGCTTAAAAAGGCAGACCCTCTCTAGCAGTGCCAGCTCTTGTCCAAACATCAGAAGTAAACAATTCTCCACATTGAGAATATGCTGGTTTGTCTTTTTTCCTCCCCTCTAAGAGTGCCTGCTTGGAATAGCATATCACACCCCAAGGACTGTGGCAATTCCAAAACAGTCCTTTACCAACTGTCGCCTATACAAACAACTCCTTCCAGTGCTTTGGAGTTCACTTCAAGTGACTTTGCAGAAAAATAGCCCTGGATGCTGCTAAATGCTGGGATGACTCATTAAGACAGTGGTGAGCTCTGAGTGGTGAACAAAGAGCTGAAATATAAACCACTAAGAGCAACTAAGACTCCAGCAGATTCAGACAGACTTTAAACTGCAACTGTTTTGAGGAATCTACAACTAATTCAGGGACTAGCAAAAGAGGCCCGTTGATGACTACTCCTAGTATGCTCAGACAACGTGTGTCTGTATATAACTACAAATCCACATATGTTACATATAGCTGTATTATTTATGTTATATGTATTACTGTATATAAAAGCAACAAAGCTAAGCCAATTATGCATGCCTATGAATGATAAAGCCCTTTTCTAACCTGCCTGGAATCCCTTACTCTCACAGTTTTAGAGAGGGCAGTGCATGATCCATCAGAAGATAATCGTAATTATCTCACAGCCATCAGTTAAGGAGTCCCTAGAAAGGACTCTCTGACTGCTCACTGACGGTCACTCATTCATTTTCACTCATTCATCTATCCATCTTTACAAGGTGACAGCCACGTGTTAGGAAACATTTGAGATTCTCTCTTGGTTGAGAAAGAATTTCTAGGGATAAGAGTACAAGGAGAAACAACATCTTTTTTCCATTTCCCTATCTTCACATTTACAAATCAAAGCAAAGGTAGAAAGCAAATTATTTATATATGTATGTAAACAGTGCTCAAATGCCTGTAACCTGTTTTTTCCTAATCACCTGCCAAATTTGCCTTTTATTTAAAAAATAATTTTGACATTTTTCATTCTCCTACTTCCCAGCTTGGTCCTTTTTGGTGACTGAAATAATGATGCTTTCAAAGACTAGTATAAGTTATAAATAGCTTCTACTAATGGAGCAGTGTCTCTTTTCTCATAACATTAACTCTTTCAGTTAACATGTATATACAACATAGCATGATTTAAAATGGTGATCTAAAAGAAAAAAAATTGAACGTTAGCAAATAATATGCATGCTTAAGTACTGATGTCTGGAACTTACTTTGAAATGCTTAAAATAAAAAGAGATGGTTGATGAATGAATGGAGGATGGACAGATTTGCAACAAAACAAGAAGAGTAAAATATTAACTGTGGATACAGGTGGTGGGTATATGGGTGCTCACCATAAAATTCTATCAACTTTTCTGTAAGCCTGTGTGCTTTATGTTACAAAGTTTCCATAGTAATGTTGGGGAACAGGTTCATCAAAAAGTCATTTCCACTTCTATTTCTTTTACACATTTGTTGATGGTATATTCATTATTTCTCTGATTTTGGAAGCTTGTGAAATTTTATGTTTTTTCTTCTTAACCTAAAAAGGAGGATGGTGAGTACAAACCACCTGGAATGCAGAGAAGGTCTAGAGGGAAATATCGAGAGGAACTGCTATCGATTAAACTGTGTTTCCCCCTCAAAATTCCTATGTTGAAGCCCTAAGCCCAGTGTGACTCTACTTGGAGGCAGAACTTTTAGGAAGTAATTAAGGTTAAATGAAGTCAGAAGGGTGGGGTCCTAACCTCATAGGATTGGTGGCTTTATAAGAGGAAGAGGGGGATTTCTCCCATTGAGAAAAGACCATGTGAGGTGATAACAAGAAACTGGCCATTTGCAAGCCAGAAAGAGAGCTATCACCAGGGACCAAATTGGCCAGCACCTGGATCTTGGACTCCAGAACTGTAAGAAAATAAACATCTGTTGTTTAAGCCACTCAGTCTATGGTATTCTGTAATGGCAGCCTGAGCTGACTAATACAAAGCCTGGAAGTTAACCATCTGTGGATATTTAAGTAGTCTGCATGCAATTAACACAGAGGGAGAAGATCTGAATCAGTACATTCAGAATTAGAATGATGGAATGTTGTAGCTGGAAGAGGTTTCAGCAACCATGTCGTCAAAACTCTCATTTTACAGACGAGGAAACAGAAGCTCAAAGAGGTCAAGTGATTCATCTGAGATCCTTCTGAAAGATTAGTGGCAGAGCCAAGGATTTTAAGCCCAAGCCTCTTGACTTCTGCTCTTTTCACCACACCACACAGCTTCAGTAAATCAAACCCCTTGAGCCAAGTGTTAGCAGCCAAAAATCTAATTTCTTTCCTTTTACTGAAATCCATTTCAAGAATTTAGCTCCATTTTTCTGACTTTGTACTTTTCTCTCTACTCTTATTTTTTTTTATTACAAATCAATTTACTCACACAGAATAAAAACTAGAGCAAAGTCTCTGAACAAATAAAAGTGAGTACACAAAAGATAAGTATACACGCAAAAACATTTAAATTTGGACAAATGGTGACTCAATTATTCATTTACAGCAGAGGCCTGTGTGCCCAAAGATAGCATGCGTGTACATTGGAAGGCATCTTACTTCCCAACAGTCGCCTATATAACATACAAAGGCATTCTAGAAAAATAATAACAATGTATTCGTTTTCCAAATTAATCATTTATAGTCTAATTTAGCACAGTATTACATCTTTACAACATTTAAAATATCCACTTGATAAAACACTCTCATAAACAGACCAAGAAAACCAGGTTAATGAGCTTGTGTGTTTTATAGGGCAATAAAAGAATACGTTTTTATAACTTTTAAAAATAATATAAAATATAAAAATTGAACAGTATAATATTTGAACATTATTTTTTTAAAAAAAGTTCTTACAGAACATTTTATTTAACTTTTCCACTAGGTAAACTGGAGTGTGTGAAGATAAATATTCTTAATGATGTGGATACTGTGGAAATATGCCAGTGACGTCCAAAAATGGTAATAATCTATTATTACCAGTCGATATTTAAAATTTTTTCTTTAACATTTCTTTAATTTTCTGCATCAACTTAGTTTCACTATACACAGCTACTGAATTGAGCCACAAGACAATCCATTCCATAATTTTTCTTTTCATATTTATGTCAGCAGTAGTTTGAATCTACAACTATATGGTGTGCTAATAAAATAACTGATTCGTCACCACTGAATCTTTTCAAAAGAATGTGTTGCAAGCTCTGAAGATAATTACCAAAGAGTAATTTCAAAACTATTTTGAGTAAAGGCAGCACTGTTTGGAACTGGAGAGCTATTCAAGGACATTTAGTTTTGAAAGACACAGCCTCTGAGCAGTAATGCTCTGGTTATATTTGAAAATAAAACAAACAACAAGAATAATAAAACTAGTCAGATTGCTTCTAGCTTCCCCTGCCTTTTTAACGTGGCTAGAATGATGTTTGCATTGTCTGGGGCTGTGGTCCACTCCTAAGGCAATAACTGCATTGAAGACAATGAGATCTTGCTTTTCAAGCATTCACCCAAAGCAGAATCACGGTTAGTGGAAAAGACTGGAGAATTGGAGAACAAAGAATCTATTTTAAAACCAAACCATTATTTACTGCTTTAATGGGCTGTACAGTCTACAATGAAACGCATCCTCCTTATCCAAATAAGTGAGAAACGTGAAGACGTAACTGAGGTAGGGTAAAATGAGTGATTACCTCACAGGCAGTGTTAGCGCAACTGAGGCAGCTCAAATAGTCCTTGGAAACTAAGTAGGATTCTCTTCCACCTTCCTAGGTGGCGATGCCCTGGTGGGACTTAGTTTTAAAGGAGGCATTGCCATATGTCCCACAGACTCAGAATCCTAGGGACAAAAAACAGCTCATCTTCTCATTCCTTACCTTCTTCTGTAAGACAATCTTGGCGGAGCTGTTTAGATGCTGTGAGAATCAATTCTATATTTAAAAAATAGACAACAAGGTCTGAAAGATACATGCACAAGTAATGTGGTTTAAAAGAAGACCTGGGGCTTCCCTGGTGGCACAGTGGTTGAGAGTCCGCCTGCCGATGCAGGGGACACAGGTTCGTGCCCCGGTCAGGGAGGATCCCACATGCCGCAGAGGGGCTGGGCCTGTGAGCCATGGCCGCTGGGCCTACGTGTTCGGAGCCTGTGCTCCGCAACGGGAGAGGCCACAACAGTGAGAGGCCCGCGAAAAAAAAGAAGACGTGAATTCAAGTTCCAGCTCTACTACTGTGTGAGCTCAGAAAAAATTAACTTTCATGAATCTCAGCTTCCTCATCTGCAAAAGCATAACATCATCAGCATCACCATTGCTAAGACTAATGGAGTTCTTACTACATTCCAGGCACTGTTCTAAGGGCTTTACACATTTTAACTCACTTAATCCTTAACAAGCCCATGAGAAGGTACTATTATTAGTCACATTTTCTACATAAGGAAACTGAGTCATGGAGTAATCTGCTCAAAGATAACTCTTATTCCATAGGGTTGCTGTGAGATCAAATACAAAATCAATCAGATGATGAGGGATGAAAGGGATCTTTATGACCATCTAGTCAAACTCTGACTGTAAATACGAGGCATCTAAGGTTCACAAAAGAGCTTGTTAACTGAAACCACTGCACCTTCCTACATCTTATTCTAGTGGACTTTTAAAAGCACCTCTTTCCCATTTTGTTCTTCTCTAAGTAATTTTCATAATAGTCTTTCACTTACATTTCTCTAGAGTAGAAAAGTCTGAAGAGCTGTCTTCTACTTTTTAAAAAACAGGTTAGAAAACTCAGGATACCTCGAAGTCAGCATGTAGTACAGCTGGACAGAAGGTCAAGGTCAAGTGTATGATAGTGATAACGACAACACAACTAGGATGACTCTGACACCACCTTATTTATCACAACCTGATTCTTTTTAGGTCACTGTGCCAAAGCATCTTATGTACACTATCTCATTTAATGCTAAATCTACCTTAGAATATAGAACTTAAAATGTTATTAGCTTTAAAATCAGAGAATGGCTGAGCCTGAGGTTTAAAAAATGCAGACTTTCTGGCGTCAAGATTCCAAATCCCAGTTGTGTTGACTCAGCCCAAGGTCCTACGAAACAGGAGAAACTGAAGGCCAGGCAGATTAGGTAGTGTGGAGTTTGGGCTAGTCATGGAGAACGGAGCCTTTTCTCTGTGGAGAAGACACACAGGCCCTTCAGTACTTTTCAAAGAGTGGGGGTTAGCCTCAACTCTTTCAGCAGAATGTCAGCTTTCTTTGCCAAGATGGATTTTTAAAAACAATGGCTGAATTACCCTACAGTCCATTAGTCATCCTACAGAAATCTAATGATAGAAAAATGTTCACTTAAAATTTAGTGGGGGAAAAACTGAACCCATTCAGCAATTCTTGGCTGTGGTCCTTCACTCAGTAGAAATGTCCTCCTTTAAAATCACTAGTTATTGGATGTAATATGGCCTAATCTTCAGCACTTGTACTTCTGGTGATGAGATGAAGCTTCTGACTTTTTGTCGCATTTTTGTTGTTGTTGTTGTTGTTTTTTAAACTGAGCCCAAATTGCTCTTTTCCTAAAGACTATATCCTGCTTGGGTTGCTATGGCAGCCATCTTCCAAGACAGCGCTGGGTAATTCTTGCCCCCTGGCATTCCTGCCCTTGTGTAGCTCCCTCCCACACTGAATCAGGGTTGGTGAAAGTAACAGTATGTGACCTTTGGACTAGGTCGCAGAAGGCCCTGTGATTCCCACCATGCTCCCTTGGGTTGCCAGCTCTTGAATAAGCCAGCTGCTATGCAATGAGGACACTTAATTAGTCTCATGGAGAACTGAGGTCTCAGCCAATGGGCAGCACTAACCATGTTAGCCATGTGAGTGAGTCACCTTAGAAGTGGACGGTCTGGCCTCAGCAAGCACCTGGCTGACACCTGACTGCAATCTCATGGGAAACCACAAGCCAGAACTGCTCAACCATGCTGCTCCCAAATTCCTAGCCCACAATAATTATGTGATATTAAATGATTACTGTTGTTTTAAGACACTAAGTTCTGGGGTTGTTACAGATATTACAGATATGATACAGCAGATAATGAATACTGTTGCCAACCTTGAGAGCATGCAACAGCTTCCTGTGATTCTCTTATCACCCATAGACCACCATCATTCCTTCAGTTATTACAGACCCTACTACTGTTAATGATCACAGTTGGCCAAAAAGTCAGCAGTTACATCATTACATCCTGATTTATATTTGGTTGTTATAGGCATTATTATTTTGGGAAGTGATATTTTTCAAGATGATCATATATATAACATGGCTGTCTCCATTTTCTGAGATGCTGACTTCATGGGCTTGCAAAATTCCCAATTTGATACAGTTACTGGTAATATATGTTTATCTGTATTTTCTCCAATGTTAAGTTTTAAAAAAGAGAAAATGCTGAGTTTACTTTTTGAAGATAAGTTGTGATGTCGTGGCTCTGACTGTAGGGGAGTGAGGAAGGACCAAAAACAACAAGGAGAATTTGAAAGAGCGGCAAGAAACAACTCCCTCCGCAGAAATCCAGTCAGAAGTGACTTCCCAAAGGAAGAAATTTTAACAACTTCCCATGTGTTCAAAGGGCTTCATTTCAACCAGTGCAAAAATGTAGCAAGGTTTTCAGAAAGATAATTTAAAAACTAAGCACTGGGCATTGGATCTCAATTCTAAACAGAAAAGAAATGCTACACATGAATTCATGGAACTCGCCTGCCTGCCAAAAGTTTGATATTTCACACTGGTACTATGGGGAAAGTATTTAAGAGGACTGCCAACTCTGCAACCCTGCTTCTTAAATTAGACCCATTCCATAGTAAAGGAAAGTTACCTTCACAATCCAGAAACTCTTCACTACAAGCCAACTCTGTGCCCGGGACTATGCAAAGAATTGCAGAAAGGTAGGCTTATACAACTCCTGATACATTAAATACCAGTACACTAAAATACCCGAGGAAAAGTGAAAAAATCATCAAGATATTTCCTTTGTAAAATTTCCCATTGGCTCTGCCTTACTCTGAGCTACTATTTTCTTTAAAATATTTAAAAATAGGTAATACTTGAAATTGGTTTAAAAACTTCAAACTATAGCAAAGGGTAACATTAAATAGTACGCCTCCCTCTCATCTCTGAACTCACTCATTGACAACCACTTTTACCTTCCAGATAATTCTTTGCATATACAAGCATATGTGTATAGACAAAGACATATTCGTATAGACAGATATTCTCCTCAATTACTCCTCTTAATATAAATAATAACAGAATATACCTTTCTGTTGCTTTATATCTTAGGTTTTTTTGGTGGTTGTTTTGGTTCAGTTACAAACATATTTTTGGAGATGATTTTTCTATCTTTATCATGTGTTAAATTCACCATCCATATTTGGGTATATTTTTGGTCTTTCCAGGCTTCTCAATTAATCTATATATGCACCAACATCAAACTTTGAATTACTATAGTTTTGTACTATGTTTTAATATTTGGCCTGGCTAATTAATACTCCCTCCCCCGATTATATTTTTTGAGGATTTTCCCGGCTATTCTTACCTATTTGATTTTCTATATGAACTTTAGGATTGCCTATTTAGTCCATCCCCCACTTCAAACTTGGATTTTAAAAATTGGGGTCAGAAGTGATGTATCTTTATTTATGTCTCACACAATCCTATAAAGTAGGTACTCAGGTTAAGTTCTACCATATGCTATGCTAATATAATATATACCAATTATCTTAAAATTTACATTTATCTAGCATTTTACTATTTACGAATATTCACTTTTATCATGTCCTTTAATCTTCTTAACCACTCTGGGACTCAGCAGGACCTATATTATGACTCACATTACAGATGGAGAGAGAGGCTCGTGGACTTGTCCTCATGGCTGGGGGGCGAGGGTTCTTCCCCCCATACCATAGGCAGTGTGCACTGTGATTCTCCAAGGAACATTTTACAGACAGGGATGGTTTTAGTTTTAGTGTCATGCTACATTTTAGAAATGTTGGCAGACTATCAAATTATTAAACTTTTAATGAAGTTTAAAACTTATAATAATACTGGCATGAACACAGCGAAATTTGAACTCTCACAAATTGCTGGTGGGAGAGTAAACTGGCATAGCCCTTTTAGAATGCATTTGGGCGATACATACCAGAGGTCTTAAAATGTTTTAGAGGAAAAAGAAAACTGCTACTGGGATTTCTGGGCCACAGGCTACACTTCCCTCCACTGTGACCTCAGATCCTTTGCTGCAGTTGGGCCTGTTTCCTCCCTGTCTTCTGAGTGCCTGGAGCCATGGCTCATCTCTCCCCTATGTGCAGAATCTCCCTGCCTCTTCCTTCTTCTTCCTGCCTCTTTTCCCTCAGACTCTGAATCCTAGGGCTGTGAAGGCCTCACTGAATTCCCACCTCCCCTGTTTCCCAACCTTTCGCATTAGCTTCTCATTCTTACGTGCCTCTACCCCTTTCCCAATCTGGTTATCTTCCAAAGCTTCTCCACCACATATTCTGCTGGAAACAACTGTTTATTTCATATAGTTTATACTTCAAAATTAATATTGTTCTCCAAATTAAATGATAAACTTTTTCAAACGATGCCTATCCCCTTACTCACCCCATAGAATTTAAGTAACTTTTCCAGAAATAACAACAAAACAAATAAAGTGATAAGAGATTCATTGAAATGATTTTCTTAGAATAATATACCTTGATCTATAATAAACAGAAAATATTTTCTACAGAAATTAATTGTAAGATTATTTGTTTGTGAAAATTCTCCTTCATAATTAGGCAAATATTTTCATTTCCTTGTTTGAATTTACCTTTGATTTAGAAAACTATTTTCTTTTAAATTAAAAAAAAGTTAACTTCTTTTATAAGTGAATTAGCCAAACTTAGATATAATTTTTTGGTAAGCTTTGTTACCATTATTCACAATAATCAATAGTTCATACCAAGTAACTTGTGGATAGCACAATTTAAAATGGATTTCTTTTTCCTCCAAAGACCTTGGTTTATTCTTGATTTGAGAAACTTCTGTCATTCTCTTTTTGGTGCATCTTGTATCTTCTCATTATCATTCGATCATTAAATAGAATCATTTTAACTGTTTTTAGTCAGCATTCCCACCATGTGTTTGACGGTGATTGCGAGGTCAAATTTGATATCTATTTCATCAAGATGTTCTTTCTTTGGGTAGATCCAGAAAATATCATAAGTAACCTTCAAATTGTTCCAAAGAATGTCACTGTTACTTGCAGAGTCGTGACCACAACTTCCAGTAACAAATTCAAAAGACTATGCATTGCGCAAAGCATAAAAAAATACTATGGGCATTTTTCCAAAATTCTGTCATGTATACCTTTTTCCTTTACTAGCTGTGTTAATACCATTGTGATGGCCTTGCCCTTGATATGTTTTTAAATTATTTAAATAAAATTAAAATTTCTGTTTTAATTTTTTGAGAATTTAATGGAATCATTATATATTGTTATTAAGATAAATATATTTGCAATGTGAATGTTTAATGCCCATCTAGTTGCCAATATAAAGAATGACTACTAAACTTCATGCACTTATTATCTAGACCTACAAATATAACAACGAATTTAAGAGTAACATGAGTCATACTGTTTTTCAGCCAACACACGCAACCACTGTGGATACTGTTTTAATTTATGAGTATATACTGAATCTTGAACTAGAACATGAAGAGAAGGAGGATTTGATGAGTTAATTTGCCTTTTCTCTTATTAAAAGCTTCTGCAGCTCAAACCCTCCTCTTACTCTGACTTAAGCAACATCCCCCCAAGACTCTGGCAGCAGCACAATCCAGACCTTCATGGCATTCAGCAGTGGCTGCCGTTTTTGGGGGTGGGGAGAGTGAAAAATAGATATAACAAAAAAATTGCCTTTTTAACCAGTTTTAAGTGCATAATTCAGTGGCATTAATTATATTTACAGCATTGTACAACTATCACCACTATTTCCCCAAATTTTTCATCACTCCAAACAAAAGCTCTGTACCCATTAAACAATAATTCTCCCTCTCCTCCACCCCTGGAAACTTCTAATCTACCTTCTGTCTCTATGAATTTGCCTTTTCTAGATATCTCACATAAATGAAACCATGTAAGATATGTCCTTTTGTGTCTGGTTTATTTCACTTAGCATGTTTCCAAGGTTCACGGCTGAATGACAGTCCACTGTATGCATACACCACATTTGTTTACTCATCCATTAGCGCTTGCCTTTTGATTAAGGGCATGGTATGGAGAAGGGGGCCTGAGCAGTGTTTGTGATAGGAGGTTCTCCACACAATGTGGGGTCTAAGGCAGGAGGTCTTCCCACCAGGGTTTAGGGAGAGTACTGCTACCCCACAAAAATCACCGATGGAGATTCTTGATTAATCCAGCTGTATGTTTCCCTCTGAATTCCTAAAGCACCTGTAATCAATGAAGTAAAGTGTAATATTTATCTACAGAGTTACTGTTGCCCCTCCCCACCCCCAGCTGAACTTCAAGCTCTCTTTCTATTCCCAGGCGTTGGTGCTGGTAGTTAACAGAGAAGGAAGTGAAGACTGGCTCTCAGCCTGCCCGTTCCTGCACTAGGTGATGGCTCTCAGGAGATGTTCATTTTTTTCCTTCCTCTCTTCACCAGTGTCTAACACGGCACTAACCACATTACCAGGAATTCAAAACTATAGCTGATGAATCAATTAAATGGAAAATGATTTCTTCCTAACAAAATATGTGAATTACTCATGACGTTTATTCCTCCCTGCCTATCAGGGGAACTGATTTCCCTGCCCGGTGAGAAAAGTCGAACAAACATACCCGTCAGGGAAAAGACAGAGGGCGCAGAGAACTGGGTTTCCTAATTATATGCAGGAGGGGTGATTTCTTTTCCTTCCCAAGTCTTATCTCCATCTGCCTTTGGAACAGAATCACCATCCTTCCAGCTGACAGTGTACATCAGGACATATACTCCTTTGTGCTATTCTTCCTTTGTTACAATCCTGAGAATTCGATTTCTCCCAAAGCAGAATCACAGCATCCCTGTGGATGTCTGCTTTTCTTTGGCATAAAAAGAAAGATGAATTCTCCAGTGAGGAAATGTGAAGCTTCATCTTCAAACTGTAGCTGTCCAGTGATTTTCTTTAGTCTTCTAGCACAAAATATTATCTGCTGGGAATGTATTTCTTAATGGGGCGAGAGAAAAGCTGATCACTAAGAATGCAGACAACTACAGTCTGTGTGGGAACCTGACATATTTCATGGTAGCATGCGAAGCTGTTATCCAATGAGAAAACAGTTCTTCCAAATTTGAAAACAAGATGTCTAGACTCTTTTCCTAATTGATGGCCATGCATAAAAATGTATCATAAAAATGTGTCTGAAACTGTACAGGAGCATACCACTAACAAAGGCACTTTTATCAAAAACGTTAGGCTGTGTCTATGGGAATTCATAATCATCTAACAAACAGATGCATCTTAATATCCAAATAACTCTGTTATTTTTGGGTTCTTCACATCTTATTTTCTGAGTGGTTATTTCTGGTGCCTATAATTTTTCAGCCAAAAGCTTCCTGAATGGATAGCGATGTTTCATGCCACCTCTACCAGGGTATAGTTCCATATTTATAATTGTTATTAAAAAAAACCCAACCTATTAACTATCAACTTTAGTCCTCCTTAAATGTTATCAGTTTAATAGCTCATAAAATAGCCATACCAGTAAAATCTGACTTCATCTACAAAGAAGAATTTTCTATAACAAGGCTACTTCTAGAGCCCAATAATTGGGCATTGCTTTCCTGGATATATATATAAAAATATATATATAAATCTTGCCATCAAGAACAATTATGTAGGGCTTCCCTGGTGGCGCAGTGGTTAAGAATCCGCCTGCCAATGCAGGGGACACGGGTTTGAGCCCTGGTCCGGGAGGATCCCACATGCCACGGAGCGACTGGGCCTGTGTGTCACGGCTGCCGAGCCTGTGCTCTAGAGCCCCTGCTCCACAACAAAGAGAAGCCACTGCAATGAGAAGCCTACACACAGCAACAAAGAGCAGCCCCCGCTCTCCACAACTAGAGAAAGCCCGCGCGCAGCAACGAAGACCCAATGCAGCCAAAAATAGTAAATAAATTAAAAAAAATAACAATTATGTAAACAAGATTAGTTTCTGTGATAAAAAATAACAACTGTGAGGATTGGATGTTTTATATATATTATCTAATTTCCTAAAACCACTCTGCAAAATGATTGAAGAGTGATGTTAAAAGAAAATCCTTGCAGCCTTACGACCGATAGCAAAATTCCTTCTTATTGGTTATGTGGGGCTTTGTTCCTCATTGCTGATCAAGGTGCAGAGTGCAAAGGTCAATCAATTAAACAGGTATATGTTAGCTCTGATTATGGCTCCAACATGATGCTAGGAGCTGAGCTTCATACTTTCCCAATACCTAAGAATTCTTCAATATGACTGGTACATAACTACCCATCGAATAAATTAATTTTAAAATAGATACTGCTGATGAGATAACTTGGGCATTATTTTCCCTTAGATTCCAGAGGTATCAATGATTAATGCTGGATAGTAATAATGAAGCAACCATATTATTCTTTTTACTGCCCTGCGGTGATCTATAAACTGTTTAATCAAAGGTAGTGGAGTATCCACATTTATAGGCTATACCAAGTTCAGGGGGCCTAAAACTGATCAGGGAAATTAAGATTGGACTTTGTCCATTGGAAGGTTGTTCTCTCTTCAGACCATCATTTCGTCCATCTGTCCATCCATACATCCTTCTTTTATGTTGAGCTCCAATTAAGCAGAAAGCATTGTACTTTACTGAGGGAGATACAAGATGGTTAAAACATGGTCGCTTGGTCTACTGCAGATAGGTCCTCAGTAGGTTTTGATCAGACTGGGAAATAAAAAGTATCTTGGAGGAAAGTGGGTCGAAGTTTAGAATTTGGCTCTAAAGGAGAAAACATTTCAGAGAGAGTCAAGGAAATAAGAAAGAGATGGGACTTGACCCTTTCTACCACGCCCTGAATCACCAGGAGCTCCCTGGGCTTAGATCTTTGCAAGTCTGGAAAGGTTTCCTCCTCTAGACCCCAACCCCTAAAAGTATGGGTGTACAGAAGCTGTCTCGAGATTAAAGTGGAGACAGTGACAAAATTCTTCCAAGCGAGTGTGAGAAATACTGCTACCAAAATTAGAAAGGGCCTCAGAGAGTTTGTTCATATAATATTATAGTATTTCTCTTTCCACGAAGGAGACATAAAGAAAAATTTTCAATTTAAGTTGGAAGAAAAGTGTGTAAGCATTAGATACTGGAATAACCTGGGAATAGAGATTTCACAGCTAAATATTTAGGAGGGTTTTGGAAACAGTATAAATTCTCATTTATCTTGAATAACTTAAGTAAGATCCTACTGAAATGGACTGAGAGAATGCACCAAGACCATACTAGTTACTAAACCTAAAGTATCATCACCAAACAATTTTGTTGAATTATGAATCCTTTCACCTAGATATCTGAAGTTAAATCTTCACATGGATACAAAATATATTTTTAAGAGAAGTCAATGACTCTCCTAGTAGAAGTTTAGGAATCAGTGAAAGCAGGAGTAGGAACTTTTCTAGGTAAGGGTCCTTCCCTGATCCTCAAGTTGGAAACATAATTAAAATCAGTTTGCAATGTACTATACATTTGATTCTTTCCTTTCAATCTAAATCTTCCAACCTCTCTAAGCTCTCATTCCTGGAAAAGCTTTTGGCAGTCACTTTTTGCAACCCACAATTTCTGTAGCTTTTCATCTTTTTACCATACTCTTTCTGCATCTAAGCCTCACTTCCCATATGTGGTCAGTAATGCCACCACCACCGGAAGTAAAATGGTCCTCAGCATGGGCCTGTTTGCCCATACAAGGGCAGAAATATGGGGCAGGAAAGGAGTCCAGCGGTCATGAATCTCAAGGTACTCTGAAACTATAAAGAACACGTTATTACCCATTTTATACATGTGAAACTGGACACAAAAACAGTAGGAATTCTCTGAAGGCTACAAAGAAAGCCAATCAGTGGGTGTGGGTCTCCACCCCAAACTCACATATCAGACTGGGCCTCCCTCTGCAGTTCTCAGAAGGGCATTGTTGGGAAACTAGCCTTGTCATCTCTACTCGAGTTCTGTTCAGATGATAATCATTTTAAAAGAAAACACTGTGTTTGCATTTTCATGTTCTATATTTTAGGCACAGTGCTAGGAGCTTTCAAGTGTTATTACTAAATATTGATATTTGCTAAAAATCGCTTATATTTTACGAATGATTAAACTGAGGCTCAGGCAAGTCATCTGACTCTAACCATCAAAGACAGCAGAATGTTAAACAGTGATTTCCATGAAACAGCATCAGTGAAATTTTCGGTTCATTTAAAACAATCTTTTAAAATATTTATTTATTTAGGATACTAATAATCATGCTATCTTCTAGGCTGTTGTAATGATTAAATGATATCATACATTTAACACCCTTAGAAGACACTTTTTATTTATATTTTTAAAATAAATTTATTTATTTATGTTTGGCTGCGTTGGGTCTTCGCTGCTGTGTGTGGGCTTTCTCTAGCTGCGGCGAGCGGGGGCTACTCTTCGTTGTGGTGCGCGGGCTTCTCATTGCTGTGCCTTCTCTTGTTGCAGAGCACAGGCTCTAGGCGCGCGGGCTTCAGTAGTTGTGGCTCGCAGGCTCTAGAGAGCAGGCTCAGTAGTTGTGCACAGGCTTAAGTTGCTCTGCGGCATGTGAGATCTTCCCGGACTAGGGCTCGAACCCGTGTCCCCTGCACTGGCAGGGTGAATCTTAACCACTGCACCACCAGGGAAGTCCCAAGACAATCTTTTTAAATGAGACTATATATATGTGTATGTGTATACATACACATACATATATAAATTAAACCTATCTAAAACACTATATATACACACATGTATATTTTTTAATCAAAGTGACATGTTAATGGAAATACATTGCTCGCATATCTGGTGCTGATTTCCTAACAACCGCAGTCCCCCACGTCTCTGAAAAGCACGCCAGGAGGATGACTGACTAAGCTGTGCAAATGTGACTGACATACTCCTGAGACATCTTTCACCTTGGCAGAAGACAGGGAGCCCCGCCCAAAGTTTTAGAAGTATAAATGAAGACTCCTGAGTGTTTTGGAATAAATACCTCCAGGCTTGGTGGGACCACAGCAAAGTAGCCTAGAAGCTCTACCCTTTGCTTCCAGTAGTTTGTGAACTATGACACTGAGATCTGTGTAATCCAAGTATTTGAAATGCTTCCACATCATTTCAAGTACAATCATGAAATTTAAAAATACTCCCCTATCACCACATGGAACAGAAAAAGAGCAGCTCTTTGCAAAGCTTTTTTAAGTGAGATATTTGCATGTCTAAAAGCTATTTTAAAAATTCTATCAGTATTGCTTTGCTCTGTCAGCACAGTACTGGCTTCCTAGTCAGCAAATTCACCGTAAGTATTAAGGTTACCCCCTGTGGTGATAGCTGGTAACCTGCAAGATCAAGTTAAACGGCATGTTCAGTGACCAAAGAACTCCTGGAAAATTCGTTCAAAATGATGCATCATTTTGTCAAACACTCTTAAGAATTAGCTTTTCAGGATGTCTCTTCAGAAACATGAAACCCCTCGAAACCACTACCACGAATAGCCAACATTTAAAATAACTGCCAAGCCACCTGCTTTTCTCCAGGAAACATCATAAAACTCACAAGTTAACAAAAGACTTTACAAAGTCTCAGTCTTTCTGATGAAGTTTACTTATTTTGTTTGAGAGACTTTATTTCCCCTTTTCTGAGCAATGAAAAGTCCTCACATCAGATTCAGCTCAAGGCACAGACTTATGTGTAAAAGAAGGTCTCAGAACAGAAGGGGATGCTAAAGAACACTTCTTTGTCACTTTGGTCTTGGCACAGTGTTTCAGATGGTATTCATTTGGAATAAAGAGATCGATGACATAACATGCCCAATCCTCCTCTATAAGTGGCTTTACTAGAAGTGGGTAAGGGCAGAAAAACATAAATTCATCTGTCTGTAGGCAACCCCAAACATACCAGCTCGTCTTGGAGTAATTTAACCAGTAAGATGATTTAGAGGACAGTTCAGTGGCACCATTTTTGGAAAGTAAAAGCTTAGCAGAAGGAGCATAAATCAAAGGTGACTGGCAGGTAAAGGATATACGCAGCAATCAGCCAAACCACGTGCACACTGGCGCAAATTCAATAAGATCATTTATAAAATTTTTAAGTCAGGAGTACACAAAAGGGGGTCTGGTGCTAACTAAATCCACAGATAGCTTACATGCCACTGAAATAAACACTTCCAGATGCGGGTGTACAAAAACCTTTCACAGAAAGAAATGTTTTCTTTCATAAATCTGAAGGAGGGAGTCATAGCAGGGAAGGGCAGAAAGTCTGAAATTGAGACTGTGCTTCTTACAGATGGACGTGTTGTTGAGGAGGGAGTGTAGGGTGAGGATGAACTGCGCATAGCGCGTCTCCATTTAGAAGCATCACTACCATCAGTAAGACTGGATTTCTGTTAAAACAAGGGGAAGATGCTAATGACATATCATTTCATCAGTCCTCCAAAATCTGGTGACTGAGTCAGTGCTGCTCCCATTACTTCCCTTAGTTTCTTTTTTTGGGGGTGGGGTGGGGAAGAGATACTGGGGTCACACAGAGATGAAAGCCACTAATCAAAGTTTAGAAAAACGATGCTTTGGAACTTACACCAGCACAAAGCTATTGGAGGCATGGCTTTAATGATGAAAATATTTTCAAAATCTGCCTTGCTTATAGTCATCTTTCAGGAATGCGTGACCAAATTCATTAATGGATTAGAAAGTCAATTTGCTCATCCAAACAGCATAATAATTTGTGGGACTTTCTGGTCATATATCTAAACACTCCCAGAAGTTCAAACAGAAAGCTAGAATGTCTGTGTTTGTTTCCTTTTTTAGGTTCAGCTGAACTATGCATTGAGCTTTCCCCCCTTCCCCCAAGGAAGTCCTCTTGAAATTAGTTCTCTTGTTGAATCTTTAAACTTCATGCAAATTCTCTGTAAGCATCTGAGTAATGAATTTATTCTTGAGACTACTTCTAATTATCTGTTTTATGCATTGACCCAAATTACCAACTTGTCATCTACTATTCGTCTTTCGTTCAGGATCTTGTTCTACTTATTCTTTATGCCAAGTATCACTTGAATACATTCCATCTTCTCTGGTCTCAACATCACCGCCTCAACAGAGGCTTTTCTGCCCTCTTGCCTGCAATACTGCGGCGGCCACCCGATTGATCGCTCTGCCAATTACATCTCCTAACTCCAGTCCCTCCTCCATCCCATCAGCTGAGTTATTTTTTTAGAATACAAATTTGTTCATATCAATCCCTTGTTCAAAAACTCTAAAATCACTCCTTGATGACCGTATCTGTTGTTTAAAAAGAAATTTTCCAAACTAAATCTTACTGAAAACTCAATATTTATCAGAGATAAAAATTGATCTGTATTAATTAGGGAAAACTCCTTATTATTTTGCAGAATACCTGTAAAATAAGTCCGGGTTTCTGCGGAGCACGGTTAGATAACTGCTGGCCTGCGTCATGAAGGCCACGTGACTCCAAGTCCCGCTCACATTGTCATCAGCCTCCCTTTGATGCTTCACCTCCCCTCAGTGGACTCCTCGGTTCCTCACCTTGGCCCAAACAGCCACTCTGCTTTCCTGCATTTCCCCCCCGCTTCTTTCTGCCTGAATTATTTTTTCGCAGTTCTCACTCATTTCCCTCACCTCTGTCTCATAAACTCAGTTCAAACGTCAGTGATCCGAGGAAGCTTCCTTGACTTCCTCAGGCAGATCTCGGTCTCCCCTGCGCCAGAGGCACTGTGTCCCACCCCCCACCCCCCCTCCCCCGCAGCTACAGTGCCAACCACACGGCAGTGCTTGTACACACATCTCCTTCACTAGACCGGAACACCCAGCTACTCATCTCCATATCCCATAGCCCCCTTTCAACAGATTTCTAAAACAACGCTTGGCAATTGTTCATTGAATTAATAAACGGAGATACCAGAGCTATAAGGATCTTAGGCCACGTAGGGATGTCGCCACTGTCCTTCCACTTCTAAATCATGTCTACTTCAATCTTACCAATGAGGATTCGGCCACATGGACTGTCATTACCTAGTCCAAACTCAGAAAGGAAGTACTGTCCTTTGTATGTGAAGGGTGTCTCCATCTCTCAGGAAGGCAGGTACTTCGCACTGTTTTTCGGCAGCTGCAGGGGACAGACTGACTTGGAGCAGTACAGTCTTGCCTTGCCTCCTTATTCATTCTTTCTCTTAATCATTTGTGAGCTGGTTGTGTGGGTGAAAGATACTGCTGCCACCAAACGGAAGTGTAGTTAGTTTACCCACATGAGGATCAATCCCTAATGCTGTCTTCTTTAGACAGTGGCTTCAGAGAAAAGCACAGTGTGGAGCCTAGGCTGGTTTTCTTCCTCCTCTCCTCTCCTCTCTTTTTTCTCCTCTTCTCCCCCACCATCCCCTCCCCCGCTTTTTTAAACACCAAAAGTTTGCTTCAATGAGCAATGTTGTCAACTATAACTTATTTACTTATTAGGCTCTTACCTAATTAGTCCAGAATACGGGCGTGGGTGTTTTAGGTTAGATCAGGAATGTAGAATTAAATCGGAGCCAGAAATATAGTCTCTAACTTCTCTCCTGGAAACTATAAAACCTGCACAAGTGTTTGCATTGGAATCGACAGGAACCTGTGGGCCAGGCTGTGAGCTTCAGGAGCCTGAGAGGCAACTCAGGTACTCCTTCCCTGGTATTTCCAGCAGCGGCACAGCTGCCCAACTGTCACCTTGAATGCACCTGGGCAAATTCAGACACTGACACTGGGCTCTGCCCTCGTGACCTCTGCCAACTAATCAGCCAAAATATTTCCAGATCTGGAGCGCCTACTCTGCATTTTGGGTATATGCCCAGAACTGCAAATGCACTCCAGTCAGGTGGGAGAGCCTATCCAGGTGCCAGGGCAAGAATTAACATCTGACTGACATATGGGCTATGAATTTTCTCCTCTCACAGCTTGGGGTCATGCAGAGGTGGTGTGTGGGAGTGGAATATTTGATCTGCACATACAGAGCCAAGGGGATTTGGTTTAAATCAAATCATAATTAAAACACCCGTCAGGAAAACAAGGCATAATTATTTTTTTCCTGCGTTTTTTTTCCTACCTTGGATACAGCCTTAAATATATGTTGGGCACAATAACAGCTAGGTATCAATTTTGTTTTTGGAAGGTGTAAACTTTCCACTTAAAACAATCCACTTATTATGTTGTAGGATTAACTCTGCAACTACATCAGTAAATTAAATGACAGTTCAATGATTATATCTGTGTGACTAAAGTGTGTAACACTATTTAAGAAATCATCAAAAAGTAAATCATCTCCAGTTCAACAGGCTCTCATCATGGCTGTTTGGAGGGACTTTTTGTCACACTATCAATAAAACAGTACCCAAATGTTTCACTTAAAACAAAACATGCTTATGACTGTTAGATGTTTCTGGCAATGGTTAATAAAGAATCTATCCCAATAAAACCATTGTGTTCTTTTCTAATATTCATCTAGTTTAGATATAAAATGTTAATTGAAAAATTTAAATGGTATTTTTGCTAGGTGAACCTGACCAATGTAATGTATTGAGTTTATGTCTAACTCAGTGTTTACAATCTTATTTATAGACTTAAAAGGAAAATTTCTTGCCATTTGCAGAGCATAATTTTTAAGTTTAGAAATATCTCAGCTTAGTTTAGTTCCTCCCAACTAATCTTCTTGCTGCTTTCATGAATTTGTGAGTTAAAAGAGTCCTGTGATTTTTTTTTTTTTTTAAAGAAAAAACAATTTCCTTTCGGGAGTCACTCAAAATATTTTTCTATTCTATCTTCATTCCCTCAGAAGACTGCAAAAACCTAGAAACCATAATAACACATTCAAATCTCAAGATGTGGTCCTTTTAGAATATTTTGCTCAAAAAGTTTCTCTTAGTTGTCAACTACTCCTTTCCTTGTACTCATGTTCAAATTCCTCTGTTCTCCATGATACAGCCTGCCGTTTACAACGCATAGAGATATGTTACCTTCTTGAACAACTTCAAATTCATGTCCCCCATTAGAGAACACTGATTGTCTCCTTTTCAAATTATATTCCTGAAAATTCTAGGATTCTCTGCAGGACTTTTAGGGGCCTCATAGATGTTTGACGAGAATGTCCATTTCCAACTTTTTGTGCTACTCGAAATAAAGGTTCTGTCATCTTCTGTTTTATATTGAACTTCCTGTAAATGTTTTGTTGTTTAGGAAATTATGTCTTGGAATTCTGGCCTGTTAGTTTTGTTGTTTGGTATTTAAAGCAGCCCGAATAAATCCTCTATGTAAAACTGTGCAAGTGAGTACGTCACCTTAGAGTGTGTAGCCCATGCTGAACTGAATGTGAGGTCTTTACTGCTGATATAAAAGTGAAGGCAGAAAAAAGCAAAATGTGTTTGAATAGTCCCTGTTTACTGAAGAGACAAACCAGCTGTTAATAACATCATAATTTTTAAAAATGGAACTGGATAACTCTTTGTAAACAAATTCACTGTCCCAATTTAAGGTGTTGCTGCAGAAAGTTCAAATGACATAAGATCTCTCTCCCCTTCTCCCTGCATTCTGCCTGATGATTAAAAAGCATTAACTAAACAGTTTTACAATGCAACATGATTATGCCAACACAGAATTATGATGCTGTGCTTACAACAGCAGAAAAAAGTATCAGTAATGAATTCAGCAAATTTGGATTCCACAGGCAAAGCAAAATAAACATGACCCTGAAACTTTAAACAAGTATTTTTCAGGGAAGGTTTTTCAGGTGACTGAGATTTTCTTTATGACATCTTTGAATAGCTTATAGTGTTTTTAAGATACCTTAAAAATATTTCCAGAAAACCATGAAGAGTTATATACTGGATAAGAAATCCATATATTGACTCCCTTTAAACATTATCAGTTTAAAAATGTGAGCACTTGTTAGATACTGTTAGTGAAACAACTTTTGAGCAAAAAATTCTTACTATTTCTCTTTTGAGCCAAGACTATTGGAGGTCTGTGTAGATCGTTATTAAAAACTGCTATATCTGTGAATGAAAACTTCTCAAATAAAGAGAAGTGAGTAAATAAAATACAATATGGAAATAAAGTAGATACTGTGATGAATATAACATTACATCATAACTTTGATTTTCAAACACCTTCACTATTCGTATTGAATGAGATTTTAAGAGTGGATCTTCTACGTACAGAGTTGCTGGAATATTTGATAAAGAAACGCTTCTCTTATGGAGGTTTAATACCTCTTGCAACACTTGTCTTCTACGCAATGTAGTTTAGGAAATGCTATCTCACATTTTCAGGATAAGATTGCTTAAACAGTTAAGAATAGAGGCCAGTCTGCAAAGATGGAGTTTAATGAGGAGGATTAGTGAGAATTCATTGAAGCCTGTGGTCCCAGTTAACCACAGAGTATTTAGCTCCTGTCCACAGATAGAGCTCTGGTACTTACAATGTAACCTTCAGCTGGTTACTTGATTTTTCTCTTAATATCCGTTTTCTCATCTACAAAGTGGGGATAACAACACTCATCTTGCTGTGTTATAAGAATAACACAATGCAGGTGAAAAGTTTCTTTAAAAATATTATATAAGTTATTATTTGATCACCCAACACTTTTCTCGGATTCTAATGATTTTCTCTCCCAAATTCTTCTAATGTTTTTATTACCACATTTCGAACATTCTATCCCTAATTCTAAATTGAACACTGTGTTAGTTGAACCATATAAAATTTCTGATACTCAACTGTTTATGACCTAGGGAAACTTATTTTATATAATTTGACAGAAAAAGTTTTATAACTGTAATTTCCGCCCCACCTTATTTTAAAATTAAAAACAACTAAATTACAATATTTACATTTTTTTCTAGAGAAGGCCCACTTTTAGGGTATTCTTATATGATAAATATACCACGTTAATTTTTTTCTGAGAACCAGTGGCCCATAACTATGAAAAAGTACTCGGTTCCAACCTATAACGATAGACTTAGTACTTCCAAAAAATTTATTGAGAAATTCTTACTTCCAGTAAAAAACAAAATTCTTAAAAAATATTTAAGAATTCGTACCCAGTTTCTAATTGGTATTTACATTTGAGAAGTACTCTAATATTTTGTGACATTTAATTTTCCAGGTTGAACACATAAAATGCAGACAAAACCTAATACACTCAAGACATAAGAATTATTCATGAATGTGAAATTCTAGATCAAAATAGTCAAAGCAATCTGCTATGCCATTTTTGTTTTGAAAAGTTTAATGTGAGGGATTCTTAAAGGAAATTTTTTATTTTGATCCTTATTTGTCTATTGTGAACACTTCTGAAGGACCAATGATATGAGAGCATCCCTAGCACCCCTCATAGACATATATACATCAAGCTAAATGGCCACAGTGGAAGAGCAGTCAGCTGAGAGTCAGGAGGCTGGATTCCAGGGTCAGCCCCGGCATTCACTTACAAGGTGCCACTGGGTACAAGGCAAAGCATCTCTGAGACTGAGTTTAACTGATTTTCTCAAGTCTTAGCCAGTTTTAAAATACTTGGCCAGCTGTCTCACAATTTAATACAGTTGAGTGGACTTTGAAGCCACTCACTTCTAGGGATGCATTTAAGGTACCATTCAGATGAATGACCATGCTTAAATGAGAAATTTTATTGTTTTGCTATTCTACTTCAATAGAAAGACACCTGATAATATGGAAGCTTAGGGGGGGTGAGATATTTTTCTACTGTGAATATCACTCAGGAGAAACTAAAATATATTTAGGCGTTATACACGGGATTATGTCATCCCATTTGGTGTACACAGTTTGCTTTCTCTGGCTTTCAAAATTATAGACCTGGTTTTCTATCAGCCATTTCCAGCACTTCTCGCTGAGCGCTGGGATTGGGCTTCAGAGTAGGTAACCATGGGCACCACCCACTGCTTGTACACAGCAAGGATCCAGATAAAACACATGTCTGACCATCTTTTTCATGATAGACAACACAGTCCACTGGGTTACTCTTTGGGGGTATTTTCTCTGAGAGAAAAAACAAAATGCTCTAACTATAAAAGTCTACTTCATTCTCAAAATTTTTAAATGCTTCTTCCTTCTAGACCCACATAATTATAAGAATTTTTTTAAAAAAACCATTACCAAAAGCATTTGAATTTTTAGGCTGCAAGAAAATACTCTTCAGTTAAATAATTAAATTCAATTAAAACAATTAAATACCAGTTAACTGTCTGATAGGACAATTCATTTAAAGCTTTCGCTAAACTTTTTTTTTTAGGCCCTGAAGCTCTTTTTAATATAAGTTTTATTTTATCCTTTATTTTTCTATATTTTCTTAATTTTCTAACATCCTAGCATTACTTTCATAATCAGTAAAATGAGGAAATTTTAAAAACTGAGAAAAATGAGGCCAGTAATAATTAATGTTTAAAAAATTATCACCAACTTTGATATACACATCAGTCTCTGAAAACCTTTTTTAGTAACTTACACAAATATATAAATTCATATAAACTGAATGTGATGCAGCTTTATAAATCTGAGGCCGTGCTGTCTGTTCCTTAGATTTCTATTTCACAGGAGCTAGTGTGCAAAAATCCAGTGGAAACTATGTACACTCAGTTACTGAGACCTTATTTTTTAACATGACAGTGGTGATAAAAAAAATCCATTAAAGTTCCTCAACCACGATTAATTCAAAAAGTGAAAATGAACATTAATTTATTCTCAAGAACAATAATCTTTAAATAGTATTTAAGTTTTAATGGTATAAATTGTAAGTCTGTAAAGAAATCACATTATAATTCGAGTTTTAGTTTCTTCTAGCATTACAAAGTGAGGCCTCTGTGTTTGTTTGTATGTCTGTGTGGTTGGTGGTGGGGGGAATGGTTTCTACTTTAGTCCGTTTGTATCCTTATCTGAAACCTTTTAGAAAATATACTACAGCTACTAGTGCTATGATGACTTCCACTATTATTAATATAATACATTAAGAGCTTACCATTCAAGTTCATAGTACTCGTTGGATTCTATCATGAGGTAGGTTCTATTCTACCAGAGACAGGTTAAGAAACTTCCTTACGTTACTTTGCTAGTAGGCGCAGAGCTGGGATCTGAATCTGGGCAATTTGGCTCTAGAATCAACAGTCTTAATCACCACACAATATAACCTCACGTAATGCCAACTACGATGAGTAAAAGGACAAGATAAGATGACAAGCATCAAAATGACTTAGGACACCCCCAGTTTGCATAAGTACTCTAAAGTAATGACTACACATTACAGACTGAAGCGATTTTCAGAATTATTTAGGAAAAAATAAATAATAAGCAAAAGGTAAACTAGTCTCTTTGAATGTTCTTTAGCATGTGCATATGGAAGATCAGGAATACAGGGGTGGGAACAGTTGCAAAAAAATCTAATGAAGAGCTTAATGTCAGGAAAATTACTTTAATCTTCTAGGTATGATACTCTCTTCTGATCTTCTGCATAGGATTAAGAATAAATAAGAACACAGAAAAGAAATAAGTCATCAATTAAAACCAACATGCCAAAGACAGCATAGTTATAATTGGTTGAGTGGGGATGGGTAGTTTATAAGTGTCTCCACAGTCCTCATATGAGTGGCAGGAAACTGATGTTTCCGTCATGAGGCCCCTTCTCTCTCCACTCCAGCAGCTACTCAGTGCAAAGCATTGTTTGTACTCTTTTCTCCCCTCCACCTAATGTGGCTTTAATTATTCCTTTCTTCTATCATTTCAACTAATTCCCAAGGGGAAGAACTCACTTACAATTCTTTATACAATAAATTGTATTCCTGAATTTGATCATCGAAAGTCATACAGTAGAAGACAGAATGACGCCTCACCAAAAGCAAATTTTTCTTGGCTTATTGACTGATGTTGGAATTCAGCTGCCATGAAACCTACTGGTTCAGTCATTTTAATTCTCCAAATCAATTTCAAATTATTGGGAATTAGCTATATATCAATCAAGTTACAGATATTCTAAATTAGACATCTCATTTATATATACATTAGACAAGCACTTGAGATTTAGAATGAAATGCTGCAAAGACAAAAATCTCTGTTTCAAAAATGTAAACTAGTTATTCATGGCCATTTTAGTTTACAAAGGAAATTTTATACTGGAGGTAAGTTAGTTCAGCCTTTCTGTATAAAAATTCAGTCTCAGTCTATGATTGCTATAGACACAGCCCACATGCCTCCTCTCAGGAGCCGCAGCTCAAAGCCTAGGAAGCAAAGTGTCCCCAGTGCAGCATAAAGTATCGTCTCAGGGAGTGGGCACCAGGGAACTCAGCATCAGCATCTCCCCAGCATCAGGAGCACCTCCTTTTAGCACTGAAGGTAGGAGGGATCCAGGACAGGTGTTCACACTGTTAACATACACAGTCTGCAAATCTATTCTACTTTAAAGAGAATTTTTAACTTTAAAAGGCAGATTTAAGTATTGTAATATATACCAAGAAACTGTGTCTGCCTCATCCTACTACTCATGACATAAAATGGAATAGGTATATTCAGCCCTGTAGGCTGGGCAAATTCTTATAACTCCAGGTAATGGAGTAGACCTTTCAAGGTGGGTCCTTTCCTAGGAGTGATGAAAACTCAGTGTCCTTCTGTGGTGGAGTTCTTTCTCATCTGCTGTTGATTTTGCTCGTCTGTTCTGGTAGCAGCTAAGTGAAGCTTCAAGACCATGGCTTATTTGTTCTATTTTCCAGATCTATTTAAACTAAGCATTTTAAAATTGCATTATTAGTTTTAAAAACCATATTGGTTATATGTTTGTTAGACAAAAATTAGCTTAAACTATATCTGAATATATATATTCTGAATATTTCAAGTATATTTCCTGACCATATACTACAATCTTAGATTATAAAAGCAATAATACATGAGTAATAGAGCATCAGGTTAGACATGGAAGAATGAATACACATGTACACACACACACACACACACACACACGTCATCAACCAAGATGGTTCTCAGGTGATCTGTCCAGTCTTTTTAAAAATAAAAAAACTTGAAGAATTAAACAGCTACCACTGCCACCACTTCCTTTTGAGGAAACATCACAGACTTCATGATTAGATTTTCCCCTTACATTAGATATATTTTCCTTTATTTAATTTTATCCATTACTTTTAGTTACCATTTTAGGTTATTTCTCAAAAATCCTGTTTCCCCTTGCTACCCTTTAATTACGTCTAGATATTATCGACTCTGTCTTTTTCTTCTCTCTCTGCTCCACTGCCTCAGCCTATTAGTCATTATTTGGCTCGTATCTATGGATTTGATATTTTTAATCCTTTGTTATAAATTGGTTCTTTCAACTTCAGTTGGTTCTTAAATTCTTCCAATCATCTCATATTTTTCTAAATTTCATCTCTTTTGGCTTATTGCTTTAAATAGCCTCACCTGTCATGTAGGAAAAAATAAAACAAGAGATATTGATTTCATTGTTTTCAATTGTAATAATCTAAAACCATTCATGCAAAAGGATATATTGCTTAATCAGCAACATATGATTAATATAAATAAGATAAATCACGTTCTTATAATATATGACAAATTTAAGATATTAGTCAGAAGTAAAAATAATTGTCACCATTACAAAAAGCTTCTAGAGACATATATAAAAAGCTTTGACACATTCTTGCTGTCACACGGAGAATGCATACAATTAACAATAACAATGAAAACAAAGAATGGTAAGAAAGCATTCTCTTTAACTGAAACATAAGAAAAAAGGAGATGTTATAACTTAGAAGAACTCATGACTCCTATCAACAGATAATAGTAAAATCCACTCTTAGGAAAAAACACATATTATTTTCTGTACATATGTATGTGTAATATTATACATATATATTCTGCTTTAGTATGTTAAAGCAGATGTGAGTCCAAAAAAAAACCTAACAGGGCTTCCCTGGTGGCGCAGTGGTTGAGAATCTGCCTGCCAACGCAGGGGACACGGGTTCGAGCCCTGGTCCGGGAAGATCCCACATGCCGCGGAGCAACTAAGCCCATGTGCCACAATTACTGAGCCTGCGCGCTAGAGCCCGTGAGCCACAACTAAGGAAGTCCGTGTGCCTAGAGCCCATGCTCCACAACAAGAGAAGCCACTGCAATGAGAAGCCCGCACACCACAACGAAGAGTAGCCCCCGTTCGCTGCAACTAGAGAAAGCCTGTGTGCAGCAACTGAGACCCAATGCAGACAAAAAAATTAAAAAAATAACAAAAAAACAAACAAATGGTAAATTCTACTGTTCGTTAGTCATAAATCAAACCTAACTTTCTGAAAATCAAACCAATTCCTTATAAACAGAGAAGGACTTGGAGAAAGTTATACTGACATGAATAAAGATTTTTTTAAAAAGGGCCACAAGATGAGCACTTAATTAAAACACACACACACACACAGACACACACACATGGATACACACACTTTCTTTAGGCTGTTGAAATATAAAGTCTTTAATTCTCCATTAAAAAAAAACCAAAACAAACCTTGATTATAAGCTTTAAAACCATTTGAAGATGTGGAAGACTGTCTGCCTTTCAGCCTACTTCAAAGCCAGTAAAGAAATCATTTCTTCTTCTTCCAACTCAAAGTATGTTTAGGAGCAGAACATCTGATAGAAGTGGTATTGCCAATCTAACCAATTTTAAAATATAAAGTGTTTCTAGCAATATTTGGATACATATAATTTGACAAAAAAAGTTTTATAAACCTAAGCTTTAAAAAATAGAAAATATAAGCCCCAACAAAAAAAGCATAATTTGTAATTGAAAGAAAATAATATTTTGTAGAAAAAAAGTTGTCCTTCCAAAAAGAGACAAAAATGACTAACTTTTATTTCCCAAGAGAATTATGCCACTTTTATACAACAAAATTACAGTCACCACAAATTGCTTTCAACAATTCCACTGCTGCTTCATTTGACCACTTGAAAATCAAAATTCTTTCAGATTATAAATATAACTTTTTATAACTCTGTTATTACGTACTGTGAATGGGGAAAGGGGGCCAATCTTGTGGCCGTAGCGTCGAACGGCCTCTCTGATGTGGCAGGGCTGGATGGCATCGCTGTGAGCCTCAACACCACAGGCCGCAGTGCTCTGCGACAGAAAAACACATAAATTGTTACTAAATCAAAAACACACAACAGAACTACAGTGTATAAAATATGAAAATAAACTTTCATAAAATGGACGGTTTTTTCCCTTAGGATGCACATCATTGCTGCCATATACTACATCTAAAAAAAAATTCCATTAACAAATCAAAGATGACTTTTACATGACCCCTTCCTAGCAGACCAACCAAATGCAATTTTTATGCCCCCAATATTTCACCTGGGCCTACATGTCAAGGTACAGAAGAATACAGCCACTTGCGTGCAGATGAAAAGTGTCATAGGGGCTTGCTGAAAGAACCACAGGAAACTATTTTTTTAAAAAACATTTAAACATTTATTATTATAAATGTTTCTTGGGAGCCTGTTGGACATATTTCTGAAATAACTTGAGGGTCATCAATTTTAAAATTAAACATGTAAAATTGCTATATATTTATTTATAATACTGTGGACCGTCATAAAAGATCATTTCAACTTGGTTCCTAGTTTTCTAGGTATCCTCCATGCAGAAACAAAATAAAACAAAAACTTTCTATTTTAATCTGCCTCATCTGCAAAAGGCAGGTTTGAAAGTACAAAGAAACACAAGAAACAGAAAGATTATTTGCAATGACTATGGATATCAACTCAAGAAATGTGTGCAACATGATTTAAAAAAAATAAAATAGGGGCATTATAGTCTCATGATTCAGTTGTAGGCTCTGGCTTCCCAAATACCTGGGTCCAGATCCCAGCCATATCAGTTACCAGTTCTGTCAAGTTATGTAATATCTCTGCACTTTAGTTTCCTCATCTGTAAACTGGATAATAATTATAATTGCTCTATAGGGTTGCTGTGAAAATTAAATGAGTTGATATGTGTAAACCACTTAGAACGGTGCCTGACACGTTAGCTATTAACAACATTAGGCTATTATTTACATTAAAAATGGAACCTCCATGTTCTTGAAATGATAAGCTAATTTACTTAAAAGTGCAGTGGATACCAGATGCCAGGTCATCAACATTAAAGAATCAAGAGAAAGAAATAGTAGCCTGTGTGTTACTATAACTCTGGTCTAGAGGTACCACTCTCAGAATTCCTTATAGGAGTATATCTAGTACAACCTCTAGGGATAGCAATTTGGCAAATCTTATCAAAATGAAAAAACACAACCCTTTTTGACCCAATAATTTCACCTCTAAGAATTTACCCTACGGACACATTACACGGTACAAAATAATAGATAGATAGATAGATAGATAGATAGATAGATAGGTAGATATTCACCGCTGTGCTATCTGAATTCATGAAGCAAATGTTCATCAACGAGAGAACAATGAAGTCAATTATGATACATTCATTCAGTGCAACAGAAACCACAGCAACACCAAAAAGCATGAAGCAGTCCCATACACATTCCTGTGGAGGTATCTCTAAGATACACTGTTTGAAAAAATACTAGGTGACCAACTGGATAACTATGTTAACCAGCTGTTTTTTTTAAAAAAGCTGAACATTATATGCTCATTTAAGCTTAGAATATTTCCACAAAGGTACCCCAAAAATCAGTAACAGTGCTTATCTCTTGTAGTATAGGTGGGTGTCTGGAGGACATGGGTTAGAGGAAATATTTTTCATTGTATATCCTTCTGTACCTTTTAAATATACTTTTTGTGCTTCTTCTATTATAAACTAGTAAAATAATTGTAAAAATTCCTATGAAGAGCATCAGCTAATTATCCAAGCTGAACCTGAAATAAGACTTAAAATATAAAACAGAACAGATCTTGATTATTTTTATTATTTTAACAAGATTTGAAATAAGCCAGATAGGAATTTACTCTAGGCTATCTTTCTCAATTTCATTCCAACAATACCCTAAATAACATATCAGCTATGCCCACAATAACAAGGATTAAGTTATCTTAACCCCTCACTTTGGCACTCATATAGAAGTGCACACACAGAGTTTTTTCTTTCTTTCTTTTTTTTTAAATTGTGCTTTCCTGATTCTCATTCCAAATACTTTGTTTCAGTTGGAATATATTAGAATAAATGCAATTATCAGGTACCCAGTAAGGCTAAAGACTCTTCTGTGAAGTCCACTTGGCTCCAAGATGTGAACATGACTAATACAGACTCATTATCTGCTAGGGATAACAGATACTTGTGAAGTCGAGGCATTCTACTCATTTGTGGAAATGAATGCAAATAATTATCTGGATTTGGAATCTAAAGTTAAGTTTTCCAGTGGAAACTCAAGTGGAAACACAAAAGGGGGACATCAAGAGGGTCAATAACCTGCAGACTAAGTGGGTGAGGAGTCCTTCCAGCGCATTCTTCTGTGGAAGCTCCTTTCTGCTTGAAAATTGGATTTATTTTTCATTTCTTTTCTCCATGGCCAATGGAGAGTCTACTCTTCCTCTACTTTCCCCAATAAATTTGGTTCTGGTGTAGAACATTTTGGTCAAAATCTCTAAGAACCTCTGGCATGGCGATCCAATGGGACTTCAGCACACTGAAGTAGGAAGCATAAGTTAGAAACTACTTGTGGTTGCTATTTGTAAGAAGTGGTAACACGTAAGCCAGGCCTGTTTGAATCATGTTATTGCTGCTAAAAAGAAGCTAACCTACATAAAAATAAAAATATTCACTTTTGTGAAAAATGTCATTAAAATTTCTATCTTGCCAGTTTCAGGTTTACCTGCTATAATTAAGCAACTGCAAACATCAGCATAAGTTACTATGTGCACTTCTACACTTTCCTGATTTGCCTATTGAGTTCTTTGGAAGGAAACCTTTAAATCTAAAATGTTGTATTTGCAGTATGGTTTCTACCGCAATAAGTATCTTCTCATTTCTGTAAATATCTAGTCCCTCACCAAGGTACTCGAAATCTCTTTAAATTCAAAATTCATATTAAGTTTAGAATTTTTACTTCAGCAGTGACTTCATAAATCTTGTAAGAGTCTTCAAAATTGTTACAGGATTAGCATTAAATTTGTGTATTTGCTACCTAATATAAAAATATTATATGTTATAAATACATATAAAGAATATTACATTTATGTACCAATTCAGCTTTCTCATTCTGCTTGTGCCCACATTATAGAATATTCTTTAAGTTTTCAAAAATGAAACCCACATGTTTGATAAAATACTGAGTGCTGTTGTCTATAGTGTGTTTGTCAAAATCTCTGTGGGGACTAAACTCTTTATTTCCTAAAGTAAAGTACAAGGTGCTTCATAAAGTTCTTCATATGTCAGGTACTCTTCCTCTTGGCTGCATTCATACTCCATTCTTGTATTCTTCCATTTCATTTTTATTTATGTCTTTTTATTCAGAAACTGCTGCTGGGTATTGGAAGCTAAAGTATCATATAGAGTCCTCCATGCTTCCCACATTTGAGTATTGTCCCTCTGCTTGTACTTGCTGGCTTGTATTGAATAAAATTCCCCAACAGCTTGAACTCTCAACTGTGGTACAAGAAGTTACATTGAAACTTTGGTTGCCCCAGGATCTCTTACAAAAGTCTGTACCTCTCCTGACTCTTTTCTTCTGAACTTAAGAGTTGTTGGGAAGAAACAGCTTTTAAAGAAATTTTATCCTTTCTCAGCCTTCCCCTTGCCGGTAATCTAATATTTAAGAAGGATCTGGAATCTCAGATAATTGCCTCTTATTCTTTTCACATCCATAATGGTGGACTAGATCTTTTGTTAAACTTGAAACATTAGATTTTACAGAGGAAATAATACGTATCTCAGGTTAGAGCAAGTGAAAGGTTAGTAGCACTATTACTGACTTCTGTCACTCACCGACCACATGGGTTGATGTATGACTTCTTTCTCCTCACTCTCGTACATAGAGCTCTCTCAGTGCTTTGTGTCTATAGAGGATTTCTTTTCAGATGAAGTTGGGCCATTCTTTGGCCAAAGGCTATAGTATAATACAGTTAATTTTCTCATTTCAAAACTTAATTGAGATGTTAAATTTGTCATTCTATATAACTAGGAAGAGATTTTTTTTTAACGAAGGAAATTAAAACTAAAAAAGGTATTGAAGAGAAGACAAGAAAGAATCACCAAATTCAAGGATTCATAATTATAAAATTTAGAGAAAAACACACTATATTATCTATTCTAAACTTCTCCAACTCCTTCCCTACGTTATAGATGAGAGAGTGAAGATAAGGGACACTCCCATGATTAAAATGATAGTATTAAGATATGGTTATACATCAAATCCCTTGGCTTCTAGTACACATAGCTAGTATATAATAGAGGCTTTATTATTTTACGTAGAATGAACTGTACCATGTTACCAACATAGCTGAGGTTTCCAGTGAGTAAAAATCAAAATATAGCAAGAGCTTGAATGTAGAAAGATGTGGATGAGTAAATAGAGAAAAAATTAATTATTTTATGTATGCATAATAACCAGGTTAATTACAACTTCCTACATACTTTGTAAAGAAAATCCACTGAAGAGGTCTTTTAGGTAACACTTTATTAGCCTAGTTTTATTTATTGAATGAGTTGGAGAGCACTACAGCTGAAAATCTTTAAAACTACTTTATAATATAGAAGTTCCTTATAGTTCAGAGTTTCCCTTTATAAATAATCAGTGAGCTCTGTCATTTTGAAAACAAAAGGGGGAGTTCAGATGTGAGGATGAAATTTAAATCTGCTTACTATCAGTTATAAAATTATATCTTGGCATAGCTCCACTACTAGTAACGGCAAATGGTTCCTATTGTGCCAATGAACTTGTAGATAAAAGTATAAAGTTTGGACAAATTATAAAAAACAAGTATCTGAAAGCAAAAGAGACTGATCTAACACAGGCAGAAACTGAAAGGCGGCATACCCATATTTAGAAGAAGGGAATGGCTGTGGGTTGAGTTTTCTGTTTTTACTGTTTTAGCCCAAGGATAGGCTCCAGTCAGTATAGGGAGGACATGACCTTAGAGGCATGAAGAACTATAGGCCAGAGTTCAGGGCAACCATAGTATGTGTAAAGTGAAAAAGAAAATCCCAAAAAGGACAGAATCAAAGAAGGGAAGTTCCAAATTCAGTGTATAAATTTTACCCAGTCTTTGACTAACTTCTTAACTATTCCTTTGTGGTACCAAATCCAAAAAACCCAGGTAATCAGGTAAAGTTAAGTGAAGTGAAGAGAGAATCTAGCTGCTGAAGAGGAATTTGAGTTTGGACTTTAGAGTTCAATCTAGAAAAGTAAACTGCCTGCTTAGCACACATATGCACACACCACCACCACCACCAACTCTCTTCATAGGAATATAACAGAATCTGAAATCTCTACAATATATTACTCACAATGTCCAGGATATAACTTAAAATTACTAGACATGCAACAATACAAGAAACTGTGACTTATACTCAATGGAGACTAAAATAATCCAGGTATTTAATTTATCATACAAGGATTTTAAAGCAGCTATTATGAAATAAAATAAACTTGTAATAAATGATAAAAAATAATAGCACAGGGAGATCAGCTCGATGCTTTGTGACCACCTGGAGGGGTGGGATAGGGAGGGTGGGAGATGCAAGAGGGAACAGATATGGGAACATATGTATATGTATAACTGATTCACTTTGTTATAAAGTAGAAACTAACACACCATTGTAAAGCAATTATACCCCAATAAAGATGTTAAAAAAATAAATAGTAGAAAAATGTAAACTACAAAAAGAAATCAAAAGGAAATTATACAACTATAAAATAAAATATCAGAACTAATACATTACTGGATGAGTGTTAAGATTGAAGCTGACAGTAGATAGAGTTTGGAACATAAAGGAAGATCAATAGAAGTCATCCAATCTGAAGAACAGAGAGAAAAGATTGAAAGAGAAATTAAACAGAGCTTCAGGGATATGTGGAACAATATCCGAGTAACTAACGAATATGTACTTGGAGTCTCAGAAGGGGAGAAGAGGGAGCATGAGGCAGACAAAATATCTTAAGAAATAATTGCTGATAATCCCCCCCAAATTTAAAAATATTTCATTTTCAAGAAGCTCAGTGAATCCTAAGCAGAATAAATACAAAAGAAAACCATTTCTATGGATATCATGGCCAAACTGCTGAAAACCAAAAATAAAGATACAATTTTGAAAGCATCCAGAGAAAAATAATACATTACATACATAGAAACAAAACTACAAAATCTACTGACGTGATTAAAAGAAAAAGGATGCTAGAAAACAGTGGAATGATATAATTAAAGTACTGAAAATGAAACTGCCAATCCAGAATTCTATAGCCAGAGAAAATATCTTCCAGAAATGAAGGAAAAGTAAAGATATTTTCAGAAAAATGAAAATTAAGAGAAACCACCACCAGCCAGCATGTGCTATAACAAGTGCTAAATAAAATTTAGTAGAACAAAAAAGGAAAATGATACCAGAAGGAAAGTCTGATCATCGAAAAGAAATAGAGGGACAGTGGAAACGGTAAATGTTAAAGTCATTTGATTACTTAAGGCAAAAATAGTGTTATGGTTTATAACATGTCAACGTAAGATGTATATCAACTATAGCATAAAGAACAAGACTAAAGTAGATAAACCTATATAAATATAAAAGTCTTACATTTCATGTGAGTAAAACAGTACAATAACAACTCTAAGTACATTGAAAATTTAAGGATCTATATTGTAGTCCTTAGCATAGCCACTAAAAAATGATGCAAAGAGATATCACTAAGAAATCAGTAGATACATTAAAATGGATTTCTAAAGGAGTGTATAATTAAACCTAAAGGAAGATAGGAAAGAAAAACAGAAAAAAAATAGAGAAAACAAGTAGCAAAATAACTGACCTGTATCTGAACCATGTCAATACACACATTAAGCATCACAGATTTAAAGACTAAAATTAAAAGATACAGAAAGAAAGGAAAAAGAAGAGCCAACAATTTTTTGTTTACAAGAGATGTACTTTAAATATTAAACATACAGATATACTGAAAGGAAATGGAGAGAAAAACATATATCATTTAAATAGCATAAGAAGGCTGGAATAGCTATATTAATCAGATAAAACAGTTCAAGATGGATAGTATTCCAGTGATGAAAAGAGAGATTTCATAAAGATAAGTAAATGGAGAGATATGCCATGTTCATGGATTATAAGACTTGGTATTGTGAAGACATTTATATCCTCAAATTGATGTAAGATTTCAATCCAAACCCCTTCAAAATCTCACTAGGCTTTTCCTTTTTCTTTCTCTCTTTCTATATCTCCCTCTCTTTCTTTCTTTTTCTGGGTAGAAACTAAATTTTAATTCTAAAATTTACATAGAAATGCAAGGATACAACATATCCATATTAAACCTGAAAAATAAAGTTTGAGGACCTACACTACCTGACTTTGAGACCTACTATAAGCTACAGTAATCAAGGCAGATGACAATGACAAAAGAACTGACAAGTCAATAAAACAAAATTGAAATCCTAGAAATAAATCAACACAGATATACGGTCATTTGAATTTCAACAAAGCCACCAAAGCAATCCAATGGGAGAAAAGAGTCTTCAACAAATGGTTCTGCGATAACTAGATATATGTAAAAAAGTGAACATGGCCTCAACTCATAAAAGACACAAAACTTAATCTGACTCGGTTAATGGAACTTAACATAAAAGGTAAAGCTAAAAAGCTTCCAGAAGAAAACACAGGAGAACATCATCATGAATTGGGAGTAGCCAAAGCCTTCTTAGACAGAACACAGAAAACAATAAACAAAAGAGAAAATTGGATAAATTAGACTTCATTAGAAGTTCAAAACTTCTGCTCAACAAAATACACCATTAAGACAATGAACAGGTGAACTACAAACAGAGAGAAAATATGTGAAAAACATATATTTGACATAGGATTGTTATACAGAATATATAAAGAACTCCTACAAATTGTAACAAGAGACAACCCTACCTCAAAAATGTTGTGTAAAATATTTGAAGAGACTCCTTCTTGAGAAAGATATATGAATGGCCAATTGGCACATGAAAAAATGCTCAGCATTATCAGTCACCAGGAAAATACAAACTCAAACTATAGTGAATTATTATTAAATACCCATCAGAATGGTTAAAAGTAAAAACAATGACAACACCAAATGTTGATGAGCGTGTGGAGCAACTGAAATTCTCATATATTGCTAAGAAAGTATAAAATGATACAACCATTTGGGAAAAAAGTTCTTGCAGTTTCTTTAAAAACTGAACACGTAGCTACTCTATCACCCGGTAATTTCATTCCTAGCTATCTACCTAAGAGAAATGAAAGCATGTGTCCATAAAGACTTGTACAATAATGCTCATAACAGGTTTATTCATAATACCTCAAAAACTGGAAATAGCCTAGGTGTCCACCAAAAATGAGAATGAGTAAACAGATATATACAAGCAACTTACTCATCAATAAAAAAGAATAAATTATACTTATACTGAAAAACATAAACTTCAAAAGTGTCCTGAAAGAAATTTCACACATAAGAGTATACATACTATTCTCTTTATATGAGGTTCTAGAATGGAAAAAACTAACGTATGATGAAAAAAACAGAACAGTGTTTGCCTTTCTGAGGATGGTGACAGGATTGTCTGGAGGAGGTATGAAGGAACTTTCTGAACTGATGGTAATGTTTTTTATCTTGAGAGGGGATTAGAAAACAACAAATTTATACATTTGTCAAAATTCATCAAATGGTATACTTAAGAATTGAGTGGTATACTGAATATAAATGTTACCTTTAAAAAAAAGGAACCATAAACAAATTATACATAATGAAGTGTTTAGGAATGAAAAGTAAGCTGATGTATGCAGCTTACTTTTTTCAATGTATTAAAAAAAATGAACAGATGGATGGATTAAAGAACAACTGGATGCATATATATAGTAAATGCAAATATAGTAAATATATAGTTAATATATTAAATATAGTAAAATGTTAACTGTAGGCTTCCCTGGTGGCACAGGGATTAAGAATCCGCCTGCCAATGCAGGGGACATGGGTTTGAGCCATGGTCCGGGAAGATCCCACATGCCATGGAGCAACTAAGTCCGTGCGCCACAACTACTGAGCCTGTACTCTAGAGCCTGTGAGCCACAACTACTGAGCCCACGTGCCACAACTACTGAAGCCTGTGCACCTAGAGCCCGTGCTCCGCAATAAGAGAAGACACCGCAATGAGAAGCCCGCGCACTGCAACGAAGAGTAGCCCCCCACTCGCCGCAACTAGAGGAAGCCCGAGTGCAGCAGCGAAGACCCAACACAGCCAAAAGTAAATAAAAAAACAAACAAAACAAAACAAAAAAACACATTGAGATACCACTACTCAAAAAAAAATACCTTAAAAAATGTTAATTGTAGAATCTAGATGGCAGATATATGGTATTCGCTCTACAATTCTTTTAACTATTTTGTGTTTGAAAATTTTTATATTAGAAAAACTCAATTTTCTTGCTGTAAACTGGCTGCTTCTAAAAATTAGATTTATGAGAAAAATAGAACACATTTTCCATACTCAACAAGACCTCTCCATTCTGCACCAAAAAAGAAAGGAAAAAAAAAAAGAAAAAGAAAAAATATCACTGACCTTTTTTCTCTTCCTTTGTTTGGTTTTAGCTGAGTCTTGTCCAGCACTCCCATTCCCTAGGGATCCTGATGTGGTTCTCCCTGAGAGCTGTGATCCAGATGATGGAGTGCTCGGTGTAGGAGGAGGTGTGTTCTCAGGAGAGTCTGGGTAGGACCTTAGGCAAGACCCCTGTCCAAAGAGATGTGGCTTTGAAATCAAGCAACCAGAACTTCTACTAACATTTGAGTTTGTTTAACATCTCATGAATTCAGTAATATTTGGAAGTTATAAAAACACAGTTTATTATTATCCAGTCCACAGAAATGATGCCACCATCTTACCCCTAAGGGTCTAAATATATTAATTTTTAACCTGTCTGATCATTTAGATAAAAATCAGGATTCCTCAGATACAGCTTCCAAAATTTCTGCTGATTTTGTCAAACAGAGATATTTTTACTGAGAAGTTTTGTCAGTGTTTCAAACTTACTCAAAAGGAAGTTCTAAACTTTCTCCCCAAACAGGATGCCTTCTAGACATTCTTTGTAACATGGTGACCAGCCTTCGCCTAGTAACTCAAACTCAGTGCTTTAGGGTCACTGTAGATAGATCTCTAGCTCCTCCAACACCTAGTTCCTTCCTTCATTCAGAATATGCCTCCTATCTATCTGCTTTCTTTGGTTATGACTGCAAGTCTGTTCTCTCTTCCATGTGGAAGCACTTCAAATACTGAAGACTGTTTATTTCACAGCCTCTTCTCTTCTATAGGTCAAACACCTCAAGTTCCTTTCACCACTTATTATGAGACATGCTTTCAGGTTCCTCCTCCCGCCCATTACTCTCCTTTAGAGATCCTTCACTTTGTCAATATCCATGCTACAGGATGGTGCCTAAACATTGAAACAAAATAAAAAACATTTTCTTTTCAGTAACATCACAATATTGGCTCCTAAGAATTGTATAGGCAAATAAAAGTTTCTAAGTCTTTTTCATGTATGGTATTGTTAATTCTACATTATCCTCTTACTATCTACTGGCCTACAATTCTCTGTAATGTATTTTAAAAATTATGTTAGGCTTGGTAAAATGTTTTGCTGAAATTCAGATATTGTTTTCAATAGTATTTCTTTGATCTTCTTGCCTAGAAACATCAAACAAGAAGGAATAAACCTAATGTGGCATGAGTTGTTCTTAGAAAAAACAAGGTAACTCCTAGAGATCATTGCTTCCAGTATATGAACCATATATTAGAAAACAAAATCTAGAAAATTAATTAAAATTAACCTTGATAATCTGAGAAACCCAAGCTTAACTAGCTCAGTTCCTTATATAGTTAGTATTCAAGAACGATAATTATTAAAATAGAATACACTGTGTGAACTCCATGCCTTGAGTTTCCAATTCCAAGCTACTGTACATAGCACCTCCATCTGGATCTTCTTAAAATACCCTTTTGAACTCATCAACCTTTAGCCAAGAAACTTTCAATTCTTCCTTAATAACTCTAAGCGTCTAAGGCCTTTATTTTCTAATCTAACTCCCCACTACCCCTTCTCAGTGAATTCTTGGCTTGAATATTTTAATCACAGTTTCTTCCCCCCAGTACAATTACACTTATGCTGCCTCTGAGGCCTAGAGTATTTTCCCCACTTTTACCATCTCATAAAAGTCTTATTTTTCCTTCAACACCCAACTTCCTCTCTGAAGTCTTCTTTCATGGTAATTAGGGAGTTGTTTTTAATCTCTGAAATTTCTGTCTATGCCACTCATTTGGAAATTAGTACATACAATCTTGAATTGTTTGTCTGCTCGTTAATTTACTTCCTTGGTTGTTTTACAGAATGTTCTATCTCCCTAAATACAGATCATATTAGTCTCAGAGCCCCCATTTGTACCTAATTTGGTAAAGTCCTTAAAGCAGGCCTTTGATAGTGGTGGCTGATTTGCAATGTTGATGTGTATGATTCCTTCTCTAGAGTGGCCATTCTTTTTGTGTCGTGTCAGGTAATAAAGGGTAGAAAGACTTCCAGTCTCTCCGAATGTTCATTCTGACCACCAGTCACGTTGAAGGAGGGGTGTCTGGCAAGTCAGGGAAAAGCTTGAGGCTTGTACTAACATATTTAGCCAGGATACTTCCGGACACTCATGCTCCCACCTCCCAGAGAGCCCAGGAAATTCAGCACACATAAGCCATCTTTCTTAACGGCCGGGTAGCTGGGAATAGCAGCTGTGGTTGCTGAGCAGTTGCCCAGGGCAGCTTGGCCACCCTGGAGAACCGAGAAAGTGGGAGGGACATAAAGAGTTTTCCTAGCCCCGTAAGCAATCCCTTGAACGTTAAGGGAAAACTAGGCTTGTTATGTTCACTGTAAATTTCTTCAATTAGAAATGTTACAACGAATTTGTCTGATGTTAATGAAAAGCATACTTATACACATATTCATAAAGTGAACATGTATCAAAGACAGTTTAAAGGGTGTTCTTTGACATCATAATTTGGGTTTGTAACATAAAGAAAACAAATAGTGTTTAATCAACTGGGTAAGCTTTAGGGACTTTTAAAGTATATTCGCTGATAATAATGTATGACCTTTTCCAAGACAAAAATGGATTTTTAATGAGCATAAACATTTTAATTCTTACTTTAGTTCTAAGCCAATCTGGTTCTACAAGGGGCATAAAAAGATGTCAAACTTTTGGCATGTAATAAGATATAGGCATATATCTTTATATATTTTATATGTATCCTAGAGCAGAGATATACCTAAATTTGGAGTTTACTGGGTTCACAGATCCCTTATATCTGCAGAATGGTTTCAGAAGGTCTCTCAACACCCTGAAACTGTGTACAAAATTTGCAAATGTCTTTACGGAGAAAGGATTTACAGTTTTCTTCAGATTCTTTGAATGGCTTAGCCATTTTCAGGTTATATGTTTCACCCAACTTGATCCAAAGTTCACTTCACAATTATACATGCAGATGTTAACCTAACCTCCTTGCTTCCTTCTCTATGGTTATTAGGTTGAATTATATGAAACTGATGTTTATGTTAGTAAAAAAAAGTCAAATTATTGGCAAATTCATTAAATAGATATTACATTTCTGGTTTTTAGGCACATGCTGCTTAAAGAGAATATTTTTTATGCCCAAAATGATACACAGTTATTACACAAAGTCTTAAAGTTGGCAAGATGAATTTATAGTCCCCACAGGTGGGGATCCCAGCAACATAAATGGCATCAGAAAGGAAGTGATTATCATATGATAGGGCCAATTGAAACACAAAGGATAAACGGAGCCATGCTTCTTTAAATCATGTTTAGAGATAAATCAATAACTGGAAAGTAAAACTATCAATAAATGCCAGGAATTATTATTACACGAATAATAATGATTCTCTCATCTTTGAAGCAAAAAGAAATAACTTTTCTCAATGTTATTCAATTACCTAAACCAGGTGTTTTAGGGCCAGATTGTTAGGGCCTGGTACATAGTACGTATTTGTTTGAATGCTGAATGTATTAAGATTCTTTGACTGAAGGCTATATATTCCTACACAATCTTTTTCTTAGAACTACATGTAAATACCAGACGTGAGAAAAAAATCCACAGATGGGTCAAAGACAGATTTTTTTTAATACTTACCTCAGCAGAGCTGTGATACTGAATGAAGGTGGCAGAAATGGCATGGCTGAAGGGGTCTCCTGCCTTGGTTACCATGTCCTGCCTCACAAGAAGAGCCAGATCCACTAACTAGAAGATCAGAGCAATGAAACTAAAGTCACACAAATGGAAATAATCATCAGTGTCACTGAAATGGTAAAGCTAAAAGCAATATATCCCAAACGTTATCGATAATACTGTCTGCCTAAAAATCTGTATTGTGGACATGAACATATGCTTTCATTGGCTGGCAAATGGACCTACCCATGAACATAAATGATATATTCTGACCTCCTAGTGGAGTGGTTCTCAAAGTTTGTAATCACTAGGGAAACATTTTATTTAATTTTTTAAATTAATTAATTTATTTATTTTTGGCTTAGTCAGGTCTTAGTTGCAGCCCGTGGGATCTTTCACTGAGGCGGGGGCTTCTCTCTAGTTGTGGTGCCAGGGCTCTCTAGTTGTGGTGTGTGGGCTCCAGAGTACATGGGCTCTGTAGTTGTGGCACAGGTGCTTAGTTGCCCCGTGGCATGTGGGATCTTAGTTCCCCAACCAGGGATCGAACCTGTGTCCCCTGCACTGGAAGGCAGATTCTTAACCACTGGACCACCAGGGAAAACCTGGGAAACATTTTAAAATACGTATTTCTGGGTTCCAAGCTCCAAGATTCTAATTCAGTAGGTCTGCTCTGGGGTGTAGCTGAGAAATTTACATTTTAAACAAGAACCAAGGAGATGCTGATGCTTGTAGTCTAAGAACCATGCTCTGAGAAACTAGAGGGCAGTGATTCCAGACTCAGATTTTGGTAAGCACTCAGTAGACTGTACATTTCTAGAAAGCTGCTTTTCAAAGCTCAAAAATAATCTCTAAACAAGAGAGATGTGTACTTAGAATTCAGTGTTGAGGAAAAGTATGCAAGTATTCCATTTCTGGTTTGGCTAAAGTTGCAAGAAACAGTCACTTTTAGCCTAACACCCACCGGTGCTGAGGATGCAAATAAACATAACTGAACTAAATTTTAGAAAATGATGAGATTATCATAGGAGAGAACTCATGGCTGTTCTCATTCCTGGTAGAGCAGCAGGTGGAAGAAGAATTGATGATGGACAGGGATAGGGAGAAAGGAGCTATATATGGCCTGATACGACAGATTAGAATTCTTACCTGTGCCACAGTTTCGTACGCTAAATATGCTAAAATTTCCATAGCGACAACATTGGGCTTTATCTCCAAACTGCTGCAGTCCAACCAGTCTCGAAATTTGGAGGCTTTTTTGGCTAGCCATTAAAAAAAAAAGTATAGAAAATTTAGCTTTGGAAGTGTTTTAATACTGCATATTATTATCACAGAATGAAAAACATTTCTATTGAAAATTGCATATGAAAAACAATGCATATAATATGCAACGTTTTTGAACTTATATTCTAGCCCCCCCAAAATCCCTTATACATTTGCGTCTTTAGTATGTCTGCTACATAACACTGTATACTAAATCACTTAATGTTTAGCACTTCTTACAATGTGTCAGAATAAGTTATCATTGGCCATAGCTTATGTTATAACAGTAGTCAGAGAATTACTTGCTTGATGTAACTTTAATTTATTCTTGTGGAAAGAAAATCCTGCAAGAAAGAACCTGTGATAAAAAAGGAACATATAGAAATTGTATTTTTAATACCTTTCAAAATGTGTCTATTACTTGAATAGGCTCAAAGTTGTGAATTTAGACTTAAATAGAATAAACTGATATCTGGCCTGATCTAAATCCCTGGTTACATTTTCCTGATTGCAAAGATGTCCAAATTCTTCAGCCTGACTCTCACAACCACCCAGACTGATTCCAACCTGCCTTTATATTATTCCCTATTAAAATGTCACTGGCCTTGAGTATAATCCTCTGTGTTCACCCCTGCATGGGATTCTCTATCACTCTGTTTCATTCATATGAATCCTGCCCATACAAGCCAAAGGTATACATCCTCAACTCTAGTCATTTACTGAACACTTATATCATCAGAGATCCTTTTGAGTCTGCTTATAATTTCTCAAGCCAAATTACAAGTTTTTTGTGGACCAACACCATGCGTCACGTCTCTCTGCATACCTAACAGTACCAAGCACATATGGAACCTTCTGGTAAATATCTCTAAACCACCACAGTGCTAAGCAGAATCTAACTTGACATAGGTCCTTCATTAGATATTACTAATTTAACTAGTGACCCAGAGGGAAAAGATTGATGGTGAAGATTTTATCATATCTATAACATAATCATCTTTTTAAAAATCCAATGATTATTCTTTTGATTAATCTGGTCCCACAGGTCTATAAAACACTTAACAGTAACTCCAAGCATGATGTTTTGATCCTTATAGATAAAGTCTTCATGGATTCCACATACAGAAGAGTTTTCTGTGAAATAAATCACAGGAGACATTAAGCCCTGCTATCGAAGCACATATCCAAAGCTGTCAGCTGTGGCAGAATTATGATAATCCCGCTTAAAGCTATCTCCCTAAAGTAACCAATCTTCCCAATGCTCTCTGACATGCAACATTCCATCTAACTAGTAAGCTGCAATAGCTCACAAACACTTGGTTAACATCTGTGGGATACTTCTGAAGTTCAAGTCAACAGGCAGCAATTTGGCAAGATCAGTAAAACTTCTGATCACTTCTCCCTTTGCAGACAGCAACATGGAAACAGGTATTTTGTGACTGTGCTCTAAACACTTTATTTTAAAAGTAAGGGAAAGAAGAGTTCTTGGTATTCTGTCAGATCTGCCTACCTAAGCAACAGAATCGTCAGCTTTCTCACTAGATCTTACGTACTGAGAATGCAGAGGTGAGGACCATGGGTCCACCATGGTATCCCAGCACCCAGAATAGTGCCTGACATTAGCACACTCACCATAAATATTTCTAGAAGGAAGAAATGAATGAATAAATGAAAGATATTCCTTTAATAAAAGGGTAGGGTCCAAACTTTTCCATACATCAAAAAAGATGCATAAGACCACTTGGGTTACTACTATGCGAGCAATCTTCCAGGTGAGGGTTCTCTGAGCTAATTCCCTCCCTGTCACGTGGAGGACTGTTTCAAAGATGGACCTTTCCAGGGTGACGCTGGTTCCAAAAAAAAGAGGCACAGATACTCTTAGTTATGATAGTTTGTTTTCACCAGAAGTAAGGGGGCATGAAACTGAATGAGTTCCTTTTCCTTCACCCCTCTTCTCAATATATCAGGAGAAAGGGTAATCCTGGAAATTGATCAACAGTCTAAATAGAATCCTGACCAAAGGTCAAAAATTCCTGGGATTATCCTCTTTCTGACACAACCTGAGTTTTCAGCCTGTGCTGGAAATAAAACTACTTTACTTAATAATTTCATATGGAAATTTAAGGTTGTCAGTTCTCATACACTTTATCTTTCTCATCAGTGATCAATGGCAAAATTCAGGTTCCTCTCAATATTCCATCCTCTCACCCCTGCACACTATTTAATTATTTCTACCACATCCCTTCTCGCCAGCCTTTCCATTCCTGATCCTTCCCGCAAAGCCCTCTGTAATGCTCATTCCACTTCGAAGAAAACCTTCTGCAACTTCTATCTCTTCACAATCACTGTTCTTTGAATAAATTGAAAATAACCTTCCTCAGAGGGCATGGTTTTCCCTGGAAACTTCTATAGTAGGGGTTCCTTCTTTCTTTTCTTTTATATATATTTATTGATCGGCTACTGATTGCCAGCCTGTTCATTTCCCCATATACCTGAGGGTATATCTTCATTCTCTTTCTTTCTCCCACAGGGAAAACATAAAACAAGTAGACATCAGATTTCTAACCAACGACAGAGGCTAAAAGACAATGGAATCATGTTTTAACCAATAACTATTAGTCTACAATTTCCTACTTAACTAAACTATCATTTAAGTATGAGGGCAAAATAAAGCCATTTTTAAGACAAAAATGAGTGCTTTAAGCACTTACGGAGGCTTGGGAAAAACAAAATTAGGCTGAGAAGGGAAGTTTAGATACAGGCATACCTCAGAGATACTGTGGGTTTGGTTCCAGACCACCACAATAAATCAAATATTGCAATAAAGTGAGTTACACATATTTTTTGGTTTTCCAGTGCATATAAAAGCTATATGTACACTATACTGTAGTCTACTAAGTGTAAAATAACATTATGTCTAAAAAAATAGCTTAATTAAAAATAATCCTGTTTGAAAAATGGCACCCATAGACTTGCTTGATGCAGGGTTGCCACAAACCTTCAATTCCTAAAAAAACACACTGTCTGTGAAGCACAATAAAGCAAAGAGCAATAAAACGAGGTATGTCTGTAGTTACCAACTTAAAAAATTTTAAGTCAGGGTGTACTTTAGAAAAATTAAGGATAGCAACTAAAATAACAGCAACAGAATATATAATATACAAACTGGTTGATGAAAAATGGAATGAAGAAAACCCAATCAATCCAAAGAAAAGGAGGAAAACCAAATAAAAAATCACAGTAAATTGAAAACAAAATAAGACAGCATATATAAACCCAAATGTATAAGTAATTAAATATATATAAATTAAACTCATCAATTAAAATACAAAGAGACTCTCAGATTAACTAAAAAGAAAATTTAGGTATTTGTTTACAAAATCCACACATAAAACAACAGGTTGAAAGGACTGGAAACAGGTTTATCAAATTATAACTAAATTAAAGCTTTGTGAATTAATATCAGATTTTAAAAGACTTTAAGGGAAATGACTATCTGACTTACGTAAATGTAAAAACAAAACACTGGTGAACATGATCAGTGTCCTGGTTTTACAACTTACCCTCAGCCTATAAAGTTATAGACATGTTATTTTAAAGTGCACCAGTAGTCTCAACTAGTGAGTGCTATGATCAGATATTTAAAAAGACACAAATGGCTGGATCACAATTCCTATATCTTGGTAATCTATCAGGTAAGGAATGCAAAGAGTCTGGTTCTGGAATTGCTGACCCCCTTGGACTGAGCATTCCCAACGACAGTATTGTGGCATATAATAAAACAGATTCTTCCACGAAGGTTTCATGATGAAGCACTTATGGGTACCATATAAAGAAATATTCTTAAATGCACAAATTCCTCTTCTTTAAAGAAAAAAAAAAACTAAGCATAAGATACTCTTTATGCTACAATTATTTTATACAGAAATGGAATGTATTAATTTTTAATCTACTAAGTTATGAATCAAAAAATTGTTATAAAAATCAGATTTTTAAACAAAAGATGTATTAGGACGCGTCAATGACTACATGTTTTAGTGTGAAATAGCACTTCTGTTCCTTTAAATAAATTAAATTTAAAATATGATTTAAAAAAATAGTTCAATAGCACCAAATGTTACTTTATAAAATGGAGATTTATGCTTATAAAAGACTTGAATGCCATTTTTAAACCTAAAATTTACAATACAAAAACCTCTCATTTGCTGAAATTGCCATGATCTGAAGTGTCATTTACTTAATGCTTCACAGATGTATGATGCCAAATTGTTAGTCAGGCTGCAAAGTATATTTAGTTAGGAAAAAAAATCTTCCCAAACATGTTTTCCTATATTTTACTGACATTTACATGAGGCAGTACTTGAAATGTGTCATTTATTTGCACTTTATGATCTATAAATGAAGCTCTCATTTTCTTTTTCCAAATCAAATACATTGTTATTGTGACCACATAATAGCTTTTCGTTTAAAGACACCATTGTGTCCATGATCCCCCAGATTAGGGTCATGTGCTACTTTGTCATATTTTTAACTGGACTTTTCATCACACTTACGCTTTGACCATCACCCCGAGAGTCTTAGTCATCACTGAACTGTTGCTGTAAGGATGTTTTGTACACAATCTAGCCCACTATTTATCAAGAGCCTTTATTCTTAGTAAGCTGTGTGCAGGGGTGGGACAGCACTCATTTTGCCATAGGTACAAGAGCGTGGACTAATGAATTTGCTAACGTGGAATGCACGCCACAGCAGGAGCTTACAGACAAAGATGGAAGAGACTGTTTATGTTAATATGTTCTATTGTGGTAATATGAGAATGTACACATGAAGGGAAAGTGTGGTGTTTATTACTATTAGGGGCTTTTAAATGTCATGACTGTACTACTACAGTCCATTATGGGTCAAGTACAATCAGCAATGCTAGTGTAAAAATGACTAAGAAACCAAAAAAGAAATTTAAATGGGAATATTACAAAAATTGGAATTTTTCTGACTAAAAGTAACGTGAATAATTAACATGGCTTTCTGTGTATTACCAGCACCCTTAAAAACCTCTTAACACTATTAACTGCAAAACAGCAGAGTGGGGTAAAACCTTTTATAGGCTCCCCTACAATGCAGAGGCTGTTTCCATAATAGTTATAACTATGCATATATGTATTAAACTCGCCAATTTCTAAGGAACACAGATGTTGCTGTACTTTAGTGTATCTGTAACACATAATCTCAAAAGTATAATGAAGCAAAGTTAAATGCTTACTTACAGAAACTTAACTGTCGACTTTCACAGAATTCTGAATATTGAGCTGAATCCATAATTCGAGTTTGTCTTTCTGCTCTCTAATAGATAAAAATAAAAAGACACACAATTTTTAAAGCAAGTAGACTTTTATGTTTTCACAGCTAAAACCCAGAACTGAAGTTCCATTTCCTTTTCTTACTCTAGGTGAAGAGTTTAGTACCACCATAAATACCATGATACATAAAATTGTGATAACAGTAGTTTTGAAGCTTGTTTCTCTTGGAAATAAAGTTTTAAAACCATTTTCCAGTCCTCTGTTATTTTTATTACAGTGGAAGAAAAAACTAAAGGACCTCACTTCTTAAGACTGTGCACTTCTAAATTTTCTTTAACTGTACCACACTCTTGCAGAAAAAGAAAACTGTGAGGTGTAACAAATCAAACAGAAAATTTGTTATGAACTCTTATTGCCTATCTGCCTTAAAGCTGGGATTTTTCAATGTTAAAGTAGGAGTCAACGAATGGAATCCATATATTTCCCCTCAGTTAGAACATAGAGCCAGAGCTAACAAATCCATATTTTAAATTGCAAAGAAAATAAAGAAAAAGGTAAACACAACAAATCCTTTAATCTGAGTCCAGGTATGATTCACAGTTTGGTATAGTTTCATTCGTGGGTTTTTGGATTCAGTATAGCAGATGTTTGCTGCTTCATTGTCCCACAAGAGGTAGGATAATTATAATTCACCCATAGTTTGGTGGGAAAGAATATGACCGCTTCCGCTTCCTTGGCAAGAGAAGCATTTTGAAATGAGACAGGCTGGTACTTCTTGGAATGAGTTCCTGGCCAGTAAAGGAAAAAAAATTCCCTGAGATTTAAAATTTTTTTCTGCTTTGGAAGGACTTTCAGCAAGTTTTCTTTATCACAGTTGGTGGAACACATAAGTACCACTTCTAACGTCTACGGATCTTTTTGTATTTTTTTAAAACTGAAATTATTCTTTTTCATCTTGTTTGATTTGGGTGAGTAGACAATTTAATTCCAATGATCTATCAGTTGAATGAATAATGGCACACTAGCTGCAGTTCCATAGAGAAAAGATAGACGGGGGGTGGGAATTAAGGCAAAATTTACTAACTACTGTGGTTCCTGCTAAGACCACTGATTATTTTTTCCCTTCCTTCTCTCCCCTCCACCTTTTCCCTCCTAACCTCCTCCACACATACTCACAAACACAAATATGTGTTGACACAAACCCAGACTTCTCTTGTTTATTTATTCTCTAGGTTCAAGTATCCTTTTTGAACACGTACAAGTAAATATTACTCCCACACACGTGCAGGTGTATGTATGTGTTGTATGTGTACATGCATCCTGCTGTGTGTGTATCTGAAACATCATGTTTCCTTAAGGGTATATTACTGGATAAATTTTTATGTACTCAAAAGTATTTTTTGATATATGAATGCATGATTTAGTTTTGTCCTTTTTAATGTATCTGATACTTGACTCAATAAATGTTTGCTAATGGAAAACAGGAAGTAAGGAAGGGATAATTTATGTGTTTTGAACATGACAAATCAGTTACTAATGTGTTTATTAAAACAAAAAACCTCTGAGACTGATATCTTTAATGTATGTACATATTACGTATGCATGTCTGTATGTGCATCTGACTGTCTGTGTCTGACTATAGCAGGAATCTCTCAGGTTTGAATTTCTAGCTCCTAAGAAATATCTGACACATGGTAAATGGGCAATAAAACATCTGTGGAATAAACAAATGCTACCATCTTGGTCTATGATGCAGGCAAATGGCTATAGTGCAGCCAAATCCTTCATTATCCATGCGTTCCTCCAGGTCTTCTCTGCTACTCTCCAGCTAGGTAGCCTCATCCACCAAACACATGCTAGACAGAAAGGAACCAGACGACTACGGAAAAAGAAGGTTCCTAAGGAGATTCTTAATACTAACTTTCCTCCAAAAAATGGACATTCAAGATTTGGCTTCTGTATACATTCTTAGATAGCTTAGATGGTTGATGTATTTTATTTATTTATTTTTTCATATTTAAAGATTTATTTTTTAGAGTAGTTTTAGGTTCACAGTAAAATTAAGAAGGAGGTACAGACAGCTCCCAAATACCCCATGCTCCCCCACGTGCACAGCCCCCCCATTATCAACACCCCCAGCAGAGTGGTGCGCTTGTTACAACTGATGAACCTACACTGCCACATCGTTATCACCCCAAATCCACAGGTTACATTGTGGTTCACCCTTGGTGTTGTACACTCTATGAGTTTGGACAAATATATGACATGTATCCATCGTTATGGTAAGTTGATGTATTTTAAGTCCTCTAGCCTCTACGCAGTAACCTTTGATCTCGGGAGCCCCGTGAAGCTACTAGGGTATGCGAAGAAATTATTCACCAAGCGCCTAGCATACAGCAAACACACAATGTGAAGCAGTTGACTCAACAGCAAAGATTTATAGGCAGCACAAAATCACGGCTAGAGAGCAGCATAACGTTCATCTTGTTCAATCTCTCTCTTCTAAAGATAAGGAAATTAAGGTTCGGAGGGAAATGATCTGTGGAAGGTGACCAAGTTAGAAGTGAAGCCCGGACTCTCAATTCCTTGAGGAAGCCTATTTTCAATATAAAGGGCTGTCTCGAACATACAGTAATTGTTCACTCCAATATTTTTCTTTGGGTCCTCTAAACTCTACATTATCTTACTAAAAGGTATTATGGAGCCGCTGTAACTAACATGCCCAAACTGTTCACGAGAAAATGAAATTAGTGAGGCCCTGGATCAGCAAAGAAGGCAGATCCGGGGATAGCCTAGTACAGAGTGTACAAACTGTAATGTACCTGACAGTACACGGGGGTGCTGCAAACACGTCACAGGTGGGATACTGTTTCCCCTCAGCCTTCTGGGTGCCTCACAAGGCTGAGGCAGCAGAAACCCCAGGCTGGTAAATGTTATCATTTTCTATGCGTGCCATGACATAAAAGAGGTTGGGAAGCACTCCTACTAATGTCCTCAGAATATACACTGCATGTCACCGGGCATGCGTGCTATTCACAGCACGGTCAAGTGCGCTCAACAGGCAATCAGAGACACCAACTGGGACTTGATGATGAGGATGGTTCAGATCTGCTCCTCATGCTAATTTTTGTTTACTCCTCTCTTCCCCAGGACTTGTTTCAAATAACCAAAAAAATGGGACAAATTTGGTCTCATAAAAGCATCCAAATCATTCAGCATCTGATTACATTCTCTCCTGATCTTACACTATCACCTTAAATACCGGGAAAGTCAGAAAATACCTAATCTTCATGGACTATGTATTCTTCAAAGATAGTAACTATATTTTGCTTCTATAATGTCAGTGCTGGCTGAGATTTCTTAGCTTGGATTTACCTGGGCCTCGGTAAACATGTGCTGGCCGGCTGAATGACTGGGCAGATGGATGGGTAGATCGAGGCAGAAGAAATGCATATAAATCCTTGATGGCTGATCTCAAAACAGGAACTGTAATATTTGTAATCAAACCGTACAAATTCCAGAGAGGGTAGACAGTTTTTTAAGCCAAAGACCCATAAAAAACAAGACACTGGCCAACAATGAACTGAGGCTGGCTCTTATTTTCTGTGTTGTCCTAAATCCACGCCCCTTCTGCCTCTCTTCAGATCACCCTCTGTAATTCACACTAAAGTACACGGTGGCTGTCCTTTTCTATTCCTGGAACTTTAAGAAATCTCTGGAAAAAGATTCAAGCAGGAAAAAAACCATAAGCCTAATAAAATAGCATGACCAGAATAACAATGGCTACTCTTTACATAGAGCAGCACAATAACCTTTAAGATAAACAGGTTTTTTTCATAGCTCCATTTTAGAAGTTGAGCTTGAGCACACTCAGATGTAGAGAAGTAAAAAAAAGAAAAAAAAATTAAAGTATATAGTTAATAAAGAGGCAAAGTGAGAAGTAAAACTTGGGTTGCTCTTGAATGACCTATTCTGAGGTGTATCACTAAATAATCATATCAGGTTAATCACAGCTTTTATTCTTCCTGAACATCCTCACATGAGGATGATCGCAGACTGCCACATAAATGTCAGGTCATCTCTGGATTACTCATGCTTTTGCATCTGCAAGTCCAGTTCGTCTTCTGCTTAATCTGGTGCTTCTACCCACTCGTGGCTTTCTTTAGGTATCAGCAGTGCTTCTGAACGCTCCTAAGAATATGCTAATAACTCAGAGGTGTCTCTGAAATTGAACCTTACTGATACTACAACATAGCAAAGTATTACCATGTAGTGGCATACATGGATGAAAGAATTATTCCTAACATTTTCCAAATACCCAACAATATTTCAAAATTTAATTGAAATAACTTCCAAAAAAAGGTAATAGAGAATAGTTATGCTATAGTCATTCATCTCATTATCAAGGTTACAGGTCTTTCTGGTTATTGCAAAACAGAAGGCACAATTCTGTGTCAGATAAACTTACTTTCTGGGTCTTACCTAAATGAAACCAGGGGAGCAAATATCCCTACAAATGCAGTATGTAGTATAATTTGTTTGTTCAATACCTGAACACAACAGTCTGTCAGTATATAACTGTTAATTTAAATTTTTAGTGATAAGTTTTTATGCCAGTGGATGTGAAATTGCCGTGTCTTTGAAAAATACTTTCAAGGACAGCAGTGACAATCACCATTTGCCCTGCCTATATCAGTTTGAGGTATGAGGCTGGATTACTTCTGCAGCATGCAGTTTCATTTAAATTCTCTGCATGCTTTCACTGAAGCATACGTAGAGGTTATAGAAACTATGTGCTGGCGTATCTCTTGGCAGCTTCTCAAGACACATGACTTTCTTCAGCAACACAGAATCATAGAACATAACTTTGAAACCAAGATGAAAGTTTTCATCTGCTTTCACTTCCACCTTGAATTTTAAAAAAAATCTTATTTTGATTACACCTAGAAGCCTTACAATTGAAATGCAAAGTCTTTTCTGCATGGAAAAGGCCAAATGTCAATGGTAATCTACCAAATACCTCACGTGAGGCAGGAAATGGTTGCTGAACTTGAAAACTTCATACAGAGTGGCCGCAGCAGCACGAGCAATGTGACAACACGTGAAGTGTGGAATGTGTATGTCCACGTATGCTGTGGTCCACAGCAGAAGGGTACTCACAGATGAGTAAACGCGACAGAATGCTGAAGCACCCTGGAACCCTCATACACCTCCGACTCACTGTAGATAAGGAAGCTGAGGTCCAAAAAGTTTTAGGGTTTATCTGGATCATCGCAGAGGCAACCCGGTACGCGGGTGAGTGTCGGCTCGGCTTGCTGGGTCAGTTTGTAATTTACTAGATTCCCCTACCCAAGAGTTAGGTGAGTCTCCCTCAAAACATGTGGTAGCTTCCCCTGCTTTTAATGCCCACTGCCGTGCTCACCATTTTGGGCCTGGAGTACTGCAACAGGTTTCTGCTGGTTCCTTCCAAATATCTGAACTCTCCCAACCCATCTGGGTACAATTACTTTAAGTAAAAACAAAGAGAAAAGACCTTGGCACAAAGGTTACTCTTTGTCACATCTGCCATATTTTGCTGTCCCCTGCCCCTCCCTCATGATTGTGCTGGACACCCCCACTTCCATCCCCATGGTAATTTAACTCGTTCCCTTTCAGCATAAGTACCACCTCCTCTAGCAACTTTTCCCTCAAGATTCCAGGTCACATTGATTCCTCTCTTCCGAATCATACATGTTCTTCGAGATAATATCATACCCCTGCACTTTTCTGTGTGTCCTACTTCTGTCTCCCCTCAGAGATTATAGCTGCGAGAATGCATTATTAACTGAAAAAAGCAAGTTGAGAATCAGAATGTAGGTACCTTGATCCCATTTACGTTTAAACACACAAGCGTGCACATGAGACATACATACACGTATGCAAACATCTGGAAGTATATACATTATGCTTTTAATAGTATTAATCTTGGGGGTAACATTATAGGGAACTTTTACTTTTTCAGGTACACATTGCAGTAATTAAAATTTTTTTTCTTAACTGAATTACAATCAGGAAAGAAAAGATTTTTGAAAGTAAAGAAATCTTGTCTGACTTACAGAAGGTCATTAAATAAATGTCCATATGCAGTAAAATAATCAAAGTGGTTACTCAAGAGGCAGAAAATCACAGAGAGATAGCAGAGGCTTGGATATATGTTCTCAGTGAGATATAGTGAAAGAGGGAGAGAAAGGAGAATGTTACTGCAATGTTAAGGGAGCCAACTCGGAATTCTGACTGACGTAATCTTGAAATCAAAAGTTCATTTAGGTTTGATCCAGAATTTTCTAACTGAATAAATATACAATATATTTCCTAGCCTAAAAATAAAGGTTTCCGTTGGTGTTGATTTGCTCCCCCAGAGGGATTTTTATAATCCCCCAGTTTTATGTGTCCAAGGTATTAAGAATGTATTGTAATAGCTACATGAAGTTTCCCAAGGAAATAGCTGTAGACTCTAGGAGAACATTCAAGGGATTTAAAAGGAATTTTGTGCTAAAAATAAGTGAGTAATTCTCAGCAAGTACAAAGCATCAGTGATTGAGAAATACACAAAAGGATATTTGTGACATTAGTTCATAATAGAGTTGTTTCAAAATATTGGATTTTTTTGGGTCTATACTACTCTTTGGGTCTAAATATCTTAATGTTAACACAGGAGTTTTTTTCTTTTCTATATATTTTAAACTATGAAGAATGAGCATGATTGGTTATATAAGGAAAATAGAGTTGTTATTAAAAATCAAAATACTACACTTCAAATTGGGGTAATGCCTGCTTCAAATTTTTTAATCTGAATTTATTAAGCTAGTAGTGGGGAGAATTGTTCCCAATAAAATATTTCCTGTCTTGGGATAAAATGTGTGCTAAGCAAAGTATCACTTTTTTCCAATAACTTAGTACCAAACAACCTAATCCCATGTTTAGTTGTAAACCCTCACGTATTATTAGTACTAATTTTTACTGATGTTTTTCTGAAATTGTAAACATGCTCTGTAATAACTAAGTTGGCAAATACTATAAAAAGCTATGTGTTTCTGCCCAAACTAGTTCTTTAAAGTGATAGAAGACTGACTTCTTTTTTATGTTCCTGACTGAGGGTGCTATAACGCTTTTTTGTGGTTTCTATTTGGCTGTATATCCAAAAGTGAACATATCAGGTTAATGTATGTAGGCTCTTTAGGTATTCTGAATAATATTCCTAAAAATTCTCATAGGTTTATGTAACATCCAGATGAGTCGACATAACTTTGGAGTCTAGCAAATGTACAAGGATACAGTTAAATATTTTGGTCATTTAGGGTTAAAACTTTACAACTGGAAAATATGTATATAAAGCAACTATTGCACAAAATTTAATTCATACTTTCTCTTCAACCTTGAGTGAGAGCTGCAGACCTTTCCACTTTGATTTAGTCAAAATCAAATTCTCAAGCAGTCCAACGCACATACTGAGCGCAGGCTGGCTTCACTTATATAGCGGGAAAGTCTGGCACCTTTAAAATAAAATCCTGTGAAGCAGGGAGCCTGTCAGTGCAGCATGGCCCTCACCATCCTCTTCAAGGATCCATGGAACTCTGCACAGAACAAGGGAGGGTCCCCCTTGGAACTTCCCTTTGTTGCTACTATGTGATACATCTGAGTGTTTTCACCAAGGATTTTTTTTTTTATATATGAAAATAACACTTTTTATCTTAGTTCACGTCATTGATTAATTCCCTCTAAGCAAGTTCCATGAGCTCTACCTTTATTTTTATTTATATGATTATTTTTTAACATCTTTACTGGAGTATAATTGCTTTTCAATGGTGTGTTAGTTTCTGCTTTACAACAAAGTGAATCAGCTATACGTATACATATATCCCCACATCTCCTCCCTCTTGCATCTCCCTCCCACCCTCCCTATCCCACGCCTCTAGGTGGTCACAAAGCACCGAGCTGATCTCCCTGTGCTATGCGGCTGCTTCCCACTAGCTATCTACCTTACCTTTGGTAGTGTATATATGTCCATGCCACTCTCTCACTTCGTCCCAGCTTACCCTTCCCCGTCCCTGTGTCCTCAAGTCCATTCTCTACATCTGTGTCTTTATTCCTGTCCTGTCCCTAGGTTCATCAGAACCATTTTTTTAAAATTCCATATATATGTGTTAGCATACAGTATTTGTTTTTCTCTTTCTGGCTTACTTCACTCTGTATGACAGACTCTAGGTCTATTCACCTCACTACAAATAACTCAATTTCGTTTCTTTTTATGGCTGGGTAATATTCCATTGTATATATGTGCCACATCTTCCTTATCCATTCATCTGTCGATGGACACTTAGGTTGCTTCCATGTCCTGGCTACTGTAAAAAGAGCTGCAATGAACACTGTGGTACATGACTCTTTTTGAATTATGGTTTTCCATGAGCTCTACCTTTAAAAATATATCTGGAATAGACTACTTTTCATGCCCTTCCACTGTCACTGCCACTCCTCTGGTCCAAGCCATCATCATCATCATCTCTCCCCTGGATTACTGCGATAATCTCCTAATGGGTCTTCCTGTTTCCACTCTTCCTCCTCTCCTATCCCCATCCCTGACCATCTATTCACCAAGCAATGGCCAGAGTGATCTTTTAAAAAATGAAAATCAGACTATGCTATTTATGATCAAAACTTCCACGTATCTATTCCTTCCAATATAAAATAAAAATTAAAACAAACAAATAAAAACTTCCAAGAGCTTCTCATCACACATAGAAGAAAAGCCCAAATCCTCAGAATGGCCTATAAATCCCAGCGTCATCTGGTTCCCTATTACTCTCAGATCTCACTCCTACCACTCCCCTTCTCACTCCACTCTAGCCACACTGGCCTACCCTGAACTTTCTTGAAAATGCCAAATACATTCCCACACCAGGGCCTTTGCATTTATCATACTCTGTCCAGAATATCTTAACCCCACATCACTGTCTGGCTTGCTCCCTCACTTCCATCAGGTCTCTGTTCAAAAGTCACCTTATCAGAGAAGCAGTTTATGGCCACTTAATATAAGATAGCAGCTCCCCCAGGTCACTCTCTATCCATGACTTTGCTTCATTTTTCTTCATACCTCTTACTACCATCTGCCACAATAACATTATATACTTATTTGTTTATTGTCTATTTCTCCTCAACTAGAATGTAAGTTCCCTGACAGCACAGACTATGTCTATTTTATTCAGTGCTAAATCCTCACAGGCTCTACAGAGCTTGACACATAGTAGTGTTTCATAAATATTAGTGGAACAAACCCATAAATACTTTTTTCTATATGTTTTAAATATAAAACTTAATATCTCTAAGGCAGGGTTTCTCAATCTTGGCACTACTGACATTTTGTGCTGAATGATTCTTTGTCGTGGGTCTGTCCTATGCCCTGTAGGATGTTTAGCAGCAACCCTGACCTCTACCCACTAGATGCCAATAGCATTTGCCCACCACTTCGTGGGCTGTGAAAACCAAAAATGTCTCTAAACATCGCCAAATGTCCCACTGGGGGCAAAATCACACCCAGTTAAGAACCACTAGTCTAAGGCGAAGGGGACTAACATTGGTTGACTCACTACTATGTGTGGGTGCCACACTTCATCCTTTCATTTTCTCTTTCAATTCTTCCAATAATCTCAATGGGCAGATATAATCCCTGTTTTTAAAATGAGGCATCTATGGCTCAGATACGTTAGGTAACTTACCTAAGTTTGCTAAGCAGGTAAGGCACGTGCATTCTGAAACCAGGTCTGTCTCACTCCAAAGTCTATGCTCTTTTTACAGTGAATCCTCATTAATGAAACTGTTAAAACAGAGGCGATAGAAGGGAGGGAAGGAGTCTTAGAGCCTCCAATTTTCCTTCTCCTCTGCAAGATATTTCTCAATGTAACTCCAAAAATTGCAGGGCAGAACTTGAAAAGCACTGTGCTATCCTATGCTGCCTGCGCTTCAAGGAACAAGCACTGTGCCTCTACATCTGGTTTCAAAACAGAGGCCACTTCACCTGTGAGATTCACGGAATGACCACGATACTGAAGGAACAACTCATCCCCACATGCCAGCCAGAGTGACCTTTTAAAAATGGAATCATGTGTCATTTCTATCAAATCCCTCCTTGGTTCTGACATCATGGTCTGTTGCAAAAACAACACGCTTATCTGTGGAGCACGGACGAAAGAGAGCTCTGAAAACAGGGACCACAACAAACGCTGCTTCTTTCAACCCTTCTGAACCAATACACCAGGACCTGCCCTCGCCTCTCATCAGAATCTTATTCCCTATCTCAAAGCTACACTACTGCTACCAGAAAAGTTGAGAAGTAGCAGAGATAACTGGCTCAGTGATGGATTAGGATAACCAGTTCACAGTCTCCGCTTCCTATAATTTATGTTGATAGTTTCAATCTCTTAGTTTATAACACAATTAAAAACTTGGCACTTCAGGACTTCCCTGGTGGCACAGTGGTTAAGAATCCGCCTGCCAATGCAGGGGACACGTGTTAGAGCCCTGGTCCAGTAAGATCCCACATGCTGCAGAGCAACTAAGCCCGTGCGCCACAAATACTGAGCCCACGGGCCACAACTACCGAAGCCCACGCGCCTAGAGCCCGTGCTCTGCAACAAGAGAAGCCACCACAATGAGAAGCCCACACATCGCAACGAAGAGTAGCCCCCGCTCACAACTAGAGAAAGCCCATGCACAGCAACGAAGACCCAACGCAGCCAAAAAAGAAAATTGGCACTTCATATAGTAAACCTTAAGTACTCTAGGTAAGAAGGTATTCTAGTAAGATGGCTAAATTCTTCATTTAGGAATTTTCAACTGAAGGAAAATACTGCTGTAAACAAACTGTGAGATAAACAGGGATACAAAAAACCACGTTTAATGATAAATCTGAATCACACATGCTTTAAAAATTAAAAAAGAACAAAGACGAAATTATGAAAAGAGGAATAATGAAGTCTATTACATTATGCACCAGTGAAGAAACAAAGTCACCAATGTAGGAAAAATTCTCAAGGGAATATGTTATAGAGGAAAAATATGCTTTTATAACTGGACACCATCTGAGTTAGAAACAAAACCAAATTAAATTGTTTATTCCCCTGAAGAGAATGCTCTTAATCATTTTAAAGCTGACGTTTCTTTTCTCATAACTGGCTGAGCTGTTTTCATGAGTCAGAAATGAGCAAGTTCATCAACAGAAACCTGCCACAGAGACTGATGTAGCTGCAAGCATGAGTTAACCCCAAACAAAAAGAAAAGGATTTCCTGACTATGCCAAGATGTGATCACTGAAAAAAACCCAGAAACAGACTTGACCAAATATGACTATAATGAGAATACAAGAGAAATCATAGCTATCCAAATTGCTTTTGTTTCAAATGCAATAAACGAAAATTCCTAAATTATTAACAGGAAAAAGCAGAAATGTCTACACACTAAAAAAATTAATGTCTATTTTCACTTCTTACCTTAAAAAACTGTACCTAATTTAAAAAAAAACAAAACCAGAAATCATCTTTAAGATAACTGTGGGTTCAAAACCTTGGAAAGATGAAATCCTGTAGGGCCTTATCTCCTGAAGAAGCCCTGGATGTACTTAGATTCAGTATTTCAAGCAGCCTGAATGCTATGACAGCCTCTTGGGCTTCAAAGAATGCAGAACAGCAAAATCCCCTAGAATCATAAATGTAAAACCTATAATTATGGTTATTTAACAAAATGGTTTCTATTAAGATATTTGATGATGAAATTCCCATCCTCAGATGTCGGTGCCCAAATTTAAATCAGCCTTTACTCATGAGTAAATGTATCATAACTGTTATTTGATTAAATGTCAGTGACCATTAGGCTGGGTTTTTCAGTAAGAAGGCTTAAAGAAGGCATGCCACAGAGGGTGTGGAATGGATTACAAAGAGAGGAAGAAAGGGGAATTGTTTTAGTAACTGGTGATGTTAGGCAGTGCTTCACCTTACATGAAGTAACTACAAAAGTTTTAAAGAAACAAAGACAACTTGGGCAGCAAGAAAAATGGAAGATCAGAGGTGGTACAACGGGTGACCTCAAGTGAGGAAGACTCAGCGCAGAAGAGCAGCATTGTTGAGTTTTAGGTATTGCTTTACTTGCTGATTCTTTCAACTGTGTGAGGTGGGAAGCTCAGCTATTACTATTATCACCATTGTACAGATGAAGGCGCTGATGTCACTGACCCTCTGTGGCTTTTAAAAAACAATCTCTAATTTTGAAATAATTCTAATTTACAGAAACTTTACAAAAACAGTACAGAGAGTTCCTGTACAGTACAGAGAGTACTCTTCCCCCAGCCTCACCAGCCCAAAGACTTCTTGTCCCTTCTGATCTCAAAAGCCAAGCAAGGCCAGGTGTGTTCTGTTCTTGGATGAGTTTCTGTGGCCTTTCCTTAAGGTAAGGCATATTGCTAGAAAGAATTAAGACTGCTTCTTCAAAACCAGTGCTCTTTCCACTACATCTTGACTTCTAGAACAAAATTCCTTGCTCAGATCTAAAATTTTCTGCCTGAATATAGATAGAATTAGCCAAGTAAATTTTGCCCAAGTAAAATTATCCAAAGAATTCAACTGGAGATTGCTACTACATGTTATAACTCTAGACACCTATAAGATGTGCAATAATCTAAAAAATTCTACCCGAAATCCACTTTAGTGGCTCCGAAAACCCTAAAATTTGAGCTATGTGTGGCTTTGATAAGATTTAGAAATGCATTCTAACATAAGATATTTAACAAGATATTAGTGGACAAATGCTACAGAATTATCTTACATAGTGCCTTCTGAAGATACACTGTACATCTTCTGAGTCATTTTACTGAGAGATAGCAGTCAAAGTTAGAAAGATATCCCAATAACTTGATCTTTCATATATGTTGTAAATTCTTTGACCGGTTCTGATTGTAGTCACTATGAAAGGAAAACGGTACCTAAACTATATTCCATTTGTATGTATATCCACGGGAATGTAGCTGTATTATACATTTTTATAAAGAAGGTTTTGTCGAAGACAGATACTGTTTCTTAAGCTCACATGTGCCGGGCACTGAACTAGGTACGTTACATACGTTTTCACAAATCCTTCCCAACAGTTCTGAGATGTGCCTCCAGTTAAATAATCTGAGAATCAGAAACGTTAAGTAACTTGTCTAGGGTACTAACAAGGATACCCTAGACAAGATAAGGGAGGGAACCATGATTTGAGTACTTAGGTCTGTCTGACCCCAAAGCTGATGCTCTGATCATAATACCATGCTTGGTAATAGCTTGGTAAAAGATTTGAAAAAACTGTCATTCTATAATAAAGACTTTGTACTCTTTTGTGATGACTGACATCCTTGATTAGGAAAATGATGCCAAGGAAACAAATACATTGGCTAAATACTTCGAGAACATGTAGAGAGAGAGAGAGAGAGAGAGTGTGTGTGTGTGTGTGTGTGTGTGTGTTGTTAGTTTGTAGGGGTTTTTTTGTTTTAATAAATTTATTTATTTATTTATTGAATTTTTGGCTGCTTTGGGTCTTCGTTGCTGCACACAGGCTTTTCTCTAGTTGCGGTGAGCGGGGGCTACTCTTCATTGCAGTGCGCGGGCTTCTCACTGTGGTGGCTTCTCTCGTTGCAGAGCACGGGCTCTAGGTGTGTGGGCTTCAGTAGTTGTGGTACGTGGCACGCGGGCTCAGCAGTTGTGGCTCATGGGCTCTAGAGTGCAGGCTCAGTAGTTGTGACGCACGGGCTTAGTTGCTCTGTGGCATGTGGGATCTTCCCAGACCAGGCCTCGAACCCGTGTCCCCTGCATTGGCAGGCGGATTCCTAACCACTGCGCCACCAAGGAAGTCCAGTTTGTAGGTTTTAAGTGGGGAATGCACTGTAATGACATAAGCATGTTCTCATCTGTCTTGGATGATTCTCTTGCAAAGAGTAAGAAGCAACAAGAAGGCTCCACGTGGGAGGATCAGGGTGAAAGTGAGGTGGGGAGAGCAGAATTTAGTTAGCCAGTTAGAGAAGTCCAATAATGCTTATGATTACTGGGGTTTCATATTACAGGTTTCATATTACAGGTTTCATAACCAGATTGCCCAAATGTTAGAGGTGAATTTAAAAAAACAACAACACATAGACAACATTGAAATGAATGATGACATTTGTTAATGATGACCTTAACAAAATAACACATTAACATTCTTCATAGCACAAAAGCAGTCCTCTAGAGTTGTTTTATATTGGTGCTTTCCTTGTACATTTACAATATGATGAAATAAACAACAATTTGATTTATATACAACTTTTTTCTTTTTTAATTTTATTGAAGTATAGTTGATTTACAATGTTGTGTTAATTCTTTCTGTACAGCAAAATGACTCATATATATATATATATACACACACACATACATATATATATATATATATATATTCTTTTACATACTCTTTTCCATTATGGTTTGTCACAGGATACTGAATATAGTTCCTGGTGCTATACAACAGAACCTTGCTATTTATAAATTTATATACAATTTTTAAGTAATACTCCTATTTACCACATCAGGTATCCCATAAGTATAGTTAAATGAAGCATATGCCTTGTTAGGTTGCACACCCTCCTTTGCATAGTGTTCTTTAGAGAAGGTAGAAAAACACACAGGCCAGATGGTACTTATTTTCTACAGCCCAGTATATTAATTTCTTAAGTAGCAGGATGGATATTTTGAATAACAAACAAAAAAATCTAAAATCAAATCCTTTCCTGTATTTTCCTCTGGAATTTAAGCAGGAAACATATTAATAAATGGTGAGTGATTTCTTCAACCTTTTGATGTTGGTAAGTTTTGATAAACAAAACTCTTGTAATTAATACGAGACTTAGGCTGAAACACATCAAGATATTAATGCTTGTCCTGTGGCTATGACAGTTCTTTGAAAATCACAGGCTACATGACAGAATATTCCTTCAATATGAAATATAGACTTAACTTGTCAATTATATTGGAATTAACAAAGGGGAAAAAATCAATGCCCTAAGTAAAAGACCCAGACCAGGTCTACCCTATGAAACGAATTCCTTTCTAGAAGTATATTCTCAATTTTATCAACCTAGGGGTCTCATTCACAGGTTTTACTAGTTAAATATTTTTGGCTGAATACAATATGATTACAAATTATAGTTTCTTAATCAAGACAGAAGTTTATTTTTCCTCATATATATGAATTCTGGAGGCAAGTAGTTCAGGCTTAACATAACTGCTTGCTGACATCGTGAGAACTTCAGTCACTTCCAGCATCTGTTCGGTCATTTCTAAGCTGTGGCTTTTTTTTCACCTTTTATTTATTTATGTATTTATGCATTCATTCATTCATTCCCCGTCACCCCCTCCCCTGCTTTACTGAGATACATTTGATGTAAAAAATTGTATAGGCTGTAGCTTTCCTTTCATTATGCAGAATGGCTTCTAAAGCTCCAGATATCACATCTGTATAAAGTAATCAAATATAGGAAGATAAGAAAAAAGGTGTGCCCCTTCCCTTTTAAGAAAACTAACAGAAGTCCAATCGAATATTTATACTTATATTTTATTGGCCACAACTCAGTGGTACGATTAAACCTAGCTGCAAGGTAAGAAGAGGGATGTTATACTTAGGATGGCAATATATCCAGCTACAAATCAGAGTTTTGTTACAAAGAAAGATGGAGAGGATGGATATTGGGTGACAAGCAGCTGTCTCCATCATGTTGGTGTAAGACGGAAGTATAAAAGTCATTACACATTTATGTGATCTATTATATTGATTTCTAGACCTGATTTTTAGTAGTCGGAGGGATTGTGAATGAGCTTAAGAGTGAGGATTCTCTCTTCTCACAATACTCACCAACATTTTTTAAAAATGCAACTTATTTTATATATTTTTTAACTTCAGGGAGTGCGTTCAGGGGATAAGGACAGGACAACATTAAGTCAAACAAATAACCAATAATGTTATCCTAACTCCAGAAAGACTGAGATGCTCTAGTTTAAAAAGAAATAGATTTACTTCCATTTACCTATTCACAATTAGGGATAGCATAAAACAATTCAGCAAAGGTGAGTGACTTGACAAGGGGCTTGACAAACAATTCACTCCAACGGGTACTTAAATGTCTTTTTTTTTTTTTTTTTTTTGCTGTATGCAGGCCTCTCACTGTTGTGGCCTCTCCCGTTGAGGAGCACAGGCTCCAGACGCACAGGCTGAGCGGCCATGGCTCATGGGCCCAGCCGCTCCTTGGCATGTGGGATCTTCCCGGACCGGGGTACGAACCCGCGTCCCCTGCATCGGCAGGCGGACTGTCAACCACTGTGCCACAGGGAAGCCCACCATTTTTAATCTATGCATCTTACATAAATGTTGGCTGGCAGGATGGGGACATTGCTTTTTTTTTTTTTTTTTTGGTGGTACGCGGGCCTCTCACTGTTGTGGCCTCTCCCGTTGCGGAGCACAGGCTCCGGACGCGCAGGTTCAGTGGCCATGGCTCACGGGCCCAGGCGCTACGCGGCATGTGGGATCTTCCCGGACCGGGGCACGAACCCGTGTCGCCTACATCGGCAGGCGGACTCTTAACCACCGCGCCACCAGGGAAGCCCGGACACTGCTTTTGACCTGTCCTATTTTAATGCTTTACTGGCATCCTAGATATAGCCAATGAAAAGCCACCCATCTCAAACTTCATCAATGAGAGACAGGATGACTGAAGCAGACTGGGAGTGGTGAGGGCTGAAGTGATCCTGAGAACAACAGAACTTGAAAGTAATAAAGGATATCTTGAGAGATGGATATAAATAAATGCAGGATGGATTTTAATGAAGATGCAGGCCATAATGACTGAAAAATACTGCTTCATTTCTTAATGAAAAACTTAAAATTGCCAAAAAAGAAAAGAAGGGCAAACACTGTATACTTCTCAAGAAGTTCTCCTTTTATGCAGTTTTATTTTGATGATAAAAGATACAAACAGAAAGCAAATAAGATGGCATTCAAGATATATTTGAAGAGGAATGGATAGGGTACATTATAGGGTTAATACAATTCCAATTCAATCTCTATATATTCTAAATCAACAGTTCTTAATAGTAACTACTGAGTTTTAATCATAATCTAAAGCTCTGATATATATTCTTATATAATACTGAGATTCATTCTATTCCATCAGAAAAATACTAAAGTGACCACTGAAGAGAATGCTGACCTGGGAATCAGAAGACCTGTACTTTAGGTCTTGTTTTGCCTCTAACACAAAATGGGAATCTCTAGGTTAAGTTGCTTCATCTTACTGTGACTGAGCTCTCTCTTCTTTGTATAGAGCTGATGTTGTGTGGTTCTATGTGTATCCTGTACTTAGGGAAGTCCTGAAATCTTTAGAAATACTTCAGAGCCATAGTTCCTAAGATTGAAGAGATCAGACAAACTATTCAAGTCCACACAGGAAAACAGCCTCAGTCTATTTGCAGTGATTCTTATATAGAAGAAATATCACTGGGAGAAGCCATCAGGTTCCTAACTTCTGGGAAACGGTTACATATTTCAAAACTGAAAACGTGTGTGAACCACTTCACCTGTAGCAATGAGACAGCTATTTAACTACTGCACCAACTTTTGTTATGCTTCCCTTCTCTCACACAGAAGGGCACTGGATTTAGGAAATCAGGAGGCCTTGTAATACTGATAATTGAAGAGAGACTGTGGCATTCATAAGAATCTGTACTTTCATTATAGATGGAGAAAGGAAAAGGAATTCTAGGTACACTTTTTCCGGCAAGTTAAAGGTTAGGGAGATCACTACCACTTATGGTTTCAAATACCTCCCCCTCAAGGTGCTCTTACTGTAGTGAGTCAGGTCCAATATAAGAAACCTAAGATGTACTAATAAGCTTTGCAAAAAGTACAAGCCACTATGCAATTCATATGAAGGCTAAATAGTAAATCTACCTTTTTAAAATAAATAAGATATATGTTGAAAGTTATTAGTTCTTTTTAGAGAAGTATATCTAAGAGACTACAATATTCAAAGGTATACAAATGTTCTTTGAAAATAAGAACAAAATTTTCAAATGGATATTTGATCACATAAACATAGATGAGCAGAAGGAAAGGGAAACCCTGTAATCAAATAAATTACTGTAGCCTAATACTTTTTCATTGTACTAGTCTATACGGAGTCACTTGTTAGATAAAACTAGACACTCTACAATATGAGAAAAGTCTTTGGTATTTTGATTGTAAGGAAATAACAGTGAGGCTTCAAAAATGTAGGCAAATGTAGTGGACACGTTTTAAACTTCCTTTAAGAAAGTTAATGTCTATTTTCCAACAGCTAACAGAGTAGATACCTTCTGTAGGTAGGAAATGTGAATATACCTTTGCATATTCCTTAAGAGAAGCATATCCTTTACCATTAACTGAAGAAAGAAAAAAATCCCTACCAAGTCCCTATTAAAAAGAAATCAGATTTGGTATGCCTGTGACACTTTAAAGAACATATTATGTGGGAAAACAAAATAAACATTTAACCTGGCAAATGAAAATGGATTTGGAGTTTCAACATATTTGGCAGACAGGTAGAATTAAATTCAAGTCAAGTATTCAGAGAAACTAATATAGTATTTAAATATTTGCTTAAGTAATATAGTATTTAAAATAACATATTTGAAGAAATGTTTTTGTTGAAATGTTTTACAGTTTTAAGTGAGGATATTTTTTATGAGAAAAGGCTTGACTGAAGAATATTTTACTTTCTTTGTCATTCTGTGAACTTCAGCGGGATTTTTATATTTACTCTTTCATTAGCCATTTTCTTTTAAGTCTAAGATAACTGGATAGTATCTCCTGTAGCTTTTAAAATGAAATTAGATTTAGATTAAGATAATCATTTTTGAAGTGAAATACTCATAGTCTCAAGGTCAACTCTACCATATGTGTGGGCACGCTGTAAATGATGAGCGGATGAATGGAGGGAAGGCTGGGTGCAGTAAGCACCTAACGTACTGGCTGCCAAGTGTTGCTGCCTCCATCACTACAAGGCTGCCCTACAAACCTCCACAGCAGAGAGGTTACAGCATGGCCCTGGCTTCCACGCACGCTGCCAGGCCCCAGCCTGGACACCCAACACAAACCGGGTCAATCAGATGTCATTTGCTGAGGTTTGAGATTGTTATCCCAGAGAGCTGGGTCTGCCTCTCTCTAGGTGAGGAAGCTAAGTTGGGAGCATCTGCTGGTGGAATATTATACAAGCAGTAAGTTGACAGCAAGAGAAAAATTAAGCCTATGCAGATAAAGAGAAGCAAGACATCAGAAACAGTGAACAAAACATTGATTTCATTGGTGTCTGAGTTGCAGTTCCTGAGGCTCATCTCTATTTCCATTTTTGGGTTGCTTAGAAGATACAGATCCTTACACAATAAATTTGTCTATGTGCAGAGCTAAATATTTTTCTAAACAACATATCAAATGGGTTATAAGTGAATGAATGAACAAATTTAGCTTGTCATCCCTAGGCTCTAAATGAATCCATGATGTTTGTACAGTCTGTACACCAATCACAGAAAGAACAGTGGTAACTCTTATTGAAGTGTAACTCCCATGACAACTTTGCATCACTACCCTGAAAAAAACTGACCTCTTTCCTATATGTAACCAACACTTTTTAAATTTAATAGCACACTGAATTAATATACCTCTTTAATTCACCATCAGGACATTGCCAATAGCTTGGACATAAATTATATAAAGTCCTAAATGCAATCATGAAGTCCTTCACTCAGTAGGAAATATGATCATCCTAAATAACCTTACAAAATGTCAGGTGGAGGTGCCAATTTTTTTTACTGGTCTCTAATACCAGTAGTTTTCTGTTTCCAGAGAAAACAAGCCAGATAAAACAGTTTCTAGAGATGATAAGCATCCTGTTGCACTGAAAACGTGGAACATGTAAAAATTCACTTTGAAAACTAAAATACAAAATCCTCCAACTTATATCCTAAAAGTTTGTTCTAAATTCGGACTGTATCTTCTCACAGAAATATTATCTTAAATGGTGGGTAGATTCCCAAGTAATCTTACAAAAACCTCTTTAACACCCACATGCATCTGGACTATATCCAGTTTATGTTAAGGATCAGAAGAGGCATAATTAATTGAGAATTTTGTCCATGTCCAGTATTATGCAAAATTATAAAAACACAAAGTTGGCGTTTGACGTCTTCTCACTTTATTTCTGAAATCTCAACTTCCTAGCATATCTCTCTTGAATTTTCTCTTTCCTGCAAACATACAATATAGCACATTGCTTAATGTTTTCTACTCTTTAAATTTCTCTAAAGTTCAAAACTACTTTACCTATTCTCTTTGCTGATCTTTAAATGTCTTTAAAGAAAGACCCTTTCAGCTAATGATTAAGAGGTAAGCAATATGATTCACGTCAGTATGTAAATAACTGAGTGTCCTTGGCCCTGCATGTGTTTTTAAAAATTTTGAAAGAAGAAACAGTAATCTCTTATCAACTATGGCTTTGAAAATTGTGGATTTAAGATAATGAGGTTTCACATTTTTAAAACAAATATGAAAAAATCTGTTATCTTTAAAATGTGTGATTCTGTTCAGACATTACCTGAAATGGCCAAAGAAAAGCAAAAGTAAAACAAATAACTTTCTTTGCCTTGAAGCTAGGGAGGCTAGTAATCATATACAATATAACTCAATGTCTTCCAGATACATTTTTCCAGGTTGGAAGAAATAGGACACTTTCCTGCTATTTTCCTTTTCCAGATAGTGCTGGTACCCATGAATTTTCCTTCCCAGCACTTTTGCTTTGTAACTGTGATCTTCGGCAAGTGCTTTAGGGTCCTCATTGCAAAAGGGTAATAATAACAGAATCGACCTCATGAGTAGACTGTGACGTGAGCTGATGTCTGTGTTAGGATTTAGAACAGTGTCTGGCACTGTGTGGCAGGTACCGCATAGGACTCTGTTGTTATTACTACTATGTCTACTTCTCTGGTATATTACAAGTTCTGTCAAGAAAACAACTGTATTGTGAACACTACTTTATGTCCCCACGATCTAGTACAGTAGCTGGCATAAAAAAATAAAATAGGGACTTCCCTGGCGGTCCAGTGGCTAAGACGCTGCACTCCCACTGCAGGGGGCATGGGTTTAATCCCTGGTCAGGGAACTAAGAACCCACATGCAGTGCAGTATGGCCAAACCAAACAAAACAAAACAAAACCCGAATTCATTTTTAAGGTTCATAAACTAAGACATATAGATTTATGATTCCTCAGAATTTAAAAATAACCATTGAAAGATTTAACTACAAGTTAATTCTGAAACTACAGTTTAAAAAAAATGAAAGGAAACGGGCAAGGAAGCAAAAAAAGCAGAGGAATACAGTAAGATAAAAACAAACTAAAAATAGAATTACCATATGATCCAGCAATCCCACTACTGGGCATATACCCAGAGTAAACCATAATTCAAAAAGACACATGCACCCCAATGTTCATTGCAGCACTATTTACAATAGCCAGGACATGGAAGCAACCTAAATGCCCATCGACAGGCGAACGGACAAAGAAGTTGTGGTACATATATACAATGGAATATTATTCAGCCCTAAAAAGGAACGAAATTGAGTCATTTGTTGAGACGTGGATGGATCTAGAGACTGTCATACAGAGTGAAGTAAGTCAGAAAGAGAAAAACAAATATCGTATATTAACGCATGTATGTGGAACCTAGAGAAATGGTACAGATGAACCAGTTTGCAGGGCAGAAGATGAGACACAGATGTAGAGAACAAACGTATGGACACCAAGCGGGGAAAATCGCGGTGGGGTGGGGATGGTGGTGTGCTGAATTGGGCAATTGGGATTGACATGCATACACTGATGTGTATAAAATTGATGACTGATAAGAACCTGCAATACAAACAAACAAACAAAAAACAACTAATACTGAACTTTCTTTGGGTTATTTGTATGGAAATATGTTAATATAAATGTTTCAGACATTACATGAAAGTTCTAAAAATCTTACATGTTCTGGTATAATGTTATAAGTCATAATTCTAGTTATTACTTTAAAATGTATATCTCAGAAATAACTAAATTTCCTTGTCAACTGCATTATAATGAACTTTCATCAAATCTTTGATCATGGTCATTTTTAAGTCTTTTGTCATTTACAGACAGTTCTGGGTGTACTCTGATGCTTTTGCAAAAATGTTCTTATAAAAGGGTTTCATCTTCAAGGAATTCACGGAAAAGACTGACAAGTACAGGTTTCTGGTAACTGACTATACTGCTGAACTGAAGTAATAAGCATTTTCAGAACTCTAATGGAAAACTGATGAATTCATAAAAGTGCTAACAAAGATCAAGATGAAAAAAAATTAATTACATGGGACTGAGTGAACTGATGAGAATGATTATAATTTTTGTGACTTTGTTTGAATAATAAAAAAAATTCCACAAGGACTCAGAGGCAAAAAATATACAAATCAATTTTCACTGCAAAGTAAAGGAGCTGTTACAGTGGAGGATTACTGGACTGAATGTCAATATTATGACATAGTATGAGTGTGTTTCGTGTGTGGTAATTTCAATCATTGTTGCTTTTGTTGTGGTCATCCATTTACAATGCTTGGTGTCAGTTTATTTATCTCTTGTAAAAATAAAATACAGTGTGTGTGTGAAAAAAAATTATAGGGAAAAGAAAAAGAAGTAAAAAAAAAGAATCTGAAAAAGAATGGATATATGTATAACTGAATCACTTTGCTGAAACTAATACAACGTTTTAAATCAACTATATTGCAATATAAAATAAAAATTAAATTAAAAAAATAGTAAAAAGAAAAAACAACATATGTGCTATGTAAATAAAGGTAAATAGGGTAATGTCATCAACTGAAAGAAATTAAAGGAAATAATCTTAATATACTATTAACGACAGTTACATCCAAACTAATTGGTTCAGAAAGACTAACAGTAAAGACAGGCGAAGATATAGCAAGCCTGGTATTCACTGGACCAAGAGAACCAGTTTCTACTGATGAAGAGTCTATCAACAATGAAGAAAAACTCTTGAACTTCTCCCTCCTAATGTAGGAGAACTGGACTATATACAAGAAAAATGGTGGGACATTAAAGGTGATATTTACAAATACATCACAGCAATAAAAGGCTTACTTTTAAGAAAGAAGATGAAAAGCAAGGGAATACTATTAATAATAATGATCTAATAGATACATAAACATCTCCCT